>NC_044187.1:2547250-3147250 GCF_900880675.1 Sparus aurata | reverse complement strand
TCTCCTCTATGGTCTGTAGTCAACATGTGCTCCAGAACTGTAGCAGTGATCCAGCAGAAGACTGGGATCAGACACATGATGTGGAGGCTCCTGGAGGTCTTGATGTGTGAGATGATACTGCTGGACAGATCTTCATCACTGAACCTCCTCCTGAAGTACTCCTCCTTCTGGACGTCAGTGAAGCCTCGTACTTCTGTTACCCTGTCCACACATGAAGGAGGGATCTGATTGGCTGCTGCAGGTCTGGAAGTGATCCAGACGAGAGCTGAGGGAAGCAGCTTCCCCTGGATGAGGTTTGTCAGCAGCACGCTGACTGATGACTTCTGTGTGACATCAGACACGACCTCATGGTTGTTGAAATCCAGTGAAAGTCTGCTTTCATCCAGGCCGTCAAAGATGAAGAGAAGTTTACAGACAGCGAGCTTCTCTGCTGTCACCTTCTGTAATGTTGGATGGAAAACATGGAGCAGCCTGAGAAGACTGTACTGCTCATCTCTGATCAGGTTCAGCTCCCTGAACGACAGCAGAACCAGCAGACTGACATCTTGGTTTTCGGAGCCCTCTGCCCAGTCCAGAGTGAACTTCTGCACCGAGAAGGTTTTTCCAACTCCAGCGACGCCGTTGGTCAGAACGACTCTGATGCTTCTCTGTTGGTCAGGTGAGGCTTTAAAGATGTCGCAGCACCTGATTGGAGTTTCACTGAAGGTCTTCTTCTTGGAAACTGTCTCAAGCTGCCTCACCTCATGTTGGGTATTAACCTCTTCACTCTGTCCCTCTGTGATGTAGAGCTCAGTGTAGATCTTGTTAAGGAGGGTTCCACTTCCTGTTTCATCACTTCCTGTTCCATCACTTCCTTCAGTCACACGTTCACATCTCCTCCTCAGACTGATCTTATGTTCTTGGAAAACTTCCTGCAGACCAACATTCACTGAAAGAAGAGAAAAAAGTGGGAGACAAAAAATTACCATGTGACAATCAGCAGTCAGTGGTCTTTTCATTACAGATTAAAAACCATCAGTATAAGAATATGTTTGTTGTTTCCTTTTCCTTTCTTTCCACCTTAACGTGGTGGAGAGGTTTGTGTGTCCCTTTGATCCTCGAAGCTCTGTTGTCGGGGCCATAAGCCCCTGGCAGGGTCTCACAAAGCTAATGAGCCCCAGAGGAGGGGCCAGACTGAGAGGGATTCAAAGAACCTCTATGAATCAGCCACAAAGGTGCAGCAGCACCTGAACCAGGAAAGAGAAATCAGGGCACCTTTCTGGAGCTAAACCTGGGAGTGGAGGTCGCTGGTGAATATCTGGTGGCTGGTCTTTGACTACATGGAGACGCCACCCTGTGGGCTGACTACCAGCAGGGACAGGCGTTGGGGTCGGGTGTGTGCCAGTTTCATGCAAAGGAAGGAAGGTGAACTGATTCCTGGCATCAGACTGGTCCTCAGGACAGGGAATGTCTCCTCTCATGGGGGAAGGAACAGGTGCTGGTGCTGGAGGTGGGGCAGCACCAACTAGATTTAGTTGGGCTCACCTCTATGCACAGCTCTGTTTCTTGAACTCAACTGCTTTGCTTGAGGGACGACATCTCAGGTTGGCCCCTGTAAATGACCAGCACCTGCACCTGCACCTCAGCCCGTCCACTACACTCTGCTGCTGCTAACTGCTTGTTATTCCCTCACTGCAAAGGAGGACCAGATAGTGGTAGGGCTGGGCGATTAATTGAATTTCAATTTCGATTTCGGCTTCCCTCGATCATGAAAACAAGATAATCGTAATAAAACGATCATTCTGCCGCACGCTGTGTCTTGTGTGGTAAATGCAGCGAAACCTTCCATGTGTACTCCGCTCCGCCCCCGCCTGAAAATGTTCGCTTTCAGCCACGCCAGTGCGTATTGCCAGTGCGTGTTTGGAAAAAATGCGTAGAATATGATGGTAGAAGATGGCAGAAAGGCAGCCTTTGGTCTTGAAGAAAGGTAAAGCGAATTCTGTCTGTCTCTGTCTATGACTAATGATCTTGTGTGGCCAGCCCTCTTCCAGGTCAGCATGGTGGACAGGAGGTCGTCTGGCTCGGGCACCGCTTGGTTATGTCTCGTCCTGCTCGGTCGTCTCCTGGATCCACTCATTTTACATAACTTGTATCAGATTTTCTGTTGATGTAACTTGTAAACTGCGAATTGTTGCTCTTTTCTGTACACGCAACATCTATTGCATGTCTGTCTGTCCTGGAAGAGGGATCCCTCCTCTGTGGCTCTTCCTGAGGTTTCTTCCATTGTTTTTTTTTTTACCCTGTTAAAAGTTTTTTTTTTTCCATCAACATGTGAAGTTTTTCCTCACTCGAATCGAGGGTCTAAGGACAGAGGATGTTGTTCACTGTACAGATTGTAAAGCCCATCGAGGCAATGTGATTGTGATTTGGGGCTATATAAATAAAATTAATTTGATTTGATTTGATTCTGCGCTGTGGAAACACAAACAAAGTTATTGTGCAAGATATGTCACATGTCCATGTCTGCACCTCAAGGGAACACGATCAATTTAGTAATACATGACCAAGCAGTGAAGGAACAAAAAACTCAAAAATGAAAAGCTCCTCGACTCTTGTCACCGCCACCGCCACACAGTCCTCAATTAAGGCACTTCACAGTGCCACCGTACATTAACCCAGCTCCCACAGGCAAAAGAAATAACGGATGCCGTCACATACGTGCTTGCCAAAGATATGTGCCTTATCAACACCGTTAGCGACCCGGGGTTCAATAAACTGATTAACTCATTGAACAAGCGGTGTGTGTTACCATCACATCACCATTTCAGCAGAATTGCGCTGCCTGCCCTTTATGACGAATGTTGCGGAAAAGTTGCAAGAGAAGTGTCAACAGCATTATATTTTGCCACCACAAGGGACCTATGGTGGAGTCGCACCGGGATAGTGTTTATTTTTACACATTATTTCATTCATATATATTTTTTCTCTTATTTGCATTTTTCTTGTTTTTCAGTTCAAACTTATCGTGTCAAAAGAAATACCAGTTCAAAGTTCAATAAGTGCTTGTTCTCAAATCAATGAATAATCGTCTTTAATGATTGTGATTACAATATCAATCAAAAGAATCGTGATTATGATTTTTGCCATAATCGAACAGCCATAACTACTGCTCAACTAAATCCAGACTGGTTGATGACACGGATCCACAACAATGACACAAACCCCCAGTGACATCAGATCAGAAGAAACTGGACACAACTTCAGACTGAAAACTCTCCTGTTCAGACAAGTAGTGTGTTCAGACATGAAGACATCAGCAGACAGATATATAGTCTTACTTTGTACATTGCTGCTCAGACTGGATGTCTGCAGTCCAGCTCTTGTTCTGGATCTTTCTCCACACTGGGGACAGGAGGAGTGTCCTGGTGAAGCAGACTGGTCCCAGTATGATGTGATGCACCGTCTGCAGAACCAGGGTCCACAGTCTAATGATCCAGGTTCAGTACTGAAGTTTACAGGACGATCTATGGACCAGTCACTCTTCATAGACAGACAGCTGGATACTGGAGACTCTGCTCTCTGTCTGTTGGACTGAACTCTGCAAACACAAACATGTTTGTATTTATATCACATGAATCTTTGAGAAATTCTCTGATGACAAAGTAATTCAAGAAGCTTTAAACACAGGGAGTCACGTGATCAGCTGGGCAAGATGGTAGCCTGAGAGGATTGCTCCTGGTCCAGCCTTGTCATATAGTTGATTTTCTGTTCTGATAGGTTTCTATTTGGGCTTTTTTTTGGTGGTTAAAGATTGCTTATGGCGATGACTACGAGAGGCAACCAACAGGAAGTTGAGACCGTTGCCGAATCCGTGCTGGAGAAGCATCGGGCCTTTCTTGAGCCACAGCTAGCTGAGATGCTAGCTCAAATCTACAGAACAAACATCGGTTATAGAAAACCTGATACAATAATTTCCAATATGAAATTTTTAAGTCAATATCGGCATTTCGACATCCCTAAAAAATACCAGATCAACAAAACAAAGCATGGCAATGAGAGAGGGGACAGAAAACATAAATGAGTTAGTATCAGTTGTCTTACTTTGAGTCTGATGGTCCAGGTTCAGTACTGAAGTTTATAGGACGATCTATGGACCAGTCACTCTTCATAGACAGACAGCTGGATACTGGAGATTCTGCTCTCTGTCTGTTGGACTGAACTCTGTAAACACCAACATGTTTGTATTTATATCACATGAATCTTTGAGGAATTCTCTGATGACAAAGTAACTCAAGAAGCTCTAAACACACAAATTACTGCTACTGTTGATAAAAAGGAGCTTTCAAAGTTTCTCTTTGTCCTCTTAGATCGGATTACTACGGTGGCCCTGAGAGCTCACAGCACTGCAACTTAAGAAAACACATGCAAGAAGACAAAACACAAGCATCTTAAGAAAACATCTCCATCAATTTGACAACACATGCGCAGCATTTAGAAAAAAGAGATGCAATTAGACCGCAACACAACTGAAGTGTTTCCAGAGGACACTTAAAAGTGATGCATACGTCTGGACAAGGACTCCAGTTGACTCTTTCAGTGACAACTGTGTGGTTTTATTCCGGTGCTGGCTGTTGCTTCTTTTCATCACTTTGCTGCACAAATGTAGCGTGTAACTGCAAACACCAACATGTTTGTATTTATATCACATGAATCTTAGAGAAAAAGTCCATTTACACATCCACTGAGGGAGCAAACTCCTCCTGTCCATAAATAACAAGTTTAACTATTTCTGTTTGTCCTCTTTGATCAGATTACAGCTTTGTACGTGACTGACAGCACTAAGAGGAAGATGGGACGAATGATCTCTCTGTCATGAGTCCAAAAGGTTTGTTAAAGTTAGTTAGCAAATACATTGTTGTTGAAATACACAAACACAACATGAACTAAACATGTTGTTGTGAGAGGGAACTGAAAAAAGTCACATAAATGAGTTAGTATGAGTTGTCTTACTTTGAGTCTGATGGTCCAGGTTCAGTACTGAAGTTTATAGGACGATCTATGGACCAGTCACTCTTCATAGACAGACAGCTGGATACTGGAGACTCTGCTCTCTGTCTGTTGGACTGAACTCTGCAAACACAAACATGTTTGTATTTATATCACATGAATCTTAGAGAGAAAGTCCATTTACACATCCACTGAGGGAGCAAACTCCTCCTGTCCATAAATAAGAAGTTCAATTATTTCTATTTGTCCTCTTTGATCAGATTACAGCTTTGTACGTGACTGACAGCACTAAGAGGAAGATGGGACGAATGATCTCTCTGTCATGAGTCCCAAAAGGTTTGTTAAAGTTAGTTAGCAAATACATTGTTGTTGAAATATACAAACACAACATGAACTAAACATTTCGTTGTGAGAGGGAACTGAAAAAAGTCACATAAATGAGTTAGTATCAGTTATCTTACTTTGAGTGTGATGGTCCAGGTTCAGTACTGAAGTCTGGATCAGGACCTTTGGACGGGTCAGTGTTCATAGACAGACAGCTGGATGCTGGAGACTCTGCTCTGTCCTC
This sequence comes from Sparus aurata, assembly GCF_900880675.1. Lineage (NCBI taxonomy): Eukaryota > Metazoa > Chordata > Actinopteri > Spariformes > Sparidae > Sparus > Sparus aurata. The sequence continues at coordinate 3,141,696 of NC_044187.1, read as the reverse complement.
CTCCTCCTTCACACAAACACTCATCTTCTGCTCTGAAGTCAGTCTGAGAGGTGAAACAGCAGCTGTGAGCTCAGGACACAAGAATCAGGAAACAAGTTTGTTCAAGAGTCACACAAGACGGAGAGAGCAGGAAGTAACACACACTCTCTCTCCCCTTCACACACACATTATACAGTATAATAAAAGCAGCCAGAAGTCCACCTGCTCAGGTTACTTCACACCTGTGCTTGTTTTCTTGGGTTACTGGAGGTTTAAATAGTATTATTCAGCCAATCAGGACTTTGTGTCCACAGATGAATCAAACTGTTGACTTCACTCCAGCATTTCTTTCCTCCACAGTCCACAGGGAGAAAACTGACTCACAGTAAGTAAAGTCACAGTAATTGTGTTTTTAACACTCACCCTGCCTCGGAAATGGAGTCTGACTGAACACTTTCACCTCCAGGGTTCCTCCCTTTGGCTGTGTGTCAATTCAGGGTCTGCATCCTTTTTTTTTTTCTCCCTGTTCTCACGTAGTTTCCGTTTGCTTTGTCTGCGTTTGCTCCTCCCCTCAGTGTGTGTGTGTGTGTGTGTGTGTGTGTGTGTGTGTGTGTGTGTGTGTGTGTTCACTGTTTGACAGTCTGATAGCAGCCTCACCCTCGTTATCTGTGTTACTACCATACAACATTTGGGCCTGTGGCTGACTAACATTTTAATATAAATCAACGACCCAAACAGGTAAAACTCCTGCGTTCCTGAGTGGAAACAAAGACGGTTTCTTTTATAAGAGCTGAAATCTAAAAGGCAACAGACTAACTAAACCACCACAGACACACACACACTATTAAAATCCAATAATAAACTCTATATTGATATTGCAACACATCGCTACAACAACTGCTAATGACTGAACACCAGTGTTGGCTAACATCAGACAATATAACAGTGCTAACAAAACGCCAAGTCATCGGCTAACCAGCTAGTTATTTAGCCAGCTTTAGAAATATACAGGCACGCTATCAGCTAGCCAACATTAAAGGGATAGTTTGGTTTTTTTGAAGTGGGGTCATATAAAGTACATATCTATAGTCGGTCTGTTTCCTACCGTAATCACTGATCAGCGCAGGGATACGGAGGTTCTGTGGTTGAGAAAATGTAGTGCCAAAAGAAAGCGCAGTCTGACAACGATGTAAAGCGGTGTGAATTTTACCTATACAACGTAGACTTGAACTGATGTAAACATTTTTAGGTGGGCCTTGTTTTAGGTGGTTAATTTCGCTTTTTTGCTGGACCCCGTTCACTGCAGTACAAAGCTGAGTGTCTGGGCTGGAGCGGCTCTTTACTTCTCCAAACTGAGGCTGCGCTGATCAGTGACTATGGTAGGAAACAGATCGACTATAGATATGTACTTTATATGACCCCACTAAAAAAAAAACGAACTATCCCTTTAATGAGCTTGTGTCAGGTCAGCAACGTTAAGTTTAGCTAGCTAGTGTTAGTTAGCTAAAGTGTAATTCCACGTTGAAGACTAGCTAATATTAGCATTGATCTGTAGACACTTGATACAGTCTAATTCAGAAAGTCTGAAGGTAAGAAAGTAAAGAGCGATAAACTAGCTTGATAGCTAGTTACTCACACTAACCTGCAGCATCCCTACTAACTTGCATGACGCACACTGGCAGAGACGTGAACCACGGCCATGATGGAAGTGGACCAGTTAACTTATATTACATGTGTTGCAACTGCAGGTAAAGTGATTCTCCCTCTGGTGGTACATTTGAGCAGTGCAGGCTGTAGATCTTCTACTTCCTGTCAGATCCTCAGAAGAAGAAGTCAGACAGGAAGTGATATTCAGTCGTTTATCAGTTCAAGTTTGGCCACATTGGATTCATGAAGCCGAGACAATCCACTGCCATCCCTTTGTGTACCTTCTTTTAGATGGCATCATCTGTACGTTTGACAATAAATAAATAAATTCTAAGGCTATTAACTTAACTAGCACATGACACTGATTTCTGTGTGCCTTTGACAGATGAAAACAGAATTTTTATTAACCAATCCATATTCATAACAGAGTAAAACAAAAATAACATCATAGACAAACATAGTGACTAATATCACATGATGTGTTTTTGGTCAACAAACCTGTGCTTCTGAAGTGAGTCTGGAGAGTTCTCATGGAAAGATGTGTGCCAACTGTGCATGTCACTGGTTGGTCTGTCTGGCAGGCAACATGATGCATCACAGGCTGCTGTACAGATGTGCCTGTCTAAACACAAAAGGAAGTAATAAGTTATGTGTCTGTTTTCTCATGTTACATGAAACAACAAAGCTATGTAGACAGAAATGATGATAAAAAAAAAAAAAACGAAAAAGAAAAATCTGGCAAATCATAATCTGAGCAAACCTATGCAAATCCCTCACTTCACATCAGATTTAGCAAGTGACCAATACATATTTGTGAAGCAACTTTTCTGTGTCCATGCCTGCATATAACTGATGGAAGCACAGCACACATGTAGCAGGTAACCCCTGTCTCCAGCTCCAAAACAAAGTAGTGATTGCTTTACTGCAGATAACGTTCTGGTACTCTCAGGTCTGGTCTCTCATGCCAGCAGCTAACGCTACACACAGTTACATGTATACCAACACACAGGAAGTAACAGTAGTAACAGCTACGGAACAGTAGCAGTAACAACTGAGAAGTTGTTCGTGGGCGGTGAGCTACTGTCCTGCCGTGAACACACAGAGGACACCGTCTCCTCCACATGTTCACGGCCGATCAGTGGTTCACCGGCTGGTTAGAAGCCATAAAATCTCAATATCCTAATTCATTTTCTCAATTCACGATTTAAAAGAGTGCTGATATGACAAATTAACGTTTGATAACATTATCGTGAATCCTACAGCCAGTAAGACCAACGTTGATAACTTCACATGTAACGTTAGTTCAGCCTCATATTTACATCGACAGTCGGCATTAGCTCATGTGCTAAACAGCCAAAGTAACACAAACTATACTGTTTTTTTAAATACTGTTGCATCATTTGTGGCGCTGCCATGGACAGTAGGTGTGGATCCATCTTTTAGGAACAATCTTGTTGCCAGTCCAGTGTTATACTCACCCTGGTTGCTGAAACAGTCTGGTGTGAAGTGATTGGCACAGCCAAAAACACACTGAAGTTGGGACGTTTCCCTGATAAATAGAATTTAGCCACTTCGCTCTGATATCCTCTTTGGTAGGGAGGTGATGTAACGAAACATGAGGATCCGTTCATCCAACGACAGAGCAGGAGTGCTTGGCTTTCAGGTTGTACGTGGTAGCAGTCAGGCTGTCGCGTACAGGTGAATTGAGAATGAGAAAATGGTGGATTATTTTCTCGGGAGTATTCGAATCACCTGGACTGACAGTCCGGGGGAAATCCAAATGACTCGTTTATAGACTCATTTCCAGACTCTGGTAGTTTATACAACATTGACATATTTGTCAAAAATCACACTTAAGGAGTGGGGAGACACTCTGGATACGCAAATATACCTACTAAAGCAACGAAAATGTGAGTTTTGCATAATAAGTCCCCTTTAAGTGTAATAAACCAAAATGTGGTATTTATTTACCCGAAAAAATAATAATGTTTCAGGTCATTAAGAATTTACATGTAGACAAAAAACATCCAATATCATTAAACTCAGGTTTCGTAAAATCATGAGCACCTGTTACCTCTTCTTAGGCTGTAATAACAGTGCATAGCATCTTTAACATGGAAACATTCACCATCTGTGGGCCCACACTCTCTCACACACATTCTCTCACAGCAGAATGCTGTAAAACACTGGCTGCAGGCCTGAGTCGATGCTTGGGAGCGTGGAGGCCTGAAACTGTAGTGGCCAGTTCACTTGTTCAGACAAGCAAGGAAATAAAAAGGCACCTGTAAGATCAATATTAGTACTCACGGATCCAGCAAAGGTCAAGGTAGGTATGGAGAACAGGATTTCCTGCTAAACTCTCAGTTAATATGTACTCAGCTATTAAAACCAAATGAGTGGCATCACGTGTTACTAAGTACTAGTGAGGAGAGGTCACGTAGCTTTAACAAATATTCAGTAACATGAAGTATCGAGTGCGTTAGCTCACCTCAGTTTAACTTCACCAGGATTAGCTAGCCTTACCAGCAGTTGACACTAGCTTAATGCTATCAGTTAACCGTTAATAAGCAGAAACTAAGCTCGTGCGCAGAAGAGTGCGTTATCTTACGTCGGTATAAACGTCCACTGACAGCTAGCCTTAATGCTAACGCTAGCCGTCAGTTAACGTCAGCTGCCCAGCGGTTGGCGTCAACTGACAGATAGCCTTAATGCTAACAATAGCTGTCAGTTAACGTAAACTACCCAGCGGTTAACGGCAACTGGCAGCTAGCCTTAATGCTAACGTTAGCTGTCAGTTAACGTAAACTGCCCAGCGGTTAACGGTAACTGGCAGCTAGCCTAAATGTTAACGCTAGCCGTCAGTTAGCTTCCCAGCGGTTGGAGATGACTCTTCCGTCGGCGACCAGAGCTCTGTAAACATCCCGCATCTCACTCTGCATTAAGTTTGTGCTAATCAGTCATTAACTGCAGGCAGTCTACAGTCACTTAAATGTCTTACCTGCATCCTCATGTGTGTATCTTAGTTGAGCGGCTCCTGTTGGTGCACTTGGCCATCCTTCAGTAGTTCACTGGATCCACCTTCACCACTTCTCTGGTTTAACAGCTGCGAAGCGGCTTGAAAGCTGCATTGCGCCTCCTGCTGTAGCGGCTGTGCAGGACTGCAAGGGGACTTTAGTCTGCGGTTATTACTGACAGTTATTCATCTACAGCTCAACATGTGGAGGAATCAGGAATAATAATAATAATAATAATAATAATAATAATAATAATAATAATAAATTCCAGAAGAACAATAGTGTTAATGCGTGTTAGCTAATAATAATAATGTGTGTGTATGTGTGCAGCTCAATGTGTGCACATTAACAGGACACAGACTATAAAAACACAGTAATAATTCTGCCTACTGAGCAGCAGTCAGACAGCTGTTGGTATTTATTTGTGATTTATTGTGAGTGCAGAAACCGTTTTTACACCCAAATGAGCTCCTAAACAATTAAAACAGGTGATGGACCGTGTTCCTGCTGCCAGCAGACCCGTTTGCCTCTGTGTTTGTTTCTGATGTGAGCTGGAAAACAGCGTGTTGACCCCGGTGTTGTGTTTACGGTACTGCAGAGTGATCTGACCCGGACTGAGAGCCGATGAAACCCTTTCCTACTGAAGAAACAAGCTGCATGTTGGTGGGTTTCAGTGTAAAAGGGGCTCACATAGATCTGACTCTGCATCTTCTTGTGGCAGCTATAAAATTAACATTTCCAGCCATGTGTTGTCAGATAGTTTTGCCCATTATTGTGTTTGTGTAACTGTAATGATATTTCACTGAACATGAATGTTACACTCATACTGGCATTTGTTGTGTTCTCTCTTTACGGTGTGGCATCATGGATGTGCTGTTGGCAGGACTTTTAGTTTCTTAAACATTTTTCAGATATTTGTTTTTTCTTTAGTTTTTTCTGGGGTTTGTCCAGAATTTAGAAAGTTGCAATGTCAGATAAAACACACTCAGCCGGCTGGAAAAGGACAAAAAGATTGGAGGGAAAATGTGCGAGTGAACAAATAGCTGCATCAGAGTTTTTACCAACAAACATTCCTCTTCAGTGTCATTCACTGCTTCATCAGGAACACACAGGAGAGCGGCTTCTGTTGAACACAATCCTGCAGACGAGAGAGATTTGGAGAATTTACTGTCCCAGAGCAGTAACAGCAGCAATATGGAAACTAACAGCACACTCAGACGTTCCATTGCATAGTGGGCAACCGAATATCAAGAGAAACACGATGCAGGTGATGCTTTGTTAAAGATTTTGATAGGACATGGACACTCCGCAGACACACTGCTGGACACCTGTGAAAGTGTTGAGTTCCAGCTGAAATCAGGACTGCAGTATATCTACCTTGGCTGCAAAGACCAGCTGCTGAAACATTTGGAAATGTGTCCACAACAAGATGCTCTGAATTAGATTTCACTGACATCTCCCTCAATATCGACAGCTTGCAGCTTTTCTAAAGCAGAAGGAGACCCTGTGGCCAGTGTTGTGCCCACTGAATTTATCTCTTCACAGTTTTCCCTCTGGCTCTCTGTTCTGGTTGGTCAAAGCCAACTAACCTTGACTTTGTTGATGATGTTGTTGGTGACCTTGGCAGGATAATGGAAAGTGGACTAGAGACAGACGGTGGTTTGATGAGGGTGAAGCTGCGTTGTGTTACATGTGATGCCCCAGCCAAGGCTCTGGTAAAGTCCATGAAACTGTATTCAGGTTATTATGGATGTGACAAATGTACCCAGAGAGGATTGCGGGACGGCCATCGAGTGATATATCCTGAAATCACCAATCTAACACTGAGGACTGATCAATCATTCTGAGATCAGTCTCAGGAGGAGCATCACCATCATTCAGTGGTGTCGCCATGTTGCAGCTGCAGATAAACATGACTGAGCACTTTCCTGCAGATTATATGCACCAGTGTTGTCTTGGGGTCATGAACAAACTGATCCTTTAGTGTCTGAGGGACCGCAAACAGTCAGATTGTCATCTGGGCATGTTAAGCAGGCCAGTCTGAAGCTTCTGAAGCTCAGAACGTGCATTCCTAATGTGTCTGCAAGGAAACCAAGAGGCTTGGAAAACACTGACAGATGGAAGGCCACAGAACTGAGACAGTTTGTCCTTTATACTGGAAGAATTGTGCTTAAGGGCATTATTTCAAAGGAGCTCTATGAGCACTTCCTGTTTTTTAGTGTGGTGTTATCTATCCTCGTTTGTCCAAGACTGGCAACACAGTTCAATCACAGTGCAGAGGAGTTGTTGGTGTACTTCACTGCCCAGGGAAGGCATTTGTATGGGGAGGAGTTCCTTGTCTACAGTGTTCACAGTTTGGTTCACCTGGCATCAGGTGCAAACCTTTATGGCAGTCTTGATGAGAGTGTAGAGTTTGAAAAATTAACCTGTTTGTAGTTTTGTGAAAAACAGACACCCCCTAAATGTCTTTGAGCATATTATGCTGAATTTAAAAGTCCAAAGGTTGTTTGATTAATTGTAAATTGCTTTTTGTTCTGTTCTTTAAAAAGGTCCCACATTACAGCACCTGGACAGCAGGTGGCACTATAGGCTTGGACAATGAGGAAGTATAAAGCTCAGGTGTACTTCAGATTAAGTCTCTGTAGAGCTGACAGCAGTATCTAGTGCTGCCTTTCTTCATTGCTCCACAGCTGGTTTGCTGCTGGCCCAGGTTCCCCTCGGCCTGAGGCCGGCAACAAACAGAATGAGGCAACATCTACACTGACAAAGCTTTAGTTTCTGTGACCAACACAGACCTAAAGCTGAATAATCCTATGAAAGAAACTGGATATTATTTCAGATTATTGGCTTTGAGCTCACCACACTACTGTTCTGATGCCTCAGATTGATGCAGAGTCTCTTGTTCTCCTTCACCTTTCAGTGCTTGGACTTCCATGTGTGTGATCAGCAGCTGTATGCAGATGTGTTGTGAGGACCTTTATAATGAAAACAGGATGATGTGTTGCCCTCTTGGCTGACCTACATGCTAGAACATGATTTGGTCTGTGCATGCCTCTAAATCGTTAACCAGGTGAAGTTAATAGTTCCCTGTGTGTTTGTGTTGCAGAGGTGAACTAGTTCTACTTTTAAAATCTCTGTAATCTTCAGTAAAAATGCATCAGGACCGTCTGCACAGCGGTGCGCCGCCTCTAAAACAGCCTGAGGACGCCGCCCTGCCACCATCTGATACTTCCACTGATGGCGTCTTTTCACACGTCACCATTTAAAAAAGTTGTATTTTCATGTTTTAAACTTGAATTTGGTTTCAGTTGTGGATCTTATTTCTATCTTTTTATCACAACAACATCAAACGTCACGATGCTGAGGATTTATTATTGATATTATCCTGATTATTATCACTGTGTTTAATATCCATATGATTATTAGTCAGCTGTGCTCTGATTGGTGGAGCGGGCTGCAGTCTAAAGCACATTCAGTCATTCCAGCCAGAGCACGAGGCGTCTGTCTGTTTTATGTGGCACATCCAAACAAAGTGAAGGCAGCGAGCAAAGGCCTGCAGAGTTCCACCTGTTAGACTTTGGTGCCCCTGGTGGCTGCAGCAAGAAGACACTGTAGATGCTCTGACTGCACCTGATCACACACATGCTCATCAATACATCCATCAATCAATCAATGCATCAGTCAGTCAATCATTCATCATCACAACACCATCAATCACAGTTCAAATACAACACAGAAAAACAAGAACTGGACTCTTTTCACTAAACAGTGTGAACATCGTTCAGCCGACGTCTGTTTGACTCTGAACTCTTTATACTTCACAACTACCAGGAACCACATATTAGAATGTGTCGTCACGTCTGAGGGGGACAAACTGCTGCACATCAGCATTTTAATTAGTCAGCTGAACACCAACAACTGTATCTTATAATCTATAATCAGCCTCATGACATCACAAGTGAGAACTGTGGAAACAAAACAGGGAGATGAGCAAAATCTTCCAGCAGCAGAAAGGATCTCAGAGACAGAGAGCATCAATGAAACACAGTCGCATCAATAACTGCAGAGAAGATTCTCCGTATAAATATGAGTTAAACAGCAGCAGAAACAATAGAAACAGTGTGAATGAGGAACACAAACACATTGAGGAGAGTATTGGCAGCATTTCACACAGGGTGGGGGTCGCTCTCTACCGGGAGAAGAGCTGAGCTGTCGTCCCCCTTTCTTTCTCCCACCACCTGCACTGAGACCGCCGGGCATCCCGAGGCCTTCTTGGTCACTTTGTCAGGTCTCTTCCCGTCAGCGGTCCCGATGCTGCCGACCGCTCCGTCCGTAGAAAATGGCCGCCGACGCCACGGCAGAGTGAGGCGAGGCCCTCGGGAGTGGCCCCTGCAGTCCTGAGGACCACCTGAGTCTCCTCAGCAGGTCCAGTCTGATCATTATTCAAGCTGGAGTTTGTGTTCATTCATACAACACTGTTCAAAACAGTCCTTTTGTTCCAATCAGCAGAGTCTTTCTAGAGTTACAGCGCCGACACCTTGCGCAGGTGGAACAGACAGAAGAAACCACAGACAACATTCAGTTTGTACTTTTTGTTTCTGACATGTGTTTTAATGGAATATGTGCACATTTGACCAAAAGCCCTCATTTGTTCTGCTGGTTGCAGGTTCATCATTGTTGCATTGGGAGTGCTGTATTGATTAGTTGTGTAATGGCGCCTCTGCTGCTCGTTAGTGGACGTACTGTGTAATTCCGCTCTGACGTCAGTCTGCACTGAGCTCCACTGTGAGCTGTGTTTAAGGCAGCTCGTCCACAAATTACAATGAGCCAGTTTTAATGGTGATTTAAGAGCACAGAGCGGCTCAGTTGTTGTTAATATCAGCAGGGCAGGTAGACCAGGTGTTCTTCTGTCTCATGTTCTGCTGGTAAAGTCACTTTGGAGACTTTGAGAGAAATGAACACTTTTATTCTCCTGTTTCATTTCTTCCTGATAGATTTGAGCTGGACTTGTTTTAAGATCCAGTTCAGGTGTATTCTTTGATATCTTGTCCTGTGTTTGCCTTCAGGGGGAGAACAAACTGTTACTAAGGGCTGCACACTTCATCACAATACTATTAAAGTCACAATGTGACCAAGTATCCAAATCACAGAGGCTGCAGTGTTTCCATAAAGGTCAAATGTGTGACAGACATCATTGTAATGAAGTGCTGTAGTGCTGCAGAGACGTCCTGACCTACACATCTTGTTCTCCACATGTACAAAACTAAAACATGTTACTTTGGTACACAGCCAACAAAGTGACATCATCAGTGTTTCCAAAGGTTCTGATTGGATGACGTCACAGCCCTAATATTACTGTACTGCTGTCACAAATGAAGAACAACACAAGGTGGACAAAATGCTGCTCAGCTGCTGTCAGGAACAAATCAGGAGCCGAGCGATAATTAAAGAAACGTGACACGTCCTGCTCTGCTTTCTGAAATGAAGTCTTATTGTTATCCTGTGTAGAAATATGTGGATGTGTATTAGTTGTTATTGTGCCTCTCCATTTAAAGAGGCAGCTGTTAGACACGAGTCACCTCTCATCTTATTGTATGAACACAAGAGGGCGCTGTTGCCTCATCTATCCTGCTGATTTCCTCCTTCCTGAAACCTCAATCAGCTACTTTTAACACCTCACACTTTCTCTCATTAAATCAGATTTATACCAATGAAATATTGAACCAGCACCTTCTGATTGTGCCTGTAAAAATAAAGACATTTTAATGTCATTACAACATTTATTCTCTGTTGTAATACTGTTTGTCTGTACAGAACAACAACACTATTTAAAGGAGCACTGAGTAGTTTTATATAAGAATTTGAATATTTACAACATTAATGAGGTCATAATACAAACTTTTGGTCCTCAGAGGAAAATAAGGTCCCAGAGAAAACAGAGACGAGCACAGACTTTACACTAGTTCACACTAGTTTAACCTGTGGACACTTTAAATGACTGTAGATTTACACAACGGATGAACAATATTGGATTTTTGCCTTTTAGGCGACGCTGATATCTGCACATATGTTTCCCAGCTAACTGCAGAGAACATCAAGTCTCTGTTAACGAGTAATGAAGTCATTATTTTGTCTGCTCCTAACGTGACGGCTCCTTGGCAGATGCAGCAGAGCAGTCCAGATAAACTGATGACACTCTGTCACATCCAGAGGAACACAGGGATGATGCTGGACTGGACAGTGGAGCTGATCTCAGAGCAGTTCACACTGCAGCACTGACAGTCATCTCCACGTGTTGTGATTGGTCTGTCAGTCACTGCTGGATGAAGCTCTCCTCTCCGCCCAGTCAGAGCCTCTCCACCCACCAGCTGATGGTGCTGCTTCAACCTCTCTGGATCATCAGGACACAGCTGATCCTCTCAACACCTCCACCTTTCTCATCGCTCTGACAGAGAAGGCCACGACCACCAGCTGATGAGAGAATGAGAGAGAGCAGAAGTGATACATGAGTGTTTCCAGAGACTCCCTCCATCAGCTGTCAGTCAGTGATATAAAGACCAGCAGGACTTCAGTCCTGTTCAGACCACAAGTGGAGTGGCTGTGTAGCGTAGCCAGCTTCCTTTCAGCTTCATGTTAACATGTTGGAGTGAAGCTCACAGACCTGCAGACACATCAAGTGTGTTTACTCTGCAGGTTTCACTCAAGTACACAGTGAAATAAACTGCTCAGAGTCCCTGAACGCATCATGACTGCAGAAACACTTTAATGATGATTCACTGCTGTTAAAAACCAGAGTCTCAGTCACACCTGAATATTTCATCTACTTTGAAATATTACTAATATGTAAATATGGAGTCTGTTCTGAAAATATGTGGATAAAACAAAAGACAGATGGACAGATAAATATTTGATGTTAAAGCTCCTACATGTTCATACAAAGACTGAACAGTCAACATCAGCTGTGGTTACTGGACTTCAGCAGAGGTTCTGGTCTGTGAGAAGACCACATGGTTACTAAATGTAACCGTGGTTCTCTGAAATAAGAGTCAGTGATTTGCAGGCTTCGGTCAGACTGATCTGTACGGTGGCCCTGAAGGTCCAAACACAACCACACTTCAGGTTATGGAAAAGGTGGGATGGCGTTCTTGTTTGTTATTGGACAGAACCCAAGTCTCTGGTGACAGTTTGATGTTTGGTGGAATGTTGTTGTGTTTTGACCTTCAGGGCCACCGTAGACCTGAGAGCTGTGACACAGATGGACTGATCAGTTGTTTAGTGTTGAAATGAGAGAACAAAGATTTGATGCTACAACAGTTTGATGGATGAGGACCGCTGTCTCTACACATCCTGTGATGCTGTCAGCTGTGATCAAGCTTTACTTCCTGTAGACATGAACACAACAACAACACTCGTCTTCACTTCAACTCAAACACACCATCACAACAAGCTTCTGGCTCGTCTGATTGGCTGACTGTTCCCCCTCTATCTCTTTCTGTCCAATCATGAAGCCTGTCACCGTTCTCCTCTCACAGCTTCACTGAGGAAAGCAGGAAATGCTGGATCTTTACTTTGATACTGACTGTGTTTATTACAATACTGCTGAAACCAGCACAGACTGACTCCAACTCTCTACTGACCTCAGAGTCTCCAGTCGACAGTTTGGACCCTCCACAAGTTCAGACAGCAGCTTCACATCTGAATCCTGCAGATTGTTGTTACTCAGGTCCAGCTTTCTCAGATGGGAGGGGTTGGACTTCAGAGCTGAGGCCAGAGAAGCACAGCTGATCTCTGACAAACTGCAGCCCCTCAATCTGAATAAAGAATAAATGATGTGACTTCACAGTTTAAATATTCAGTAAGTATAAACGTCACAAAGCTTCATTAAAATGTTTTAAAATACAATTCTGAATATGTTTGTTATTGTCTGATAGTTAAAATAGAGATTATTTAACTTTTCATTGTAAAATGTATTTTTATCGTTACTTTGAAAAATCTTTTAAAAAAAACATGATTTTGAATCTAAGATGAAAATCAACAGTTGAGGATGTTCAGAGTGAATTATTCATATTGTTAGATGAAGGTTTTAAATGTGCAGCTCAACATTGCTCTGCCACAGTCAATGGACTAAACCACAGAAGAAGAAAACAGAGTTCAGCATGAAGATACTCAGTGTGGATCAGTATAATATCAGCCTGATGTCTGCAGTTTAGTGTCAACACAACTTTCACATCATATTAATCTGAGCACAGAAGGAAAAAATGGTGTCTGACCTCAGAGTCTCCAGTCGACAGTTTGGACTCTCCAGTTCAGCACAGAGAAGCTTCACTCCTGAATCCTGCAGCTTGTTGTTACTCAGCTGCAGCTCTCTCAGATGGGAGGGGTTGGACTTCAGAGCTGAGGCCAGAGAAGCACAGCTGATCTCTGACAAACTGCAGCTCATCAATCTGAATAAAGAATAAATGATGTGACTTCACAGTTTAAATATTCAGTCAGTATAAACATCACAAAGCTTCATTAAAATGTTTTAAAATACAATTCTGAATATGTTTGTTATTGTCTGATAGTTAAAATAGAGATTATTTAACTTTTCAGTGTAGAATGTATTTTTATCATCACTTTAAAAAATCTTTTAAAAAAAAAATGATTTGGAATCTAAGATGAAAATCAATAGTTGAGGATGTTCAGAGTGAATTATTCATATTGTTAGATGAAGGTTTTAAATGTTGTTGGGCCTCGTGCCCTCATGTACATGTCTCAAACAAAGAGACCAAGAGAGGCCTGTAGTTGAAACCAGAAGCCTAACTACTAGGGCCTCACACGAGGAGCTACCAAACAAAGAACAGGGAAAAATGCCAACCAGGTGTGAAAAACGTGACCAGGTTGACCTGCCCCCAAGACGTCACCCGGGTCCCTATTGGCTGTGAGCCCAGAAGCTCCGCCAAGATCTCAATGACGTCACTCCCATGTTAAAAGGTCACGCACCCCTCCTGCTCTTTCTACCCAGGCAGCGTCCGTTGTGAAGAGACTTCGGTTTCACGCAACTGCTGCCATAAGGGTACAACTCCGAGAAACGTTTTTCATTTTCCCCCCACTTTTGCTTGAGCTAATTTCAGTTCCCTCCTCGCTGGACGACACAGAGACTGTTTTTGTTTCACTTTCATTTTTGTTCGGACGTTCATCATAACTGTTTTGGATCCCGAGAGGAACGCTGTACAACCCAGCCGTTTCCTCACTGCCTGCAGAAGGAAGAAAAGAATCTTCAGAAGGAAGGAAACCGTCCCTTCCATCGAGTCGACATATCGCTGTGGACAGCCTGCCATCAGCTGGAGGACGCTAAAGCTGATTCCGCGCCCGCGCTCCCGAACGAGTTGGAGCTTCGGGTCAGACGGACCCCGCGCTACCGCAACAAGCGGCATCCAAGTAAGAGGCTTTTGTTTGGGCAGAAACAGATAGTATATAGCGTGTTTTTCTTTGTTGTGCTTTTATTTTGTGGTGAAAGGACCGCCGAGTCCGATTTATGGTTACCCGTACTGTGTGTTAACTGTGTTTGCTACGCTCGCTAGGAGCTCACTCAGGCTAATCCAGCCTGTACAGTCTTGCCGCCCTGTGTGACCACAATACGTCGTATTCCGGCTCGATCAGCGGACGATAAACGAACCTCGATTCGCGTGCAGGTCACTGTTCGAGGGAGAGACGACCGTTGTGCACCACATGGCTGTTGTGTTTGTTTCTTTGTCGTCTGCTAAGCCCTGCGTAGCTTCTTCCCCCTTTTACTAACACACTAGGGCTGCACGATTCTGGAAAAAATTTGAATCACGATTTTATGGCTTAGAATTGAGATCACGATTCTCTGGCACGATTTTTTCACAAAATGTTTATTGCACTGATGAGTAAAAAAACATTGTAGTATGGCAGAGGCATACGACTATGCCTCTGCCAAAGCAATGTTTTTTTTGTTTTGTTCAAGTTTTGTCATTGGATGAGAAATTATTTTTACAAAAGTAAAACAAAAAAAAAAGTCTCCAAGATGACAGGGCGAGGGCATCCTTTCATCCCTCATTTTGTACAGTGTGATATGTGATAGCTGCTTTGATCAGCTTTCTAAAACAGAGGCATAATATTCCTCACGTAAACATGTGACGTGACATGAAGCTCGAAGTTGGGCGGTAAACAGTTGACAACTAATTTGTCTTCAAAATAAGAGCTTTACATTGCACCCCATTGGAGTTTAGAACTGGGTTCTTAGCGGAGGGCTTTTAATTTGAAAGTAGCGACCGTTTCTAGCTAGCTCTACATCAACAAGCTAACACAACGAAACAGCTAGAGAGACGCTAGCATCTCCCGGATCTCAGCGGCTGTCCAGTTGCTAATCTAGCAGGTGAGATGGAAATAAGTGTATCCTCCGAGGCGGGAAATCGACGGACCTAAACAGACCCTCAATTTGCCGCCCTCTGTCTAAAACCGTGGACCTAGCTGCCCAAAGGACGGGCAGATTGGCGGCTTGCTGCCCTGTCTAAAAACGGCTTCTCACTCACTCCTTCCAAACACTCAACTGCAGGCGGGCTTCCTCCACTGAATCACGTGTTATAAAGACGCTTTACCACAGGTGGAGGGAGGAGGCAGCGGCAGTGCTGCGTTTGGGGGCGCTTCAAAAAATCCGGGAGGAAAATAGGAGCATTTGTTTGTGATTCAGCTCGAGATATAAAGTGCTTCAGAATCACCGTGTGTAGAAATGAGATCACGTGTATGTGTGAATCGAGATCGCGATTTTTTTCCGATTTTTCGTGCAGCCCTATAACACACATACACACACACACACACACACACCGAGATACACGTACTCTTTAGGGCGATCTGTTGTAAACTTATAGTTAACAACCCCGCTATAACATAAGACGTGTGTCCAGCATATCCCCTTTATTGACTGTAAAGACGGACTTCCCCGGTAGCACGGCTACCTTTCTGGGACAGTGGCTATTATCCCTGTAAATTCACCCCTCGTGTGATCAAACCGCACACGAGATCAGAGACGGTGCAACCGCTGCCTTTGTTCAAACTTTGTGCGCACGTTTAGTGATCACCTTTGGTCGACACGATCACAGCCGCCATTATTGAATTCCAGGTATATGAATCAGTGAAACTAAATTCATCATCTCGGAATTCGCGCTCTCGTGTGACACTAAGTCACGTCCTGTGTTTCCCTGTAGTCTCTCCGACGAGACTTCCCAAGTCACGCCCACCAATTTGTAGTCCAGCGAACGTGATTTTCCAAGCCACGTTCGGCCATCTTTGTAGTCTTTATTGGGGACTTCCTGCCACACACACACACACACACACACACACACACACACACGCCTCCACCCAGGTGCCTGTTTGGCTTGCTTATGTTTTGATGTTGCTAGCTTTGTGAAGGAAATTGTTGTTTGTTAAAGTAGGTGGTTTGTTCTGTGGAGAAAAGCTTTAATAAACACTGTTGACTTTAACTGAGCAGCTTCTGTGATTATTTTGCACAATCCAATATTGTGATAACTGCTGGTTGAGATGGTCAGTTGACTTTTTTTCAGGCTATGAGACTCAAAGGTAAATCATTTGATTATTGATCCCTGATTTCAGGGTGGTGCCCCTTTGTTCATTAATGACTCATAGTTACCTAGGTTTCAATAATCAACTATAATAAATGTAATCAATTAATAATAACATATTAATTAATCATCAATAATCAATAACGATTCCCAACAATGTGCAGCTCAACATTGCTCTGCCACAGTCAATGGACTAAACCACAGAAGAAGAAAACATACTTTAGCATGAAGATACTCAGTGTGGATCAGTATAATATCAGCCTGATGTCTGCAGTTTAGTGTCAACACAACTTTCACATCATATTAATCTGAGCACAGAAGGAAAAAATGGTGTCTGACCTCAGAGTCTCCAGTCGACAGTTTGGACTCTCCAGTTCAGCACACAGCAGCTTCACTCCTGAATCCTTCAGCTTGTTGTAACTCAGCTCCAGCTCTCTCAGATGGGAGGGGTTGGACTTCAGAGCTGAGGCCAGAGAAGCACAGCTGATCTCTGACAAACTGCAGCTCATCAATCTGAATAAAGAATAAATGATGTGACTTCACAGTTTAAATATTCAGACAGTATAAACGTCACAAAGCTTCATTAAAATGTTTTAAAATACAATTCTGAATATGTTTGTTATTGTCTGATAGTTAAAATAGAGATTATTTAACTTTTCAGTGTAGAATGTATTTTTATCATCACTTTAAAAAAATCATTTTAAAAAGCATGGTTTGGAATCTTAGATGAAAATCAATAGTTGAGGATGTTCAGACTGAATTATTCATATTGTTAGATGAAGGTTTTAAATGTGCAGCTCAACATTGCTCTGCTACAGTCAATGGACTAAACCACAGAAGAAGAAAACAGACTTTATACTCTGTGTGGATCAGTATAAATTTAACATAAATTTAACATTCACTACCACTGCTACGCTGATGACACCCAGCTCTACCTCTCTAGTTAACCAAACTCCACACTCCCGCCCTCTTCCCTTACCACCTGCTTATCAGAAATCAAATCCTGGTTCACTTCAAACTTCCTGAAATTAAAAAGTGATAAAACTGAAATTCTTCTAATTGGTACCCAATCTGCATTATCCAAAGTTGACCACTTCCCCCTTCTCATCAACAGCTCCTCAGTTTTCCCCTCCCCTCAGGGTTAAGAGTCTGGGTGTCATCCTCGACAGCACTCTATCATTCAAATCTCACATCAATAACACCACTCGTTCTGCCTACTACCACCTACGAAACATCAACCGACTCCGTCCCTCCCTCACCCCCAGCACTGCCTCCATCCTTGTCCACAGTCTTGTCACTTCCTGTTTAGATCACTGCAACTCTCTTTTTCTTGGTCTCCCTAACAAGTCCCTCCATATGCTTCAACTGGTTCAAAACTCTGCTGCACGAATCATCACCAAAACCCCTTCTTCCCACCACATTACCCCCATCCTACAGCAGCTTCACTGGCTCCCGATCAAACAAAGAATTCAATTCAAAATCCTTCTGCACACTTTCAAAGCTATTCACAGCCTCGCCCCTCCTTACTTGTCTGATCATCTCCACTCCAGCACACTCCCTCAGATCCTCCTCTTCCCTCCACCTCACTCTCCCCCCTGTACACCTCCGCACCATGGGGAGCCGAGCTTTCAGTCACTCTGCTCCCCAGCTCTGGAACTCCTTACCACCCGACATCTGTAATACCAACTCTCTCCCTGTTTTCAAAACCAGACTCAAAACCTACCTGTTTAAAATTGCTTATTCACTCCACCCCTAACTGTAACACCACCCTTCCTCTATTGCTGTTTTATTAAATGTTGTACACTGTATGTTCATTGATGTTTTGAATGTTGATTATTGTATGTTTTTTTGTATTTGGATGTCTGAATGTTGTTCTATTGAATGTTTTAAATTGATGTTTTTTTAATCCATTGTTTTTTTTTGATGTCCCCCTGTAAAGTGTCCTTGAGTGTCTTGAAAGGCGCTTCTTAAATAAAATGTATTATTATCATTATTATTATTATTATATCAGCCTGATGTCTGCAGTTTAGTGTCAACACAACTTTCACATCATATTAATCTGAGCACAGACGGAAAAAATGGTGTCTGACGTCAGAGTCTCCAGTCGACAGTTTGGACTCTCCAGTTCAGCACAGAGAAGCTTCACTCGTGAATCCTGCAGGTTGTTGTGACTCAGCTGCAGCTCTCTCAGATGGGAGGGGTTGGACTTCAGAGCTGAGGCCAGAGAAGCACAGCTGATCCCTGACAAACTGCAGCTCCACAATCTGAATAAAGAATAAATGATGTGACTTCACAGTTTAAATATTCAGTCAGTATAAATGTCACAAGCTTCATTCAAATGTTTAAAAAAGACAATTCTGAATATGTTTGTTGTTGTCTGATAGTTAAAATAGAGATTATTTAACTTTTCAGTGGAGAGTGTATTTTTATCATCACTTTAAAAAATAATTTAAAAAAACATGATTTTGAATCTAAGATGAAAATCAATAATTGAGGCTGTTCAGAGTGAATTATTCATATTGTTAGATGAAGGTTTTAACACAGTGGCGGTTCTTCCTACAGGCGACATAGGCGCTTACCTCGGGCGCCACCTAGTGAGGGCGCCAAATATGCGGCAAGAAAAAATAATAAAAATTATTACTATTAATTTTTCTATAGTTTTTGCCATCCTTCTATCTACAACAATACTTTGACATAAAAAATAAATTAAACGGAAATAAAAGAAATGACAATTCTGATGTAAAGCCCCTTCAGCTGTTACGTCACGGTCACAACATGCTAGCGTGAGCGCTGATGTGCAGTCGGTCGGTTGGCGTGTGTCGATGGGTTACAGAGCGGAAAATGGAACGGCAGAAGCATCCGGGCACACTTTCAAAAGTGCAGAAAAGAAGAGCAGCAGATGTCGGGGGGTGGAGGATGCAACAGGAACTCTTTTAAACATGATCTTAAAGCACCTTGAGGGAAAGAAAACATTTACTAAATTACTTTTTATTGACTTCTCATCGGCTTTTAACTGTATTTAACCCCATATTTTAGCTGAGAGATTACATAGTTTTCATGGCATTGACTCTGGCTTCATAGGATGACTGATGGACTTTTTAACTGAAAGGTCTCAGCGGTTACGGGTCAATGGGGTTTTTTCTGATGTCCTCTTCTCCTCTACCGGTGCTCCTCAGGGCTGTGTTCTTTCACCCCTTTTATTTATTTTATACACCAATAACTGTCGCAGGCAGTATCCACAGCGTCATATTTTAAAGTTTGCTGACGACTCAGTCATCCTGTCTCTTCTCAGCAGTGATGACCCTGATCACGGGCCAGTGGTCAGGGACCTCACTGATTGGTGTGAGTCCTCCTTTTTAAGTATAAATGTCTCAAAGACGAAGGAAATGTTCAGTGATTTTAGAAAAACTAGTACGGTTACCACACCTGCAGTGATCTTTGGGGAAAAGGTGGAGGTTGTGAGCCAGTACAAATATTTGGGAACTGTACTTGATGATAGGCTGAACTTTGAAGCCCATGTTGACACACTCTGTAAGAAGGCTCATCAGCGGATGTACTTCTATCGAAAGCTCTGTGGTTTTAATGTGGATACTACTTTTATGAGAATGTTTTATGTTTGTTTTATTGAGTCTTGACTAACCTTTAACTTCATCTGTTGGTTTGGTCTTTTAACATGTAAAAACAAAAATGAAATTTGGAGAATTGTCAGGGTGTGCATAAAAGTTGCGGGCACAGCCCTAAATGACCTCTCTGAGCTGCACAAAGAGAGGTCAGTGACCAAAGCCGGACTGATCCTGGCATACCCTGATCACCACTTGCACAGAGAGTTCAGGTTGCTTCCTTCCAGACGCAGATACCTGCTTCCGAGATGTAATATCAATAGATGGAGAGATTCATTTGTCCCTGCAGTGATCAGGCTTTTAAATGACATATGTTGAATGTTTTTCTTTTGGAGGTGTTTGTTGTATGTTTGCTACTTGCTGTGAAACAAATTGCCCCTAGGGGATAATAAATACTCTTGAACCTTGAACCAGGAGAAACGTGCAAAGGAGAAAGGTATGACATTTAGATTATATTGTTTTAAATTCACCGAACATTCATGACATAATCATGCTAGCTAGCATTAGCATCAAGTTATCTTGCTAGTAAGCTAACGTTAAGTAGCAATGAGGGTGTGTGACGTTCCGCTTGGTTCTTCTTGGTTTGGTCGTTATTAACATGCAGTCGGATGTAAAATTGTCCTAATAAGAGTCATAAGACCGGTTCAGACTGCTGGCCTGGGTTGGACTTCACTGGCTGCTGTTGTCCCAGAAAAACACTATACAAGTTGATGCTAGCTGCAGTATGTAGCACTCTGCATCTCATTGTGTGCTATGAAATAAAACATTGGCTGGACGTGAAAAGTGTATTATTACTGTCCATATAGCAACATTAGATTAGATTCAGTTTTGGATTAGTTTGAACTTTACTGTCAAGTTCAAGTAGCGTGAAATACAGTTTAACATCTAACCAGAGTGCAAACCAGTAAAGTGCTGAGTGAGTCAGTGCCTCATATGCAGATGAGGATCTCAACATGTGGACTTTAAAAACATTGAGCATAATAATAATAAATGATATATACAGGTAGAGTTATGTTTATACAGAGAGGGATGCACAGAGAGCTGTGAGCAGATGGGACTCAGTGAATTTATATCAAATAAATGTCAAGATTAAAATGCTTAGCAACTTCATAATAATATCATTTGAAAACTGGAAATGATTTTCTCCATGTTGATAAT
The DNA here is from genome assembly GCF_900880675.1 of Sparus aurata. NCBI lineage: Eukaryota > Metazoa > Chordata > Actinopteri > Spariformes > Sparidae > Sparus > Sparus aurata. Next base: position 3,120,696 of record NC_044187.1, on the reverse strand, counting down.
ACACTTGTTTGTTACATCATTTAAGATGAACTATTAAAATATTTAGGAGCAGCTGCAGCTGAATCATCAGAGCAGGAACAGCCATGATGCACCTCAGCTGCTCCAGTTTCCTCAGGTGAGTTTAATGTGTCACTGAATGTTTGTCATGATAAAAACGTATTGACTTACGTGAACATGACAACAATAATAGTAATAATAATAATAATAATAATAATAATAAATACATTATTTTTGGATAGGGTCAGTGCACATTAATGAACATCGAAAATGTCTCTGTAAATATGACGGATTATAGCAGAGCTGCTAATTTGCATCCGTAGTCCCTGGAAAAAATTAAAAATACAAATAGAAGAGACAACACACACACACACACACACACACACACACACATATTTATGTTTGACATGTGCCTTCTAGATGCAGCAAACACTGGCAGTTCACCTCCAGCTGATCCTGCTGACTGGCCTCTTCATGTAACAGACCTGATGAGAACAGAGTGGGTTCGGAGAGGGCCGTATCATGGACCACCTCATTTCATTTTTCATTTTTGTGTATTTATTAGTGAACAGGTTTATTCATTTGCACATGTTGTTATATTGTTTGGATTATCACTGTTTAAATGAATGAGTAATTCTTTGGACATGGTCTTTTTAGGGGATGTGGCGCTATAAGTAAAGCTCGCCTCGGGCACCAAATGGTGGAGGACCGCCGCTGAGTGTGCAGCTCAACATTGCTCTGCTACAGTCAATGGACTAAACCACAGAAGAAGAAAACAGACTTTAGATGAAGATACTCAGTGTGGATCAGTATAATATCAGCCTGATGTCTGCAGTTTAGTGTCAACAATACTTTCACATCATATTAATCTGAGCACAGAAGGAAAAAATGGTGTCTGACCTCAGAGTCTCCAGTCGACAGTTTGGACTCTCCAGTTCAGCACAGAGAAGCTTCACTCCTGAATCCTGCAGCTTGTTGTGACTCAGGTCCAGCTCTCTCAGATGGGAGGGGTTGGACTTCAGAGCTGAGGCCAGAGAAGAACAGCTGATCTTTGACAAACTGCAGCTCCTCAATCTGAATAAAGAATAAATGATGTAAGTTTAAAAGACAATGTTCCTGCTTGAAATCATTCAGTGTTTAGTAATGTGTTCAGAGCCGAAGAAGGTTTAGAATGTAGACGTTTAGAGAATGAAACTCCAAACACCTGAACCCAACAGGATGCAGGTTCAACACTGTCAGATACACAAAGTGAAACAGAGCTCTCATTAATACTAATAACAACGTGCTGCTGCTTCAATAAAGACGTAGTGATGTCACCTCTTAAACTCTGCAGCTCCACCAGAGGCTCCATCTATACAAACTCATGTTGTGCAGCCAAATAAAAACCCACAGAAACTGATTGAACATTTGATTCTACTATTTAAAGCTCCTGTTATTAACACAGTTGAATTTCAGTCTCGTTCCCGACTCGTCAGAATTTGACGAGTCGGGAACGAGACTGAAAAATCAACTCTCTCACCAACAGGAGCTTTAAGATAAAAGTCATCCTGAGTTGAAGTTTTTCAGTCAGTACAGACGTCACATATCATCATAAAGGTTTGGAACAAACACGTTTGTTGTTGAAGTTTTGATGTTATATGTTTTAAATATGAAGCAGAACAAGATGCTCAGTGTAAATCAGGACAGAATCTATGAGGTCAAATCCCCTTCAGAACTGATGACATGAACACTAAGATTTAAACAGTTTGAATCATGTTTTCAAAGTATTAACCACGGTTTAAAATAAATATTCAGATGAATTTAAACATGTGAGAACAACAACAGTATGTGTGAAATAATTGTGTCACACTTATAATTCATCAGCAGTGTAATATTTTCATTGTTATTAAAGTTTGTCTTCAGAGTTTCACACATTCAACACGTGCAGTGTGTTGAATCAGAGATTACATTACACTCATGTGTCTTTTGTCCAACAAGACTTAAACATCATCCAATCTCCTTTTTTCAAAGATTCAACACTTTCTTCTCAGAGATTTAAATCTCTGCGGGGGGCCACACCTTTCTGATGTCACATTAGGGGGTCTGTGTCCAACAATTTGTGTCACGTTACAAACCTGACACACAAACATTAACACCTTCCTCACTCTGTGATTGGTGAGCTGAGTGGAGGTGAGATAGAGCCCAGGTTTCAACTTCTCTCTCAGCTCTTTTTTCATTTGTTACACAACTATTTCTGTCACTGTGAAATATGAACTGAGTGAAACACTATGAATGTCTTCCAGGAGAGAACATGTGAGAAGTTCCCTCCATATTTAAACCATTGTTGAGCCTCCAGCAGCTCTTGGCTCCACCTTTGGCTGTCTGAAACAGCTATGAACACTTTTAGCTTCACTGATGCTCACTGATCCCATGCTAACAGGTGGAGTTAACACACTGCAGACCACTGATTGGTCAGTGGGAACAGCCAGAGTCGTCTCGTCCTCAACGCTCTGAAGTAACATTTCACTTTCTACCTTTTCAGCATCTTCTGTCTCGCTGAACCTGACCCTCTCCTCGTCTTCGCTCTCGTATTCTGCGCCCCTTCCCCCCACCCAAGTTCTCGTCTCCCTGTTTCTTCTTTTCTTTCCTCTCCTTCATAGGACCATGAGGGGGTCCGTCGCTGCCCGAGTGCGGCGGCGGATTCTCTTCAGAGCTTCCCCACAACGCACTCGAAGAGCTCGAACGTTTCGTTTTCTCTTTCTTTCATAATAAATCGTTTAAACGTATCTTGTTGAAGGTGTGGTCCTTGCTAGTGAAAAGCTAGTTTCCTTGTTGTGATGAACAACCACACGTGTGTGCTGTGTGTAGAGAATGTGTGGTCGAGCAAAAGAGAGAGAGTGAAAACTTTAAGTTAATTAAATCTTTATAGATACACAGAAACACATGAACTGACCTCAGAGTCTCCAGTCGACAGTTTGGACTCTCAGGTTCAGCACAGAGAAGCTTCACTCCTGAATCCTGCAGCTCGTTGTTACTCAGCTCCAGCTCTCTCAGATGGGAGGGGTTGGACTTCAGAGCTGAGGCCAGAGAAGCACAGCTGATCTCTGACAACCTGCAGCTCATCAATCTGAATAAAGAATAAATGATGTAAGTTTAAAAGACAATGTTCCTGCTTGAAATCATTCAATGTTTAATAATGTGTTCAGAGCTGAAGAAGGTTTAGAACAGGGGTACTCAAATACAAATCTTAAAGGGCCACAAAGATTTTTTCAATGACTCAAAGGTCAATGTATTGAGGTCGGTCAGGCCACATGCAATAAAACTGTAACATTCAAAACAAAATGTCCTTTTCATTCTAAACAACAAAATACGAACTAAAATAAAATGTAATTTCCATTTTAACATAAATTAAAATACATAGTTGAATATTTCCTCTTTTTGTTTGCCTTCAAACATTGTGTCCATCACTTCATCATGCATTATTTTATTTCATTGTGACATAGATGTGACAAGAATCCTGCTTGCAGCTTGATATGACGATTTCAGTGCATTTATTTGTGTTGTGCTTATCTCTGAATTTTGAGGAAATGTCTCTTCAAAATTCCTATGCTTCGTCTCATAATGCCGTTTCAAACTGGAAATCTTCATCACAGCTTCTCCTGGCATATTGTAACGCCCCTTGTGGACTGTGGCGCAAAGACTCTTGGGTATTCTGTTGATGTTGGTGTAATTATGGTTCGTGAATGTGTTTGTGAATAAGATGATATGTAAGATGATTGTGGGTTAATTCACGTCATTTGTTCTTTGATTAAATGATGTTGAGTTTTAACAAGGATGATACAAATTTTGGCACCGTGAGTGAAAGGGTGTTTGCCGGGATGAACTCCCCGTCCGTTACGCTACAGGGGATAATGTATGATGAGACTTGGTAAAACATGTTAAACAACGTAAGTGTGTGTCACTGCTGCATTGTCAGATCCGGTTCTGTCCTGGTCGGAGGGAGAATGAATAGAAATTTTAAGTTCCTACTCCTATGAGTTGCCGATTCTCACTGTCCACTTTATTATAGCAATTTACTTGGAACACGCTATTTCAATCTCTTGCCACCGGCAAAATGTGAATACGTGAACTGCTCCGAAAACGAAAGTGAAAGTTAAAAGTTGCGATCGCAGCGGTGAGTGACCTAGCTGTCTTTCTAACGTTGGCATGGAGACAAGTCCCGGTGTACACGTGCTGACCCAAACAAAACACATGGTGAAGGAATAAAAGTTTGGGGGCCACAAACAGGAGGCCGGCGGGCCGGATGCGGCCCGGGGGCCGCCTATTGAGGACCGCTGGTTTAGAATGTAGACGTTTAGAGAATGAAACTCCAAACACCTGAACCCAACAGGATGCAGGTTCACCACTGTCAGATACACAAAGTGAAACATAGCTCTCATTAATATTAATGACAACGTGCTGCTGCTTCAATAAAGACGTAGTGATGTCACCTCTTAAACTCTGCAGCTCCACCAGAGGCTCCATCTATACAAACTCATGTTGTGCAGCCAAATAAAAACCCACAGAAACTGATTGAACATTTGATTCTACTATTTAAAGCTCCTGTTATTAACACAGTTGAATTTTCAGTCTCGTTCCCGACTCGTCAGAATTTGACGGGTTGGGAACGAGACTGAAAAATCAACTCTCTCACCAACAGGAGCTTTAAGATAAAAGTCATCCTGAGTTGAAGTTTTTCAGTCAGTACAGACATCACATATCATCATAAAGGTTTGGAACAAACACGTTTGTTGTTGTCTGACACAGAAGAAAACACACGTTTGTTGTCTGACAGAGAAGAAAACACAATGTTTGTGTTTTTATTTTCAGAAGCAAGAAGGAAAAGTGCAAATCAATGATGAAGAGGTTGATGGAGAATAAAACAGTGTTGAAGTTTTGATGTTATATTAGATATGTTTTAAATATGAAGCAGAACAAGATGCTCAGTGTGAGTCAGGACAGAATCTATGAGGTCAAATCCCCTTCAGAACTGATGACATCAACACTAAGATTTAAACAGTTTGAATCATGTTTTCAAAGTATTAACCACAGTTTAAAATAAATATTCAAATGGATTTAAACATGTGAGAACAACAACAGTATGTGTGAAATAATTGTGTCACACTTATAATTCATCAGCAGTGTAATATTTTCATTGTTATTAAAGTTTGTCTTCAGAGTTTCACACATTCAACACGTGCAGTGTGTTGAATCAGAGATTACATTACACTCATGTGTCTTTTGTCCAACGTGACTTAAACATCATCCAACCTCCTTTTTTCAAAGATTCAACACTTTCTTCTCAGAGATTTAAATCTCTGCGGGGGGCCACACCTTTCTGATGTCACATTAGGGGGTCTGTGTCCAACAATTTGTGTCACGTTACAAACCTGACACACAAACATTAACACCTTCCTCACTCTGTGATTGGTGAGCTGAGTGGAGGTGAGATAGAGCCCAGGTTTGAACTTCTCTCTCAGCTCTTTTTTCATTTGTGACACAACTATTTCTGTCACTGTGAAATATGAACTGAGTGAAACACTATGAATGTCTTCCAGGAGAGAACATGTGAGAAGTTCCCTCCATATTTAAACCATTGTTGAGCCTCCAGCAGCTCTTGGCTCCACCTTTGGCTGTCTGAAACAGCTATGAACACTTTTAGCTTCACTGATGCTCACTGATCCCATGCTAACAGGTGGAGTTAACACACTGCAGACCACTGATTGGTCAGTGGGAACAGCCAGAGTCGTCTCGTCCTCAACGCTCTGAAGTAACATTTCACTTTCTACCTTTTCAGCATCTTCTGTCTCGCTGCCTGCAGCCTTTCTCAAGTAAAGCTAGTTTCCTTGTTGTGATGAACAACCACACGTGTGTGCTGTGTGTAGAGAATGTGTGGTCGAGCAAAAGAGAGAGAGCAAAAACTTTAAGTTAATTAAATCTTTATAGATACACAGAAACACATGAACTGACCTCAGAGTCTCCAGTCGACAGTTTGGACTCTCCAGTTCAGCACACAGCAGCTTCACTCCTGAATCCTGCAGCTCGTTGTTACTCAGCTCCAGCTCTCTCAGATGGGAGGGGTTGGACTTCAGAGCTGAGGCCAGAGAAGCACAGCTGATCTCTGACAAACTGCAGTCCATCAATCTGAATAAAGAATAAATGATGTAAGTTTAAAAGACAATGTTCCTGCTTGAAATCATTCAGTGTTTAATAATGTGTTCAGAGCTGAAGAAGGTTTAGAATGTAGACGTTTAGAGAATGAAACTCCAAACACCTGAACCCAACAGGATGCAGGTTCAACACTGTCAGATACACAAAGTGAAACAGAGCTCTCATTAATATTAATGACAACGTGCTGCTGCTTCAATAAAGACGTAGTGATGTCACCTCTTAAACTCTGCGGGCTCTATCTTGCACTAAGCGCAATTGACTTTGTACACTGGCGCTTGTATAATTCCTATTTTGCATTCGGCGCACATTGGAATTTTCCCTCCACAGACGCACGTCCTTAAATTAGGGAATGACTTTGAGCTCCCGGGGCGGTTCAGCGAAAAGAGGAAAAACAGAAACAGAAAACACTTCCGCAACAGACCAGGAAAAACCTAGTCTAAAGTCAGTGGCGCTTATTCAGATGCTATTTTAAGGGCGCATGCTTGGCCATAATGTAGCGTGTGCTCAACGTGCATACACTTTGCTTCTCTCATCTACAAGGAAGCAGTTCCCGTTTTTGCAAACCATGACAAAAAAAGTTGAAAAGATTTAAACAGAAGAACTAATTATTTTTCCCTCTGATATGCGACGCGCCCGTCGTAGCCGTGAGGGTCCGGGAGTGGCAATGCGCGATGTGCTCCTAGTGGAGCGGGTGGACGGAGATGGAGTTGGGGGAGGAGGAGGAAAGGGCACAACAGGAGCAGGTGGTGCGTTTGGAGACTTGAGGCGATGCGCCTGAGAGGTCGCAGCAACATCGCCACCCGGTCAAGACGGGCTTTAATACCTTGCTGCATCCCGGACAGTGCGGCCCGGTCTGACAATGCTGCCACGGCGTGTAGTGGGTCTGGATCCTCTGCACCTTGGTGTTTGCGCGGCTCCCTCATCAGCTGGCCGCTGCGCACTGCTCCCGTGCGATGTCCTTGGGATGCCAGCCTTAGAAACAATTGTGGCAATTTCCTCCCACGCCCGTTTAACCAAAGATAATTTGGATGGATTTCTCCCATTCCCATACAACTTCTCAGTCTTTTACAGCCCTGATGAGAACGTCGGTCTCCTCGGCTGTGAACCGCTCCTGGGGTGCGCCTGGCTAATTCGCCATTATAATAGCCATCCGCCATGGAACAAGCACGCCTGCTTTTAAAGGGAATGTGAGATGACGCTCTGATTGGTTTATTGCACGTTACGAACCAAACCACACCTATGACTAATGTAGCTACTTCAGACCAACCCATTTTAGATTTGCGTCGGGCGCAAGAGTCATTTATCCCGCCGGCATGATAGCAACAGTGCCTGAGATCCGCACACAAAGCTACTTGCGTTTCAGATCGTTAAGATAGAGCCCTGCAGCTCCACCAGAGATACATTCCAAGTTTTCTAGGATATTTAGAGGTTCATGTAAGTTTTGTTCTGCATAAATGTGTTTGGATGTAGTTAATAGGGGTGTGCAAAGCAGCCGGTATTTGTATCTGTATTTGTATTTGTATTCGAGTAAAATTCAAATTAGGCGTAAAAATCCAGTTTTTTTGCATTACACTTCTAATTTACGTTATAGTATAGAAAGTATTCTTTAATTGTCCATTATAATAATTATGGATATAGAAAATATTGGTTGATGTTTTTCCATAAATCCAGCAATGAACATGTAACAACAGGGCTGTAAACTAACTTTTTGGCTCACCTGCCAAGGGGACTGCTAGGTGAAGAATCTACCGGCCAAGTACATTTTTTACCGGCCAAATAATAAATTGCCTCTTTTTGTTGCATATACATCTGTTTCAGTACTTTTCATGGAGATAACAGTATTATATACCAATACATGCTTAGAAAAGAGGCCAAAGTATTATTTAGAAATACATTTTAATATTATTAATAAAATTTCATAACATTGCAAATTGAAAACTTGAACAGTGCAAAACTTTGACAAAGGAAACACGCATTAATTAACTATCAGGCTCTGTAATAGACTTGTCAGTGGCGACTGTACCATAATAACATGGTTTTACACGTTTTGTGACGTGACAACTGAAACCTAATTGAAGAAAGTCGTTAAGAAATTATGCGCAACTTAAGTACAACTTCCCTCAGCTCATGAGTTAGAGGTGTCGTCATTGCTGCGCTGGAATCACAGTCACTGCGCCCAGAGGTGTAGCAAGCTTTTCAAAAGTGCGGGGGATGGATGTGGTGGTGGTGTTTTAAAACAATTTTGGGTCGGGGGGTGATGATAAATGACACTTAAATATTAAATCTGTGTCTATAATAACCACACCCTGACATGTAAATGTGACATCTGTCTTGATTCGTTTAATTATAATATTTATAATAGAAGCCTACTGAAACTGTACTTTTTCTTTTTTACCATTAAATGTTATTTTATACATTATCATATTCTATAATGTTCTGTCATGGACTATGTCACTTCACTGCTAGCAGAAAAGAGAGCAGCTCACTGCCAGTTGCAGCTTCTTATCTTGATCTGCAGTCTTTGTTAATTTTTTGTCATGATTGTTATTATTAGTACTTAGATTTTTAAAAATCTCAGTTACATGTCAGGATGTGGTTATTATAGACGGATTAAATATTTAACTGTCATATGTCATCACAGTAACAGCGTTACATACATTAGCAGCTGTAAACACATAAACACATTATAAAACACATCATGTGGTTTGGTGTCGACCTGTATACTGAACGTATCAGGAGTAATCAACGTTTATAATCATCAGAGAACGTTACAGACATTGTTTTTGGTTCCTCTCCGTTTCCAGAGAATTCACAGAGAAGCTGGAGAAGTTTGTGACATTTTCACCCGGATTATTGTGAAGAGGGAATTAAACGCCTGTCCCAAATAAACGCCTGGTCTGTTGAGTGGTTGAGACAAATAAACGCCCGGCTGTTATTTGGTATTTAACGGTAGTTCCCGCCTCATCAGCACGAGCTGAACAATAAATCTAACACAGCAAGAGAGGCGGGACTTAAGGCAGAACAGCCAATCATCAGCCGGTGTCTGTTTGAAAGCAGCAACAGGAGAGAGAGGAGAGAGGAGGCAGCTGCAGCGAGCGCAGACACAGAGTGGCCAGAAAAAGTGACTCCAGCCGCAGTGAGGCGTTTTTGCAAAACTGCAGAAAAAGTGTGGATGTTGAACCCTCTCACCGGGAAAAGTGTGGGTGTTAAAACACACACATCCCCCACGGGTGCGAGAGACGCCCCTGACTGCGCCAAACTTTTAAAGAGCGGTGACGCGCACGCGACGTTGCTTCTGAGGGGAACTATTTTCTGCAGCGGTGACGTCGGGGGAGCTACTTCAGTGCGACACACAACAAATAGCCGGTTTAGCACTAACGTTTGCTTCCGTCATAATTTATCACTTTACAGCTACAACAATGTTTTGCTATATCATGCATAATTTATTGCAAGAGCACGACCATCAGGAAAAACATTTACCCGCCCCGTGGCATGTATCCCTCCAAAATTAAGTCGCCAGAGGAATATTTTAGTCGCATTTGGCGAGTGGCGACCGCTAGTTTACAGCCCTGTGTAACAAGGAACGTCATTTAAAAGAAAATAACACACAATTCGACACAGCTACACAAGCCTTGTTGTAACCTATTTAACCGAACGTTAACATTACTCTGTCAACAGCCTATTGTCTAAATTACCGAGCTAACAGAGCTAACGTTACGTAAACAGAGCGAACATGAGAGCAGCCGACTGCAGACGTCAGTTCTAATGCAGCGTAATGGAATAATCTCCCGATCAAACTCCGCTTCCTGAAAGTTATAAACTGTCCCCAGAACCCAGTTAAGGTACAAAAATAGTGATGAAGTCTTTTTTCGCTCAGCCGAGCCTTCTCTGTTGCTGTGTGGAGCAGCCTGTGTCAGTCACCTCTTTTACTCCCCCGTCTCCTACTGAACGTCACTCACTCATCCGGGCATGCACTGCGGTCTCATGAGGATACAAATATTTTTTTTAAAGTATTTGTTCTAAATAAGTATTAGTAAAAAACACGTTATTTGTGCCTTTCCGAATACCGTATTCGGGTTCGGCTCCACCCCTAGTTGTTAACATGCTTAATTTAATATGAACTTTATATCAACACTTAAAGTAGGTTGTTTGCAGTGTACCTGGCTAATATGTGGAATAAACAGAGAACAACCTGTGTTGTTTCATTTTATTGAATGTGATTCGTTGTGTATGAGTCAGGCCACTTTTCCTGTTTGGTGATTGGCTGTGGGGTGGAAGCTAGCAGAGCTTTGCTTAATGATACAAATCTAAATAAATGGTGAGACGGTACGTCGTGGTTTGTCTTCTCTCAAATAAATGAATATGCTGACAATTTTGGTGAACCTGACGTGATTTGAGAAAAGGAGATGCAGACCACATTGGGACCGGACCGAGTGACTTTCCTGCCGGGACCGGAGCCGGACACCGGACTCCTCGACACTCACAAGGGCGCCCATACAAAAGGTCAGCAGAAACCTGCTGTTTAAAGAACCCAATTCTGTATAATTGACTATATGCAAATTAATGTGAGTGAGGAGGAGGTAAGGTTGTCAAATCAGAAAACACAAATCACAAAAAACTACAACATTAATCAAACCGGAAGAGGTAGGTTCCCTCGGGCCATAAGCGGTCATATTGCTGCTTTCATTGTCTCTGAGTAAATACAGCAGTGGTTTACATTTGACCCAAAAAAGTCTAAAAATGATGACATAATCCTACCACAGGACACACTGCGCTGAAAACTAAAACTCTGCTTCACGCTCACTGAAGTCACTTTTATTACTTACAGTTACAGATGTTATAAAAGATGCTTCAGGTTGCACTGCTCAAATGTGAGCTGTTACCGACTGGTGTAGATGTAAAACAACAGTTGCCTGAAATAGGTAGCTATGGTTCCATGAATTCTCTGTGGCCATTAGATTTATCTTCATTAAAATGTCTGAAATACATCAGTTTACACACAATGATCAGACAGGGGTGGTGTTGTGTTTAGTGATTAGAATCCCTATCATGAATTTGTGAAGGGGCTGTGTTCAAGCCAAGGTTGTTCTTTAGCACATAGCATGTGATATCTTTTATAAAAACAAATGTGCATGTTTCATGCAAATGCTGGATATGTAAATGTGTTAGGAAATGCACATGATCGCTTCTGGATGTGAGACATTTAAAAGGAAACGTCTGTTGTATGTTCACTGTAACATTTACCACATGAAAGAAAAGTGAACTACTCCCACTTTAAGTGTCCAACTATGTTTATAACTTGCATCAAAAATCACCACAAACACACCATTCATCTGGATGTTCTTACCGAAGTGTCTGAAGTTTGCAGTTAGCACTTCTAAGACCATCAGAGATCAGCTTCAGTCCAGAGTCCTGCAGTGTATTCATGCTCAGGTCCAACTCCTCCAGACCAGAAGACTTCCAGCTGAGAACTGATGAAATATGCTCACAACATCTGTCTGTGAGGTTACAGTCACTCAACCTAAAGAGAAAAACACAATGACAGTCAACATTTTACAAACATTCCCTCCTACATTTAAACACAACCAGGAAGTTTTACAGCAGTTTGGTATCTTGAGGTTGAACACTTACAAAGCAGTCTTTGATACTTTGAGCACCGGCAGCAGCCTCTCCAGAACTTCATCTGATCCGGAGTATTTTTTCAGGTCGAACACATCCAGGTCTTCATTGGAACTGAGCAGCAGAAATGCCACAGCTGACCAATGTGCAGGTGAGATTTCACCAACATCTCCTGAGTTCTGGTACTGTTGGACTTGTTCTAGCAGAGACTGGTCCCCCAACTCATTTAAACAGTGGAACAGATTGATAACTTTGTTATCGCTGGACAGATTCTTGATCTTCTTGTGAATGTAGCTAATTGTGTTCTGGTCATTCCCTGGACATCTTCTTTTGAATTTAAACTCTCTCTGAAGAAGCTCCTGATTCTTTTCCTGTGAAAGACCAAGCAGGAAGCGCAGGAACAAGTCCCATCGTCCATGATCGTTAGCTAAAGCCATAGCCACTGCCTTCTTATGGAGGAAGGAGAGTTCACTTCTCTCTGATGACAAACGCCACCAGATGTTCTTGCTGGGAAGCAGATTCTTTCTGCTATCTATGAAGGTTTCTAACACATACAGAGCTGCAAGAAACTCCTGAACAGTTAAATGTATGAAAGAGTACATCACTTGTTTGTGAAGACCAGCTTCTTTTCTTATGACCTGTGTACAAACTCCTGAATAAACAGCAGCTTCTGTCAGATCAATCTGACTTTTCAAGTCATCTTCATAGAATACTAAGTTGCCCTTCTGCAGCTGTTCAAATGCCAGCTTTCCTAATTTCATGATCACATCTTTGTCTGTTTCATCGTTCTGATAATCCTTCTCATGTTTCCATTTTGTCTGGATGATCAGGAAGTGTGTGTACAGTTCAGTCACAGTCTTCGGTAGGTCACCTTCAGGAGTTTCTGTGAGGAGACTCTGGAGCACAGTGGCTGAAATCCAACAGAAGAGTGGGATGTGGCACATGACGTAAAGACTTCTTAACGGTTTGGACTGAAGATGATTGAGGATCTTCTGAGCCTTATCCTTGTCATGGACTTTCTTCTGAAAGTATTCCTCCTCTTGCTCATCATCAAAGCCTTGAACCTCGGTCACCCTGTGGATGAACTTGGAGGGAATCTTAGTGGCTGCTGCTGGTCTACTTGTGATCCAGACTGAGGCTTTGTGGAGCAGTTTCCCTTTGATTAAGTTGGTGAGTAGGCAGTCTAATGTTGTAGTGTCTGTAATACTGCGGCGCGTCTCATTTTTCTCAAAGTCCAGAGGCAGTCTGCTTTCATCCAGACCATCAAAGATGAACAGAATACTTGAACTGTCGTAGTCTGAGCTCTCTAAATCCCTCACTTCTTTAAAATAGTGACCTATTAACTCTTTAAGACTCATCTTGTCTTTTATTAAATTCAGCTCTCTGAATGTAAATGGAAATATGAAGTCAGTAGTCTGGTTGGCTGTTCCAGTCGCCCAGTCATGAGTGAACTTCTGCACGGCGACAGTTTTTCCAATCCCAGCGTTTCCCTTGGTCAGAACTCTCTGCGGAGCATTTTCTTCATTTGATAACGGTTTAAAAATGTCATCAAGGTTGATTTTCTTCTGCTCACTTGAACTCCTTTTACATTCTAATTCAACAACTTCGTGTTCACTATTAACCTCCTGACTGTCTACCTCTGTGATGTAAAGCTCTGTATACATCTTGTGTAACAGAGTTGATGATCCATCTTCCTGTGTTCCTTGAAACAGATCCGGAGTTTGAGATTTAAGATAAGATTTTAGATCAGCTTGGCACTTTTGGATGTTTCCTGAAAGATAAATGAGATCATAGTTACATGAATAACATGTTTCTTGTACTTTCAAAGTCAGCAAATACTACAGATGTTTCTCCTTTCAGAAGACGCAATTTTTACCGCTTTCAAGGTGCCGCGACACAGCAGAAAAGGAGGGAACTTCTCTTTTTCTAGCTGATTTTGCATCAGCTGCAGTGGGCACCAACAACCACCACGTGGCACATATGAGCAATCTATATCAGACTATAGTGAACAGGTTGCTTTATCACCTCATTGTCTCAGTCCATACCCACAGAGACCCTCGAGGGCCACATGGTAGGAAAAATCTGGATGTGAAAATCTGTGTGAATTAATTTGTACACGGTGCTGTTAGATTCACAATCTGTGTGCACAGATTTTCCCATCTCAATTTCCAAGAGAAAGATTTTCTCATTGATCATCTGGAGGCTGATCATCAATAAAGATGATGACAACTCTGTTTGACTGTATATGAGCAAACTGATCAAACTTTAACTGGAGGAGGAACACTGCAGTGCGTCTCTGTGTAGGTGGTGCACAGATCTCAGTCCTCGGCCTGGAGGTAAGTAGGCTACTATAATCTGAATGAAGAAGGCTGTTAAAGTTAAATATCAGCTGACGTAATCAGGATAACATAGCACCATGCTGCTACTGCTGATCACATTGTGGTCAAACTGGGTATAAAGTCAATTCCTGTCATCAGGATTCACACTCTGCTGCCATCTAGCGGCTGCAGTTATCTAGTGCAGCTTCCTGTTTTACCGCTGCAGCTTCACCGCGGTGACGCATCGTATCACAGCAGGTTAGAGTTACCAGCCTATATTGTACATGTGATTCTTTTGGTTTCTGAATAGATGCTAAACTTAGCATCTATTCAAAAACCAAAAGAATCACATGAAGTACAAAGATGACAGGGAAGAAAAGCTGATGGCCAATAACTTTACAGGATGTTAAACTCACATATGTAGCTTTAAGTGTGTCATCTCCATAATATACTGCGTGTTCATAATATCTGAATCTCGTCATGTTTTAATAGTAGAAGTATGGTGAACCTTTTTATCATTTGGCTGTGAAAAACCTTGTTTAATATACAGGTATGTTGTATGTGTTTATGTGTTTAAACAGATGAATACCTTTGGTTTTAGTAGAAGCATCAGTGGTCTCATCTGTTCTGTTTGGAGGTCGGTCTGAAACAGAAACATACAACATCTTTTGAAAAATGCTAAATATTTAAAGGCATTTTGGTGGCTACATTTAAGCAAGTAGAAAGTATAAAAGTTGTTAATTTAATGTATTACTTCAGGGGAACATTTACCTGTGTTGTTAATGGTGATATTGGTGATAATGTCTCCTCCAATGTTGACACCAGTCATATGAGGAGTGCTGATGACACCTCCAGTCTGTGCTGTGACTGTTGAGCTTCCCACTTGAGTTTCAGCTGTGAGAAAATAGACAAAATAATCAGGAACCATAACTCACTTTCCTTTTGTTAATGTGTAAACTATGTTAAGGGGGTTCACAGATTCTATCTTGTTAGAGCAGACTGACCTGAAAGATTAAGAACAAATAAAGTCTAGTGAAGCCTCTTGGTGAGGCCAGTTGTTGAACCTCAGATTCAGGTGGAACAATGCAGATTCCACTCTGGTCATGTCACAGTGGACATTATATGGTACATGAATCTGAGCTCGTGTTGAAGCAACAGACATTGTTCAGCTTTTGTCCTTCACGAGAGGATAAAACAGTCCTGTAGATTTGGTCCTGCTTCATGTTATTTAGAAGAAAGAAAGCAGGCTAATGGAAACGCTACATGATTTTGAAAATCATAAATAAATAGCTATGCTAGTAGCTTGGCTGCTCTCCAACACTGACTGTAATTCATCTTTAGATGATGATGAAAAACTACAAAAATACCTTCCAATATGATGCAATCCAATACTAAGACAGAACAATGGTGAGGAGGCAGCAGAAATAAAATAATTGATTGTCACTGTACAAGTACACAGATCAGTGAAACTTAATGAGGAAGGTTATAAACAATCTTACCACCTCGTGATGTTTCTGGATCCACCGCCCGGCTGGTTGTTGACCCGTTTCCATCTCTGAATTCCTTCACTAACTCCTCCTCTGACTTTAGAAGTATAGAAGAATAAAGATAAATACAAGGAACTAAAATGAATTTAGATTTCATGTCACAAAACACTTCTGAAGGGCAAAGGTTTGGATATTAGTGGTGACATAAAAGCATCATTTAGAGCCTTATTTAATAAAAATGGTGGAAAAAACACTCGTAAAGGTTTTTTTTTACTCAGAACTTCAACAATATGAACATCAGGGTTACACGGATATCATTTTTTTCAAACCGAGTACGAGTATTTTCATTTGTGTACTTGCTGATACCAAAATTTCTACCAGAAAAGTAACTATTATGTTACAGATGCACTGAATTGGAAGACGGGATTTATTTTCTTCTCTGCTTGTTCCAACAAATGATAATAAATTAAATAAAAATAAATAGAAATAATCATCATTTCCTGTGTCGACACAACAAAACAAAAATTAAACTACAAAATATCAACGAAATTTGACAGGTTAAACAATGAAACTTATTACACAGTTAACACAGTCAACTTAATATCTCAGTTTAACTCCTGCACATTCTCCAGATTTGAATCAGTGTGTTATATATATTGAAGTAGCCTCGTAGTTGTATCAACGTCTGCAAGGAATCAAGAACTGACGGTCAAATCAAATAAAGAAAGAACATTTAGAAAATATTCATTGCCCCTTAACATTTAATTATTCAGATGTATAAAACTGTATTTTAAAGTAAAATAGTGAAAATAAATAAAATAGTTTTTTAAAAATGGTCTTTCTGTTTCTTTTTTCCCCTCAAGTAAGTTTCAGTTACTGCACTCATGCACTACTAAACAACCTCCGTCAGTAAATGAATTTTTGTGTTGACCAAAACTAAATGGACTCTGAGGAACATTCATCAGCTCTGAGAGACGACATGTGGAGTTCTGTCTCTCTGTCTCTCACTTCTCACCTCTTTCATCTGTCTGTGTTCAGAGTCACAATGTTTATCGCCTGGAATGCACAGATCTGATTGGCTGAGCAGCATCACGTGGGATGTCCTAACTCGCGTGAAATTGGTCAGTGGGTTTCCTGATCCTCTAAAGTCTAAAAAGTGCCAGTCAAAATAGAAGTGCCCCGTCAACATTTAAACACTTAGATAATTGATTGTCTATAGGTCCAGGCCCGTACAGGACGGCGTCTGGGTCCACACTCGGTCCACCTCACACTAAAATCCAAAATGACAACAAGAAATCACAAGCCGCTCTCTGATGGCGGTCTTCAGTTTCATGCAATGTACGACCTGATGCAAAAAAAGGCATCTGTGAATTTCGAGTATGAGTATATGAGCGCAGTATCGACCCTATCGGTATCGGTGCATCTCTAATGAACAATAAGGGAAACATGTAGAGCTTTGTTGAGTATTATTATTACTGTTATCGCTGATTCTACACATTAACATTCAGAGACTTACACTTTGACTTGTTGTTCGGTCGTCCTGACAGTCAGCGGTTCTTTCTTTGGCTTCCATCCTGACTGTAGGCAGAATGGTTCAGGTTCTGTTCTGCTGCACAAACACTGGACACTGAAGCATCTTGTTGAACTGATTTATTCCTGTTTGAGTCAAGAGAGCAAATCTTAACAAGATTCAAGATTCAAGATTCAAGAAGCTTTATTTATCCCGAGGGAAACTGCTGTGCAACAGTTACAATACAAAGTGGGAAGAAGACAATAGAGAAAGTAGAGATAACATAAATAAAATAAAATAGAGTGAGTAACAACAAGTAACAACATGCCTCTCACAGTCAAGTTCACTGCAGACTGACTATCAACTTGAGACTGAGGCCACACATGTTATTACTCTCAGCCTCTAATTCAGTTATATTGTTATCAACAGAAGTGACTTCAAGTTTTAACACCATGAAATATGAAATAATTCATCTTAATATGTTTTTGTCATCAATTCATACTCAGTGAAAGCGGCTGTCATGAGGACAGTCCTGTATAAAACCACCTGTTACAACAGATCTGAAATAAATAACACATTTGCTGAACATGGTACATCACACAACAACATGCCTACAATGAGAGAAATACAAGTTATTTGCCGACAGGTGACGAGTCTGTAATGACTCCTCCTGTCCACACTGCCTGAAGTGATCCTGTCAACACAACTACACTGCAAGTTCATCATGTGTCCACAAAATATAACAATGACAGCAGAGTTTGTTGATCAGAGGTGTGTCATGTTACCTGTCACAGTTCTCACCTGTTAAAGTCCAGATGAGGTCAAAGAGTGGTTCTTCCTTCGTCTACAGACTCTGACAGACGCTGCTGGTGTCTGTGTTCATCTGACCGACAGCCGTCACATCCTCATACCTTCAAATCCAAATCCAGACACATCAATGAGGTGAGAGCAGAAAGCCAGTGTGAGCTGTAGTGCTGCCAGTCAGCAGCAGGTGTCAGTGTTACAGAAGCTCTGTCAGTCAGCGCTCTGATGGGAGAGATTTCACAGCAGTTAGACACACTGACAGAGATCCAGAGTCCAAACTGCAGGAACAATGAAGCCCCGACAACAAGAAGAGAAACAACAACAGGTTGATGATTGAATGAGGGAGAGAGAACAGTCTGTAAACTCATGACAACATGTGACAAACACAAAGTGCATCAACAAAGAGACAGAGAGGTCGACTGAAAGCAACAACACACATCTGACTTATTAATAAAGACACAAGTTGTGTCTAAATGAATTCACTGTTTCTACACAACTAAATGTTTCCTGAGGAGAGAAACGGGACGTTGAGTCTGACTGAACATTTTACAGTTCACATGAAAATGTGAAAAGAGAGACTTCCGTTTCCGCCCCCTTCCGGATGGCTGTTCAATAACCGAGCTCTCAACCTCGTGTCCTACAAACCCACATTCAACAAATGGTAAAGTTACAGAAAAACAAGTGGACTTTAATTGTAGACAAAAATGAATCATGGCAGGCACAACAACACCGAAAACTCAAGTAAATCTGCGACCGGCCACGGCTAATGTTCCAACAGGCAAAATATGGAAGCTGCACCTGCAGCTGATAAGATCTGATAATTATCAGAGGTTTGGATTTGCATTGAATTAATAAAAATAAAACATGAATCCATTACTTTAACAGCTCAGTACTGTCTGTAAGATAACAGGTATGTTTATGTTTGGCAGTGGCTCAATTTCATTTCCACATTTATGTTTAAAATAATAATGTCAATATGAGTAGCATGTATGCATGCTTATCATGCAAATGACACACAATGCTGATACTGGCATTGGTTATGTTATGGATGGCAGCAGCTTGCAAACATGAATATATGAACCTGTGTATTATTTGAACAGCTTATTACTGAATGCACAATAACAAGGTACGTTTATACAGTTTAATATAAAACATAATTTTATACTGTATATATAGCAGGGGGTCCCGGCTTCATCTCTCCATCAGTTTGGCCTGAAAAACGTTGAAGACCCCTGCTTTAACACATACTTATTGAAGTATTTATAAAAATCCTCTTTTATAAACTCTGGCCTCTTTAAACGTCCTCTGCACCTGCTCATGAGCAGAGGAAGTCATGTGACAGAGGAGGACAGGTGGAACCTCCACAGGTTAACACCAGAGGCAGCTGCTCACTTCCTGTTTCCTGCCCACAGTTATATACATATATAACATGACCACGTCCCTCACTGACCTCATTGTAACCATGACGATAAAGCTCTTCTGAACTGAACTGAGTCATGTGGACCTAAAACCCAGAATGCTCTCTGAGCTCGACCAGATGACAAACCAAGGATTCAGACAAGACAAAGTTAACGGTTAAAGAAAAATGTTCTAATGAGGATGAACTTAACTCACAGCTTGGTAAACAAAACATGGAGGAGGAAAGGAAGGAGGTGGAGTGCCAAAGCAATGAAACCAATAAAACAACACAAGGCCTATATACTAATTCTTAGTCAAAACCAACAGAAACCCTGTCTTCTCTAAACAAAGAGGGTTCAAATCAACTGTTAATACTGACAAGAAATGATTATATACACAGATTGTTGGATCAACCGGCTGCTTTGAGCAGATATTACCATTCAAAAGACACAGAAACAGAAAAGAGACAGAAAGCAGCTGCTGACACACAGCTGGAGGATCTAAAATCTCTTCTGATTGAACTTCAGTGTAACTCAAAAGCTCCAGCAGGTCAGACTGAGAGGAAGCTGCACATTTCAAATGTCTCGGCTGTTTGTTTCCTGTGACTGAGCTGAACGTCGAGCTGCAGCCTCGTCTTCAGCCACGACTGAGTCAAACTAATGAAGACACAAACAGTCTGATAACACGAGTCTTTACAGCAGGAAAGACACAAATCACACATGAAGAAGTGACATTAAAAACACACATTTACCTTTTTGTCTGCAGGCAGAAATCATGTGCGTCTCACAGAGAGAGAAGAAGTGAAGTTAGAGACGAGAGAGAGAAGCTGGTTTACTGTCAGGACTGTTTACAGGAAGCACAAGTTCTGTCGTCATCATTTTTTCAAGTTCCCAAAACTTTTTTTATCATCTGTAAAAACATTCAGCAGAAACAAAATGTTTTCTCCTAAAAAAATATTTACAAGGATTTTTTTTTCCTGAAGATTTTTTGTGAAGTTTTTACAGATGAAAAATAAATGAAGGAACTTTGACAGATTATCCTGTCATGTGTTATTTTTTACCACCAGCTGTCAGATCATAATTTAGATCAGACAGAAAATGGATCATTAGAAATAAAAAATGTCTTCACTGACCCCTCAGGGCTTCCGTACCTCCTTAGCTGTAGAGAAACTACCTGTGGAGCCCCTGCAGGTTTGAGGAGGAAACCCCTAAATCTGATGTATGATCAGCTGTTAAGAGCTATTATACCGTGGTCTGGGTGAATACTAGATTGTGATTGGCTGGAGGGTGTTAATGACCTTCTGATGAACAGACAGCTGTGAAACTCCTCCTGCAGCTCCAGTGTAACTGCCTGTTCACTGTTCTATATGTAGCCCTATGAAAAATTAGACTCATAATATAAAAGTTCATAAATTTAAATTAATAAGTAACCTACAGTTGGAATTGATAAATGGAATAAATATGATTTAAAAGATTAAAAACTGTTAAGAGGTTGCATGTTGCCTATGGTGTAGGGTTAATAGGATTTCATAGTTAAGTTCATGATGTTGTAAATGTGTTAAGAATATTTTATTTTAAAAGTGAGAAAAGGAAGTTTGATGTATGTTTTTGCTTTACGTTTTTTTTTGCTGATCCAGTGAGGTGTTAGCAGAAGGGTGGAGTGGAAAGGTGTTTCTGCATGGACGGGGAGAGTGAGAGAACAGGCTAGGAAATGGCGGTGAGAATGTAGCTAAAGGGTGAGCGTGACTCAGAGATTTTTGGGAAATAAGTTGTGAGTTATAAGTACACAAACGAGTGTGCAACCGGCTGTCCGTACGACAACCAGGAGAAGAGGACCGGCTGCTTATTGAGAAACGGGATGAATTTCTAACCGAACTTCAGAGACTGTTTATGTTTGTGCTACTGCAAATGCTAAAGTTAGCCACCTGGGAGTATAGCTCTGGGTCAGTTCATTTAAAGTGAACGGACATTTTAGTTAAAGTTTGACTCCCTCAGTTAAACTGCTTGAGGGGTTTATCGGCTGTCTTCGACCTGACGACAGAGAAGAGCCCAGACCGAGTGTGGAGCAACCAGGACGGCCCAAGTGAGTCTGCTGGCAACGTGCGAGGAGGAAAGAGAAACCAACGGGGTCCATGGTGAAATGCTGATCTGTGACTGAGCCTGCACCTGTGACGGTTGGAGGAAAGACTGGACAGTAACCTTGACTCAGGTATCATCCTTTTATTTTGCTCGCTGCGGAGTGAAGCTGCCATAGTTTGGGACCGCAACGAACACGTGCAACGCATCAGGCCTGCTACAGTTTTTGGTTTTATGGTTATTTTTGTTGCCGGCTTATATAGTGCATTAAGGTGTGGGCCCACGATTTGTGTTTAAGTACCTGTGAAGTTGGTAAATTGAGGTTTCATGAAATAATCCATTTGAGGGTTAAAAGTGTATAAAGTGTGTCTGTGCATTTGAGTACAGTGTTAACAGTGTTCCCCTAAACAAAGAGGGAGATTTCATTTACAGTGTTTCTTGAAGAGAAGGGACATTTTATTTTGAAGGTTTGAAAAGAGAAGAGTCTTATTCTGGTTAATTCTCTTGTTTCATTTGAAATATCTATTTTCCTAATAAGTAAATAATTGAGATTTCTAAAACCTTGTGTTGTTACTTTATTACTTACCTGGAAATAAGGTATCATTTCATTCTGAGAGAGATATATACAGGCACCCTTGGTTAAAAATCTTTATTAAAACTGTAACTTAAAAAAAGGTGAATTCATATTTAGGTTACAAAACATTTCGTGTGTGTATTTTAAAAAGAAATCCAAGATAACATAAAAAACTGAGTTGATCAGGGTTAAAGATATTTGATAAATATTGTAAAAGAACCCAAAAGCCCTCCCCTCATATATATGACTACTGAGGGGGGCGCTACATATATCTATGTACAGTAGATGTTTCACTGTCACCTGACACACGTCTCCTCCTGTTTATTGTAATGTGCTCCACTGGACACATGATGGAGACACACAACCACATATGGTTCCAACACAGGGTTGGAGAATGAAATGACAGTCTGTAAACTCCTTCATGCTTCACTAATGACACAACATATATACAGTTATTAATGTTACAGTTACTTTGAGGCTGTCTGCAGCTTCATGGACCCAAAGACAGACTCAGACACAATAAGGTGGAGGAAGGTGGAGGGTTATTAATAGAATCTGAGGAGGCGACGCAGACATCAGGTATGTGGCAGAAAAAGTATAAATCATTCTCATGTTATATTGATATTGATGCACTGTAGAAATTGTGTCCCACTGTTTGGCAGCAGGAGCAGATTGAGTCATCTTGGGTCCAAATGCAAACAGACGTATCTCCACTTCCTGTTCCACCTTTTTAAATCCTGATGAACACCCACCTGTGACGTCGTCTCTTCAAGCTGGATCTTCTCTTCACCGTCACTGACACAGCCGTCATGTCCGCACATCTGGAACTGGACCTCTGAAACAAACCCAACAGAACATCTGCATTGTAACAAAGACAACCACTGGAACATGTTGTGTTCAGAAACAATATGATCTGTGTCTGATCAGACTTCACTGTCACAGGTTGTCATCACTTAATGTTCCAGCAGGTTCTCTGATAGAACACTGAGGATGGTTAAATACAGAGAACTCATGTCACTGTATCAGGTGAACTTGTATCACTGTATATGTGATCAATACGTTCATTTACCTTCACACAACTTCTCCAAACACACATTCATTTCCATCTGATGCAGCTTTACATTTCTCCTCCACCACATTGATCTGACAGCTTTAGTTACTGCACACATTCTGTTTGTTCATATCCTTCCTGTCCAGTGGAAACCTTGTATCTCCACATGATGATGTTTGAATATGAATGTTTGTGATAAACTGAAGGATGATGAAGAAGATTCTCCTTCTTCAGCTAAATAAACTCTTTAAAAACCCTCTTGGATTAAAATGCATCGTCACGAAGCTGAAAACATACGTGGTTCTCACAGGACAGCCCGGCTACAAACATATGATGATCTTATAGAATCTGATGTTCTGCTGGAGATTCAACCAGCCAACAGGATATAAAGGAGTTACAATGAGCTCCACCTGAAACATCTACAGCAGTAAACTGACACATACACATTAATGCAGCATATTAATCCACAAACATCAGATTGGAGCGTCCTCAACACATATATGACATATTACTAAGCACTCGTCAGAAGGAGAACCACCTCCAGTGATTTATTAATTCATTAGGAGGAAAATTAATCACATCAAATTAATCAGTTTCACTTTTAAAAGCTGTGAATTCTGATTACATCGACCTCCATCTCTGTCATAAAGGAAAACACAAATACAAACGACTTAATTCAAGATATTTATTGAACTCTTCAGGGACATGGATGATGAATGAGCACCAATAAACATATATTCATATGTACATATATACAGTTAGAGTGGATAAATGAGAAGAATGAATTATAAATTTAGTTATTAAACTATTGTAGACAGAGTGAATTAAATAATTTTATCATAAATGTTTAAAAACTGAAAAAGAGGAAAACTTCACCACGATCAATAAAAGCAGAAATCATTTAAGAATGAGCTCTTCATCAACTCTCCAACAGAACACTTGAAGATGGTTATTTCCTACTTTGGTGGTGGATGAGCTGATGATGAGGTGAACTTCTGGGAAAGCGCTGAGCCTGACAGGATCAGGCTAAGACCAGGTCTATCTGAGGCCACGGAGGAGACACAGCATGTGTTCTTCTGTCTGCTTGTGTTCACTGACAGGCTGCACAGTTGTGATGCATGAAGCCAAAAAGACTTCAAAAGTCAGAAAGTCAACTAACTACAAAGGAGGATCACAACATTCATGATGTCACTGTGGAGTTCATTGTGGAGCTTTCTTCAGCTCTCAGTAAAAGGTTTAAAACACAAGCCAACACCTGATCATGCCTGTTGTCTGCACTGCCAATCAGAGGGGCTTCAGCACAGAGTCAGGATGGAAACCGTCAGAGACAAGAGGGCAGGACAGCACGTGTTGTCAAGGTTTATAGTCTAGGGGCGTGTTCTGGAAGAAGGAGGATTGTTGGCGCTCTTTTACTGATTAATCACTTATTCCTTTGTGTGGAGAGAGAACTGGCCACACAAAGGGGAATAATTGTCAGAGCCGTTTCTTGCTAAAAGGGACACTGTGCTGTATATTGCAAGGTTTAAAATAAAAACAGATTATGAATTTCTCCATTAGTGTAACATAACTCAATTATATAGTATGAATATTTGCTTAGGATCTGTTTTGCTTGGTAACCTGAGGAGTTTCGTCTTTGCAGGAGCAATTCTGAAGTATTTTGGAGCCGCAGAACAGGAAGCAACACTGCTGCCTTCAGCACCAATCCTAGAAACTAAATCACTTGTCTCTGCACACTTACTTTCTTTGTCCATCTCTCTGTTGGTTTGAAGGATTGCCTGGTCTTATACGTCTTATACACACATATCAAAACTCAGACAATATGGTTGTTTGGTCTCCCTACAAGTGAATGCAGCCGTTGTAACGAGCCCATACATACCGTTTAGATCCATAATTGTTTTTCTGTTATCCCACCTTCAGTCTATCTTTAGTTAGTTTTGTTTTTACTTATGAATATACAAATATATGCAGGTTTTGTTCTCAGCAATTTCTTTTAACATTACACAATTATAATACTGTAACAGCTATGTTTTGATATGCTGATGTTTTCCTCTTCTTTTTCTTGATAATAACTGTGAACCAAGAAATCAATACCAGCTGTGTAATGTATTCTGTGAGGATAGCAATAATGAAGAAAACATTGAAAAAAAAATAAAACAACTTGGTGAACTGAGAACAGACATTAACCAGAAGACGGAGGAGACGGAGAGTAAAACAGAAGCTACGTCGCGGAGACTGGAAGAAGCCGAGCGGCGCGTTGGAGACGTGGAAACATTTGGCGGGGAGGTGGATGTGGTTCTGGCCCGGGTGCAGGAAATCCAGCTTGGACTAAAATCAAAGCTCACCGAACTTGAAGGACACTCGCATTGCAATAACATCCGGATCTCTGATATCAAGGAAGAGACGGAAGGGACCTCGATGGTTCGCTTTGTGGAGAATCTTATACAAACTGAACTGGGAGAGAGTACCAGTCCGACCCAACTGGGCATTGAACAATCACATACAGCACTCGGACGAGAACCCGCTGAGACTGCCACCCCGAGATCAACGGTTGTGAGGTTCCTGAAATACACAACCAAAGAGAAGATTATCAGCGCAGCCTAGAACAGAAACATCACCGTGGACGGAAAAAGGGTGTTTTTGGACCTCGACTACGCAACACGTGTGACGGATAAAAGGAGAGAATATCTGCCAGGTAAGAGGAGCTGAAAGAGAATCAGATTCCACACCGATGACAAACATGCGTGTTCTCCTGGACTCGGGGACGGTCACATATGAGAGCGCAGACCGAGCTGCTGAGGATCTACGAGCAAAGGGCTTCCCGATACCGCCGGGACCCGAAGGCCGAGCGAGAGAAACACCGCGGCTGAGCTCCCGCTGGGAAAAGGCCAAAAACACACCGAGACAGAAGGCAAAACCAGCAAAGGACAGGACAGTGACGGCATAGGACAGTGATGGCAGGCTGCACCTCTCTGAGGGCTGAAGGTCATTTGATGCTATTTTCTGTTCTTCCCCGACCCAAACCGTAAATCAAGACTGAGCTCTCCGCTGTCCTTTAGAGGACGTTGTCTGACTTTCTCTGGCCGAGGGCGTTACTTTTAATTTGAGATGAATGCCGTCAGTGTTTTGAGTTTGAATGACAACCAGTCCACATAACTATCCTGAGGGGCCGCGCCACCTTGTGGTCGGGACGTCCCCCTACACAAGAGGTCAAGGGGCGACCTCTTTGATGGAAGCCCAGTTTTTACTGACTGGTAGTTCTTGTTCTGGCTGTTCAATGCTGACTGTTCATAGTTCTTGTTCATTGCTGTTGGGGATCACGAGTGAGTGTCTAAGAGAACTCTAGTTTACCAACGCAGAACAAAGAATTCAAGGTTATCACCCTTAATGTGAACCAAACATTTGCTGTCACTCTGCAGTAACAAAGACACTAATCTGCAGTCAGACGAGGATCATGTGACACGCTGGTCTTTGCGTCAGGCGAACTATAACTCTCATGTTGCTGCTCTGGAAAGTTTTGTGTTTGCAAAAAAATCTTTGAGCAGAATGAACGAATCTGGATACTGAAAACCTTTTTGTTAATTTGACTTTAAAATGTAAAGTGATGATACATCATTATGTCTGGGTTTAATGTAAAAATAAAGACATTTTAATGTCATTATAACATTTATTCTCTGTTATTATGACATAGAATTAATACGATGTAATACTGTTTGTCTGTACAGTACAACAACACTATTTAAAGGAGCACTGAGTAGTTTTATAGAAGAATTTGAATATTTACAATATTAATGAGGTCATAATACAAACTTTTGGTCCTCAGAGGAAAATAAGGTCCCAGAGAAAACAGAGACGAGCACTGACTTTACACTAGTTCACACTAGTTTAACCTGTGGACACTTTAAATGACTGTAGATTTACACAACGGATGAACAATATTGGATTTTTGCCTTTGAGGCGACGCTGATATCTGCACATATGTTTCCCAGCTAACTGCAGAGAACATCAAGTCTCTGTTAACGAGTAATGAAGTCATTATTTTGTCTGCTCCTAACGTGACGGCTCCTTGGCAGATGCAGCAGAGCAGTCCAGATACACTGATGACACTCTGTCACATCCAGAGGAACACAGGGATGATGCTGGACTGGACAGTGGAGCTGATCTCAGAGCAGTTCACACTGCAGCACTGACAGTCATCTCCACGTGTTGTGATTGGTCTGTCAGTCACTGCTGGATGAAGCTCTCCTCTCCGCCCAGTCAGAGCCTCTCCACCCACCAGCTGATGGTGCTGCTTCAACCTCTCTGGATCATCAGGACACAGCTGATCCTCTCAACACCCCACCTTTCATCACTCTGACAGAGATCAGTTGAAGGACAACCAGCTGATGAGAGAATGAGAGAGAGCAGAAGTGATACATGAGTGTTTCCAGAGACTCCCTCCATCAGCTGTCAGTCAGTGATATAAAGACCAGCAGGACTTCAGTCCTGTTCAGACCACAAGTGGAGCGGCTGTGTAGCGTAGCCAGCTTCCTTTCAGCTTCATGTTAACGTGTTGGAGTGAAGCTCACAGACCTGCAGACACATCAAGTGTGTTTACTCTGCAGGTTTCACTCAAGTACACAGTGAAATAAACTGCTCACAGTCCCTGAACGCATCATGACTGCAGAAACACTTTAATGATGATTCACTGCTGTTAAAAACCAGAGTCTCAGTCACACCTGAATATTTCATCTACTTTGAAATATTACTAATATGTAAATATGGAGTCTGTTCCAAAAATATGTGGATAAAACAAAAGACAGATGGACAGATAAATACTTGATGTTAAAGCTCCTACATGTTCATACAAAGACTGAACAGTCAACATCAGCTGTGGTTACTGGACTTCAGCAGAGATTCTGGTCTGTGAGAAGACCACATGGTTACTAAATGTAACCGTGGTTCTCTGAAATAAGAGTCAGTGATTTGCAGGCTTCGGTCAGACTGATCTGTACGGTGGCCCTGAAGGTCCAAACACAACCACACTTCAGGTTATGGAAAAGGTGGGACGGCGTTCTTGTTTGTTATTGGACAGAACCCAAGTCTCTGGTGACAGTTTGATGTTTGGTGGAATGTTGTTGTGTTTTGACCTTCAGGGCCACCGTAGACCCTAGAGCTGTGACACAGATGGACTGATCAGTTGTTTAGAGTTGAAATGAGAGAACAAAGATTTGATGCTGCAACAGTTTGATGGATGAGGACCGCTGTCTCTACACATCCTGTGATGCTGTCAGCTGTGATCCAGCTTTACTTCCTGTAGACATGAACACAACAACAACAGTTGTCTTCACTTGTCACGGCCCTTGGCTGTTATGCAGTATGTCAGTCATTTCCGTGAACGTTTGTTTTGAGCTAATGCTGTTGCCAAACAATGTCTGACTCGTTCTCAAGTGGGCATGAAAAAACGCTATGATCAGACCGCCACAAAGCGAGAGTTTCAAATCGGGGATAAAGTCCTCGTTTTACTCCCTATATTAGGCTCAGCTCTCTCTGCGAAGTTTTCAGGTCCCTATGATGTCCTCAAGCGTCTTAACGAGTACGACTATGTCATCAGCACACCGGACAGACGGCATAAATCCCGGGTCTGTTACATTAATATGCTAAAACAGTACCATTCCCGAGAGACCGCACCGCTTGAGTCTGTTAAACAGTCACCTCCAGTTGTTTCCTGTGCATCAGCGGTAGTGAGAGGCCCACCAGAGTCTGATGATGCCCCCGTTAATGCGGACGGGCTACGTCCACCTCACCCCGCTGCGCAAAGTGCTCGCCTGCCCAACACAGAAATGTTAGAAGTCTTGCCGACAAAACTCCATCACCTGTCTCTCAACCAGCAGGATGATGTGGTTAATTTCGTGACAGAGTTTAGATGTCTGCTTAGTAATGTTTCCATGCAGACAACTCTCATACGGCATGACATAGATGTGAAGGATGCGAAGGACTGTGTGGACAATGTGGGGAACGCAAATTATGTCAGTAAGTTGGATTTATTGAAGGGGTATTGGCAAGTCCCTCTCACCGAACGCACTTCTGAAATATCTGCTTTTGTGACACCCAATCAGTTCTTGCAGTACAATGTCATGGCATTCGGCCTATGTAATGCTCCAGCCACCTTCCAGCGCCTTGTAAACCAGGTCCTGGGTGACATCCCTAACTGCAGTGCGTATTTGGATGATCTTGTTGTGTACACTTCCACTTGGGATGAACATATGAAAGTGTTAAGACAAGTATACACACGTCTGGCCCAAGCTTCTCTCACCCTCAATCTAGCAAAGTGCGAGTTTGGGAAAGCTACAGTGATCTATTTGGGACATCACGTGGGTCAGGGCCAGGTACGACCTGTGGATGCCAAGGTAGAAGCCATGACTCAATACCCGGTTCCCACCACCAGGCGTGAGCTGCGCAGATTTTTAGGAATGGTGGGTTATTACAGAAATTTCTGTCGCAATTTCTCCACAGTCATTTACCCTCTAACAACTCTGCTCAGCCCAAAGGTCGATTTTGAATGGACTCCCGAGTGTAAAATGCGTTTGACAGTGTAATGTCACTGCTCTGCCATGCTCCTGTCCTCGCCGCTCCTGATCTCTCACAACCTTTTAAACTAGAAATAGACGCCAGCGCTGTCGGGGCCGGTGCTGTGCTACTCCAAGAAGATGCACAAGGAATAGATCACCCTGTCCGCTATTATTCGCGCAAGTTCAATAAATATCAAGCTAACTATTCCACCATCGAAAAAGAAACTCTCGCTCTGCTACTCGCGCTGCAACATTTCGAGGTATATGTTGGGTCCAGTCCCTAGCCAGTTCTCGTCTACACTGATCATAACCCACTTGTGTTTTTGTCGCGCATGCATAATCATAATCAGCGCCTAATGCGGTGGGCTCTCCTGGTGCAAGATTTCCCCCTAGATATACAGCATATCTGCATGTTTGCAGATGCCCTGTCCAGAGTGTAAGTGTTTTGTATGCATATTTTGATTTGTGTCAACAAACTTGCTAGTTTGTGTTTTAAGGGGGGGGGGGGGGGTGTCACGGCCCTTGGCTGTTATGCCCTGCCCTGGTGTCTGTCCTCAAGTTCTATTATGCAGATGGTGTGTGCCAGCCCTGGCTCCTGATTGGTCTCTCTGGTTCCTGTCTGGTCCTCCTCCCTCTACCTACTCATCTGCCTGCCTCAGTCTGCTTGCCCTCCTGCGCTGTGATTGGGTTGCGTTGCTCCAGTTCAACTGCCCAATCCTGCCTCAGCTTGTTGCCAGTAACACCTGTTAAAAATCAGCAGCAGAGAGTCACTCGAGGCCACTGTGATTTGATGTGAACAGTTGGCCCCTTTGTCTCCCTGTTGGTTGCTGAGTTGAGCATTTGTTTGGAGGTTGTTGACGGTCTTGTGAGCGTGATTGCTAGCCACTGTTTGATTTTGGCTTGGCCTGCGCGCCGGACGTTTGAGTTATCCCCTTTGTTTTGATACGTGTGACACGTGACGGCTCTGAGCCAGTATTTGAATCCATTTCTGTAAAACATTGTTCGTCCTACACAGGACTTAAGGGTGCTATTCCCGTTCTGTATTTTTGTTTGTTTTTGTATTTTCATTTGGGAATAGCCCCCTCCTCCCTTAGTTTATTGTGTTTGATTCATGTTAAATTTACCTTCCCTATTAATAAAACTATTTAATTTTCGCTTAACCAATTCCATCTGGTTCTTTATGTTATTTCCCCTTCCCCAACGAGCTTGGGTCTTAACATCACTTCAACTCAAACACGCGATCACAACAAGCTTCTGGCTCGTCTGATTGGCTGACTGTTCCCCCTCTATCTCTTTCTGTCCAATCCTAAAGCCTGTCACCGTTCTCCTCTCACAGCTTCACTGAGGAAAGCAGCAAATGCTAGATCTTTACTTTGATACTGACTGACTGATACTGTGTTTATCACAATACTGCTGAAACCAGGACGGACTGACTGCCAACTCTCTACTGACCACAGAGTCTTCAGTCGACAGTTTGGACTCTCCACAAGTTCAGTCAGCAGCTTCACTCCTGAATCCTGCAGCTCGTTGTCACTCAGGTCCAGCTCTTTCAGATGGGAGGGGTTGGACTTCAGAGCTGAGGCCAGAGAAGCACAGCTGATCTCTGACAAACTGCAGAACCCTAATCTGAATAAAGAATGAATGATGTGACTTCACAATTTAAATATTCAGTCAGTAATAAACGTCACTAAGCTATATTAAAATGTTTTAAAAAGACAATTCTAAATATGTTTGTTATTGTCTGATAGTTCAACTAGAGATTATTTCACTTTTCATTGTAGAATGTATTTTTCTCATCACTTAAAAAACATTTTAAAATACATGATTTTGAATCTAAGATGAAAATCAATAGTTGAGGATGTTTAGAGTGACTTATTCATAATGTTATAGGAAGGTTTTACATGTGCAGCTCAATATTGGTCTACCACAGTCAAGGTACTCAATCACAGAAGAATAAAACAGACTTAAACAATAAGATACTCAGTGTGGATCAGTATAATATCAGCCTGATGTCTGCAGTTTAGTGTCAACACAACTTTCACATCATATTAATCTGAGCACAGAAGGAAAAAATGGTGTCTGACCTCAGAGACTCCAGTCTACAGTTTGGACTCTCCAGTTCAGCACAGAGAAGCTTCACTCCTGAATCCTGCAGGTCGTTGAGACCCAGTTCCAGATGTCTCAGATGGGAGGGGTTGGACTTCAGAACTGAGGCCAGAGAAGCACAGCTGATCTCTGACAACCTGCAGCCCTCCAATCTGAATACAGAATAAATGATGTGACTTCACAATTTAAATATTCAGTCAGTATAAATGTCACTTAGGCTTAATTAAAATGTTTTAAAAGACAATTCTGAATATATTTATTATTGTCTGATAGATAAAATAGAGATTATTTAACTTTTCATTGTAGACTGTATTTTTCTTATCACGATAAAAAAAAATCCTTTTAAAAACATGATTTGGAATCTAAGATGAAAATCAATAGTTGAGGATGTTCAGAGTGACATTCATATTGTTAGATGAAGGTTTTAAATGTGCAGCTCAACATTGCTCTGCCACAGTCAGTGGACTAAACCACAGAAGAAGAAAACAGACTTAAACATTAAGATACTCAGTGTGGATCAGTATAATATCAGCCTGATGTCTGCAGTTTAGGGTGAACACAACTTTCACATCATATTAATCTGAGCTCAGAAGGAAAAAATGGTGTCTGACCTCAGAGTCTCCAGTCGACAGTTTGGACTCTCCAGTTCAGCACAGAGAAGCTTCAATCCTGAATCCTTCAGGTTGTTTCCACTCAGCTCCAGCTCTCTCAGATGGGAGGGGTTGGTCTTCAGAGCTGAGGCCAGAGAAGCACAGCTGATCTCTGACAAACTGCACCATCTCATTCTGAATACAGAATAAATGATGTAAGTTTAAAAGACAACGTTCCTGCTTGAAATCATTCAGTGTTTAATAATGTGTTCAGAGCTGAAGAAGGTTTAGAATGTAGACGTTTAGAGAATGAAGCTCCAAACACCTGAACCCAACAGGATGCAGGTTCAACACTGTCAGATACACAAAGTGAAACAGAGCTCTCATTAATATTAATGACAACGTGCTGCTGCTTCAATAAAGACGTAGTGATGTCACCTCTTAAACTCTGCAGCTCCACCAGAGGCTCCATCTATACAAACTCGTGTTGTGCAGCCAAATAAAAACCCTCAGAAACTGACTGAACATTTGATTTTACTATTTAAAGCTCCTGTTATTAACACAGTTGAATTTTGAGTCTCGTTCCCGACTCGTCACATTCTGATGCTTTGGGATTGTAGGTCGGGTCGGCTGCTGTCCCAAAGCGTCAGAATTTGACGGCTTGGGAACAAGACTGAAAAACCAACTCTCTCTCCAACAGGAGCTTTAAGATAAAAGTCATCCTGAGTTGAAGTTTGTGACGTCAGTACAGACGTCACATATCCTCATAAAGGTTTGGAACAAACACACGTTTGTTGTTGTCTGACAGAGAAGAAAACACAGTGTTTGTGTTTTTATTTTCAGAAGCAAGAAGGAAAAGTGCGAATTAATGATGAAGAGGTTGATGGAGAATAAAACAGTGGTGAAGTTTTGATGTTATATGTTTAAAATATGAAGCAGAACAAGATGCTCAGTGTGAATCAGGACAGAATCTATGAGGTCAAATCCCCTTCAGAACTGATGACATCAACATCGTCTTAACCACGGTTTAAAATAAATATTGAAATGGATTTATCATTTTCACTCATACAACAGTATGTTGGGGGCCACACCTTTCTGATGTCACATTAGGGGGCCTGTGTCCAACAATTTGTGTCACTTTAAAAACCTGACACACAAACATTAACACCTTCCTCACTCTGTGATTGGTGAGCTGAGTGGAGGTGAGATAGAGCCCAGGTTTCAACTTCTCTCTCAGCTCTTTTTTCATTTGTTATACAACTATTTCTGTCACTGTGAAATATGAACTGAGTGAAACACTATGAATGTCTTCCAGGAGAGAACATGTGAGAAGTTACCTCCATATTTAAACCATTGTTGAGCCTCCAGCAGCTCTTGGCTCCACCTTTGGCTGTCTGAAACAGCTATGAACACTTTTAGCTTCACTGATGCTCACTGATCCCATGCTAACAGGTGGCGTTAACACACTGCAGACCACTGATTGGTCAGTGGGAACAGCCAGAGTCGTCTCGTCCTCCACGCTCTGAAGTAACATTTCATTTTCTACCTTTTAGGCAGTCTTCGGTCACGCTGCCTGCAGCCTTTCTCAAGTAAAGCTAGTTTCCTTGTTGTGATGAACAACCACACGTGTGTGCTGTGTGTAGAGAATGTGTGGTCGAGCAAAAGAGAGAGAGTGAAAACTTTAAGTTAATAAAATCGTTATAGATACACAGAAACACATGAACTGACTTCAGAGTCTCTAGTCGACAGTTTGGACTCTCCAGTTCAGCACAGAGAAGCTTCACTCCTAAATCCTGCAGCTTGTTCCCACTCAGCTCCAGCTCTCTCAGATGGGAGGGGTTGGCCTTCAGAGCTGAGGCCAGAGAAGCACAGCTGATCTCTGACAAACTGCAGAACCTCAGTCTGAATAAAGAATAAATGATGTGACTTCACAATTTAAATATTCAATCAGTATAGACATCACAAAGCTTCATTAAATAGTTTTAAAAAGACAATTCTGAAAGTTTGTTATTGTCTGATAGTTAAACTAGAGATTGTCTAACTTTCCACTTTTAAAAAATCATTTTAAAAAACATGATTTTGAATCTAACATAAAAATCAACAGTTCAGGATGTTCAGAGTGAATAATTCATATTGTTAGATGAAGGTTTTAAATGTGCAGCTCAACATTGCTCTGCCACAGTCAATGGACTAAACCACAGAAGAAGAAAACAGAGTTTAGCATGAAGATACTCAGTGTGGATCAGTATAATATCAGCCTGATGTCTGCAGTTTAGTGTCAACACAACTTTCACATCATATTAATCTGAGCACAGAAGGAAAAATGGTGTCTGACCTCAGAGTCTCCAGTCGACAGTTTGGACTCTCCAGTCCAGCACAGAGAAGCTTCACTCCTGAATCCTGCAGCTCGTTGTTCTTACTCAGCTCCAGCTCTCTCAGATGGGAGGGGTTGGACTTCAGAACTGAGGCCAGAGAAGCACAGCTGATCTTTGACAAACTGCAGTACTCCAATCTGAATACAGAATAAATGATGCAAGTTTAAAAGACAACGTTCCTGATTGAAATCATTCAGTGTTTAATAATGTGTTCAGAGCTGAAGAAGGTTTAGAATGTAGACGTTTAGAGAATGAAGCTCCAAACACCTGAACCCAACAGGATGCAGGTTCAACACTGTCAGATACACAAAGTGAAACAGAGCTGTCATTAATATTAATGACAACATGCTGCTGCTTCAATAAAGACGAAGTGATGTCACCTCTTAAACTCTGCAGCTCCACCAGAGGCTCCATCTATACAAACTCATGTTGTGCAGCCAAATAAAAGCCCACAGAAACTGACTGAACATTATGAAAACTTTTAGCTTCACTGATGCTCACTGATCCCATGCTAACAGGTGGAGTTAACACACTGCAGACCACTGATTGGTCAGTGGGAACAGCCAGAGTCGTCTCGTCCTCCACGCTCTGAAGTAACATTTCACTTTCTACCTTTTCAGCATCTTCTGTCTCGCTGTCTGCAGCCTTTCTCAAGTAAAGCTAGTTTCCTTGTTGTGATGAACAACCACATGTGTGTGCTGTGTGCAGAGAATGTGTGGTCGAGCAAAAGAGAGAGAGTGAAAACTTTAAGTTAATTAAATCTTAAAGGATACACAGAAACACATGAACTGACCTCAGAGTCTCCAGACGACAGTTTGGACTTTCCAGTTCAGCACAGAGAAGCTTCATTCCTGAATCCTGCAGGTAGTTGTGACTCAGGTCCAGTTCTCTCAGATGGGAGGGGTTGGACTTCAGAGCTGAGGCCAGAGAAGCACAGCTGATCTCTGACAAACTGCAGTTCCACAATCTGAATTAAGAATAAATGATGTAAGTTTAAAAGACAATGTTCCTGCTTGAAATCATTCAGTGTTTAATAAGCTGTTCAGAGCTGAAGAAGGTTTAGAATGTAGACGTTTAGAGAATGAAGCTCCAAACACCTGAACCCAACAGGATGCAGGGTCAACACTGTCAGATACACAAAGTGAAACAGAGCTCTCATTAATATTAATGACAACATGCTGCTGCTTCAATAAAGATGTAGTTGTTTGTGAGGGCTCTAATAAAGGACTGTGTAAACTTTGTATGCTGATCCTGATTTCCAGCTTCGCCCAGGTATGTCTATGAAAACACGGATCCTGACAACACTCCTTTAGTTTGACTGCATTAATGTTGTTAAGCAACTGTACAGAACATGGGCATAACTTTGTGTGTGTGGTTCTGTCAAGAGAAATAAAAAACATTATGTAGGCCACATTGCATAGGCATACATATATATACATGCACACATACACACTCTCACATGCTTAAATATATGTGTTATACATACATCTCTGCATAATATGTGCAGTGTAACCAATTAATATAAACAGTGCACTCATTAACTTAAATACAAATACACATGGACAACTATCACCAGCTAATCAATGAACAACCACGTGCATTTTAGCTAGCAAGAACGAGCTAGGTGCCAATATATGGAGCAAGAACAGTGAGAAACAGTTGTATTGGCATTGAAACAAGTATTGGCACTGAAAAAAGAAACTAATTAAAACAATTAAAATCTGAAAATCTTATTATTTGATTTTTCTTTGATTTTTTCTTCATGTCACTATTTTTTCACTGTCACTGATTTTCAGTTTCAACTTTCTGTCACTGTTTTGGCGCCGAGAGGGAGGGGTCTGAGGGGAGGGGCAAGTAGAGCGTGGTTTGCATATCATTTGAGAAGGTAATGGCTGCAACCTGCGGGAAGGCGGGGCACCTATTTTGGTTTCAAAACAGCACATTTTGCCAAAAGGTGAGTGATTTTCATGCCTGATGAACACTTTTAGCTTCACTGATGCTCACTGATCCCATGCTAAAAGGTGGAGTTAAAACACTGCAGACCACTGATTGGTCCGTGGGAACAGCCAGAGTCGTCTCATTCTCCATGCTCTGAAATGACATTTCACTTTCTACCTTTTCAGCATCTTCTGTCTCACTGCCTGCAGCCTTTCTCAAGTAAAGCTAGTTTCCTTGTTGTGATGAATAACCACACGTGTGCTGTGTGTAGAGAATGAGAGAGAGTGAAAACTTTAAGTTAATAAAATCTTTATAGATACACAGAAACACATGAACTGACCTCAGAGTCTCCAGTCGACAGTTTGGACTCTCTAGTTCAGAACACAGCAGCTTCACTCCTGAATCCTGCAGGTAGTTTTCTCTCAGGTCCAGCTCTTTCAGATGGGAGGGGTTGGACTTAAGAGCTGAGGCCAGAGAAGCACAGCTGATCTCTGACAACCTGCAGTAACTCAATCTGAATAAAGAAAAAATGATGTAAGTTTAAAAGACAATGTTCCTGCTTGAAATCATTCAGTGTTTAATAAGCTGTTCAGAGCTGAAGAGGGTTTAGAATGTAGACGTTTAGAGAATGAAACTCCAAACACCTGAACCCAACAGGATGCAAGTTCAACACTATCAAATACACAAAGTGAAACAGAGCTCTCATTAATATTAATGACAACGTGCTGCTGCTTCAATAAAGACGTATTGATGTCACCTCTTAAACTCTGCAGCTCCACCAGAGGCTCCATCTATACAAACTCATGTTGTGCAGCCAAATAAAAACCCACAGAAACGGATTGAACATTTGATTCTACTATTTAAAGCTCCTGTTATTAAGACAGTTGAATTTTGAGTCTCTTTTCAGACGATTTTTCCACTTTCTCAATTCTCTGCAGTCGGCCATTAACCCACCCGCTACCCCTTCAGCTCCGAGGAGTGAAGCTGAGACTGCTGTTTGGACTCGGTGACTGTTAGTGAGAGTGAGAGCAGCAGCTAGCTGAGCTCTGAGACCACCGAGTGAGAAACAAGATGTCCGCCGCCGAGGGTCCTCCACAGTCAGCCTGCCATTAGCCCGCCACGTATCCCCTTCAGCTTGGAGATGACCTACTGGGACTCTTGTGACTTGAGCTCTGCTATGGTGAGTACTCACCTGTTGTTTCTGCGCGGTCAAAGTGAACCGGCATCAACTGGATTTGGCCGCCACGCTCGTCAGCTCCCACCAGGCCTGCAGCTTGACGTTTTTCTTATTTCTCTTTTCTCTCTTTGCTTGTTTGGGTGTGTGTGGGCCCACAAATTAATTAAGTATCACTTAAAG
Organism: Sparus aurata; assembly: GCF_900880675.1. Lineage (NCBI taxonomy): Eukaryota > Metazoa > Chordata > Actinopteri > Spariformes > Sparidae > Sparus > Sparus aurata. Next base: position 3,082,760 of record NC_044187.1, on the reverse strand, counting down.
CTTCTATAAGAGTTCTTTTGCTGTGTTTAATATTAATGAAGGTCTTTTGTGGTAAAGTTCATTAGCAGTGATCAATTGCAGAGCGAGGTTAAAACAACATTTTTGTATTTTAACAAAAGTAAATTGACAGTGAATACTAACAAAACAAGGTTAAAGGAACATTGCACTGAATTCATTGGTTTGACTTGTTAAAGTTTCATTCAGAACAACGTCAGTAGAAAACCACATTTTGGGTTTACTGCGATTTACCGCAGATGGTTACATTTATTTATAATTCTTATTCTTCTGTTAATAATTTGAAGTTAATTTATTGGGACATAGTTGTCATGCGACTCATTTTAAGTGCACTTAACTACAGTAAAAACACATTAACAAGGTACGTAATAATCCATTAATATTGAAATAAAAAGAGATTTGTCCAATTAAGAGCACATAAACACATAAGAGGAGGTGTGTCTTTTGTCCAACGTGACTTAAACATTATCCAAACTCCTTTTTAAAGATTCATCACTTTCTGTTCAGAGACTTAAATCTCTGTGTATCTGTGTGTGTTGTACGTCAGGCACTAATATACAATAATGTAGTGTCACCTGTGTGTGTGTGTGTGTGTGTGTGTGATATAAATATATAATTAGGAGTCAAACTGTTCAGACTGTCAAATTTTAAACTGAGTTGTTGTGATTTGGGTATTTTATAGATACACAGAAACACATGAACTGACCTCAGAGTCTCCAGTCGACAGTTTGGACTCTCCAGTCCAGAACACAGCAGCTTCACTCCTGAATTCTGCAGGTCGTAGTTCCAACTCAGGTCCAGCTCTGTCAGATGGGAGGGGTTGGACTTCAGAACTGAGGCCACGACTTCATAGTGACTCTCTGAGAGTCTACAACCAATAAATCTGTGATGACAGATAATAGAAAATTAAAACAATAAAATGTGACACTTTATTGTGAAAATAGAATCAGACATTTTGCATCAAAAGCTCAGGTGGTCCGCTGGTCAGCCTGAGCTGGTCAGTCATTGATCACAAGGTTTGTAGTTTGAAACTTGAGCTCCTTCTGTCCACGAGGCCCCAGACTTTCCCTGCCTGAGGAGATCAGAGGGGCTGAATCGGGGCCCCATTCTGTATAACGCCCCAAAACACACTTGAATAAAACTGCTTTTAACCCCTGATGTGGATGTTTTTATCTTCATGTTTGATTTTGGTTTGTTTTATTCATTCTGTCCTCTTTAAATTTATATTTGTAACTGTCGGGGTAAAACTTGCTTTTTCTTGAGATTCTGTCATTGTGTTGCTGTTTAATGTGTGTACAGCACTTTGTAACTGCTTTTAAAAGTCATATATCAAGAAAATTCATAAATAAACAAACCTCCCCGAGTGCCCTTGAGCAACATGAACCGCACATTGATGTTCAGGACAAAAGGGTCCAGATGACTGTAATGTAAACGTGTCAGATTTGAGTTGATTTATATTCATGAAGCTTTATGTAAATTCACTGTAGGTTGAAACTGCACTTGTATGTGTTTGCCTCAGTTATGTGTTTGTGTGCATTTTGTTCTTTGATGCATTTTATTCTGTCACTCCGTCTGCTTTTCACCTCCCATTAAAATAATTCCACGTCTTCTACTGCATCAATAGTATAATTAGTACTAAAGATTGAGTTATTATCATTTGATGGGTAATAATTTGTCTCAGGTGGAGTTCACCTGGCTGAAGTAAATGTTTTGGAAAGTAGACGACTACATGTCATTTCATCTCTGAGCTTGGTGATGAGAATTGATCCAATAAGCAGGTTTTATAGTTGTTCAGAAAAACATGTATCGTGTTGAGGTTTTATATAATGCATGTGTGTAAAGTGTTTGTCTTTAATACTGAAGGCTTCAGCTTTACCAGGATTTTTAATGTTAATCACATTTGGACTTACCGAGCCTTTCTACAATTCCTCACAGCTGGAATCAGTCTCTGTTTTCCCTGCCATGATGTGATGTTGTATTTCTTTGTGTCCAGCTCATCCAGAACCTCCTCTGACATCTGCAGCATGTAGGCCAGAGCTGAGCAGTCGAACACAGAGAGTTTCTTCTCTGATCTGTTCTCTGACTTCAGGAACTCTTGGATCTCCTGATGGACTGAGTGGTCATTCATCTCCACCAGACAGTGGAAGATGTTGATGCTTCTGTCAGGAGAGATCTCATGACCGTTCATCTTCTTCAGGTTGTTGATGGCTCTCTGCATGATTTGTGGACTGTTGTCTGTCTGACCCAGCAGGCCTCCTAAGAGTCTCTGGTTGGACTTCAGAGAGAGGCCATGAAGGAAGCGAACAAACAGTTCCAGGTGGCCATTTTTACTTTCAAGGGATTTCTGCATGGCTCTCCTCAGGAACTCATCCAGGGAAGAGTAGTTGTTATAACTTTGACCTCCCAGGAAGTCCTCCAGGACCTTTGTGTTCCTGTTGGTGTAACAGTGGAACATGTAGACTGCAGCCAGAAACTCCTGAACGCTCAGATGAACAAAGCAGTAGACTGTTTTCTGGAAGATCACACTCTCTCTTCTGAAGATCTCTGTGCAAACTCCTGAGTACACTGAGGCCTCTGTGACATTAAGACCACAGCGCTCCAGGTCTTCTTGGTAGAACATGATGTTTCCTGTCTCCAGATGTTCAAACGCCAGCCTCCCCAGCTTCAGAAGAACTTCCCTGTCAGCCTCCGTCAGCTCCTGTGGACTCGTCTCACCTCCCTCATTGTACTTCTGCTTCTTCATCTTTGTCTGAATCAGCAGGAAGTGTGAGTACATGTCAGTCAGGGTCTTGGGCAGCTCTCCTCTCTGGTCTGTAGTCAACATGTGGTCCAGAACTGTAGCAGTGATCCAGCAGAAGACTGGGATCAGACACATGATGTGGAGGCTCCTGGAGGTCTTGATTTGTGAGATGATTCTGCTGGACAGATCTTCATCACTGAACCTCCTCCTGAAGTACTCCTCCTTCTGGACGTCAGTGAAGCCTCGTACTTCTGTTACCCTGTCCACACATGAAGGAGGGATCCGATTGGCTGCCGCAGGTCGGGAAGTGATCCAGACGAGAGCCGAGGGAAGCAGCTTCCCCTGGATGAGGTTTGTCAGCAGCACGCTGACCGATGACTTCTGTGTGACATCAGACACGACCTCATGGTTGTTGAAATCCAGTGAAAGTCTGCTTTCATCCAGGCCGTCAAAGATGAAGAGAAGTTTACAGACAGCGAGCTTCTCTGCTGTCACCTTCTGTAATGTTGGATGGAAAACATGGAGCAGCCTGAGAAGACTGTACTGCTCATCTCTGATCATGTTCAGCTCCCTGAACGACAGCAGAACCAGCAGACTGACATCTTGGTTTTCGGAGCCCTCTGCCCAGTCCAGAGTGAACTTCTGCACCGAGAAGGTTTTTCCAACTCCAGCGACGCCGTTGGTCAGAACGACTCTGATGCGTCTCTGTTGGTCAGGTGAGGCTTTAAAGATGTCGCAGCACCTGATTGGAGTTTCACTGAAGGTCTTCTTCTTGGAAGCTGTCTCAAGCTGCCTCACCTCATGTTGGGTATTAACCTCTTCACTCTGTCCCTCTGTGATGTAGAGCTCAGTGTAGATCCTGTTGAGGAGGGTTCCACTTCCTGTTTCATCACTTCCTGTTCCATCACTTCCTTCAGTCACACGTTCACATCTCCTCCTCAGACTGATCTTATGTTCATGGAAAACCTCCTGCAGACCAACATTCACTGAAAGAAGAGAAAAAAAGTGGGAGACAAAAAATACAATGTGACAATGAGCAGTCAGTCGTCTTTTCATTACACATTAAAAACCATCAGTGTAAGAATATGTTTGTTGTTGTTTGTTGTTTCCTTTTCCCTTCTTTCCACCTTGACTACAAGGGAGGACCAGCTACTGCTCAACTAAATCCAGACTAGTTGATGTCCTGGATCCACAATAGTGACACAAACCCCTCATGACATCAGAACAGAAGAAACTGGACACAACTTCAGAATGAAAACTCTCCTGTTCAGCATCTTGGTCCATAAAAACAATCTCTCTCTGGATCTCTTATTGCTTCTAACTGTAGCACTTGAACCTTTTCAACATAATTGATACATTTGATCTACTCAAGTTGTATCCACATGGTTCAGTCAGTTATTTTCAGTCACTTTGGATACAAACGTCAGCTAAATGAACGTGTTGTAATGAAGCAGCAACATTTTTAAGCTGTTTAATGTGCTGTAAACTGAGCAGCTAATTAGCTTCTGCTGTAGCCTGAAAATAGATCTCTTATTCAACAAGTGGATCTGCAGGACGAGGTGTGTGTTTGTAAGTTAGAGGAGGAGGAGATGTTAGCAGGAAAGCTAATGTGGACTGTTGTTTAAAGTGCTGTTTAGTCTCAAGCTGCTGTCTGACACTTCTCTATCTCCATCTATGCATACAGAGAACAAACTGCTTTCTGACTGGTTAATGTGTGACAGAACAAATGTATTAAAACAACAAGTAGTGTGTTCAGACATGAAGACATCAGCAGACAGATATATAGTCTTACTTTTTACAGTGCTGCTCAGACTGGCTGTCTGCAGTCCAGCTCTCGTTCTGGATCTTTCTCCACACTGGGGACAGGAGGAGTGTCCTGGTGAAGCAGACTGGTCCCAGTATGATGTGATGCACAGTCTGCAGAACCAGTGTGCACAGTCTGATGGTCCAGGTTCAGTACTGAGGTCTGGAGGAAGATCTTTGGACCAGTCACTGTTCATAGACAGACAGCTGGATACTGGAGACTCAGCTCTCTGTCTGTTGGACTGAACTCTGCAAACACCAACATGTTTGTATTTATAGTTTTTCTCAGTTGTTTACACACAAATACTGGTACTTGAGACACAATGACCACAACATGTAACTCATGCACCAACCTCCCTGAACCAATTCTGCTAAACTACAAGCACAATTCCTGCTTTACACTTAAATTGCAGTTCTAAAACACACTTTTTCTGCATTTGTGACAATTTAAATTCAAAATTCTAAAGTTAATTGCCCTACTATGCACACTGACTCATCACATGGCAAACACCTCTCACACAGTTTTACAATGCTTTAGCATAAAAGGGCAACAGGTGAGTCTCTGCTCTGTCCTCCTCCTCCTTCACACAAACACTCATCTTCTGCTCTGAAGTCAGTCTGAGAAGTTAAACATTAACAAGAATCAGGAAACAAGTTTGTTCAAGAGTCACACAAGACGGAGAGAGCAGGAAGTAACACACACTCTCTCTCCCCTTCACACACACATTATACAGTATAATAAAAGCAGCCAGAAGTCCACCTGCTCAGGTTTCTTCACACCTGTGCTTGTTTTCTTGGGTTACTGGAGGTTTAAAGAGTATTATTCAGCCAATCAGGACTTTGTGTCCACAGATGAATCAAACTGTTGACTTCACTCCAACATTTCTTTCCTCCACAGTCCACAGGGAGAAAACTGACTCACAGTAAGTAAAGTAACAGTAAATAATCACAATGTGTTTTTAACACTCACCCTGCCTCAGACTGCAGCTGTTCTCCTTCTGCTCCGTCCTCTGAAAATGGAGTCGGACTGAACACTTTCACTTTCAGGATTCCTCCCTTTGGCTGTGTCCCAGTTCAGGGTCTCAATTACGTCACAACGTCGCGCGCATGCTCCTTCAGATGCTTTTCCCGCTTCCTGGAGGACGCACGTCACGCACCGCTACGATCCTAGGCGCCCTCACATATCCCAAGATCCTTTGCACGCCCGACTAGAAGAAGAAAGACAGAAAGGAGAAAATGGCGACCTCAAGTGGTTCAGATCTCACATTTAAATGTAAATATTGTGTTTAAACTCAGTTTTGACTCATTTGAACATCCAACGCCAGATATGTGAAAGGGCTTCACTTTCAAACGTTAGACGTTCACAGGTTGACTTGTCTCTTATATCTTATTGTGACTGTTGACATTTTAGAGACTATTTTTACTTCATGTACATAAATGGACCGAGATGAATAGATTCAGATCAGGCTTTGATCCCTGCTTTTATTTCACACTGTAACACTGTAAAGTCTAGTTAAATGTTTGAACTGAATAAAGAGCAAAGTTTAGGATTATCCTCATGATGATTATATGTTTGCTGTATTAGAACCTTTTAGTCTGTTGACACTAAACATCTTTTACATTTCATTGTGTTTTAGGGAGCAAACAGAGATAATAATAATAATGATAATAATATTATTATTATTATTATTATTATTATTATTATAACAAACAATAAATAATAATACATAATGCATAATAAATCGTAATAAAAAATAAATAACAAATATATAATAGAAATGTATGATAAAAAATAGATAATAATAGATAACAAATAATAACTCATAATAAATAAAAATTACATGATAAAAAGGATATAATAATAAATAATACATATATAATACAAATTAATAATTCATAACAAAAATCATAAAAAATTCCACAAAATAAATAATGAATATATAATTATAAATACATACAAATAATAATCAATAATAAATAGCCCACATGTCTGTCCTGGTGTCACTCTCTGTAAATCTTTGCCTCCCTGTGTTAATGTGATCTTGTGTTGACCTTTTCTCTTGCTTCTCTCTGTGTTCAGAACAGTTCTGAAACAACGGGCCTGCAGGGGAAGGTCGAGTCCAGCAGGCCAGAAACAAGTGGGACCATTTAAAGAACCAGTACAAAGTAGCTGCAGGTCTGAATGATGATGTGGAAACTAAATTATATTTGTTTTACCCATGCAAGTTAATAAATACTTTGCTGACGTGATTGATTTCCACTGCCTTAGGATTGCTAATATCCAGGGACAGCAGAGGGTCGGCAGAAGGCCCAGCTCTGCTACTGGGTTCTGGTTTGTCCTCATGGATGAGGTGTTAGGACAGAGGCCTTCCACTGCCCCCCCTGTCCTAACTGCCTCTATCCCTGAGGACACACCAGGGCCAAGTGACCAGGAGGAGGAGGATGAAGACGATGAGGAGGAGGAGAGCCAGCCAGGGCCAAGGAGGACATGAGGCTGCAGAGAGGATGGAGAGGCTCTTCTCTGCTCCAGAGGACAATCCTTACATTATAGCTGTTGTTAGTTACTTAATTTATGAGTCTTTTTTTTTAATTAGTTGTTCATTGTGTATAATTCATGAAATAAAATATTGTTCTATTGTAACACATTGTCTATTCCATTCAGTATTTACAGCTTAAGTACAATTTATAGCAGCAAGCGGCATCAAGTGCTACTTTTCAGGGACAGCAAGGGATTGAATGTTTTCTTTTATTATTAAGCTTTAACATTTACAACTATTTACAAAATTACAGCATGAATAACTATTTACAGATTATTATTAACTATTAACAAAAACAATTATCATCCATTGAGCGTGCACTTAACAGGCTTAACAGGCTATTGTAAGGCTCATGGCTCATGACAGGCTGTAACATGGACATGTACATTATGAACAGAAACACGAAAATGCTGGAATACGTTTCCGTCTCCACCAGTGAGGGAGTAAGCGCATGCTCGACGGATTGACTAGTTTGGTCTAGCTACCGGGAACACACGGATGTCAACAAACAGGTACATGGCTGCTTGCACAAACACACTGTTTTAACAACTTTTTTATTCATTTTGAGTCATAAACGCTACAGTGCTGTGTGCTAAGGTGTCTGCTGATGTTGCATAACTTTTGGTGTGAGATGTGGAGCATGTTAAGACGCTTAAAACACAGTGCAAAGTTCTGACCCCATGCTGTTAGCTGTCAATGCTAAATCTCCGTTCACGGAGCTCTGTAATGGTTGGACCAAATGTGTTCGCGTCTTCGGTACTGGCAAGTCAAGGGTAGCTTGAGCAATGAAGCTGCATGTTTAAATCGACCAAAGTTCTCCTTTAAAGCTCGACTTGTAAAGTAACCAGCAACCTTTATTAACCATAAAATTGTGATAATTAAATGCAGTAAAATATGGAAGTAAAAAGCATCATAAATACAAAATGTGGCCATATTGATATTTGACTTTCAGAATAAGTGGATTAAAACACGTCAGAGAACTTGTTGAGTTTTGAAAATGATTTTATTTGAATAATGTGATTTACAGCAACACAACAACAATCTATTAGTCCCATTGAAATAAATGCAGAATTTCCATCAGACACACACACAGATGACATCAGTGTTGCACAGCAGCTGTTTGTTCTGAGTCCAGATTCACAGCAGGAACTCGGCCCACATCCGTCTCTAGTAGCATCCATCCTGTTAGGAGAAGACCAGATGATCCATCACAAATCCATTCAGTCTCATTTGGTCTAAGAAGGTCTTAAGAAGAATAAAAAGTGTCATGAGGAAAAGTTCTGTCCAGTCTCAACATTTAAAATGGCCTCTGTTAGTGAGCATCAGGGCCCAAATGAAGAGAACCAACAGCTGATTCACACATTTTACACACACACTTATTTGGATCTTTAACAGTTATTTTTGTTCCATCCGTTATTTAGTTGAAAGTGAAATAAAAGCTAAAACAGAAGCAGATCGAGAAGCAGATCAATGATCGACGATCGATAACAGACGTCTGTCACCGATGGATGATCGATAACAGATGGAGGAATGTTTCCTGTTTGTCGGACAGGCGCAGCTTCTTGCACAGCTCGGCCTCGTCTTGTGTCTCCATGCTGCTCATCTGCTCTGCTGTGAAGGCTGTGCGAGGCCTCCTCCCTGGCGGAGGCGACGCCAGCAAGGAGGTGGAGGTGCAGTCGATGGAGAGGGAGCGACCTCCTTCACTCTCGGAGCCAGAGGTCTCCTCCTCTGTGCCGCTGCTGAATCCTGCCTCAGACACTGCAGGAGGAGAAACCAGAGTTATCAGGATGTTCAACTCTTCAGAGTGAAGATGTCACATTAAAGCACTGATGGAAGTCAAAGTACTGACACCACTCTGTAGAAACACTGTCAGAATGCAACATGGCAGCATGGAAAAGCAGCTTTCAACTAGTTTGTACAAAAGCAACTTCTGGCTTTAATCGGATTATTCTGGATTCATCTGCAGATTATTTTCTACATGAACCAAATTATTGTTTGTTTGTTTGTTTGTTGAAACTCAGAAAATAGTGAAAAATCTTTGAAAAACCTTCAAAGACTCCAAATACATTCAAACTAATGAAACACTTTGAGAAATGAATTATTATCTTAGTTTAACTTTAATTTAATATCTGACAAAAGCTCTCAGACATGTTGAGCTCAGAATCTTAATTAAAGAAATAATAGGAACTCATGTTTATAAGATAAATGTAGCCGAGTAAAGTAAAATAGAGATTTTCCTCTGAGGTTTGGTGGAGGAGAAAATACTGAAACATTTTTAGTTTTATTCAGTTTTTTCCTTAAAATTCAGATTTCTTTTTCAACAGAAAGTGTGAAACTTGAAATACTGAGTACTCAGTTACATTCTGTTACTGACAGTTACTTCTCATTAAAGATATTTCTATTTCTTTAATGCACATTTTTACATTTATATCCCCCTTTATTCTTCAGTATCAGCTCTAAAATTGCTGAACAGTTGTGACTAACAGAGTCAGCAGTGATGAATATCTTAATAACACTGAGGAGGAAAAAGGGACATGCGGCAGGATCCTGCAGGTCTCATGGAGAACTGCTGCACATTACACTTGTAGTTCTCGAGACCGGTCTCAAGACCACTTTTTTGTGGTCTTGGTCGTGTCACGGCCTCGACTGTCTTTGGTCTCAGTCTTGTCTCGGTCTTGGGTCTCGGGTCTCTCGGTCTCGCAATGTCTCGGACTGGCTGAGGGGTCTCAAAGGGATGTGTAACCTTTAATATTTAGGCAGACACAGTTGGTACCAATCACATGCATTTTGTGACACAGACGGCGTTGGCGCTTGTCCCCTGTTTGCCAGTTGAATGGCTCTGACTTCAGCAAACAAAAGGCTGTAGCATTGGTCGTCTCTGTTTGGATTTCAGTGTTTCCCACTGAAAACCACCACCACCACCACCATGCGTGGTGACGCTTATGTTCTACAACTCATGCAAAATGGCAAAAAACTAATTGTTTTTTTTGTCTCCGTCTCGGTCTTGAGCTGAACTAGTCTTGGTCTTGACTTGGTCAGTCTTGGTCTTGGTCTTGGTCTTGTCTTGGTCTTGATACTCTCTGGTCTTGGTAGTGTCTTGGTCTTGGTTTAGGCGGTCTTGACTACAAGTCTACTGCACATGTGGACAAACTAGTAGAAACCCTTTTTGTGTCTCCAGAGGAAGCTGCATGTCACCTGATAAACTGCCTCCAGTGATGTCACTCAGGGGCCGAGGTGCATTGTGGGCACTGTGTAGTCCCAGGTGGCAGGGTCCGCCACATGTAAACACAGTGAGACAGTATAAAGTGTGTTGTCCTTTAAGCTCAGTTTGTTTAGGCAGAAAGAAAACAACAATGAGCCAATGAGGATCTTTCTCTGCTCATTAACATTTCTTCAGCTAAACTACAGACTGCTCCTTTAAGGACAGGACAGTTGAAGAAGGACAGGAGCTCATCTGGCCTCAACTTTGTACCATCATCTGTCTTCGCTTTCTGTCAGAACATGTGAAAAATTAAAGGACTCGTGTATCAGCAGGATTCAGAGAAACTTGCATGTGTTTCTCAGTCGGCTCTTCTTCCTCACAGCTCTGTAAAAAGTGGATCAGACGGCTGCAGCTAGAGTGAGGAGAGATGGTACCGGTCCAGTTCTCACATCTTCATACTGGCTTCCTATGTGTAAACTACTGATTTTAAAGCAGTGCAGCTGGTTTACAGCCCTGGAGGGTTTCTACTGTCCCCAGAGTCCAGAGCACACCTGGAGAAACAGCATGCAGCTTTTATGCTCCACAGATCTGAAACTAACTTTCAAATTATAGCTGCTGCGCAGCGATGGGTCGGGTCCGGGCTAGTTTTGGCAAATTTAGGCAATTCATGCACTGTAGGCAAAAATTGTGGGAGGAGAAAAAAAACAGAGTGATGGACTTCATAATTTTTAATAGGTTTAAATGTACAAAAGTTTCTTATTCGTATTGGGGCTACAGTTTGATGAAAAGTGTGAAGTTCTAGCAGGTTGATTTGTTATGAATTTTCAATGTTTTGAACTTTAGATGCTTGCGGTAGCGCCACCATCAGGACTTTTGGCTTGGGTTTACAGCTGAGGTAATCTGGCATGAGACTGGACCTTTGTGCAAAATTTTGTTAGCTTTCACCCATGGTCCGGTCCAAGATATTTGTTTTTATTTAATTTAGTGGCTTGCTGTGATGCCACCATCAGGACAATTGTCTTGTGCTTCATGTTGGGGACATCTGACTTATCTTTCATCATCAGCATCATCATCGCTGGGTCTTGAACCCACAGCCCCTGACACTAAGAACCAGCTTCTAACTCACTGAGCTAATTGGCTGGAATTGAGACATGCTGTGTAGCTTCATTTGTCGACTCAGGGAGTCACTGTCCAGGCAGCTGTTGTCAAGGCAGATTTCAAAAATGGTCAAAATGGCAGAAATTCTGTTACCTGAACAAGAATCTGATAATACATAAATTGCATCTTGACAGCATGGAAATGTTGGCGATTTGTTTTTTGCTTCATAAGAGAAAATCTGATGTTTAAAAATGCCACTCTTACATTGACTCAAGTTGTTCGCATGAGAGCAGAATTCAAAAAGTTTTGTGTCATAACAGTTTGCAAAAAAAATCTACTAGTTTAACCTGTGGACACTTTAAATGACTGTAGATTTACACAACCTAGAACAATATTGGATTTTTGCCTTTTAGGCGACACTGATATCTGCACATATGTTTCCCAGCTAACTGCACGGAACATCAAGTCTCTGTTAACGAGTAATGAAGTCATTATTTTGTCTGCTCCTAACATGACGGCTCCTTGGCAGATGCAGCAGAGCAGTCCAGATACGCTGATGACACTCTGTCACATCCAGAGGAACACAGGGATGATGCTGGACTGGACAGTGGAGCTGATCTCAGAGCAGTTCACACTGCAGCACTGACAGTCATCTCCACGTGTTGTGATTGGTCTGTCAGTCACTGCTGGATGAAGCTCTCCTCTCCGCCCAGTCAGAGCCTCTCCACCCACCAGCTGATGGTGCTGCTTCAACCTCTCTGGATCATCAGGACACAGCTGATCCTCTCAACACCTCCACCTTTCTCACCACTCTGACAGAGATCACTTCCACCTGATGAGAGAATGGGAGAGAGCAGAAGTGATACATGACTGTTTACAGAGACTCCCTCCATCAGCTGTCAGTCAGTGATATAAAGACCAGCAGGACTTCAGTCCTGTTCAGACCACAAGTGGAGCGGCTGTGTAGCATAGCCAGCTTCCTTTCAGCTTCATGTTAACGTGTTGGAGTGAAGCTCACAGACCTGCAGACACATCAAGTGTGTTTACTCTGCAGGTTTCACTCAAGTACACAGTGAAATAAACTGCTCAGAGTCCCTGAACGCATCATGATGCCAGAAACACTTTAATGAGGATTCACTGCTGTTAAAAACCAGAGTCTCCTGACTCCACACCTGAATATTTCATCTACTTTGAAATATTGCTAATATGTAAATATGTAGTCCGTTCTAAAAATATCTGGATAAAACAAAAGTTAGATGGACAGATAAATATTTGATGTTAAAGCTCCTACATGTTCATACAAAGACTGAACAGTCAACATCAGCTGTGGTTACTGGACTTCAGCAGAGGTTCTGGTCTGTGAGAAGACCACATGGTTACTAAACGTAACCGTGGTTCTCTGAAATAAGAGTCAGTGATTTGCAGGCTTCGGTCAGACTGATCTGTACGGTGGCCCTGAAGGTCCAAACACAACCACACTTCAGGTTATGGAAAAGGTGGGATGGCGTTCTTGTTTGTTATTAGACAGAACCCAAGTCTCTGGTGACAGTTTGGTGTTTGGTGGAATGTTGTGTTTTGACCTTCAGGGCCACCGTAGACATGAGAGCTGTCACACAGATGGACTGATCAGTTGTTTAGTGTTGAAATGAGAGAACAAAGATTTGATGCTACAACAGTTTGATGGATGAGGACCACTGTCTCTACACATCCTGTGATGCTGTCAGCTGTGATCCAGTTTTACTTACTGTAGACATGAACACAACAACAACAGTCATCTTCACTTCAACTCAAACACATGATCACAACAAGCTTCTGGCTCGTCTGATTGGCTGACTGTTCCCCCTCTATCTCTTTCTGTCCAATCCTGAATCCTGTCACCGTTCTCCTCTCACAGATTCACTGAGGAAAGCAGGAAATGCTGGATCTTTACTTTGATACTGACTGTGTTTATTACAATACTGCTGAAACCAGCACGGACTGACTCCAACTCTCTACTGACCTCAGAGTCTCCAGTCGACAGTTTGGACTCTCCACAAGTTCAGACAGCAGCTTCACATCTGAATCCTGCAGCTTGTTGTACTTCAGCTGCAGCTCTCTGAGATGGGAGGGGTTGGACTTCAGAGCTGAGGCAAGAGAAGCACAGCTGATCTTTGACAAACTGCATCTCCACAATCTGAATAAAGAATAAATGATGTAACTAAGTATAAACGTCACAAAGTTTAATTAAAATGTTTTAAAGAGACAATTCTGAAAATGTTTGTTATTGTCTGATTAAAATAGAGACCATTTTAAAAAGCATGTTTTAGATTCTAAGAAGAAAATCAATATTTGAGGAAGTTCAGAGTGAATTATTCATATTGTTAGATGAAGGTTTTAAATGCGCAGCTCAACATTGCTCTGCCACAGTCAGTGTACTAAACCACAGAAGAAGAAAACAGACTTTAGCATGAAGATACTCAGTGTGGATCAGTATAATATCAGCCTGATGTCTGCAGTTTAGTGTCAATACAACTTTCACATCATATTAATCTGAGCACAGAAGGAAAAAATGGTGTCTGACCCCAGAGTCTCCAGTCGACAATTTGGACTCTCTAGTCCAGAACACAGCAGCTTCACTCCTGAATCCTGCAGCTCGTTGTGACTCAGGTCCAGCTCTCTCAGATGGGAGGAATTGGAATTCAGAGCTGAGGCCAGAGAAGCACAGCTGATCTCTGACAAACTGCAGAGAATCAATCTGAATAAAGAATAAATTATGTAAGTTTAAAAGACAGTGTTCCTGCTTGAAATCATTCAATGTTTAATAATCTGTTCAGAGCTGATAAAGGTTTAGAATGTAGACGTTTAGAGAATGAAACTCCAAACACCTGAACCCAATAGGATGCAGGTTGTATATACAAATTGAAACAGAGCTCTCATTAATATCAATGACAAGGTGCTGCTGCTTCAATAAAGACGTAGTGATGTCACTTCTTAAACTCTGCAGCTCCAGCAGAGGCTCCATCTATACAAACTCATGTTGTGCAGCCAAATAAAAAAACTGACTGATTGATTCTACCATTTAAAGCTCCTGTTATTAACACAGTTGAATTTTGAGACTCGTTCCCAACTTGTCATACTCTTAACGACGCTTTGGGATTGTAGGTCGGGTCGGCAGCCGTCCCAAAGCATCAGAATTTGACGGGTTGGGATACGAGACAAAGAAGAAAAAGTGCAAATCAATGATGAAGAGGTTGATAGAGAGTAAAACAGTGTTGAAGTTTTGATGTTATCTTAGATGTGTTTTAAATATGAAGCAGAACAAGATGCTCAGTGTGAATCAGGACAGAATCTATCTGGTCAAATCCCCTTCAGAACTGATGACATGAACAGATTTAAACAGTTTGGAATCATGTTGTCAAAGTATAAACCACGGTTTGAAATAAATATTCAAATGAATTTAAATATGTGAGAACAACAACAGTATGTGTGAAATAATTGTGTCACACTTATAATTCATCAGCAGTGTAATATTTTCATTGTTATTAAAGTTTGTCTTCAGAGTTGCACACATTCAAGTGCAGTGTGTCGAATCAGAGATTACATTACACTCATGTGTCTTTTGTCCAACGTGAATTAAACATCATCCAATCTCCTTTTTTCAAAAACACTTTCTTCTTAGAGATTTAAATCTCTGCGGGGTGCCACACCTTTCTGATGTCACATTAGGGGGTCTGTGTCCAACAATTTGTGTCACGTTACAAACCTGACACACAAACATTAACACCTTCCTCACTCTGTGATTGGTGAGCAGAGTGGAGGTGAGATAGAGCCCAGGTTTAAACTTCTCTCTCAGCTCTTTTTTCATTTGTTACTCAACTATTTCTGTTACTTTGAAATATGAACTGAGTGAAACACTATCAATGTCTTCCAGGAGAAAACATGAGAGAAGTTACTTCCATATTTAAACCATTGTTGAGCCTGCAGCAGCTCTTGGCTCCACCTTTGGCTGTCTGAAACAGCTATGAACACTTTTAGCTTCACTGATGCTCACTGATCCCATGCTAACAGGTGGAGTTAACACACTGCAGACCACTGATTGGTCAGTGGGAACAGCCAGAGTTGTCTCGTCCTCCACGCTCAGAGGTAACATTTCACTATCTACCTTTTCAGCAGTCTTCTGTCTCGCTGCCTGCAGCCATCCTCAAGTAAAGCTAGTTTCCTTGTTGTGATGAACAACCACACGTGTGTGCTGTGTGTAGAGAATGTGTGGTTGAGCAAAATAGAGAGAGAGATTGAAAACTTTAAGTTAATTAAATCTTTATAGATACACAGAAACACATGAACTGACCTCAGAGTCTCCAGTCGGCAGTTTGGACTCTCCAGTTCAGCACAGAGAAGCTTCACTCCTGAATCCTGCAGCTCGTTGGAACTCAGGTCCAGCTCTGTAAGATGGGAGGGGTTGGACTTCAGAGCTGAGGCCAGAGAAGCACAGCTGACCTCTGACAAGCTGCATCTCTCCAATCTGAATAAAGAATAAATGATGCAAGTTTAAAAGACAATGTTCCTGCTTAAAAGCATTCAGTGTTTAATAATGTGTTCAGAGCTGAAGAAGGTTTAGAACATAGACGTTTAGAGAATGAAACTCCAAACACCTGAACCCAACAGGATGCAGGTTCAAGACTGTCGGATACACAAAGTGAAACAGAGTTCTCATTAATATTAATGACAATGTGCTGCTTCAATAAAGACGATTTCTTCTCTTCCACAATTCTCTGCAGTCGGCAATTAACCCACCCCGCTACCGTTTCAGCTCCGAGGGGTAAAACTGAGACTGCTGTTTGGACTCTGTGATTGTTTGTGAGAGTCTCTGTGTATCTGTGTGTGTTGTACGTCAGGCAGTAATATACAATAATGTAATATCACCTGTGTGTGTGCGTGTGTGTGTGTGATATAAATATATAATTAGGAATCAAATTGTTTAGGCGCGCAGGTGGTTGAGTGCTTAGAGCGCATGCCACATACGCAGCCGACCCCGGTTCGATTCCGGCCGGAGGTCCTTTGCTGCATGTCACATCCCCCTCTCTCTCCCATGTTTCATATCTGTCTACTGCTTAATAAAGGTGTCTATGCCAGAAAAAATCTTTTAAAAAAAAAGGAATCAAATTGTTTAGACTGTCAAACTTTAAACTGAGATGTAGGGATTTGAGCTTAGACAAACCCAAAAAACAAGTGAACTGAAGGAAACTTAAAACTTCTGTTTTGGATTTAAATTTTATAGATACACAGAAACACATGAACAGACCTCAGAGTCTCCAGTCGACAGTTAAGACTCTCCAGTCCAGAACACAGCAGCTTCACTCCTGAATCCTGCAGGTCGTAGTTCCAACTCAGGTCCAGCTCTGTCAGATGGGAGGGGTCGGACTTCAGAGCTGAGGCCACAACTTCATAGTGACTCTCTGAGAGATCACAGAGAATAAATCTGTGATGACAGATAATAGAACATCAAAACAATAAAATGTGACACTTTATTCTGACAACAGATTCATACATTTTGCATCACAAAGCTCAGGTGGTCAGTTGGTCAGCCTGAGCTGGTCAGCCATTCAGTGTGTTTACATGACACTCAAGGTACAACGCAACCTATCGTACCGGGGTATGACATGCTTCAGCCCAATAATTCGATTGTATTAGTGCTACTAAGATGTACAGACGCATTGATTGATCACAAGGTTTGTAGTTTGAAACTTGAGCTCCTTCTGTCCACGAGGCCCCAGACTTTCCCTGCCTGAGGAGATCAGACGGGCTGAATCGGGGGCCCCATTTTATATCAACCCCCAAAACACACTTGAATAAAGCTGCTTTTAACCCGGATGTGGATGTTTTTATCTTCATGTTTGATTTTGGTTTGTTTTATTCATTCTGTCGTCTTTATATTTAGATTTGTAACTGTCAGGGAAAAAAATGCTTTTTCTTGAGACTCTTTCATTGTTTTGCTGTTTAATGTGTGTACAGCACTTTGTAACTGCTTTTAAAAGTCTTATATCAAGAAAACCAATCAATAAATGAACCTCCCCGAGTTCCCTTGAGCAACATGAACTGCACATTGATGTTCAGGACAAAAGTGTCCAGATGACTGTCATGTAAGCGTGTCAGATTTGAGTTGATATATATTCATGAAGCTTTATGTAAAATCACTGTAGGTTGTAACTACACTCGTATGTGTTTACCTCAGTTATGTGTTTGAGTGCATATTGTTCTTTGATGCATTTATTCTGTCACTCCGTCTGCTTTTCACCTCCCATTAAATTGATTCAACGTCTTCTACTGCATCAATAGTGTAATTAGTATTAAAGATCGAGTTTTTATCATTTGATGGGTAACAATTTGTCTGAGGTGGAGTTCACCTGGCTGAAGTAAATGTTTCGGAAAGTAGACGACTACATGTCATTTAATCTCTGAGCTTGGTGATGAGAATTGATCCAATAAGCAGGTTTCATACTTGTTCAGAAAAACATGTATCATGTTGATGTTTCATATAATGCATGTGTGTAAAGTGTTTGTCCTTAATACTGAAGGCTTCAGCTTTACCAGGATTTTGAATGTTAATCACATCTGGACTCACCGAGCCTTTCTACAGTTCCTCGCAGCTGTAATCAGTCTCTGTTTTCCCGCCCGTGATGTCTTGTATTTCTTTGTGTCCAACTCATCCAGAACCTCCTCTGACATCTGCAGCATGTAGGCTAGAGCTGAGCAGTGGATCTCAGAGAGTCTCTGCTCTGATTTGTTCTCTGACTTCAGGAACTCTTGGATCTCCTGATGGACTGAGTGGTCGTTCATCTCCGTCAGACAGTGGAAGATGTTGATGCTTCCGTCAGGAGAGATCTCATCACTGTTCAACTTCTTCAGGTTGTTGATGGCTCTCTGAATGATTTCTGGACTGTTGTCTGTCTGACCCAGCAGGCCAGCTAAGAGTCTCTGGTTGGACTTCAGAGAGAGGCCATGAAGGAAGCGAACAAACAGTTCCAGGTGGCCATTTTTAGTTTTGAGGGATTTCTGCAAGGCTCTCCTCAGGAACTCATCTAGGGTTGAATCTACACATTTGTCCCAAAAGAAGTCCTCATCTTCATCCTCCTCTTCATCATCCTCATGTCCTCTCAAGAAGTCCTCCAGTACCTCTGTGTTCCTGTTGGTGTAACAGTGGAACATGTAGACTGCAGCCAGAAACTCCTGAACGCTCAGATGAACAAAGCAGTAGACTGTTTTCTGGAAGATCACACTCTCTCTTCTGAAGATCTCTGTACAAACTCCTGAGTACACCGAGGCCTCTGTGACATTAAGACCACAGCGCTCCAGGTCTTCTTGGTAGAACATGATGTTTCCTGTCTCCAGATGTTCAAACGCCAGCTTCCCCAGCTTCAGAAGAACTTCCCTGTCAGCCTCCGTCAGCTCCTGTGGACTTGTCTCACGTCCCTCATCGTACTTCTGCTCCTTCCTCTTTGTCTGAGCCAGCAGGAAGTGTGAGTACATGTCAGTCAGGGTCTTGGGCAGCTCTCCTCTCTGGTCTGTAGTCAACATGTGGTCCAGAACTGTAGCAGCGATCCAGCAGAAGACTGGGATTAGACACATGATGTGGAGGCTCCTGGAGGTCTCGATGTGTGAGATGATTCTGCTGGACAGATCTTCATCACTGAACCTCCTCCTGAAGTACTCCTCCTTCTGGACGTCAGTGAAGCCTCGTACTTCTGTTACCCTGTCCACACATGAAGGAGGGATCTGATTGGCCGCTGCATGTCGGGAAGTTATCCAGACGAGAGCCGAGGGAAGCAGCTTCCCCTGGATGAGGTTTGTTAGCAGCACACTGACTGATGACTCCTGTGTGACATCAGACACGACCTCATGGTTCTTGAAATCCAGTGAAAGTCTGCTTTCATCCAGGCCGTCAAAGATGAAGAGAAGTTTACAGACAGCGAGCTTCTCTGCTGTCACCTTCTGTAATGTTGGATGGAAAACATGGAGCAGCCTGAGAAGACTGTACTGCTCATCTCTGATCATGTTCAGCTCCCTGAACGACAGCAGAACCAGCAGACTGACATCTTGGTTTTCTGAGCCCTCTGCCCAGTCCAGAGTGAACTTCTGCACCGAGAAGGTTTTTCCAACTCCAGCGACGCCGTTGGTCATAACGACTCTGATGTGTCTCTGTTGGTCAGGTGAGGCTTTAAAGATGTCACAGCACCTGATTGGAGTTTCACTGAAGGTCTTCTTCTTGGAAGCTGTCTCAAGCTGCCTCACCTCATGTTGGGTATTAACCTCTTCACTCTGTCCCTCTGTGATGTAGAGCTCAGTGTAGATCTTGTTAAGGAGGGTTCCACTTCCTGTTTCATCACTTCCTGTTACATCACTTCCTTCAGTCACATGTTCACATCTCCTCCTCAGACTGATCTTATGTTCATGGAAAACCTTCTGCAGACCAACATTCACTGAAAGAAGAGAAAAAGTGGGAGACAAAAAATACAATGTGACAATCAGCAGTCAGTGTTCTTTTCATTACAAATTAAAAACCATCAGTATAAGAATATGTTTGTTGTTTCCTTTTCCTTTCTCTCCACCTGAACGTGGTGGAGAGGTTTGTGTGTCCCTGTGATCCTCGGAGCTCTGTTGTCGGGGGCATTAGCCCCTGGCAGGGTCTCACAAAGCTAATTAGCCCCAGAGGAGGGGCCAGACTGAGAGGGATTCAAAGAACCTCTATGAATCAGCCACAAAGGTGCTGCAGCACCTGAACCAGGAAAGAGAAATCAGGGCACCTTTCTGGAGCTAAACCTGGGAGTGGAGGTTTCTGGTGAATATTTGGTGGCTGGTCTTTGACTACATGGAGACGCCACCCTGTGGGCTGACTACCAGCAGCGACAGGCGTTGGGGTCGGGTGTGTGCCAGTTTCATGCAAAAGAAGGAAGGTGAACTGATTCCTGGCATCAGACTGGTCCTCAGGACAGGGAATGTCTCCTCTCATGGGGGAAGGAACAGGTGCTGGTGCTGGAGGTGGGGCAGTACCAACTAGATTTAGTTGGGCTCACCTCTATGCACAGCTCTGTTTCTTGAACTCAACTGCTTTGCTTGAGGGACGACATCTCAGGTTGGCCCCTGTAAATGACCAGCACCTGCACCTCAGTCCGTCCACTACACTCTGCTGCTGCTAACTGCTTGTTATTCCCTCGTTACAAGGGAGGACCAGCTACTGCTCAACTACATCCAGACTGGTTGATGTCCTGGATCGACAATAGTGACACAAACCCCCAGTGACATCAAAACAGAAGAAACTCGACACAACTTCAGACTGAAAACTCTCCCGTTCAGAATGAAAACTCTCCTGTTCAGCATCTTGGTCCATAAAAACAATCTCTCTCTGGATCTCTTATTGCTTCTAATTGTAGCACTTGAACCCTTTTAGCATAATTGATACATTTGATCTGCTCATGTTGTATCCACATGGTTCCATCAGTTATTATATTATAATGAAGCAGGCTCCATTTCTAATCTGTTTAATGTGCTGAAACTGAGCAGCTAATTAGCTTCTGATGTAGCCTGAAAATAGATGTTAGCAGTGCACTTTTCCTCACTGGATGTTTGTTTGGTCTCTTGCTCAACAAGTGGATCTGCAGGACGAGGTGTGTGTTTTCTAAGTTAGAGGAGGAGGAGATGTTAGCAGGAAAGCTAATGTGGACTGTTGTTTAAAGTGCTGTTTTGTCTCAAGCTGCTGTCTGACACTTCTCCATCTCCATCTATGCATACAGAGAACAAACTGCTTTCTGATTGGTTAATGTGTGACAAAACAAATGTATTAAAACAACAAGTAGTGTGTTCAGACATGAAGACATCAGCAGACAGATATATAGTCTTACTTTGTACAGTGCTGCTCAGACTGGCTGTCTGCAGTCCAGCTCTTGTTCTGGATCTTTCTCCACACTGGGGACAGGAGGAGTGTCCTGGTGAAGCAGACTGGTCCCAGTATGATGTGATGCACTGTCTGCAGAACCAGTGTCCACAGTCTGATGGTCCAGGTTCAGTACTGAAGTTTGGAACATCACCTTTGGACCAGTCACTCCTCATAGACATACACCTGGATACTGGAGACTCTGCTCTCTGTCTGTTGGACTGAACTTAATTTAATTTAAGAGCTCAGAAAACACAAACTACTGCTACTGTTGATAAAAAAGGAGCTTAGTTTTCTCAGTTGTTTACACACAAATACTGGTACTTGAGACACAATGACCACAACATGTAACTCATGCACCAACCTCCCTGAACCAATTCTGCTAAACTACAAGCACAATTCCTGCTTTACACTTAAATTGCAGTTCCAAAACACACTTTTTCTGCATTTGTGACAATTTAAATTCAAAATTCTAAAGTTAATTGCCCTACTATGCACACTGACTCATCACATGGCAAACACCTCTCACACAGTTTTACAATGCTTTAGCATAAAAGGGCAACAGGTGAGTCTCTGCTCTGTCCTCCTCCTCCTTCACACAAACACTCATCTTCTGCTCTGAAGTCAGTCTGAGAAGTTAAACATTAACAAGAATCAGGAAACAAGTTTGTTCAAGAGTCACACAAGACGGAGAGAGCAGGAAGTAACACACACTCTCTCTCCCCTTCACACACACATTATACAGTATAATAAAAGCAGCCAGAAGTCCACCTGCTCAGGTTTCTTCACACCAGTGCTTGTTTTCTTGGGTTACTGGAGGTTTAAAGAGTATTATTCAGCCAATCAGGACTTTGTGTCCACAGATGAATCAAACTGTTGACTTCACTCCAACATTTCTTTCCTCCACAGTCCACAGGGAGAAAACTGACTCACAGTAAGTAAAGTCACAGTAAATAATCACAATGTGTTTTTAACACTCACCCTGCCTCAGACTGCAGCTGTTCTCCTTCTGCTCCGTCCTCTCAAAATGGAGTCGGACTGAACACTTTCACTTTCAGGGTTCCTCCCTTTGGCTGTGTCCCAGTTCAGGGTCTCAATTACACCACAACACGCGCATGCTCCTTCAGATGCTCCTCTTTTTCCCGCTTCCTGGAGGACGCACGTCACGCACCGCTACGATCCTTCGCGACCTCAAGTGGTTCAGATCTCACATTTAAATGTAAGTTTTGTGTTGAAACACGGTTTTTACTCATTTGAACATCCAACACCAGATATGTGAAACTTCAAGGGACCTTAAAAGGATAGTTCGGATTTTTAGAAGTGGGGTCATATAAAGTACATATCTATCGTCGATCTGTTCCCTAACGCAATCACCCATCAGCACAGCCTCGGTTTGGAGAAGTAACTGCGTAGAGATACGGAGGTTCTACAGCTGAGAAAATGTAGTGCCAATAGAAAGGCCGGTCTGACGGCGATGTAAAGCGGTGTGAATTTTCCCTTTACAACGTACACTTGAACTGTTATAGATTTTTTTAGGTGGACCTTGTTTTATATAGTAGCGGCTTTCTACTCCTCCAAACTGAGGCTGCGCTAATCGGTGATTATGGTAGGAAACAAATCCACTATAGATACTTTATATGACCCCACTTCAAAAAACCTGAACTATCCCTTTAAAACCTCCAAATGTTAGTTAAAATACGTTGGTGATGCTCAGCTTGATGCCTTTGGAAGTAAAGCATTAAAAGCTTCACTTTCAAATGTTAGACGTTCACAGGTTGACTTGTATCTTATATCTTACTGTGACTGTTGACATGTTAGAGACTATTTTTACTTCATGTACATAAATGGACCGAGATGAATAGATTCAGATCAGGCTGTGATCGCTGCTTTATTTCAGACTGTAACACTGTAAAGTCTAGTTAAACGTTTGAATTAAATAAAGAGCTAAGTTTAGGATTATCCTCATTATGATTATATGTTTGCTGTATTAGAACCTTTGTCTGTTGACACAAAACATCTTTTATATTTGTTAATTGTGTTTTAGGGAGCAAACAGAGAGCTTCTTCACTGTCCGAGGTCAGATAATAATAATCATTACAACAAAAAAGGACTCACACATGGATTAAAGCTGTATATGTTTGCCATTTGATATCTAATGTATGTTTTCCCTCTCTGTGAGGGAGGAAAACATGTGAGGAGAACAGTGTGTCCGGATCGCTGCGCTGCCTCCAAGTGGCCAAAGATTCAACTGTTTGTTAATATGCAGATTTGAGGTTTGAAACCAAGTTTATAAATTGAAACGAAGTGATCTCAATCTGGAAGAAGTCCAGCCCAGGTAGGCTCCACCTGGCTAAACCCACTGGACCCAAATCAGCCAAGAAATTAACACCACTGACAGCGATCACCCTCAACAGTCAGTGCGTTTACATGACACTCAAGAAAACCGAATTACTGCGTTAGTCTGACTATGAACGGATTTTTAAGATGCATGTATACACCTTTGTCTGACTAAAATCGGACCGGATCGGATTTCTCATAGTCGAATTACACCACGTAGATTATTCGATTGAAAGTCGCATTACTACTGCATGTATACGTTTCCAGCGGATCGGATCGGATTTTGCGTTCTGCGCAGGCGCGAGATTTTCCCCCGGGGCCGTGAGCCGGAAGTAGACGGGCGGCGGCGGCGGCGGCTTTCCTCCGAAATCACCGCAAGAAAGAGCGCCAGAGTGCCCCTAGTTTGTGTAATTATCATGTACACCATATACGAAGTGTACAAAGATGTAGCTTCGTCTCGCTCTTCGTACGCCATCTTTCTTGAATGCCGAGGCAGCTGGTGACGAAAAGAGGTCAGCCGGAGGTGCGCCGTTACCACTAGTTGAAATGGGTACAGCGCCACCTAGCGTACCGGGGTATGACATGCTTTCGGCCAGTAATTCGATTTTCTCACTGGCATGTATACTCGGATAATTGCAGTTGTCCGATTGAGCAGCATAGTCGAACTATGACTGTAATCTGACTAAGCTGTGCATGTAAACGCACTGATCGTTTCAATAGATCTGATTGTTCTGGACTCATATTTCTATAGTGCTTTTACAGCCTGCTGTCCGCTCAAAGCTGCTTTACAACAGCTGTCAGATTCACACCCACTGATGGTCGAGGCTAACATGCAACATGCCGACTGCTCATCAGGAGAATTTAGGGGTTCAGTATCTTGCTCAAGGACACCTCACCTCACGCGAACGACCTGCTGAGGACTTGAATTACGTTTCCTGCTGAGAAAAGAGTGACTTTCACTGGGCAGTAAAATCACTTAACATGATGCTACATTGATGTTAGCATCACAGCGCTAATTTTAGCAGTACGGTTACTGAACGTGAATCAACTCCTCTGCCCTGAGTGAGTGACACAGCGCCATTTTCAGCACAGTACGTGAACGAGAATCACGTCCTCAGCGACAGTTCCCTGTATGCAGTAGGTTCGCGAATCATGAACGAATCACAGCGCGAACGAGAATCACGTCCTCACAGTTCTCTGTGTGAGTCGCGGCAGTTCCACTCCCCGCCGGCATGCTCGCTGCTGAGCTCAACTGAACTGAGAAAGGAACGAATCAGTTCTTGAAGGGATTTTGTTCACTTCGTTCACTCAAAAGATTCGTTAGTTTGAACGACACGTTCACGACCAACACAACACTAACTGGGCGCTCAAACCAAAGGCAATAAAATCACCTGTGGTCACCCTGGTCGCTCACATCGCGTCGCTGCAGTCGCCTGTGTGGCAGCGACTGAAGTCTGTCTGTCAACTTTCGTCGCTCACATCGCTCGCGTCACGTCGCTGAAATCGCGTCGCTCACGCTGCCGGTGTTATGCCGAGAAGTGCCTGCATGCCGGGATCTGCATGCCGATAGCAGCATGAGGGGGGTGCAGTATTCAGCAGAGCTGGTTTTGAACTTGCCAAGATATGCACCCCTGGCTGTTTAAGACAGACACACTGCTTTATGTATGGAGTCCATGTTCATATGAATAAACACTCTTAATTACAATTTCTCTAACCTCATAAGAGTGTTTATTCATATGAACATGGACTCCATACATGTAGCAGTGTGTCTGTCTAAAGCAGCCAGGGATGCATATCTTGGCAAGTTCAAAACCAGCTCTGCCGAATACTGCACCCCCCTCATGCAGATCCCGGCATGCAGGCACTTCTCGGCATAACACCTGTTGCTCCTCGTCGCCAGTGTACATTGAAAATGAATGGCAGTTGTTGGTCGCCTCGGTCGCACAAGTCGCTTTTGGTGTGAGCGCCCGGTAGGTAACTCACGGTGCCAGAGGGGAGGGAGGGACGCTAAATGAAGCCGTTTACACAGATACACTGCAGACAAAGTCCAGACTATAGTTGTTACTTCACACATGTAGCACACAACAGGAGACTCTCCGTCTCAGACGAGTTCTCACGTGTTGACTAAACTCAAAAAATAATTGATTATGTACTTAGCTCCGATTCATTCAATTTCCATTCTAAAAATAGACCCCCAGACACGTAGCGACCGTGTTTACTTTCGGTTTAAATGAAACGAAACTTAAGGAATTAACGACTCGAATCTCGCTTGAATCCCGAATCTCCTGAATCTTCATGCGTTTGGGGCGCTACAACTACTGTACTGCCACCTGCTGGGCCGGAGGGGAAACACAGGAGATTTAAGGGGAAATATGTAAACGGGAAGACGGCGGGACAGGTGATTATAATAACGGAATTTCCCTGGGAAAATGGGAGGGTTGACAGGCATGGTATAGATTGTGTTGTTCTTGGTCAGATTGTTGATTCAGTTTATTCAGTCATGAGTTTGTTTATTTGTTTGTTAAGTTTAATTTAGACATACAACAGTCAGTCAATGCAGATATTTCTCTTTACATTAACATTTCTTCACCAAAACTACAGACTGCTCCTTTACCTTTAAGTAAATCATAAACGCTTCCTCCACTGCCCGTGCTTTTATTGTGAAGGGATCCCAGTTGAAGTCAGTGTGCTGCTTCCGGCGGCTCGGTTAGCCGTTAGCTCGCCGTTAGCTGGTGTGCAGGCAGCAGGAAGCTTCTGCTGGATTCAGGGAACAAACATGGACAGTCAAGGGAGAAAAGTCGTGGTCTGTGACAATGGAACCGGGGTGAGTTTGAGAACAGGCGGCTTTGTTAAATCTCACTTCGTGTCGCTGTCGGAGCTCCGGCGGTGCAGTTTGACGGGAAAACGGAGTGAAGTGGAAACAGGAAGTGATTGAGAGCTAACAGGCTAACGCGTTAGCTCGTCTGGGTGGGTTGTTTTAGGAATGTGTCTGTCAGCTGGATTCATCTCATTCATCCGCTGCAGGGCTACAGCTGACGGTCACAGCGGGGATTATTTAGTCCAGCTGTTGTTTATCTTCATTACACTCGTTTACACAAAAAACGTGTCCGAGTGAATCTGTGGTTAAGCTAATTAGCTAACTTGTAACTTTGGCAGTGTAACGGTATGCACTGACAGTTAGCTAGCGTTAGCTAACCTGAACCCAAGTGAACACAACCATAACAGCTACTCACAGCATTTTGGATACGTTAGTTTTCGGATTAGTTGTTTTATAGTAAAACTGCAAACTAGCATGGTTTCCGTCCCTGTGAGTTTAGAGTTACATCCCCTGGTGTCGTTAGCCACGTTAGTTAGCTCCCAATCCTTAGCTTTGTTTACTAAATATTAATATTTTGAAGCACAATAACCACACACGGGCTGGAAAGACGATTTTAAGCTTTTCCCATCAAACCAGAGTCGACATGTTCCGTGTTTCCTTGTATTTGTTCAGTTAGCTCGGTTAGCTCAGCAGCTAATTCAAACAGCCCCGCCCTCGTTAAAACGAGCAGCAGTCACTTTAATGTCCTCAGCCGTGAGGAGTTTCTTCACACAGGTGCAAACATGCTTTTAAATTGTCGCATATGCTCATATGAGCTTTTAAAAATTAAACACGAATTCAAGCAAATGGCCCAGTAAACCTTAAGTGAGGCAGTGCGCATGCGTGAGCCTTTTGGTTGCGGAAGTGGTGGCAGTGCTTCCATGTAAGGAAACTTTTCAGATGTGCTGCAGCCTTCAAGAGACTGAAGAGACATGAACACGTCTTATAAATCATTGACAAGAGGAAGTGTTGCAGACGGATGCACCGACTGAAACATGTTGAAGTTTTAATGCAAATAAAGACGCATCAGATTCATGTTCAGGATATCAGAATCATATTTATTACCAAGAAGGATTTTACACCTATGAGGAATTTGTCTTTGTGAATACGGTGCATGCATTGAAAACAGTAAACAATGAACAAACAGAGATATAAAGTGTAGGATGGTTGACACATACAGATGCAAGAGCTGTACAAGAATGTGCCAAAAAAGATAAAAGATTGTTAAAAGTTATAAAGCATTTTGCAAATTCTGCATTAAATGGGCAGAGATACTGTCTGTCAGCTAACCTTCATTGCTGAGGTTACAGAGTGCAGCTTTTGCACACCTGAGGTACGACAGGAGTGACGTAGGAGGAGACCAAAATCAGAAAAACAAACTTTATTATTATTACAGAAATGTCGTATTACTTCCCTTTTCTTTCTTGCTATTTGTATTATTATTAGTTTATGTAACGTAAGTCACAGCTTTTGTGATAACTGTGTTTGAATGTTATATGTTCCACGCCAATTTAATGATTTTTTGAAGTAAACACTTGTTGGCTTCATATCCAGTTCACCTTCTTATCATTAGCCTGTAGGTCAGTGAATATTTTGATGGTGTGTCAGTGTGTTAATGCTCCATCACAGGTTTTGAATCTATTACGTGGTGAATATGAAACTGAAGCTTGACTGAACACACAGAACTCTGTGACCGTGTATTTAAACATGTTATTTAGAGTATTCTAACATGTGTGTTTCCCTTTTTCATCTGTCAATCTTGTCCTAGTTTGTTAAATGTGGCTATGCCGGCTCCAACTTCCCCGAACACATTTTCCCGGCGCTGGTCGGCCGGCCAATCATCCGCTCCACAGCCAAAGTGGGCAACATTGAAATCAAGGTAATGTCGCCTTCCCGACGCTCTTTTTTTATCTGTGGTGTTTTTCTGTTTTTCTACGTATCAAGATGGCTAGTGGAAAGAATTTAGGCCTCCGAGTCAGAAGATTGTGCAAGTTTGCATCTTAACCAAATGCTGCAGCAGCTTCAGTGATTTACTGCTCTTCATTTGATAAATCAGCTGCTGAATTAAAAAACAATGATGACAAATAGCTGGAAGAGAGAAACAGCGGCCAAACATAATGAAACAAAGTCCCAGATTAAGAGTTAAGATCAGAGTGTTTCTCTCAGTCTGTTGACCTTTGACCCCTCACAGGACCTGATGGTGGGCGACGAGGCCAGCGAGCTGCGCTCCATGTTGGAGGTGAACTACCCCATGGAGAACGGCATCGTCAGGAACTGGGACGACATGAAGCACCTGTGGGACTACACCTTCGGCCCAGAGAAACTCAACATCAGCTCACGCGACTGTAAAATCCTACTGACGGAGCCGCCAATGAACCCAACCAAGAACAGAGAAAAGATCATCGAGGTGGGTCACGCAAGAGTCCAATGTGACAGACGTGTCCCTGATCGTCTGCACGGTGATCTTCATGAGTTTACGTTTCTTCTTCTCTGTGTTTCTGCTCCAGGTGATGTTTGAAACGTACCAGTTCACAGGAGTTTATATCGCCATCCAGGCCGTCCTCACGCTCTACGCTCAAGGTGGGTTTGTGTTCGCAGCATTACTGACTTTTTGTGACCACTGCTGCCTGCACAGACGATGTTGCTGAGCAGAACACACACATGCTTGAGCACAGCATGCTTCACATTTTTGCACTTGTTTTTCAGGCCTGTTGACTGGAGTCGTTGTGGACTCCGGTGACGGCGTCACTCACATCTGTCCCGTGTACGAGGGCTTCTCGCTGCCCCACCTGACCCGACGCCTCGACATCGCAGGGAGGGACATTACACGCTACCTCATCAAGGTACCAGCAGAACCTCACCAAGAACAAACGTCTGAATGTTTCCGTCAGACAAATGTGACCTGAAGTAAAGCAACTTACACGTTTTCATCAAAACTATCTGAAGCTACAGTTTATTATCTGACTGTCCTCAGAAACTGATTCAACAATCTAATTTTAAGAATTCCAGTTAGAATCAAAAGAGTCTGAAGAGTTTCATCAGCTTAAAATGTAACTGATGGAACCTGTTGCCCTCTGATTTAAACAATCAACTAAAATGAATCAACTAAATGTAGCGGAGCTGTTTGTTTGTGAGGTGATTTGATCGGCACCATCTGTGATTGGAAAATATGTTTCCTGTTGTCCAATCAGGATTCAGTATTCATGAAAAACTGTGTACCTCCAAAATAAAGTCGAGTCCTAACAAGAACCAAAGAAGTAGATCACATCACTCCAGTTCTTAGATCTTTACACTGGCTTCCTGTCTATCAAAGAATAGATTTCAAAGTCCTGTTGTTGGTTTATAAAGCATTGAATGGTTTCGGGCCAAAATACATTTGTGATCTGCTGCAGCGTTATGAACCATCCAGACCTCTGAGATCGTCAGGTACCGGTCTGCTTTCAGTCCCCAGAATCAGAAGTAAACATGGAGAAGCAGCTTTCAGTTACTATGCGCCACATATTTGGAACAAACCCCCTGAAAACTGCAGGTCTGCTCCAACACTCACCTCTTTTAAATCAAGACTTAAAACATTTCTTTTTGCCACTGCTTTTAACTGAAGCAATTCAAGTCTTTGAACTGCATTATTACTCTGAGTTTTTTTTTTTTTTTATAATGCAATTTTTAATGTCTTTTAAATGAAATGTTTGTCTTTTAATGTAATTTGTGTGTGCCTGTAAAGCACTTTGAGTTGCCTTGTGTCTGAATTGTGCTATACAAATAAACTTGCCTTGCCTTGCCTTGCCTTAAATGTCAACATAATCCAGATTTTCTTTTGTCTCTATGTCAAATTTATTTTATGATCTTTAACAACTTGTTTTTGTTTTTTATGTTGATGTTTCAGTATCACCTGCTGGAAATCAGAACACGTGTTGTTTTACATTAGTGCTTTGACAATAATGCTAACCACCAGATCCTGTCTGTCTGTCTGTTCGTCTGTCTGTCTGTCTGTCCTCCATCAGCTGCTGCTGCTGCGAGGCTACGCCTTCAACCATTCAGCCGACTTCGAGACGGTGAGGATGATGAAGGAGAAGCTTTGCTACGTCGGTTATAACATCGAACAGGAGCAGAAGCTGGCGCTGGAGACGACGGTGCTGGTCGAGTCGTACACGGTCAGTTCATTTTAAAGAACTATAAGTTATCTGATTCTTCAACACTGAAGAGAAAACAAATGGAGAGAAGTGTTGAGGACTTTTTTTGAGAGGAGAACGTTTGTGTGTGTCCTCAGCTCCCGGACGGCAGGGTGATCAAGGTGGGAGGTGAACGCTTTGAAGCTCCCGAGGCTCTGTTCCAGCCTCACCTCATCAACGTGGAGGGGGTGGGCGTGGCCGAGCTGCTCTTCAACACCATCCAGGCCGCAGACATCGACACCAGGTGAGCTGACGGGGCTTGAATTCTGACATCAGAGCCGAAATTGTCCTGGAAAAATATTGAACATTTGAGTTATGACTGAACTCGAATATTTACCGTTGACATCTTTAAATTCCAAGAAGTTCCAACAGTTGTGTTGATGCTGTTAAAAAGCTTCTTAAACAGAATGTAAATCGATAAAGGTCAATAAATCTCTCTGTAACAACAACATTCAGCAGCAACATATATCTCCATCTATGATTGTGTTTGTGCGATCAGATCCGAGTTCTACAA
Source organism: Sparus aurata (assembly GCF_900880675.1). Classification (NCBI taxonomy): domain Eukaryota; kingdom Metazoa; phylum Chordata; class Actinopteri; order Spariformes; family Sparidae; genus Sparus; species Sparus aurata. The sequence continues at coordinate 3,051,581 of NC_044187.1, read as the reverse complement.
GCACATCGTCCTGTCTGGAGGCTCCACCATGTATCCCGGCCTGCCGTCCCGCCTGGAGCGTGAACTGAAGCAGCTGTACCTGGAGCGAGTTCTGAAGGGAGACGTGGACAAGCTGTCGGTGAGTACAGGCGTCCAGAAACAACAGTAGTTACATTAAACATTAGCTGACCTGATGATGGTTGGACGACCAAAACATGGGGTTTATTAAAGATGATAAATAGCTGAAAAAGCCATGCCACGACTGTCACCTTCTTCATCCAAGCTCGCCTCCATCTTAAACACTCGCACAGTACAAGCGCCGGGCAGGTGAAGGTCTGCACGTGGGAAATCAGCATGTGTGGAAATATTTTCGATTTTGGAGAGGAGACTCATCCTGCTCCACTTACTTGTTGCTCTCGCTACGCTAATAGTAGCTGCTCCGTTTTTAACAGTATTAGGCTTAAGAAATGTGTGTTCAGGCTGAAATTCAAGCAGAGATGTAGTGACGTAAACCAGCAGTGAGTAAGAAAAGGTGTAAATTATACATGTAAGTTGTGAAGCTGTCAGAGAAAGTTAAGAGTAGAGTAGAAAGTCTGCTTGCTGCTCGGCTGTGATATCCACATAGTAACCGGGACTATAAAAAACAGTTGCTTTGCCTCCTTGAAGTTGATGTTGAGACAAATTTGTAAAGTAAACTTTACTGCACTTAACTGTTGACGATTCTTTACTGTTCTTTATGTCTCATTTTCCCTCTTTATGACTAAAAGCAAAAAAAGAGACAGTCATCCTCTCATGTTGATCGCACGCCTCTGTGATGAATCAAAACTGGCTGTTGTATCAGCAGATATCTTATCCTGTGTCCCACTGATCACATAACTTGTTTAAATCATAAAGATATAAAGCTCTTAGACTAACATTTAGCAATTATTTTTATTTATTAAATGAAATTAGAGTTGTGCAGCGTACGTTCACATCCTTTATCTTCAGTTAATTTTAGACACAAACGTGTTCGAGTTGATCAGTGACAGAAACACCAGTGAAGAAGCTCCTTCCCTCAGAGTCCATGTGCAGTTAGTGTTTCTGCCACTAGGAGGTGCTGCAGCCTCAGTCTTGTTAATGACTTCACCACCTCACAGTCATCTCCCCTTGTCATGGTCCCGTGATGACAGGGTGAAAATATAACCTCATTGTTCCTCCATCTCCCTGACAGGAAGCTCACTCTGCCGCCGCTCTGGGAAATCCTCCAACCTGTAATTAATAGACAATCGGTCTATTTTAGGGACCTCGCAGGGCGGCGGGGGTTTCAACATGTTGTTATTATCCCTTCCTCTTCTCTGTTAACGCTCTCCGCCTCGTCTCCATCGCAGAAATTCAAGATCAGGATAGAGGACCCTCCTCGGCGTAAACACATGGTGTTCCTGGGCGGCGCCGTGCTGGCCGACATCATGAAGGACAAGGACAGCTTCTGGATGACGCGGGAGGAGTACGAGGAGAAAGGGACGCGAGTGCTGGAGAAGCTCGGAGTCACCGTCAGATAAAACCCAAACAAACAGAAACACTCCCCCTCCATCTTCATCTCCCCCGTCAGCTGACATCCATGCATCGCTCACCTTGATGTGTCTGGACGGTCGCACCGTGTCTTCGATTCACGCTCATTTTGAAAAGCAAAGAGGGAGGAACGATGCGGAGGGGTAAGAGGTCTCATGGCAAGGGGGCAGCGAATCACCAGAGGTCTTGAATATTTGCCTACGACACAAAAAAGTACAGAGAATTAAGTTTGGAGCTGCAGGAGGAAGTGCTGCGAGACATTAAAGGAACACAACAGCAGTTTAGGAAATATGTTTATCTTGGAGAGAGTTAGATGACGACGATGACGCCGCTCTGACGCAGGAGCCAGGAGGAAGTAAGCTTAGCTTAGCTTAGCTTAGCAGGGGGGAACAGCTAGCCTGCTTTTGTCCAGATGTAACACATCTGTCTGCAAGCACCTACAGAAGTACAAGCTGCGTGTTTTAGGGGATTATGAGCTGAATTATTTCATGTTTTTGATCGACTAATTGATTAGTCGACTAATTGCTGCAGCTCTAACGTGCAATAACCAGTTAATTTGCACTTTGTTGTTCACGTAATTATATTAAGCACCAAACGTTGTACCCGATCATCATCAGAGGCTTCCAGAAGCTCTTGTTCTGACACACATCCTGCTGGAAAACCACAACGTGAAGATGAGGTGCAGATGTGTTACTGTTTGACAGAGGAAGGCTAACTGTGTCCCGTTTCCAGTCTTTTTAGCCAAACTAAGCTAAGCTAAGCTAACTGGCTGTAGCTATATATTCACTGTACGGACACAAGATCGATCTTATCGTCTAACTCTCAGCAAGAAAGCAAAACATAAGTGTATTTTCCGATGTTTCAAACTCATTCCTCTTTGGAGATGAACTCCTGATGGACGGCTGTTCAGTCTAACGGTTAACTTTACCGGAGATACTCCAGGTTTTCTTTTAGAGCGGCTCGTCTGCGAGTATTTCCATTCGTCTGCCTTCCACACGAAGCCGTTTCTAAGTTGAAGACGACGATTATGATTATTATTAGTGATGCATTTACATTCCTTTCCGTGTCCGATGTGTCACCTCGTCTGTGAAAACAGATACTGACCTTAAAAAGTGTTGAGATTAGATATCTGAACAAATAGATCGTTACATACGGTGGCTTCTAAAGTCCTGATCATCAGATAACACCCCCCCATGTTTCCTGTTAGTGTTCTGGATTGACGCGCTGTGCTGTGGGTGCAGCAGGCAGGCAGCCATTTTTAACTCAGCACCTTGTTTTGACTCTGTCGGGACTCTCGCTTGCTTTTACAGCAGTTCATATCCTCCAGCAGAGGAATGACCAATATGAAGGTGTGAGATGAATGCATGAGAAGAATCTGAAGGAAACATGAAGTCACATTGTTGGAAGGTTTGATTTTGAGTCAGTGATCTCAGATCTGTTTCCATTCCTTAGAGATAACAACAAAGCATCAAATCATTCCTGTAGTTCTGATCCAGGACTGTTACATCACACATCTGCACATCCAGAGGTTCAGACATGTCCGTCACTGAGCAGCTCCATCAGGGCCGTGCTGTGCTGAGACGTATTTCCACGACTTACCAGGAAGTCCAACTTCTTGTGTTCTTTCTTTCCACAACACGTTTTTTTTTTTACTTAAAGCTCAGTGAGTGAAACGTCTGAGAGTGAACCGTCCTGGATCAGACTCGCTCAGCTTCCTTTATTTTAAATGTGTGTTCTTCTTCTCTTTTACAATAATGTGCTTTTTGCCTTTTTCCTCTGACGGACTGTTGATGTGCAGCTGTCTGTTGACCTGAATCATTCCAGTGAAGCCTTCTGCCTTTAACAGCTGATCTGGGTTCAGTCTCAATCACGCTAGAAGTTAAGAAGTGATTGGACAAACTTAACAGCAGGTTCTGGGTCAGATGTTAAAGGGAAAAGGAACGATGCTGTTGTAAAGGGACAGTTCACCTCAAAATCATAGACCTGGTTACTGAAGATGATCCACAGATCTGTTGGAGAAGCAAACGTGCATCTACTCATAGACAAGAGGCTAGCCCATTAAGCTAACGAGGCAAGCTAACGTTACAGCTCAGTTGAGGAGGACGCTGTTAATGTCGACAGCTCGAGCCTCTCGTCAACGAGGAACATAGTTCCTGCATGAAACTGCTCCAAACTAATCTGTGGATCATCGTGAGTAACTCGGACGTGATTTCTTGAAAGAGACGTTGCTGTTGAGATGCTTAAATTGATCTTTTTGACTCTTTGATCGTCACAGTTTGAGTCGATATCTCCAAAACTCAGCAACTCACACCAAAACAGTCCAGATGGATCAATAACATTACGGCAAAGAGGAGAATGACGTATTTTTGATTTTGGGGGTGAACTGTCCCTGTAAAAGATGAAATCTCCAATCGAAGGTTATTCCATGTGTTTGTCCAGGAGGAGAGAAGGAGGCGTGGTCAGTCGACTTACATGATGCAAACATCTTGAACCGTAGATGATGTCATTGGCTGAGGCAGAGTGGAGAGGAAGTGATGTCACAGGAATAATTTGATGAGATCAGAAGTTACATCTTTGTTTCTGCAGTCAGGATCTAATCTAACGGATGCTCTGATCGACCAATGAGATCATTCTGGTGATGTTTGTGCTGCCAACACATTAAAGGAGCAGTTCAAATAAAAATGTAACCTCAGTCATCATCAGTCAACAACACCAGAAACATCAAACGGCTCCGGAGTGATTCAGCACAGACGGCTCAGCTGTTCAGTTTCTCACGTGATCTTAAAGTCACGTTTCTGTCACGACACGCGTCAGACAGATGAGAAAATAAAACAACGATGACAGTAAAAACACGACAAGGACACAAATTAATTTAGCATCACATTAGCCAAAGTTTGTTCTTGCGCGTGAAGAGAACTTCAAAGTGTTCCTGGATCGTCTTTGTTTCCTTCGTCCTCGTGACCACGTCCTCCTCTCCTGAGTTTGAAGTTTGAAGATGATTTTTGTGGGTCACTGAAATATAATTTGTAATATTAACTAAGAATCTGGTTTCAGGGAGCGGAGGCCACGTAAGAAGCTGGTATTTGTGGTTTCCCGTCTCGGTTCTTGTGTATATCGGAGGCACCTGGCTCACATATAGAAATATAAATGTATAACTTCCTCTGGACAACGCGGTCATCAAGTGCCAAGTACAGTTCTTCTTGCTGAATATTATTTTTGCTCGTCCTTTTTTTGTTTTTGTTTATAGCATAACTGCCAACCGCTGATTTAAATAAAGAAAAGTGATTTATAGACGCCCGCTGCTGCTGTTGTGTCTTCATGTCTGTTGTCTTAAATAGCAGCGACTCGGCGAGACGGCGGATTAAATGGGAAACATTTAGAAAGAAGCACTTCATCTATGTTGGCTTGGTTTTTAAGGATTTCCGGAGCCGACAGAGTCTGAATCAACAGGACAGACAGGATGTGTCGGGGTGTTGGAGGATGAAACCTGCTGCTTTAGTGGGTCACTGTAGCAGAACCAAAAAAAGGAAAGCTTCAAGTCCACCTGTAGAGTAAAGACTAACACATATAAATGAATTAAATGTGATACGATGGGTATAAGACATAAAAATAACCCTACAGCCTCAGTTTTTTTTTTTTTTATTGGGTTTTTCAGACCTCTTTTCCTGTTATAACGGGTTAAATATTTTTTCTTTTCAAGAGACCACGAGTCATTTAAGTCTTATTCTCATGAGATAAGAACTGTTTTTGTTCATTTGAAAGTCGTATTGTTAATCACACATCTATTCTATGCTAGCTGGCTATCGTTTGGCTCATTCAGTGTTTTCAGTCTGTGTTCACATTAACGAGTAAAGGCTCAGATGTGTTTTGGACCTGTTTCATTTTCTTGAGGTTCATGTCTTAATGTCTGGTCCATTGTGGTCGTGCTGTATAAACAACAGTGCTGACAATTATTCATTAGTCTGTAGCCATGACATCGTGCAGTCAACATCCACAACGACACGTCAGTTTTTTGTCATATTCACTCTCAAGTGGAAACTTTCTGACAGCGCAGAGTTCATGTGTGAATATAAACTACATGACTTGGTGCCTTCATAAATGAATAACAGTTTCAACACGGGAGGCCGTGCTGATGAGACGTGTTGCTTTCAAGGTGATAAGTCGTGAGAACGCCGCTGCGCAGAAATGGCGTCTCGTGAAAGAGGCTCACAGTTTAGCAAGCGAGCGAGCAGGAAACATGATACAGGAAATGCAAAGACATTGATGGACGAGACTGTTTGGAATAATAACATTCATCCTGGACACCTTATAAAATAAAATAAAAAATCTCCATGCGACTAAAAGTGCAATAAAGTCACTAACTTCCAAGATCGTTGCAATTTCTGAAAACATCACCAAACAAACACGTGTGTAGTCCAACAAGGTCGTGAAGGTCCTGATGCCAAGAGAGGGGAAACCATGACCTCACCTGAAGGCTGTGTGTGTGTGTGCGTGCGTGCCGGGGCTCCCCAGCAGAACCGAGTGTGATGCCTGTCTGGGCTGATTTATTGAGGCCCCAGTGAGTCTGCCTGCCTCGCTTTGTTTACCCGGATGAAATCTGAAACAAATGTGATGGACCACCAACCCCGCCGACACACACGCACACGCCCATCCTGCTCTCAACATAGACACCACTGTGTATGTGTTGTGCAGCTCTAAATTAACACGAGTGCTGATCTCATCTGATCGGTTCTGATCTGATCCGATCTGTCATTACAGTTGGCTCTCACCTCCGATCACTGATTCTTCTTCTGCTGCTGTTTTCTAATCAACAACTGACTCAAATATCAGTGGACACCATTTAATTTTACCTGTAAAGATGCCTCAGGTGCCTCAGAAAAAGTGAAATGTTGTGCAGCAGCAGGTATAAAGCATCATAAATATTAGCTTCACAGTAAAACAGAGTTGCAGCATTCTGCTAAACAACTGAAGCAGCTGGAGACTTGATTTAAAGCAGAGAAACAACCAAACAACAAACAAAATACTCAAAAACTCCATTAAACTTTGCTGAATTATCTGTTAGCACTTCCTGTTAGCAGTGAACCTGTGGATGCTCAGATGACTCTCACAGGATCACTGTGATACTGAAGGAAACTTAAAAACATGATGTTTCTAAGGCAGGTTCTGCACATGTGAGGAGCAGAATAAAAACTCAAGCAGAAACTTCAGAAGCTTCAGCCCAGTGTGCTACGATACGGCGCCAAATCGACGGCCAGCAGCAGGACGAGAAGGTGTAACGTGGTGATGACACCAAAAATTAAAAAACTTTACATTTCTTTATATTTTGGTTCTGATTTCAATTTTATGTTGTGACGAGGTTGTTTATGTTTGGAGGACTGGAAACAAATGTCGACATTACAGTTAATTCATTAGGTATTAACACTACAACAATTTTTTACTTTCCCACTTAATTCAACATTTATTATAACATTTTAATTTCACTGTTATTTATGACCACAAACGTATTTATTCCTGTTCTCCAAGAAGAACCAAAGGAAGAGACGAGATGATCTGCTGATCAACAGACGGTAAGCGTTTTTTATTGCCACCTGCTGCTGTCGTCCCTCTGACTCGCTGTGTTTGTGTCTCGGCTACAAGATATTTGGATCAGAAACAATAACAGAACCGGTCCACACCCAACCACAACGCCTGTGTTTGTACACAGGCAATTGTGGGAAAGCAGCCTCTCCCTCCGGCTGCTGCAGGATGTCGTCTCTCTCTCTTTCGTTCTGTTGTTCTGCGAGCTCAATAACATCCTGATTGTCGTCGCAGCGCTCAGTAAACTGAACACTGAGGTGGTACCGGAGCCAGCAGGTTCTGACTGGACTGCGGCCTGCAGCCAGGAGGCCCGTCATCATCCAGCCAGCAGAACAGATACAAGCCTGAGGTCCGGTCTGTGCTGCAGGTGGTTTATAAAACATATTGAAACATATTTTTGTTTTGTTTTCATGTGAGTTTGTTGCAGAGCCGCTAAAATCCAGTTTTTCGTAAAGAATGTTCCAAAATATTTTAATATTGCAACCCCAGAAAATGTGTGTGTCCTTTAACAATCCAAACAGAATATAGTGACACACACACACACCACGCTGTCTGCTCAGTTTCCAGATGATGTATTTGTATTTATACGTCTCTTGTCTCTTCTTCCTGTTAGAAGAGATTTTTTTTTTACATCCATCATATTAGAAACAATAAAAAAATAGAACTGAAAATGTACATCATACACTTGATACATATACATATATATATATTCTGTTTTTTTACATAGGTAAAAATGTGAATTATATAAAAAAGACAAATCAATGAGTTCAACCTTTGCTTTTTTATCTGAGCTGTACATCAGGACGTCGATGAAGAGGAGGCTTCAGGCACTTTCCTTTGTTAATAGCTGAAGTTGGACGCAGACGCCGAAGATCCGACGCCGCGTCCAACAGACTCACTGCTCGCAGTTCACCGTCCTCGCCACCAATAGAAAAGTAAACATGGGGGACAGACAGACAGACGGGTCGATGACAGGGCCTTCACTCCTGAATGCTGGGCCTCAAGTCCCTTTTTCTTGAATTAAAGGAGCTCCATGTTGGACTCCAGCAGCGTTCCAGTGGTTTTATAAGACAACTGTTTTATTTGTCTAACATTTCAACCAACCATCGAACAAAACACCCGGTGGCTTGAATGTTCAGTTTCTACAGAGACCCCTGAGGGTCACAGAGAGATTCTTGAAGGAACACCTTTGCTTAACCTCGTGTCCTCTCGCTCCCTCGGAGTTGTGTTATCATAAATTGATCACAACAAACTCGGTCGGTCGGTCGATTGTCCTAAAGAGCCACTAGCGAATAAAAGATACGGAGAAGAACCACAAAAAACGTCCTACAGAAATCTTTCCACGACCCTTCAGGAGCTCCGTGAGTTTCTAATGTCAGTGAACAAGATTAAAACTCTCACATGATCCTAAAAGTAATGTCAGAGGAAAATGTCTTCACACAAACAGAGAACGACGACGGAAGAAAAAGACTTCTTACCAACACAAAATAAATAATAATAAAAAGAAAAAGTAAAAGAAAGAAAATGACAAGGACAATAATTAATATTCAGCAGAGTTTGTTCTCTGATTCGTTGTGCTGCAGCTGATTCTCAGACCTCAGTCGGTCCGTCAAGACTCACTCAGTTCTGTAAAATGAGCACAAGATCTTAAAACGGATGTATAGTGGATTTAACTGGAGGAGAGACGTAATCATTCGTCCTCTCCACTTTATTCATTTGATTTAGTTATCAGTTACTTCTACAGATTCACAGTTTATCAGGACGCGACAGCCGACACCAGGAGACAGAACAGATTATCACGCCTCCTGCGACAAAGGACCAATAGGAGATCAGCGCACTCTTCAGCTGTAAACAGAAGGAATGATTTTGCATCTGCACGACGACGTGATAGTTTCTGTTCTGACATCTGGGGCTTTCAGCGGCCAGCATCGGGTCGACGGCGAGCGTCTGTTGCAGTGCTGCATCGTTGGCACCAGTCGGCCTTTTTCGTTGTACAGGTCATGATCATGATCTTTTTTATCAGAACATTTTAGAGAGAGTGAAGTCGAGTACCGCTACCTTATCGTAACGACAGTTTGTGCGTCCTCACCTGGTCTGGAGGGTTATTTATTGCAGAACGTACGAGCTGGTTGGCTGTCAGCTGTAGTCTGTGGTGCATTCGAGTGCATCTTTCTGACTGAGACAAAGAATCTTTGGTATTGATCCGGTGTTTTCGGGCCTTTAGGGTTCCTACACAGTCTGAAGTTGTCACTGCTTATGTGTGAAAACGTGACAGCTGTTTTTTCGACTGTACGACAAATCATTTGAACGTGGTCTGAATCGATGAATCTGTTGTTTTACCCTCCTCCACATGGTGACTTACTCCCTTGGGACTGATTGCAGTGGATTCAGATCACCTGCTGCAGGTAAGCAGACTGACTCCAGATCAGCTCAGATAATCCTGCAGCCTTCAGCTGATAAATATATATTTTAGTTCATATTTGGTTCGCGGCTGGTTTTTAGGCATTTTTCTGCCTCCTGCACTTTTAGACTTTGTGCACATTTTGTAAAAATGTTGAGAGAGCGTTCTTCTAAATTTATAAGAACAAATGCTCTTAGAAAATCCTTTAATTAGAAGCAGAAACTTGTAGGAAGTGTCTTTAACTCAACTTGTAACTGTGAGACTTATTTCGACACTTTTATTTGGTCGTCGACATTTGCACCAATAAAAAGACTTTTTGATGTCAAATTCTCCTGAGATGCATTCTTATGCATTTGAAGTTGGACAATGTCGACGTGTTGCAGTGCAAATGTCCGGTGTGTTCTAGAAACTTTTGAATTCGACGGAGTTGTGAGGAGGTTTCTGAAGCGTTACGACCGTCAAACATCTCAAACGAGATTTAAAAGTCTCAAACGAGTCGAGGTCAAAGTTTAAGGCTCAACTGTCCATTGCCGACATGATCATTACTGTCGTGACACATTTCAGATTTTGTGCTCATTTTCTAGAAGATGGCCTGAGATCAGCTTCCTGTTATCTTTCCTTGGATTGTGAAGCATTTTTAAAATCAATCAAAGGAGGAACATTTATCTTCTTTAACTCAACTTTTAACTACGAGACGTCAATATTCAGACATTTTTCGAGGGTGTTTCTGGCCTTCGTGTCGATATTTCCACCAATAAAATGGCTGTTTTAATAGACAAACCTCTGTCAGAGGTCTCAGGTACGTTCTCAAGCACACACAAATGATGAACTTCCCTTTCTGCCAGTTCTTCTTCTTCTTACCATCAATCAAACCACAAACCAGTGAAGACAGACCAGTGTGACCAGTACACCAGTATGTCAGGGAGCTGATTCCAAGAGGTACAGTTGTGAGATCGACTCAAACATTTGGTTTTTCAGATTTCAATCCAACCTGCCAACAGTCTCACGACCTAGCTGAGGTTTTACTGGTCAGACTGGTTTATCTGGGAGCAGAGCAGCTGTCAGACCAGTGATCCGCTGACCATCAGGGAACCAGAGCTGTGAATCATTATGTCGACTGAACTGTGTGACAGAGTTCAGGTCTGCTGACAGCCAATGAAGGATGTGCTTTATTCTGGGGAGTTTATGATACGATGGACTGAAAGCTGGAGTCCAGACATTGTTAGACTAGCTTAGCATAAAGACTGGAGGCGGGGGTAAACAGCTAGCCCAGCCTTGTCAGCGCCAGCTGAGTTTTATTTCTCAACATGAAACCGTCACGTTTACATTTCTGTCTGCGTGAAAATTAAACAAACTAACTTTTTTTTGTAGCTGTAAATTGTTGGTATTTCAGATGGAGCCATGCTAACTGTTCCCCCTGCTTCTAGTCTTTATGCTAAGCTAGGCTAATCGAGTCCTGACTCCAGCTGTTCACTGACGTGTTCAGTAAAATGTTTTGTGAAGGTGAAAAAGTTTCACAGCTGCAGTTTCATCGACAAACATTCATTCTGACCTGACACAACACTTAAGAAATGACATATTCAAGATCACATGAGTGTAAAAATATACCTGTACCTGTCCTCACAAATATATATATATATGTGTATATACATATATATGTGTATATACATATATATGTGTATATATATATATATGTGTATATATATATATATATATATATATATATATATATATATATATATATATATATATATATATATATATATATACACATATATATATATTTGTTGTTGGTCTCTGTGAGCTATGTCACAGAAGACATAAAACAAAAACTGGGGAACTTTTTTCCTCCATCTATTCAGACAAAGTTCTTCTTCTTATCCCTCTAAAAATGACGATAACAACAACATGAAAATCACAGCGGCCTCCGCTTCCTCCCATGAGTTCTTGCTGTCACTGCGAGGAGGGCAGGGCCTGCAGCGCCTCAGCCCACGGCTTTGTGTTTCCCGCCGCAGCAGTGGCAGGCCACGCCACAGCGGTAGCACGCCCTCAGTGGGGCGTAGCAGCACATGCAGGGCGCCAGCAGAGACAGACCCACCAGCGCCGTCCAGCGCAGGCAGAAGCGCTCGTCGCTGGTGTCGCAGGAGCAAGGGTCCGAGTAATCCCCCTCCGGGTCCGACATGCAGTGATACAGCAGGCTGTCCGCGCACCACATGAAGCTGACCCGCCTGATGCAGGTCTGAATGGGGTCCGGTGCTTCCTGGCAGCGTCCCCGCCCGTTGTCCTCATGGTTGAACATGTCCTGACAGTAAACGCAGCGCGAGCGCTCGCCGTCTTCCTTCCGCCTCTTCCCTTTGGGCTGGAGGGCTCGCGGCTGCACCGTCACCACCGCCCTGTGCCCGCTGCCCAGCTCCAGGCAGCCCGGTTTGCCGTCGCAGGCTCGCTGCACCTCACAGCTGAGAGGGTACGGGTAAGTGTAGTCATGTTTGGCCGGCTCACTCTTGGTAAAGTGGACGTAAGCGTCGAGGTTTTCGGGCTGGCTGAGTTTGTCCCGGCGGTAATCCTCGTAGCCAGTGAGCCAGGTCCGCTCGCGAGGGTTGATGCGAACAATCTCTTCCTCCTCCACCTGGAAGCTGACGTGACGCGGGAACATGTGCACCGCCTGCAGGGATGGAGACAATGTTGAGTCAGCAGAAAGTCTTGGGGCGAACAAACGTTCACGCAACTAATGCAAATAAAAAGAAATGATCGTGTGGTCGAACTGACTTCTGCTGGTGGTGAACACACCGTTCATCTACGTGACTCTCATTCATCGACTTAGCAACAGGCGACCAGATGAAAAACTTGGTTTGAACATTGTTGGAAACATTTGGGGAAATATAAAAATGAAGGTCTGGTTGTTGTGTTTTATTCCCTCTGTTCACTCCTTGGGTCTGTGTGGAGTTACACTCGGCCTCGGTCTTGTTGTTCTACGAGTGTGTTCCCACTTTGTTCATCTCGTGTCTGCACGCCTGTGGTGACGTGATTCACAGACCTGCTAATTGTTTCACACTATTCCACTGATTAACAGGCGGCAGCATGAAAGAAGAAGAACGTCGGAAAGTAAACAAGGACGTAAACTATGTGTCTGTGTGTTTGCATATGTGTGTGTGTGTCACACTGGATGTAAACACAACTTCAGCTGGTTTACAAGAAAACTGCACGAGGCGCCTTTAAGTCAAATGAGATACAAACTGTTTAGTCAGAACCCAAAATGAGAACAGGAGGCATCACGGGTCATAGAGGCGGAGTTGTTCAGAGATCAGTACTTCTTGGGTTTCATCACAGCGCCCTCTTTGGACCGTCCCGGTTTGTGTCCAAGCAGAGAAAGTAAACGATCGTTACAGACTTTCATGTTCTGGTTTAGATTAGACTTCCAGCACCACTTAATAGACGCAGTGAACACAGCCGGACCGGGACAGGACAGCACCGCCACTTCAGACCAACTATCGGCCTGACTACACTCCACCAGCGGCATCTAGCAGCAGTTAGCGGTGCAGTTAGCGGTACAATTAGCGTTGCAGTTAGCGGTGCAGTCACCAGGCTCCTTGGCAGCTCTCTGCTCTGCTGAGTTCTTTTTGTAAAAGACTTTAATCATTCAGGGTCAGATCAGTTCCACACACCTGGTCCAGAAAGTAGTGATCAGAGGGCCGGTGCTGCTCGTAGAAATGTCCCAGGATGCAGTGGTGCCGACGGGCCTCGCAGAAGTTGGGCGGAGCCAACGTGTGCATCGCCGGCTCTCTCTTCTGGGATGAGTTGGACGAGCTGTCGGTGGCCGTCTGGAAGGAAGAGGACAGAGAAGAGGACGAGTGATGATTAGCGCCACAAGAACATGGCCACACCCCTATCAGTGATGTCACAGCAGGTATTTTGTCTTTGATACCTGATTGAAAGCACCTGCAACAAAGTAGTAAAACTTTGATTTTCCTGAGCACTTGAAGGCTTTTTTAAATTCTCAGTGGAGTCGAAAATCATCATGATGTCATGCTAACAGTAACAGTCACTTCCTGGTGGACGGCTGGCAGTTTACAGACTGTAACATTTAAAGATCTGTAGTTCACGGCGGTCCAACATCTCTTCTGTTGTTGTTTTGTGTATTTTGATAAACAGGATCGACACAACAGCAACATGATAATTTTGGGTAAACTTGAGCTGTAAATTAGATCTCCAGTAATGCAAATAAACATCGCTCAGACAAACAGACATCATGTTTATACACAAGGACAGAAAGAAGTTCATGTAGAACATTTGCTGAATGAACAAGAAGGTCCAAATAATGCAGAATGAGTCAGAGACAGAGTTTCACAGAGTTTATAAAGTGTCTCCAACTCAACAACTCACTAAACTGACACATTTGTTAAGGGAGTCTGGGGACTTTCTCCACGGGGACAAAGAAGTAGCCTATATTGTTACTGTTTAGTGTCTTTGTAACACGTGACATGTTTAGATCAATAACATGTTTCTTCTTTCATAAATGGAGTGTAAATGGTGAAATCAGTGTAAACAGTGTGTTCAAACAGCTGATCAATGTCGGCAGGTAAGACTTTAGCACTTTAGACACAGAAGCAGACAGGCTGGTACAGACATGCTGCCACAAACTGACACTTTTTACAAGGAGACAAACAACTTCAGCTGAAAGATTTAATGCTGAATTTACAACAAGGACACAATGATTCAGAATCTGTCAGAGAGTTTCGCAGCATTATGAAGTTTATTTTAGCTCAACAACTCTTAAAATCACTACATTCATTAATGGAGTCTGGTGATGTTGTGGTTACTGGTTCACTGCATGTTTTGATTTAATGCTGAATTTACAAGAAGGAGACAATGAGTTAGAATCTGTCAGAGATAGTGTTTTATAATGGTTATAAAGTTTTATGCTACTCAACAACTCCTAAAATTAGCTGATTTGTGAAGGGAGTCTGGTGCATTTGTGATTAATAGTTGGTTTCATGTATTAGATTTAATGCTGATTTTATGAGAAGGAAACAGTGATTTTCTTTCTAGACTTTTTATTATCTTTGACCTGTGGTATTGAAAGAGGAGTCGGGTTTTGTCTTAGGTTAGCTGCAGTGTGACATCATCAACCTTTTTTCTCTTCGTGTGTCTTCACCTGAGAATCAACCTGCTGTGTACAACTGTAAAAACCACAGCAAGGAAATCTTGGTTCTTCTCGGCCGGGCGGTCCTGACTCTCCACTGGACCTCTGTGTGCAATTAGACAAGAACGATGGAAGAAAATTAAAGAGCTCCAGAACCAAAGCAGGGAAGCAGAAACGTCTCTGAAGTCTTTGTGTTTTTATTGGGTCTGTGCTAAATGGATCCCAGCCCGGCCTCGCCGCCCGCAGGCCTGCGAGCACCCTGTACAGCACGTTGGGTTGCGTCATCTTGGGCAGCTTTCATGTGGATCGCTCGGATCGCACAAGAAGACTTTCACAAAGCGGGAACTGAAGAACCTGCTGAACCGAACTGTTTGAATAGAGATTTCCCTTCACTGTGGATTCTACATTTGACTGTTTTTCTTAAGGAGTTCTGTATGGATTGATTCTGCCTCTAACAAAATGCAATGTCAGCATTTTCATGCCGACAGTAACATACACACTTTGAAACATTTGCAACTTGTAGTGTTTACATCAGCCTGTGGTTTATTTCTTCTCTTTTTATTAGTGCATTAACGCCCTCAAACTATGTGGAGACGTCACACAGCTGTGCTTGTGTTTCATGGAGACGGTCCGTCTTTGAGATAGAATCCAGATTCATGAGCAGAATGACGTGCAGGTCCAGAACGTTTAACTTCAGATGTCAGTCAAGACCTGTTGTGAGGATTGAAGATACTAAAGTATTTAAACTTCTCTCTCAGGCTCTTTTAATTTGTTAAAACAAAACATTAAACATCTCACCACGGTCGAGCTCGAGCCTCCTTTAGCTCAGCAGCTACAGGGAAGAATTCAGCCGGAACAAGAGTGAAAATAACATCTTTTAATATCAGTTCGGGATCTCAGAGCTTCTACAGATTTAGTTGACGGTGGACGAGCTGTATGGAGACATCTGATTAACTTTCTTTTTGATTTTAAATCAAGTCTTCAGCTGCTTCTGTTGTTTAGCAGAATGCTGCAGTGATGTTTTACTGAGAAGCTCCAGAAATGTTTTGTAACGAGACTTGAATCTCCTCCTCTGTTGTTCAGGAGCCTCCACAGGAAGATCACAAGAGGGAGGGTTTTATTTACTCCTCACAGATGTTGATCTACGTCCTTGTTGTCTTCCTCCTCTTCCTCAGAGAGCCTGACTCCAGAGCTGTGGACAGGATGGATGGGAACGATCTGCAGCCGGGCGGTTCGGACACGTTCCCCTCTCCAGCTATGTAAACAGGCTCTCCTCCAGAACTGGACCTCCTGTGGAAACGATATGGACCTCTTCTTTGAATTAAAAGAGAGTCGGTCTGTATTCCAGGTGAACCCCAGAGTCAGGCTAGCCAGTCTACATGCTGAGCTAAGCTAACGTTGCTATAACTCAACCTGAATCCAGCTCGTACTTCTAGAGGAAAATTGAGGTATTTTTTAAAATCTGCGTAAATCATTTGTACTTACTAAAAGTGACGGGATCGCTTCAGCCTCACAATGTTCTGCTCTCTGGGGTGATGGCACCCATCGAAGCTACGACCACTTAATGTGTTTTTGTCATTGACAGGCTGATGTCTGACAACATCACAGAAACTATTCCTACACAGAGACGTCCTGTTAAATAATGAGATGCTTTTCATCCAAATCTCTCCAGAGGTGAGTCGTGGCAGTCGTTTCCTCATCTAGATTCCAAAATCAGTTAAATATTCCGTCAGTTCCTCGAGATAAACTCCAAACTCCAATCTGCAACAACTCCTGATCTGGGCTGTGCATGAGCAACAGTTTGACCATCCTGTGTGTGTGTGTGTGTGTGTGTGTGTGTGTGTGTGTGTGTGTGTGTGTGTTGCCCGATGACAAACCCCAAACAGGACGGCGACATGTGTCTGGTCACAAACACCACAGGATACCAAACCCCTCCTGTCCTTCATACTTCCTGTCTCACACCACGCAAGGCACAACACACACACACACACACAGCAGTATCTCCTGTCGGAACCCAAAATAACAGCCTGGACAGCTCCACATTCGGGCCACCACGATATTAGATTTGTACAGTACGATTATCGACACCCCTCCTGATTTGGACAGGTAGTCAGCTCTAACACTCTGCACCTTCAAATATCACGGTTGTTCTTGAAGCCGGTGTGATAGGACACCTGTGTTAGATAAGAACAAACACCAGGAATGTGAATTCTGATGTGTTGCAGCTATAAAATAAAGGATGATGGGTCTCACCGTGAAGACGTCGTCGTCGCCGAGCTCCGCCTCATTCTGCAGCGTGGACGAGGAGGTGGTCGACCCTTGAGAAGACACAGCAGGATCAGTATGACAGGAGCGTTTAATATCATCAGCTAAGCGATTTGAATAACGCAGGTGAGCAGTTCTGTTGACGGTCCAGGTTGAGTTGTGGTTTAAAATTTGGCAGCAACAGCTCGGGATGGGTCCTGATTTTCTGAATATCTGAATATACTAAGTAGAAATATTCCGATCAATTAACAATCAAGCGACTATGATTCTGTCTGAAAACTTACATTTTCCACTGTTTTATCCCGTGTTGTTCTGGACATATTTACTGTGGCCAATTGCAATCCTGTTTTCCGACTCGCTGTAGTGATTTTCAACAGTCGGCCAGCGTACATTTAACTTTACGTTACAGTTCAACAAGCAGCAGATCTTCGGATAATCGAATTATCATCTGATGGTTCCTGTTGATTATCAAATAGCATCCTGATTGAAGTGTGACTCTACTAGTACCGGCCCGGTTCAGCTGGTTCTCTGCAGCACATATCCAGTGCACGCTTTGCAGAAAGGACATCAGCTCTGATCTTCACATTCAGTTTAATCCAAAGTGCAGCAGGTGAGCATTTGGCTGCTAAACTGCACCGACTGCAACATGTGTCTTTGCTTACCTAAAAAAATATACATCCATTTTAGTGTATGCTGTGTTGCAATCATTTTTGGTGCTTTACGTTGCCTCAGACAGCCGCTGAAAGTCGGACCCTTAACAGCTGATCTGCGATGTTGTACGGTGAACGAGCTGTCTCATGGTGGTCAGCACCAATGATTGAGGTCAATAAAGTGAAAACTTCTTGATAAGTTGGTGATTTGTGTGACATGAACATGTCAGAGGCTAAATACTCTGCGTACCTTCCGTCAGGTCCTCCAGGGCCTTCCTCACGCCGCGGTCGAAGGCTCTGGCGTCGGCCGGACTCTGGAAGGTCAGGCCGCACTTCCTGTTGTCCACCTTCCAGTGGTGGAACGTCGGCGTGGCCTTGGTGTAGACCAGATCCTTCTTCAGGAAACACTCAAGGATCACCTGGAACAAAATACAGATGACAAACAGGATGAGACGAATCTCAAACATAACGTGAACGCAACTCGACTGGGAGTCTGTACAAACAATAGCTACAATATTAGCTACAGAAGAAGGTGAGCGACAGGTGATTTTACTATTGATGTCACTGTGTGTCTCGCGGTGCCAACCTGCTTGTCTTTGAGGCGTTCTCCGTGGATGAGGAAGGTGTTGCGTCCCAGGAGCTCGCTCGGCAGCAGCCTGCACACACCCACTCTGCTCAGGCATCCATCCTGCGCCAACCAGCCGCCGCTCGAGTCGTCTCTGGTCATCACCACCGCTTTGACGCGCACAATGTAGCTGTCACTGCGACACACCGGAAAGAGAGTGTTTTAGTATTTGATGACCAAATAAAAGATTTTCTGTCAAGCAGCAAACTTTGATCTGGACGCTAAATGTTGATCAGGACAAGTTCAACCACAAAAACAGTCAAAAGAATCCCCAGAGAGTGAACGGACAAGGACAAACAATGAGGGCACTCACTTCATGACCTACATGAAGCTTTTCCTGGAAACCTTCACAGTTTGATCTGTAGTTTATGTCTCTCTCTCACACACACAGAAACATCATGTTAATGTAGGATGTAAGGTTAACAGTTACGCTTCATTTTACAGATGTGCAAATGTCTTGTCGAGCAACATATATTACCACAATCATCACCTCAAAATATATTCTTAATCACCTTGATATTATTCAATCAATACATTCTGATTTCATAGTCCACAGAACAGTTCTAGAGCTAAGTTCTGCTAAACAACTGAAGCAGCTGGAGACTTGATTTAAAACAGAGAAACAACCACAGAAATGTCTCAGAAGCTCGAGAACCCGCCCAGACTACAAAACTTCACCTGACCTTCCATCAGCATGGAGGGAGGAGATGACTTTGAGTGAACTGTTCCTTTAAGAATCATCGACACCCGAGTGATCACAATAGGATCGAATCGTATCGATCCAACCCGACAGACGACTGAGAAACCCCAGACGTGACTGACCAATGGTGGCCGAGTTCATGCTGTCCAATGAGAACCTGGAGCACTGACAACACCACCAGCATCAGCAGCATCATCATCACTCACCTGTGATCACACACACACACAGAAACACCGACACAAGCCCGATCCATTAGCCAGTCTGAATCTTCACATTCAGAACAACAGGGAGCCTTAAGCACGGCAGCGTCCAGGCCGAATACAGACAGAGAAAAATTGGAGGTTGGGATTTAAAACACAAATCTCTCTCCATCTTGCCTTTTGTGCTCCGACATCTCTCCTACATCCTGTCGCCACGGTCACGGTGTCACGGCGGCCTCCGTCGACGACAGGCTGTCGAGTTGTGCCGCTGCACACCATCGACGCCACATCCTAACAGGCCGGATAGAGACGGGAGACGCTGCTGCTGCTGCTGCTGCCTCCTCTCCAGCCCCACACACACACACACACACACACACACACACACACACTGCTTCCCTCCGCTGTGTGATTCAGCCTGCCTGTCAAACAGATGGTGCTTGTGAGTGTGTGTGTGTGTGTGTGTGTGTGTGTGTGTGTGTCTAGCATGAGTCATCACTGCATTTGCCGGCAGCGTGCAGTGACACACACACACACACACACACACACACACACACACACACAGAGGATGGAGGACATTCTGGAGTTTGGCTCTAAAATGAGAGAACCTCCATTTGCAAACAGCGACACCTTTCCTTACAAAATGACTGATGATTAAACATTTCCTGTTTTAGTTTCAGCAGGTTGGGAGCCGTGTTTGTTCGACAACATCAGATCCAGACACAGATCATCTCTTTAACTACTGGCTGTAAAATCAAAGGATGAATACACTTCATGTAGATTTGTCCATCATCTGTATCCTGGCTGATCAACTAAAATGTAAAGGGTAGATTTATGTGGTGGAAAGTCAGTGGAGGAATGAGACTACAAGGCAATGATAAATAAGTCTTCCAAAAGTTTAAAGAAAATAATCAAAAGAATTAAGTTCGTGGTAAGTTTTTAGCTCACGGTCTGCACTGTCAGACATGTCAGACAGGTTTCAACCAAAAAGAAGAATATGCTTGCGTGTCCATCCTCTACTTTCATGCTAATATTCATGGTTGTTTCATTGATCAACAGTCAACGTCAGCAAAATGAAGGAGCTCATGGATTTCAGAAAAAAGGAGGTTGAGACACCCACCCCTCTTTACATCAGTGGAGCTGAGGTGGAACTGAGGTGGAGCAGGATGTAGGTTTCTTGGAATTGCCATCACTGACAATCTATCTTGGTCATCAGACATCACCAACCTGCTGAGAAAGGCTCTACCTTTTATAGGAACCCAGGAAGGATTATTCCAGAACAAGATCCTGGTCGACTTTAACAGAGGAAAAATAGAAAAATCACAAACTGTCATGGTTCATCACGACCCGGGACGGCTCTACAGCGGGCTGATTAAAACCGCCCAGAACATCATTGGTACCATCTACAGAACATCAGTGACATCAGTGAAGTGAGATGCCTACAAAGGGCCCAAAGATACTAAAAGATAACACCCACCAGTCTGTTCACCCTGCTGCCCTCTGACAACAGATGCAGGAGCGAAGCTGCTGTACCACCAGACTACACAGCAGCTTTACTCCTCAGGCTCAACTCATCCTCAACCATCCACCATAACAAAGATTCTCTTCTATAGCTTAAACGTCCTACAGCCCTGACCCAGTATGTGTGTGTGTGTGTGTGTGTGTGTGTGTGTGCGCGCGCACCACATATCTCAGTGCTGTCAGGCTCATAAAGAGAAGGTCAAAGGTTTATAATATACAACAGGGCAGGTGTGATGACGTCTTTTTAAAGTAATATAGTGATGTTGAAATATTACTGTCTCTGTAGAGTAATAAAGTACTTATTGGGTTACTTTTGAGTTACTTACAAAATGAATTATCTTAGATATTACTCATTACTTTTATTTTAAAGTAATATATTATGTTATTATATTACATAAAATGCAGTATGTTATGTATTACTAGATTACTAGCTTCTTTTTAAAGAAGTAATAATAAAGTGTAATAATCATGATCATAATCAATAAGCAGAGTGTTGATTATCGTCTTGTACATATGTGTGAGATCCAACAAATTGATTGTGTGGATGAAGTGAATCTGTTGATGAAATCATTGAACAGACTTTACTGATGGACATGTGAACAAAGTGAAGATTTAAATCATGAATAAACAAACGTGTCAAGTCTTTTCTTGTCGTCTTCCTTCAGGGTCTCACACAGAGCTGACAACCAAAACATGAAACTAATATGAGAGTATGACTGAGGCAGTTTCCCTCCTGAAGCACCACAAAGCTCACAGTTCATGTTGAGAGCAGCAGAGTTGCTCAGTCTCTGTCATTTAGACTTGATGGACAAAACAGCTTCATCACAGAGAAATGAGCAGAGTTTTCTGTCACTTGTTGCTTTTTACAGCCAACATTTAGTTTGTGCTCTCATTTAAAGATGACGGATAAAAAGCAACCTGTCTCCTTGATGCTGCCCTGATCCATCACACTGTTTTCTCCTGAGAGCCGGCCGCAGCATGAATTAGACATATATATGTGTACACATACACACACACACACACACACACACACACACACGCACACACACACACACGATCATGTGCAGCAGGTTTTATTGGAGGCTTGTTTGTAAATGAGGAAACAAAGTTCAGAGTCTCAGAGCTGCTCCTCTTCCTGGAATGACTCACAGCTCGATCAGCCCTCCCTCTTCCTCCTCCTCCTCCTCCTCCTCCTCTTACACAGCACCTCCACTCTGTCAGTGTATTTCCTGGTTCCTCCCCTTCAGATCAGCTGACAGACCTGATTTGCTGCACAAACACTCCCTGCTCAGATCAGAGCTCAGACTAGTTTCTCTTATCAGGAAGTGAAACTCAGACGGTCGTTGACACTGAGAAGTGAAATGGAGCAGAAAGCAGTTCAGCTGGACTGAGAGACTTTCTCTTGTTCCGTCTGTTTGGATCTAGTGAAGGACCCGGTGACTATTCCCTGTGGACACAGCTACTGCAAGAACTGTATTCAATCCTACTGGGATGAAGAAGGTGAGAAGGAAACCCACAGCTGCCCTCAGTGCAGGCATAGCTTCACACCGAGGCCTGTCCTGGTGAAAAGCACCATGTTAGCAGCTTTAGTGGAGCAGCTGAAGAAGACTGGACTCCAAGCTGCTCCTGCTGATCTCTGCTATGCTGGACCTGAAGATGTGGCCTCGATGTCTGCACTGGGAGGAAACTGAGAGCAGTTAAGTCCTGTTTAGTCTGTTTTGCTTCTTACTGTGAGAAACACCTCCAGCCTCACTTATGAATCAGCTACATTTAAAAACACAAGCTGGTGGAGCCGTCAGAGAAGCTCCAGGAGAACATCTGCTCTCGTCATGATGAGGTGATGAAGATGTTCTGTCGTACTGATCAGCAGTGTATCTGTTATCTCTGCTCTGTGGACGAACATAAAGGCCACGACACAGTGTCAGCTGCAGCAGAGAGGACTGAGAGGCAGAGAGAGCTGGAGGGGAGTCGACACAACATCCAGCAGAGAATCCAGGACAGAGAGGAAGATGTGAAGCTGCTTCAACAGGAGGTGGAGGCCATCAATGGCTCTGCTGATAAAGCAGTGGAGCACAAGTGAGAAGATCTTCACCCAGCTGATCCGTCTCATGGAGGAAAGACGCTCTGATGTGAAGCAGCAGGTCAGATCCCAGCAGGAAACTGAAGTGAGTCGAGTCAAAGAGCTTCAGGAGAAGCTGGAGCAGGAGATCACTGAGCTGAAGAGGAAAGACGCTGAGCTGAAGAAGCTCTCACACACAGAGGATCACAACCAGTTTCTACACAACTACCCCTCACTGTCAGCACTCAGTGAGTCTACACACTCATCCAGCATCAAGATCCGTCCTCTCAAGTACTTTGAGGATGTGACAGCAGCTGTGTCAGAGGTCAGAGACAAACTACAGGACGTCCTGAGAGAGACATGGACCAACATCTCACTGACAGTGACTCAAGTGGATGTTTTACTGTCAAACCCACAACCAGAGCCCAAGACCAGAGCTGACTTCTTAAGATATTCACGTGAAATCACACTGGATCCAAACACAGCATACACACAGCTGTTATTATCTGAGGGGAAAAGGAAAGCAACATACATGAGACAACAACAGTCTTATTCTGATCATCCAGACAGATTCACTTGGTGGTCTCAGGTCCTGAGTAGAGAGAGTCTGACTGGACGTTGTTACTGGGAGGTGGAGTGGAGAGGAGAAGGAGGAGTTCATGTAGCAGCTGCATACAAGAATATCAGCAGAGCAGGGAGCTCAAATTATTGTGTATTTGGACTCAATGACAAATCTTGGGCATTAAGATGTGACAATAACAGTTACCAGTTTTATTACAACAACATCCAAACTCCCGTCTCAGGTCCTCAGTCCTCCAGAGTTGGAGTGTACCTGGATCACAGTGCAGGTATTCTGTCCTTCTACAGCGTCTCTGACACCATGACTCTCCTCCACAGAGTCCAGACCACATTCACTCAGCCTCTCTATGCTGGAGTTTATGTTTTAGATTCTGGCACCACTGCTGAGTTCATTAAAGTCAAATAGACAGAAGTCATGTCAGAGGAAACACTACAACTGAACACTTAATGTTCTCAGGCTCTGGTCCATTTTTAGATTTTGGTCCATTTTGCTTCTATAACATGTTTTATTTCAGACAACTGGACAGAAAATATCTTAAATACAGATGTAGGTGTTTAATTTAGTTGAGATTTATCTTCAGACATTCATTTAAATGTGTGCATATTTAATTAGATTGTCTCATTTGCACATTTAAACATGAAAGATCTGAAACATTGTAAAACAAACAATGACTGTTGATGAAAGTAATGAACTGGAGGACTTTCATAGTGATATCTGTTACCTCCAACTTTTACATGAACCTGTGAAGTTTTAGTATCATGATCCTAATCAATAAAGAGAGTGTTGATTATCGTCTTGTACATGTGTGAGATTCAAACAAACTGATTGTGTGGATGAAGTGAAGTAAATACAAATATATGCACTATAAATGCAAATGTTGCTAGAAGTAGACTGCTGTGTGGGTGTGTGAAAGTGGTGGACTTTGACTACTTTATGATGTGAAGTCACTAGGAATAGCAGTACCTCAGACTCCCTTAACAAATCACATGATTATGAGAGTTATGGCATGAAACTTATCAATAAATCGACTTCAATGAAATGGCTAGAGTAAAATCTAAATTTATTGGTTCCTTTTGTAAATTCGGCATGAAATACAAAACATCATGATGTTTCTGTCCTTGCAAATCAGTTTGTTGCCCAGTACAGTCAACAGCGGCAAGGAAGATGAATTCCCCTTATAAAATCAGTCAGTTTAGTGAGTCTTTAAGTCCGGAAAAATTCATAAATGCTGTGAAGCGCTGTTTTTGACACATTGTTAACGATTTGGGCCTTCTTGTATATTCGGCATATGTTACAGTCTGGTTTTAGGGGCTGCAGCAGCACCCACATTCGGGTTCCTGCAGTGGAAACTCATAGCTGGACGTTCCTGCCCTGAAACAGCCCCGTCCTCAGAGGATCCAGTAATGAAACGACTGCTTAGAGCACTTTAACAACAGTGTGTGGATGCACTTAAACTAACAGCATGACACACACACACACACACACACACACACACACACACTCTGTGGGAGCTGACCAGAGATGCAGATAATAGCCTCTGGTGGTCTATTGGCTCCATCATCATGAAAGACAAACACACACACACACACACACACACAGCACATAACTACACATAATTATCCCACAGGAACACACGTGTTGTCAATCACACGCCACACACGCCAACAGTCCATCCAGCTCATGACATCATCATCATCATCATCATCATCATCAGGGTAGACAACGTTCTCTGGATGAGCAGATGGTGTTGGGCTCGCTTTCTGCCAAACTTCGCAATGACTTCCCTCGCTCGCTCACCCATCATTCAACCACAACAACAAAAACAACAACAACAACAACAACCACAACCACAACCACACCAACAACAACAACAACAACCACAACAACAACCACACCAACAAATCCACAACAACCACAACAACCACAACAACAAACACAACAAAACCACAACAACCACACCAACAACAACCACAACAACAAACACAACAAAACCACAACAACCACACCAACAACAACCACAACAACAAACACAACAACAACCACAACAACCACACCAACAACAACCACAACAACAAACACAACAACAACCACAACAACCACACCCACCAACAACAGCAACAGCAACAACAACCACAACAACAACAGCAGCAGCAACAACAACAACCACAACAACAACAGAAACAACAACAACAACAACAACAGCAACAACCACAACAACCACACCCACCAACAACAGCAACAGCAACAACAACCACAACAACAAAACCACAACAACCACACCAACAACAACCAACAACAACACAACAACCACAACAACCACACAACAACAACCACAACAACAACACAACAACAACCACAACAACCACACCAACAACAAACACAACAACAACCACAACAACCACACCCACCAACAACAGCAACAGCAACAACAACCACAACAACAACAGCAGCAGCAACAACAACAACAACAACAACAACAACAACAACAACAACCACAACAACAACAGCAGCAGAAACAACAATAACAACAGAAACAACAACAACAACAACAACAACAGCAGCAACAACAACAACAACAACAACAGCTGACCTCCAGCTGGAGGATGTTTTTGTGTTTTAGATTATTTTTGGTCACCAGATGTGTCAAACGTGAGCGTTGGTGGAGTTGATCTCAACCAAGTCGACCTTAAAGGAAATCCATCTTCCATTAGTCGTGTCACGTTGCCAGCCGGCCGGACGCCGCTGTCGGTGAATAGAAACTCTACTTCAACAAACGGCGGTGTATATTTCTTGAGATTTTCATTTGCATGCTTGGAAACAATATTTTTGACCCAATTCCTCGATATCGATACATGACGATGTTGTATGGGTCACTAAAGGTTCTTTCACAGGATTTGAACACAATGAGATTTCTGATCAATAATCATCATTAATGTGAATGTTACGGCTAAGTGGGTAAAGGCAAGTATTAGAAAATGACATCATTTTACTGTAATACAGCTTATTAAACCAGGAAAACAATATAACGTATCCACAATCTAAGAAGATATCTAGTCTCATATCAGGATAACGATGAATAATCTATATTCTGATAACTGAAAAGTTTGTATTGTTACCTCATTAATATTGTGAGTATTCAAATTCTGAGTTTGAATTTCTTCTACAAACATCGAGTCTATGACATGAAGCGTTAAATAAACAATTGAAAAGCACGTTGTGTTTTAAAGATTCCCTCAGCTGTAATCAGCATGTTATAATTGAATAAACCTTATAAGTCATTATATTATTTAATGAGATGTTTAATTAATTTTAACTTCACATGAACTCAATGTGACAGAGACATTTCTACATTAAATGCAACACTGGATAATCATCTGTCACATGTTGAGCCCAACATTAAAACTTTGTCAGCACCAGAACCTCCTCAGCTGGAGTCGCCGGGCACCAGCAGCTCTGATGGAGGTCAGCGCTGATATAAAATCGATGTCGCCCTCTGTGGGAGGGGCCTGCGTGCCAGGGACGCCGCTGCTGCTGACCTTTCCTCAATGTCACTTTAAACCTCCTCCCCTCCCTCAGGGATTATCGACAGCTCTCTGCTGGCTGGTTCGGGGGCATCGGTTTGCCCGATCAATAGAAAACACCCCACAGAAAATCCTCTGGAGAGGAGCGGCCTAGAGTACCCAACACAACCCTCCACAATAAAAGCACTGAGCAGGCGTCAGGTCACTTGAAGCCACAGAGCTGCAAGTGTTTCCTCAAGGTTCCCACACATATACATACACAGTGGTGGAATGTAACTAAGTACATTCCTCTCCTCCTCCTGATGATATAAAGTCCTCCTCTTCTCCTCCTGATGATATAAAAGTCCTCCTCTCCTCCTCCTGATGATATAAAGTCCTCCTCTCCTCCTCCTGATGATATAAAGTCCTCCTCTCCTCCTGATGATATAAAGTCCTCCTCTCCTCCTCCTGATGATATAAAGTCCTCCTCTCCTCCTCCTGATGATATAAAGTCCTCCTCTCCTCCTCCTGATGATATAAAGTCCTCCTCTCCTCCTGATGATGATATAAAGTCCTCCTCTCCTCCTCCTGATGATATAAAGTCCTCTCCTCCTCCTGATGATATAAAGTCCTCCTCTCCTCCTGATGATATAAAGTCCTCCTCTCCTCCTCCTGATGATATAAAGTCCTCCTCTCCTCCTCCTGATGATATAAACTCCTCCTCTCCTCCTCCTGATGATATAAAGTCCTCCTCTCCTCCTCCTGATGATATAAAGTCCTCCTCTCCTCCTCCTGAGGATATAAAGTCCTCCTCTCCTCCTCCTGATGATATAAAGTCCTCCTCTCCTCCTCCTGATGATATAAAGTCCTCCTCTCCTCCTCCTCCTGATGATATAAAGTCCTCCTCTCCTCCTCCTGATGATATAAAGTCCTCCTCTCCTCCTCCTGATGATATAAAGTCTCCTCTCCTCCTCCTGATGATATAAAGTCCTCCTCTCCTCCTCCTGATGATATAAAGTCCTCCTCTCCTCCTCCTGATGATATAAAGTCCTCCTCTCCTCCTGATGATATAAAGTCCTCCTCTCCTCCTCCTGATGATATAAAGTCCTCCTCTCCTCCTCCTGATGATATAAAGTCCTCCTCTCCTCCTCCTGATGATATAAAGTCCTCCTCTCCTCCTGATGATATAAAGTCCTCCTCTCCTCCTGATGATATAAAGTCCTCCTCTCCTCCTCCTGATGATATAAGTCCTCCTCTCCTCCTCCTGATGATATAAAGTCCTCCTCTCCTCCTCCTGATGTATATAAAGTCCTCCTCTCCTCCTGATGATATAAAGTCCTCCTCCTCCTCCTGATGATATAAATTCCTCCTCTCCTCCTCCTGATGATATAAAGTCCTCCTCTCCTCCTCCTGATGATATAAAGTCCTCCTCTCCTCCTCCTGATGATATAAAGTCCTCCTCTCCTCCTCCTGATGATATAAAGTCCTCCTCTCCTCCTCCCGATGATATAAAGTCCTCTTCTCCTCCTCCTGATGATATAAAGTCCTCCTCTCCTCCTCCTGATGATATAAAGTCCTCCTCTCCTCCTCCTGATGATATAAAGTCCTCCTCTCCTCCTCCTGATGATATAAAGTCCTCCTCTCCTCCTCCTGATGATATAAAGTCCTCCTCTCCTCCTCCTGATGATATAAAGTCCTCTCCTACTCCTGATGATATAAAGTCCTCCTCTCCTCCTCCTGATGATATAAAGTCCTCCTCTCCTCCTCCTGATGATATAAAGTCCTCCTCTCCTCCTCCTGATGATATTAAGTCAGGTGAAGTGTCGTAGTCCACAGAACAGTAAAACAGAGTTGCAGCATTCTGCTAAACAACTGAGGCAGCTGGAGACTTGATTTATAACAGAGAAACAACCAAATCCTGTGGAGCAGTAGAGTGCATACCTCTGCCAAGGCCTTGTGACAAAGAGATGTGACAGAGGAAATATATTTTAAGGTCTAACAATAAACTTTGTTGTGCAAAATGCCACCAATAAACTGAAACTGAAATCAGTATGTTCCTTCTGTAACTCCTGCTAGAAACGTACCTACGTTACCTCACTGACTCAGTATTGAGGTGTTAGTACTTTTACTTAAAGTGACTAATGATTCACTTTAAAGATTTAATAGTGTTTGTTCACTCAGAACGACACCCGGTCATGTTTCCAAAATCTGGGGTGAGGGCGGCAGCTTCTCTCTGCAGCCTGGTGCACTCTGGGTAAACATTTCACAAGTTGAGACTATTATGTGAGTGCAGCCGCCGGGTGAGTCATGTGTTTACCTGCGGAGGTGTGCACAGCGCGAGGCGGTGAAGAGAAAAGGTAGCCACAGAGCACCTGATTGGACGTTCTGAGCGGTTTATTCAAACTGCGCAGCTTTTAAGCACTTCGTTACAACAATCTACCAGAATCTAAAGGTCTGAATATAAGAAGGATGAAGACAGATGTACTGGCTCGTGTGACGTGTCGTCCAAACACCAGCACAGGTACGAGTGGAGGAGAAGTAAGGACAAGGCTGCCAGGCGGCCAACGTTCAGTCACACTGCTGGATATTTGAGCACTACCGGCCACTGCGTCTGTGACCGTGGTGACCTAAACAGGTACAGGTGATCTTCTCCTGACCCAAACACACCACATGGTTCTTCTGCCTGAACCTCCCGGAGCGTCAGCACAGAGCGGCCACGAGAGGAATGAAACATTTAATCTAAACAAACGTGAAGCTGGAACATAAAGAAATGCTCAGATTTAACTGAACTGTGGTTGGACAGAAACGTTCTCAGCTAACATTTATTCTGGCGTTACGAGTCGTGTCACGCTGCCTCTCGGCCTCTAACCCTGATCGCTCTCGTCTCGACGACTCGTTACAGAAGTGTAGTCAAAGCTTTGCCACATTTCTTTTTAGACATAAATCCCATTTCAACTAACTCTGTTTTGACGAGGAGGTAACGACACCACCTGCGTGTCCTTAACGTTCAGACAGTGTGGATATAGTTTGGTGTTACATAGGCGGAGGGGGCGGAGCTATCGTGACCAGAGAGTGACTAAAGGACCGCCATTATTTCAAAGGTGTAGTCTGTAGATTTGTTGAAGAAATGTAAACCAGCAGACAAAGATCTTCATCGGCCTTTCAGACAAAATAATCAAACTCTCATGTACGATCGCTTTACGATGCCGTTAAACAGCCTTTTTCCTTTGGCACTACATTCCCTCAGCCGTACAACGTCCGTATTCCTACGCACAGGTGGATTGTAGCGCCAGATGTGTGAGCGAGTACACTCACACAGGTGTTATTATTTCTCAGGTGGGACTAATTTCAGGTGGCTACAATACATAGAGGCAGGATTCACCTCATGTAATCTCACATCACAAGACTTCTCGTTAAAGGACCACACAGTTTGATACGGTTGTAGTTTGTTTACATGTGGCGGACCCTGCCACCTTTCTAGCTTCAAGCATCGTTCTGGGACCTTATTTTCCTCTGAGAACAGCTGGTTTATTCTCTGATGGAGAAAATGCATATTGCTGTAGCTGTGAAGCATCTCCTCACTGATCCATGTCACCACCACAGTGGTTCCTAGCAGTGGCTGAACGATGTGACTCAGAACCAGCTCTCGGTGAGCACATTGTCGGGGGCCCTGGCGGAGGTATGCGCTCTACTCAGTGCCAGTCTTTGGCTTTTTCTGGGCCTCAACAGACGCTTGAGAAGGAGTCGTCCCCCTCTTGTTTGAACCGGCCACAACCTGTAGACACCCTGATGATGAGTCACAGCTGTTAAAGGGGTCAGGCGGCGGCGGCGGCGGCGGCGGTGGACAGCTGTGGTGAACATGTGGACGGACGCTTCCTGTCTCGTCTCTACGTGAAGGACAACATGCAAACACGGGGGGAGAAAGAACCGGTGCGGTGCTGCAGAACCTCCTCCGTCTGCTCCGTCGACTCCATCATGCACACACACTGCACCCCCTATCATCATCATCATCACCATCACCATCATCATCATCATCATCACCATCATCATCATCATCATCATCATCACCATCATCATCATCATCATCTGCTCTGTGTGTGTTATGACTGTACCACTGAATCTGCAGGAGGCTGCACACGACCTCAACCAACCTGGAGGAGGATGAAGATGATGAAGAGGATGATGATGATGATGATGATGATGAGGGCCCCTGCACCCCCTCATCACTGGAGCCCATAACAACACATCAGCAGCGGTCCATGTGCACACAGTGTTGACAATAATAATAATAATAATAATATTAATAATAATAATAATAATAATAATAATAACAGTGACTCACTCGTCTGGGCGCGTGTCCTCGCTCATGTTTCTCCCGTTCAGCTCCGGTACCATCGAGCTCCCGCCGCGGCTGCACGGCGCGGTGTCTTCATGTTTCTCGCCCTTCAGTGGCGGCGGCGGAACCGGTTCTGCCCCGCTCTCCGCTCGGTCCTTGATCCCCAATGTGCGTTATGTATCCTGGGATCTCCTCCTCCTCCTCCTCCTCTGCTCCTTTTACTCCTCAATTACTGGAGCGCATCCGAAGCGGCGCATCCGATCTCCTCCTCCTCCTCCTCCTCCTCCTACGCCTTGTCGTCCTCTTCTTCCTCCTCTTCCTCCTCCTCCTCCTCCGCCGCCTCCTCTACCTCCTCCCCCGCCGGCCCGAGCTGGAATGCGGTGACCGAAAATGGTGCGCTGGTGTCGGTGAGGATGGCCCCGGACGAGCCCCATCTCCTCCTTACTCCATGTTGGATTGAGTGAGCGCAGGCAGAGGGAGCGAGGAGGAGGAGGAGGAGGAGGAGGGTGACGTCAGACCCGAAGGACTGCAGAGTCACGTGCTGTTACCATATCATAATATTAGTAATAATAAGAATGTTTAACATCTGATGCAGACACGGATGATACTGCAGCAACACACAGTGTTACACATGTGATTAAAGCAGCAGTATGTAGATATGACGTACAGCAGTGACGTGGACAGTGGACAGGATGACGAGTGATGACGACACCTCGGTACTCACTTCACTCTCCACTGCTGAACGGAACTTGTAGACTAGTTTTCAAAATAAAAGCCCCTCAGTCTGCGATCAGCTGACCGTCAGTCCAACACGTCACTGCTCTTCTTCTGTGTTTCAGTGACACCCAGCGGTCAGGCAGCGTCACTGCAGGAGGAGGAGGTCCACGTCACTCAGGTGATGTTTCACTCCTCAGCTCTTATTGACCTGTGACTGTGTGTGTTCACCTGGTCTCACTTTGTTTGGATGGTTCAGTGTAGAGACTCCAAGTTTAACAAGATAACGTACAGAAGATATCACTGAACAACACAGGTTTTATTCAACATCTTTCTCTCCTGGTTGGGCTTTTTTCTGGGACTTTGGATCACATTTACATTAACTCCAGGCTCAGATTCATCTATTTATTTATTTTTACACCGAACGAACATCTCAAAACTCCAGAAACAGCTCAAGCCTCTCCTTTAATCCATTGATCCAGCGTCACTTCAAATGGCCTCGTATTTGAGCCAAGTTACAACGACTGACACAGATTGGACTCTGAAATTGACCCAGAAAACAAAATAAGTCGTGACTTTAATGATTCCAGCAGCAGGAAACTGCAGCGGAGTCACTTAAGAGAACACAATTACAATCTTATCGTTATTTTATCTGTGATAATCAAACTTTAAGACGTTAACTTACCAGATGAAGTATTTGTTAAAGATGATAAACAGCTCTAAAGAACACGCCTAATTCAGATTACTGAGGTTTGAATCCATCCTGTAGTCTTAAAAACTTCACTTCATTCACAAGTTTTAAATCTGTTTTTATTCAACCAGCAGTGTATTTAATGATTTCTTTAAATTATTATTATTTCAACAGAAACATCTGGTGGCCCAGTCAAGAGAGGAGGATTTACTTCTTCGGTCGGATAGTTTCTTTTCCTACAGTCTTGCCGACACCTTCTTTATTTATTGCAACAAAGTAAAAATTATATACAATTATACAAAAATACCTGTAGAACAAAACATCTGTGTATCAGCTGATCAGGTAACATTTTCATTGAGTTCTTATGTCAGAGATGAAAATGAACACGTTTGCATCACATGTGTGTTTTTGTCAGAAGTTTGTAGTTTTACATCCACTTTGATTTCTTTTTGGTTTGAAGCTTTTATTTTGAAGTTTAGTGCAGCACTCGTCATAGGCGGGACATCTGAGTGTCCACCTCTCATTGGATAATTGACAATTAACAGTCGGCCATCTTGTGAGTGTATAAAGGTGTTGCTTCACCTGCTCAGCTCCACCTGATGGAGCTCAGCCTCTCACTAATGACATGTTGTTGTTTTAGACGGTCTGCTCCTTTAACATCTGTGACGACACACTCCTCCTGACGGTGACGCGCACGGAGCTGAACACCTGAGCGGTTGAGTGACCCTCATCAGGACTGACGTCAGGAGGACTCAGGTGGAAGATGTGTGTGTTGTAATGAACCCTGCAGCCTGAAGATGGCGCCAACAGACCAGCAGCGTCATCACCGTGTCACGTGCAGGTTCAGTCACAGGTTGTTGTTGCAGGTGAAGCAGGAACCGGAAGCACGAGACGAACTTCACATTAAAGCAGAGGGGGATTCAAACCAGTCACATAACGTCACGTGGCTCCTGATCACAGGTTCGATTATTGTTCAACTATCAATACAAAGTAATTTAATACTCAAACAGTTCTGAGGTACTTTACTGCAGTATTTCAGTTTTCTGCTGCTTTACACAACAAATATTTATATTTATAAACTTATTTCTCTTCTATAATTAATCAGTAACTTTAGTTACTAGTTACCTGTGTTGTAAAAAGTACCAGGAAGTAACAATATGGTGTTAAAGTATTTAGTGAAAGTCTCCTGTATGAAGAATACTAGTATCTGATAAAGTATCTGATATTCTGATGAACTGAAGCCTCAACTGTAATCCTCTGGGAACAAATGTACTCGAGTATTAAGAGGTAGTTACTCAGGTAGGTTTAGTCTCAGCTGCTGCAGGATGTTTGTCGTCTACAGATAACAGTGTTGTTAACTTCAGCTGTAACAGTCAGACACACAGATGCACCTGTACAGGTGTATTGTGTCGACACTGAAGCATCCTGAGCTGCACTAAGAAACATAACAACTGATCAGTGATGAAGAAGTGTCAGAGGATCATAATGTTAGAGGAGCTTCTTAAAGAACATGATGTGATAACACCTCTAAATGTTTCACACGAAGGTCAGAAGTGGTTCATCATCCACCTGACATCACCAGACATGCGCACTGTGTCTGTCTTAATGATGAACATGAAGCTGTGTGTGTGTGTGTGTGTGTGTGTGTGTGTGTGTGTGTGTGTGTGTGTGTGTGTGTGTGTGTTTCCTCACTGAAATATAAAGTGTAGAACAGAGGTGAACTGTGACTCCAGCTGTCAGCAGGTTGTGTGATTATCATGGATGAAACACATGAGAACCTTTAAACTAACACGTGACCTGATTCAGCCGTCAGCAGTACCGGTACTGATCCAAACACAGACCCGGTCCAAACACGACGTTACCTGAACATGTTCTGGCTGTAAAATCTGAGCACTTCTTCTCACGGCTGAGCAAAAAGACCAGGGGGCGGGGCTATACATGAGACTGATGACATCACTCTTACGTCATCACTTACTGGTGAAAGTGATGCTGTTACAACCATCCAGGTCTCCCCGACCAGAACTTTGAACTCTATGAGCAGGACCACTCTCAGGACTTGTGGGTCTCTGCTCCTTTAAGCGAGAGAAGGAACTATCCCTCCCTCTCCTCCTCTCTCCTCCTCTCTCCTCCTCTCCTCCTCCCTCCTCCCCCCCGTCGGCCTGCTCTGCTCTGGGAGGAGGAAGCCGCTCCTCCGGAGCTGCGGTGGGGATTTGAACGCATCTCCGCGCAGAAGACAGCGCCGCACGGCCGGTCAGAGCGCAGCGGGCGGGTCCGCGTCACTTCAGCCCCGCGGTTTGGATGTTCACTGCTCGGATTCGGCCTGCTGACTGAGACTGGACCGGCTGCTTGTTCGGTCGGTTGGTTGGTTGTTGCCTGGAGCTGGAGGCCGGGAGCCGGACAGTCTGCCGGGCTGCTGCTGCTGCTGCCGCCGCTGGAGGAGCGTCACCGTCGGTCGGTCCCGGTGGAGAACCTGCAGGGACCTGCTGCCGCCGCTCCGCGCGTGTGTGTGCGGTTCTCTCCGCGGCTGGACCCGGTGGACCCGGTGGACCCGGTGCAACACGGGACTAACTGATCAGCGCTCCGGTTCCGGGGAGTTGGATGTGTGTTTTGCCCCGCAGGAGTCAGCTGGAGTCCGGGCGGAGAGACCGGGCCGATGGCGCAACGGGTGCGTAAAAATCAACTTTTATTAGCGCGCAGAGACGTGAGGAGCGTGTCGGTGTCGGTGTCGGTCCGGGTCGGTCCAAAGAAGTGCGGAACAGTTCGTCTGCAGATCAGAACAAAACTGAGAGAGAAAAAAACTCCGAGGAATAAATTCACCTTTAAAAAAAAACAGATTTAATTTATATTTCTATATTTTTAATTTTAACGTTGTTTCTTAAACTTATTATTATTATTATTATTATTATTATTATTATTATTATTATTATATTTACAGTTTTAACTCCTCGAGCTTGTAACGAGACAAACTTTTGTCCCGCGCGTACAAAATGATCCATCAAACTTTTCACTGCACAGATCAGAACTTATTTTACTCTTTTCTTTTAAATTAAATTAATTTAATTCCACGTTGTATTAATCTTAAAATATTTATATTTATTTATATTGAATAAACTGCAGCTGAACACGGTGGAGATTCAGAGCAGTGAAACTTTTCATTTAATCACTTTAAAGAACTGAAGAAAGAAAAAGCTGCAAATAAAAATGTAGCCTAAATAATTAAAACTGAATAAAGAAATAAAACTTGTTTGTTCTGAACTTTAACTTTATTTCTCTTCTGTTCATTTATGACACAAACTTTATTTATTTTTCCTCCAGCAACAAACAGTTTTTATGAACTTTGACAGACTTCTGTATTTAAACTGTCCTCACGTCCTGACGAGGCTGTGAACTCTGAACGCGTCCAGCTCGGTTCGGCCCGGAGAACTTTACAGAACTTTACATTCAGCTCCTTTTA
Source organism: Sparus aurata (assembly GCF_900880675.1). Taxonomy (NCBI): domain Eukaryota; kingdom Metazoa; phylum Chordata; class Actinopteri; order Spariformes; family Sparidae; genus Sparus; species Sparus aurata. Next base: position 3,015,644 of record NC_044187.1, on the reverse strand, counting down.
GTTCTGCTGATCGTGACGCGGCGGAGCTCCAACAGCTGCACGGAAACAAAACACTTTTATTATGAAAGGACTCGTGGGTAAAATTAATAAAACATTTCTACAATTATTTATAATTCGTTTATTTTTTTAGCTCGAGGTCAAAGTTTGAACCGGTCGTTTAATCGATCACTGATCACTGATCGATGAGAGAATTCTGTCAAACTTTAAAACTCTTTCTCATGTAAATCTGTGACGTGTCAGGAAATATAACAACTTATACATTAAATTATAAAGAGAGAAAACAAATATAAATGAAGAATAAAATATATCCCTGTTGTTTAAATTGATTTATAATTGATTTCTCGCTCTGATCAATTTAAAAAGAATCTTATTTAAAACCATAATTACACATAATTATAATCTCTTACAGGAGCTGAACTAAAATCAACTTCTTTAATTTTAAATCTGTCAAAATGTTTTTAAACTCACTGCTGGTTTTAAATTCATTAAATAAAAACTTGTTGCACACAAAGACAAAAACATTTACAGCACAACAAAAAGCCAGAAAAATGAACTTTAATCTGTTTAATTAAAATAAACTAATTAACTGTTTTTAAAGATGTGACAGTTGAACTTCATGACGTCATGATGAAGCCACAGAAAAACACTTCAAATAAACTTTTAAACATTTTAGAACAATTCTTCTTCTTTTCTCCCTGGAGGTTAAATAATGTTTCCGTCCGCGTACGAAACTTGTTTCCATCGCAGAGTGAAGTCAGAGTTCATCAGGACGATAAAGATATTAATCATCGTGATTAGATCGAGATTAATGAAACGTTTATTGATCCGTTTTGTTTTTATCTGATGGTTTTTAGTGTTCACATTATTTTGTCCATGATTTAAAACTCAGAGAATCACTGAGTGAAAACTTTGTTTTAAAGTTTCGACAGAATTAGTTTTTAGTTTTTTGTCATTTTGATGTTTTTTATCTGAAAATGTAATTTATAGTTTTTCTACGACGTCATTTTATTTTCACAGTCTGTTCCAGTTTTTAAAGCGTTAAAACAACATTTATCCCGTCAGGATGTTAGAAGTTATTTTATTTTCTCAGATAATTCTTCTGCTTCACTGTTCAGCTCTTTTGTTTTATTGTTCTTTTTTATTTCTGACATAATAATCTGTGATAATCTGAAGCTTTATTAGAATGTAACAGTTTTAAACACAGACTGTTTCTTTGTTTCGGGCGCGTCAGAGAAAATGAGCCGGTCGTTACAGTTTGTCGACTCTGAACTAGTTTAAAGTTTTATTCTGTTGTTTAGTTTTATCATTTTGTGCTTGAGGTATTATTGTTCTCTACCAGATGTTATTGGAGTGTGTTTATAGATTAAAGGAGCATTACGTGTTTTTTTAGAAGAAGTACAACATCTGAATTTTTAATATTTACAATATAAATGAGGTAATAATACAAACTTTGTTCCATCAGTGAGTAAACAAGCTGTTCTCGGAGGAAACACTGTTTTGAAGCTAGAAAAGGTGGCGGGGTCCGCCACATACAAACAAAGTAAAACAGCATCAGTCATGAAATCAGAGACAGTTTGTTTATTTAGTTTGTTTGTGCAGAAAAATATCAGTTCTCCCTGCAGCCTGATGAACATTTCTTACAGTGTGCGTCTTTTTAACAAAAACATAAAATAATCGAGGTTGTTTAGTTACGAGGAACAAAAGTTTGATTTATTTTCAGAGTTTGGCTTCGACTCGTGTTTCACTCTGTGTCATTTAGTCCATCTGCAGTTATTGTGACATCACTGCTTTTAAATTAAACTCCAGTTTAAGTCGATGAACTGAAGCAGCTGTTTACAAAGTAAAATGGCTCCATGAAGCCCCGAGATCACAAACTGATCTGAGACGATGTTGTTCCCCCTCAGACGTGCTAACGCCGTTAGCTCAGCAGCTACATGAAGACTCCAGTCGTCCTCTCAGGTCTGCAGGTTGTGATGTTCTCTGCTGCAGATGAGCTGCAGACGAGCTGCACGGAGACTTCTGATGTTTAACTCTCAGCTGCTTCAGTTGTTCAGCAGAACGCTGCAGCTCTGTGTCACTGTGAGCTGCAGAACTGTTCTGTTCACCTGGCTTTATATGTCTGTGTTTACTGTAGTTTGGACTGTTCCTTTAAACATGGCCACTCTGCCTGTAAACTCTGACCTGGGTTCAGTTCTGTCCGCGGCCTGCTGCAGCAGCTCAGAGCCTCAGAGGTCAAAGGTCACACGTCTCCTGTCTGTGTTTCAGTATGAGGACCTGGCTCACTACGGGCTGGAGGGGGTGGGCGGAGTGTACGCAGACCCCCACCACCACCACCACCACCACCACCACCACCACGCCGCGGCCGCCCGCTCTCTGCAGGCCGTGCACCTGGCTGCCGCCGCCGCCGGTGCCGCCGCCGGTCCGTACCCTCCACACCAGTACCCCCAGTCCACCCACACCAGCAGCAGCATGGCCGCCACAGCAGGAGACGCCGCCAAGAGGGACAAAGACGCCATTTATGGGTATGAAGAGTTCACTGACTGTTCATCGTCTGTCTGAACAGTTCCTGCTGTAGCTTCATGTTTTTATAATGCAGGCCGAGCCGAGCCGGGCCAACAGAACCTGCATGTAGAAAATACTCCACTACAGGGACAAGGTTCTCAGTTTGAGTAGAGCACTGTGTCTGCAGCTTTATTGTGATATCTCAGATGAACCTGCAGCAACACATTATATTTTATACACTCATGATGCCTGTAAACAATCACGTTATCTGTAAAGTAACTAACTCCAGCTGTGGAATAAATGTAATGGAGTACAAAGTTCAGTATTTCCCTGTGAGGTGCAGCAGAGGAGGAGCAGGAGTCCACAGCCGGGTCCATCCTGACACCAGCAACCAACAGAACCAGAGTAACAAAATAACTAATAAATCAACATTTCATTTATTGCTTCTTCAGTGAAATGTGGAAGAGAAAGTCAGTCAAAGTTATTTTCTGCGTCACTGTCTCGTTCTGTCTGACGCTCACTGCAGTCGGCTGAAATATACTTTTCTTTTACGTAAATCTGCTGTTGTATCTTGTTATTAATAACGGAGGAACATCTGCAGATGGATCCTCGTTCTGCTCCCGCTCCTCTTTTCAAACATCTGTTCTGACTCTGCCGCAGCTCGTCCAGGTTTTTATCCGTCCACGTCTGACTTTAAGATTTCTTTCTTCCGCCCTCGACGCCGCTCGGAGGTGAAGCTCCTCCTGAACAGACTGTCTCTGTGTTCTGTGTTGTTGATTTAATATGAGAGAACTTCTTCCAAAGATCTGAGGTTGTCTTTTAGTTATCAGGTGAAATAATCTCATTCATGTAGTTGAGTTGTTTTATAGAAGCAATCTGTGGATCATTGATCTGAATCTGAGCGCGACTTCAACGACTGTTTAGGAAAGTTTGAGGCAGCAGGAGACTTGTGTTACAGTCTGAGCTGATCCCTCCTCCTCCTCCTCCTCCTCCTCCTCCTCCTCCTCCTCCTCTCTCTCTCTCTCCTGCAGACATCCTTTATTCCCGCTGCTCGCACTGATTTTTGAAAAATGTGAACTGGCGACCTGCACGCCGAGGGAGAGCGGCGTGGCCGGAGGAGACGTCTGCTCCTCGGACTCCTTCAACGAGGACATCGCCGTCTTCTCCAAACAGGTAGAACAGAGGAAGACGTTTTCTCCACAGGTCAGAGTGAACGGAGAGCAGAGCTGCAGGACCGAGGAGGTCCAGGCCCGGTTAGACCCTCTGCAGGGCCTCCGAGGGCCCTCACTTAGCCTGCTGAGGAATAAGTGATGTGAGGATGATGTGTGTTTGTAGGCTAACCTGAAACTCAGTCTCTCTGGTTCCTCTGTGGGATCATTGAACTGTATCTGGATTAATCAATGTACAAGTTGTAAAGTCAGAGTTAGAACAGTGTGTAACTAAAGTGGCTGTAAAGACGGACTAGTGAGTAGATGAGTCTCCGTGTTCGCTGTGAGGACGTTTAATGTCCCCGACAACCTCTGTAGTCTCATTCAGACACTCGTTAGCAACCGCTAACTGTTGTTAACACATGAAGAGCTTCAGGATTAAACTGTGGGACATTAATGATGATTTAATATGTTCAGCCGTAAACACACAACTTATTTTATACATTTAACTGAAAACATGTCAACACACTCACAGACTGTGAGACGAGGGGAAGGACGTGCTAACATGCTAACATGCTAACCGACCTCCAGGTTTCAGGACACTAACAGTTTCTGACTGACTGACTGATTATTTCATTTACAGACGTTCGCACATATCACAGCTTTTTGTTGAGCGAGCTCGAGCTGATTAAATCTGTTAGCTTCTGTCTGACATCAGACGTCTCAGCATGTTGTTTTATAGATTATAAAGATGTTGTTTGTTCAGTTAAAACTTGTGCTTTGGGCCAAAATGAGCAGAAACCACACAGCTGGCTGTGTTGTTTTAATCATTATAATATTTATTCTGTGTTTGTTTTTCTGTTCAGATCCGATCAGAGAAACCTTTATTCTCATCCAACCCAGAGCTGGACAACCTGGTCAGTTATTATCATTATTATTATATTATTGTTCTGTTTTTATTCAACTCTGTGATGATTTTACTGCTTTTATTTTATTCATCATGAAGTAAAAAGTGTCTGTTTCTGCAGATGATCCAGGCGATCCAGGTGCTGCGCTTCCACCTGCTGGAGCTGGAGAAGGTCAGAACACGACCGCCTGTCTCTGTGACCTCTGACCTTATTGATCAGACGCTGTCATGGCAACCAGCTGCTGATCAATATGAAGTCATGAGATTAATGTTAACATGGATCCTGAAGGAGAAACACTGTGACCCTGTCGAGATGTTTCATATATATTTTATTTCAGGTCCACGAGCTCTGCGATAACTTCTGCCATCGATACATCAGCTGTCTGAAGGGGAAGATGCCGATCGATCTGGTGATTGACGACCGAGACGGGAACAAGTCGGACAGCGAGGACTTCATCAGGTCGTCAGGGAACAACATGGATCAGGTGAGCTCGCTGGCACGCAGTAACTGGAGCTTCTCCGGGTCGGCGGTGATACCGGCTCATGACGACCCGTATTGAACCGCTCGGTTCTGGAGAACGGTGTCGCTCTGGTGCTCATGGGTTTAGGGGTGGGTTTCTGAGGTCACGCCAACACGTTTCAGACACCAAGGCCAGAACAAAATGGCCGCCTTTGGGTTCTTGCATGTGTAGGTTAGCAGACGGTCACACGATCAGAACCAGACGGTTGGTCGTCGCGTAGCTAGGCGGCTAAAATCAAAAGAGCAGGAGGCAGAACATCGAAGAAAACAGCAGAAACCCAGAAAAACATCAAGACGTCGGTCCTTAAATGTATAAAATAACTTTTCTGCCTCAGAGGACTCAGATGAATTTTAGTTTGGACTTTTTAATCCGTCCTCTTCTCTTGTGTTTGTTGTTAGCATGTCGCTCTGTAGTGATTATTGTGGCAGCAAAGGAGGAAGTCAACCACAGTCAGCTCGTCCTCATCTGTGATCTGACCACGAAATTTAGATGTTTTTGAAGATGCTCGGCTGGATTTATTCAACAAAGCCTGAACACACACACACACACACACACACACACACACACACACACACACACACACACTCCAGGTATCTCTTCTTCTCTGGTCGTTGGGTGATAATGGAGGTGAGCAGTCGGCCTGTGAGCAGGTTTTAAATCCTCCTCGCAGCGACGCTCCCAGCAGCCACTTATCGAGCCTTTAACCCTTCAATCACCTCGACGTGTGAACTCAGCAGCTGAGTGTCGGGTGACCAGCGGCCGCGGCGCTCTGGGTTCATTTTCACGGACCTCCTGCCGCTCAGATGATACGCAGATAATCCTCCCGGTCCGCTTTGTGTTGTTGTGTTTGTGTTACTGAGGTCCGTCTCTTTTACGTCCGTCCAGGTGGACTTTCTGTAGGTGGCGCTGTGGAGTCTGAGCCCGAGGAGAGTACAGTGGATTGAAGTAGGAAGGAGCAGATTAGTGTTATTAAATATCTACTTTTATAGAAACACGCTGAAATCGAATTTACATTAAAACATCCTGCGTTATTGTTGTTCTCCTCTGTCGTTGTGACAGTTTAATATCTGAACAAATTATAAAACTACACGGCTTCTTATAAGCAACACACTGCCAATATGTATCAATCACTCTTTTGAACTAAGTGTGACCTCCGAGAGCTCAAAATTTGGACTCTCTTGCTGAAAGATCATCCAACTTTGGGGCTTTTTTTGTTGATCTTATAAGATCAGTTTGAATTTCGATTTAAACATTTTTCAACACAGACTGGATCAGTAAAGATCAACAGATGATTGGTTTAATGTCCTGAAACTGTCTTTTTTACATTCATAAGCTCTTCTTTAAGAAACACGCAGTGTTTTACAACAGCAGCTCGACGTTATCCTGCTAACAGCGACGCTCAGTGATCCAACAACAAACTACAAAAGAGACAAATTCAGTTTTTTTCCAAAGTTCAGTTTCTGACATTTGTCCAGAGTGAACCCTCTTAACAGACAAATCAATAAAGGATCTCTGAAAACAGAAAGTAACCAAGGATAGCACTTTGCTAGCTGCAGGCTAACGCTAAGCTAGCTGCAGGCTAATGCTAAGCTAGCTGTGTCTCCTTCAAAGTGTTGTTTTTCTATAGAAGTGCACAAACAGGCAGGTTCAGATTCAGATTCTGATGATGATGAAACACGGTGACGTCTCTCAGCGTCCATCAGACGGCACATTTCCTCCCGCCTGAAGTTGTATCTCTTTTCGTCTGACGTCACTGTTCTGATCCGGTTCTTCCCGCCTGCAGATTTCGTGGAGCAGAGATCACGACGACGCGGCGTCGATCCGGTCGGCGGGGACGCCGGGCCCGTCCAGCGGCGGACACACGTCTCACAGCGGAGACAACAGCAGCGAGCAAGGTGAGAGACAACGACCACACCTGAGTGACGGGAACACGTCACGTGGTTCATTTACTCCACGACGTTTATATGATCACTGTAGTTACTTTAGAGCCAAACACAGTGCACACATTCATGAGTCATCTTTATTTCACTTATACACATTTAAAACACCACAACTTTACTTTTACTCAGCTCAGAATTGTACTCGAGTACAGTACTTGAGTAAATAGTTACCTTCCAGCACCGGTGCTGATTATGAGTTAGCGGTCACATCTTCAGAACGGTTTTTTTACACACTTAAAACAACTTTTAGTCTGTTTCCATGATCTGTATGTGTCTGTATACTCACCTGTAGAGCTCACAGGTGTGTTTTTGGTTTTGCACTAAAATCCTTTTAATCTTAAAGAGTCCAAATTTAAAACTGTTACAAAGAAAAAGTTCAGAATTTGTTTTTTAAAAAAGCTGCTGCAAAAAGAAGATGGATGCATTTTGTTTTTGTGTCACAATCACTCGTTTAATTGATGCTTTTCATTCTGATTACAAGTTTGGAAAGTCTAGAAGAGCCACACAGTTAAATAATTTTATCTCTAATTAAGTTAGTCCAGGTTTATATGTCTTCACATGTTGTTTCTCCTCTGTGAGAAACTGTCTTTGGAGTTTACAATCTAGTTTTGCAGACGTGTTGATAACAGAGCGATAATAAGTTACAGTCAGACTCAGAACACACAGAAACACACATGAATAATGACACAAGAAACTAGTGTGCCATGTGATAAACACACACAGAGAGTGTAGTTCTATTTAAAGACACACACACACACACACACACACACACACTGCTGGTCTGAGTCCAGCCGGTTCTGTTAGCGGGCCAACTGAAACAGGCCTGTGGTTTCTCTATCTGCTGGACACATTTACAGTTTGACGGCGCCGTGGGGGGGTCCGCCACCACGCTCACCTGCCAGTGTGACCTTCAGGACTCAGCCGCCACACACACACACACACACACACACACACACACATATGCACACACGCACACATGCATACACACAGTCTCACAGCTCTGTTCAAACACACACAGGTCCAGCAGACAGACAGAACCGGGTCAGGGATTCTGTCTCTCTGAGCGTGTTGGTTTATGTCAGGCTAGTTTCTGTGTCACGAGCTTCAACCACACGATGTTCTGTCAGAGGTTTCCTGCTTCTTCTGTGGTTTCTGCAGGGATCTACAGTTCTGTACAGACACAGCAGGTGTGTGACGTGTTTTTATGACGTGTCTTTAAAGTTAAATGTGTTTACAGAAGCAGTAAACTGCTGACAGGAAGAAGAGCGAGACAAACAGAGTCACATAGAAGGTGAACACAGAGTAAAGAAGGTTAGCTGCAGAGTTAGCGACAGGCTAACTTAAGGTGGAGCAGCTACTCCCATCTCTCTGAATGGGAAGCTGACGTTCTTTCTGCAGGTGATGTGAGAACATCAGCAGTTCACACATCTTACAGAAACACAGATGTCAACGTGACGACGTCTCAGGAGGAGTTATGAGCTCCTGTCAACCCCGAGACCTCATGAATGTGGAAGAGTTTAAAACTGAAGCAGACTTTATGTGCTCAGACAAACAGAACATACACAACTGTATTTTTATGTTAAACACTGATAATTTTACCTTTAATTCTGCAGAATAATTCGCCCCTCTGGTGTGAATATCTGGCATGAACTAATATTCAGGTGTTTTCGTGCATTTATTCAGTTTCTGTCTGTGTTCGTCCCCTCAGTGGTGATCGACAGGACAGATGTTACTAAATGAAGGATGCTTTCCTTCAACACTGCAGCTCACTTTACAGACTTCAATCTGCAAAGTGCCAGAAACAAGTTGTGTTAGATAAAAGAGGAGAACAAATATGTGAGAAAATGTTTCATGAATCTGGAGAATTGTGACATCGAGAGGAGACGGCAAAGAAAACCAGGAGACTCGCCAGAAAATGAGGATGATCCGCTGTTGTTTGTCAATTCAAAGGGAGCAGGAACTGTTTCACTCTGCACACAAACAGAAATGTAAAAAAAGTGGATTCATCAGCTGTTTCCCCTCGTGTTTATGCTAAGCTAGGCTAACTCCAGCGCTGCGCTGCTCACACACACACATGAGTTTGTGTGCGTCTCTCTGCGTTACGTCTCTGACACTGAGGACTTGTTCCTCTCTTCGTGTTCTCCACGATGGCACATTAACACGCAGCGAGCGGCCAGGCGGTCCGGGAGTTTGGCTGCGGTTTCTGAGTTAGCCGCCGGTTAGCAGATGTCATCTGAAGTCCTGCTGGACTGAGGCTTTTTCAGTTAACGTCAAAGAAACCTCTCATTAACCACATTTGGCTCCGTCGCGGAGGTCAACTGGTTAGCTGGCTGCCTGCGTGTGATGTTTTAAATGTCCGCCGGCCAACAGAGAGCGAGCTGAAGCAGCTTGTGGTCTGGCTGCTGATGCTTCAGAGCCAACGGCCTGATAAAGCAGATTGGTTTCATAGTGGAGGAGTGACACAGTTTGTGTTTCCTCACAAACATCCGGAGACGAAGCTCGAGCAGTCGGCTCAGAGTCCCACTGAAGTCTGTAACAGCAGGAGAAGACTGAAGGGACGATGTCTGCTGCTTTAAATCATTCAGGATGATCTCCTGGCTACGGAAGAGGATTAGGGCCACATGTGAATTTTTTTAGTTCTGACTTTAAATTTTAATTCTGAGATTAAAGTCAGAATTCTGAGAAAAAAGTCATTCTGACTTTTTTCTCAGAATTCTGACTTTAATCTCAGAATTCTGACTTTAATCTCAGAATTCTGACTTTAATCTCAGAATTTTGAGAAAAAAGTCAGAATTCTGACTTTTTTCTCAAAATTCTGAGATTAAAGTCAGAATTCTGAGATTAAAGTCAGAATTCTGACTTTAATCTCAGAATTCTGACTTTAAAGTCAGAACTAAAAAAAATTCTCATGTGGCCCTAATCCTCGTCCATACCTGACCTTTGCTGCAGGTCCAATAAGGTTGAGAAAGTCTAGAAGAACCACAATATTGATTCTGTTCAAGTTAGCAAGGCGCTAAACAGGAAGTTAGCCGGAGTGAAACCTCAAAAACCTCGCTTTGGTTTTTCACAATCCTCCATATTTTTGAGATCTCAAGGTTTGCAAGTAGACGTCAGACTAGATCACCAACATACGAGGAGATGAAGAGGGAGAGAAATCCCCAGACTCCCTTTAAAAATCACCCAATTTTACGAGTTGTTGACTTCAGAGCACATTTATAAAGTCAGTAAAACGCTCTGTCTCAACAATTCTTACATATTTGGGTTTTCTTGTAAATTCAGCAAATGTTTTACATTCAGTTCTGTCTTTCTTTGTGTGAAACACATCGTGATATCGGCAGCGAGGATGCAGATGAATATGACGCAGATCTGCATGTTTCCTTTTTTCTTTCTTTTTATGTTTTATTTTGAAGTTCTTAGTTAAACATGAAGAGCACAACATATCCCCATAAAACAAAACCTCAGAAACTCAGATGTACACCCAGCAACTAATGAATGACTTAACAAGAAAATACAAAAAAACATAAATAATTAAATAAATAAAGTGTCTTTTGGCCGTCTCGTGTACTTGGAGCAGTTCCAGCCCCCGACATGTTTTTCCAACATGTCCCAGCAGGACGTTCAGCTCCGTCCGTCCTTCGTCTGCCTCACTGTTTTATTCTATTCCAGTGCTGACCTCAGCAGTGAGGTCACCGTCGTTAGAGCGTCGGATTGGCTTTTAATCCGTCTGACCCCTCCCACCATCGCCTGCAGAGAGGAGAAATGGTCCGTAGTGGAAATGTGGTGGAAAATAAAGTCTCTGGTTCTCTCTCCGACGCAGCACGGATAATAAACTGTTGTACAAACACTTCTTAAAGAGGCCGGCGGCACGAGCAGACTGCAGAGTGCCGGTTCTTTATCTCACGTGTGTGGAGCGCAGAGAGAATCATCACCGGAGCGCTGCTGGAACACGGTCCGTGTTTCTCTGGCTCACTTTTCGTTGGCACGTTTTCATGCGTGGAACACGTGGTGGCGGGACGGCACGCAGCCGAGCAGCCGAGCAGCCGAGCGTCCTGCGGTGGACTGCTGGTCCGGTTCTGGACTCGCTCATGAAGCCACAGCTGCTGATTGTTCATGTTCAGGCTGAGAGGGGAAGATAGAAAACAATGCATCATGTTCAGTGCAAGGATTCTTTTATTTTTCTTTCAGATGTGACGAAAAGCCGCCGTTAATATGAGAGGCACTTAATAGAGTGCATAACTCCGCCAACGCCGAACAGTCCCTCTTTATCTGCATGAAGTGGTCCTCGCTCTCAGCTCCCAGCCGCCTCAAAACACCTCATGGTTTTCATCAAGATCCAAACTTCATTCCCTGAGAATTAACAGTCTGTCCAGATCACCAACAAACTGACACAAAGACAAAATAAAATCCTGTTTGGAGTTTTGCACATTTAACATTTTTGCGTAAAAACAAATCTGACATCAACAAAAATAATATTTCACCTTCATGAGATTTAGCAACAACAGGGTCTTTGAACGCACCGTCACGTTGCTGCACCTGCTTCTTCTTTACGTGTGATGTCAGTGCGACAGAGTGAGATTAACGAGCTGTTAACGTTGTCTTGAATATATATCTATAGATTTTGAAAATGCATGAATTGAAATGTAGTTTAGCAGAACATTCTGACTGTAACCTTTTCCAGGAACGGCTCATGTGCAGATGACCGACATGAGCTGGTTGTGGTCGGTTGTGTGTTCGATGATAATCACACTTCTTCCTCTGATCAGCTGTTGTTCCGCCGCTCGTCGTGTCTCGTCTCGCCGCGTGTGAAGGCGCAGCAGCGTTTGATCACCAGATGAAGCTCCTCCATGTCTGCGTCTCCTTCCTGCTTCTCATCAGCCACATCCTTCCTCCTCGTGTCCTCTAGTTCACAGGTTGTTGTGAAGTTGTCACAAACCATTAGCAGGTTGGGTCGGACCGCTCTCTGCTCGGCTCTCTAAGGAGAGCGAGGAGACGTGGGGTGCGGGTGGAGTGCGGGTGGAGGGGTGTAAATCAGCCTCGGGGAGCTTGCGGTTCAGCCTAATGAGGCTGAGAGCTTGTTTATGGAGTTACGCATCATTTTTATGATTATTTCCACCTTTTCAGGCTCTGCTGCGCTGCAGAATCCGCCTCTGTTCAGTCTTAGCGAGGCCCCGGTCCACCGCTGGCTCTGGGCAGGACCCGGAGCTCCTGCTGCAGGCGGCCGGGGACCGTCGCCCTAACCTTGGCCCGGCGCTGTTAAAAACACTGAGGAGAAAATGAGCCTCATTAAAGAGGCAGAGAAAGTGCAGTAAAAACACCGGGCCCAGCAGCTTTTAGTGGTTTTCAGCTGAAATGCTGCATTATGTGCCGCGATCCAGAACCTGCGGGGGGATGGTGGGGCACGAAGCGGGGCAGGCCGGCGTGACTGCAGGGTCACCGGCTTCAATCCGCTCATCAACTGGGAAAATCTGAGCAGGGAAAGTTCTCAGAAAAGGTTTTTTGTGTTCTTTAACGGGAGAGAGGCCTCGTGTTAAATGTTAGTCCTGTTACCAGTGTGCGCTTTGTTTTGAGTTTTTCCTAAAATGTGTCTTCAGCTCTTTTACACTCACAGTGACATTTTGTCTTTGCTTGTTTCCCAGAGGAAGCTGTGTTGAAGGGGGCGTGTTGGACCTAAAACAGGCTGTTAAATGACCCTTTAAATGCTAGTTTATCACCATCATATTTAACTCCACACAAAACCACCTTCAGAAATAGTCGGTCAGACACGAGACAACCAGCCTGACATGTTCGGTTCATTGGGAGACGTTGGTTTCTTGTTGAGACCGTGAAATAAAGCTCAGTAATCCCCTTTTTCCTCCTGTGTGTGTCGATCAGGTGACTGCCTGGATAACGGCATGGCGTCTCCCAGCACGGGGGACGACGACGACCCCGACAAAGACAGACTGCACAACAAGAAGCGAGGAATCTTCCCCAAAGTGGCCACCAACATCCTGAGAGCCTGGCTCTTTCAGCACCTGACGGTACGAGCATCAGTCTGCTGTTTCTGCTGTGTTGCAACTAAATGTTGAAAGAGAAATGAGTTCTTCTGGCAGTCAGACCTGCTGGAGTTCATGGACGAGGGAAGGAGTCCAGTCCAGCACACTTTTATCACCTCGACATGGATTTATTAAAGACACTTTCACTGGAATTTAGATTTTGGGGGGATTTGATTCCCTGCACCATAAAAATGACAAAGAAAGGGGTGTGTGTGTGTGTGTGTGTGTGTGTGTGTGTGTGTGAGTGTGTGTGTGCGTGTGTGTGTGTGTGTGTGTGTGTGTGTGTGTGTGTGTGTGTGTGCGTGCGCGCGCGCGCGTGCGTGCGTGTGTGTGTGTGCGTGTGTGTGTGTGTGTGTGTGAGTGTGAGTGTGTGTGTTTGTGAGTCAGAAGATGTATTTAACATTTTGTGAAACAAGAATGAGGCAACTTCCATTTTGTTGGCTGTCACCGCGTTCTCACAACTTGTGCAATGCACATGACCTCCTTTGATTTCTGAAGAACGTAACTTGAAGCATGTTGACAAAAATGTTTTTTGGGGATTTTTCATGTTACTTTACGTACCAGTACAAGGTCATTCAGAGACGGGTCTGTGTAAAGACCTGATGGAGGTCTGTGTAAAGACCTGATGGAGGTCTGTGTAAAGATGTGATGGAGGTCTGTGTAAAGACGTGATGGAGGTCTGTGTAAAGATCTGATGGAGGTCTGTGTAAAGATGTGATGGAGGTCTGTGTAAAGATGTGATGGAGGTCTGTGTAAAGACGTGATGGAGGTCTGTGTAAAGATCTGATGGAGGTCTGTGTAAAGATCTGATGGAGGTCTGTGTAAAGATGTGATGGAGGTCTGTGTAAAGACGTGATGGAGGTCTGTGTAAAGATCTGATGGAGGTCTGCGTAAAGACGTGATGGAGGTCTGTGTAAAGACCTGATGGAGGTCTGCGTAAAGACCTGATGGAGGTCTGTGTAAAGACGTGATGGAGGTCTGTGTAAAGACCTGATGGAGGTCTGTGTAAAGACGTGATGGAGGTCTGCGTAAAGACGTGATGGAGGTCTGTGTAAAGACCTGATGGAGGTCTGTGTAAAGACGTGATGGAGGTCTGTGTAAAGATGTGATGGAGGTCTGTGTAAAGACGTGATGGAGGTCTGTGTAAAGACGTGATGGAGGTCTGTGTAAAGACGTGATGGAGGTCTGTGTAAAGACCTGATGGAGGTCTGTGTAAAGACCTGATGGAGGTCTGTGTAAAGACGTGATGGAGGTCTGCGTAAAGACGTGATGGAGGTCTGTGTAAAGACCTGATGGAGGTCTGTATAAAGACGTGATGGAGGTCTGTGTAAAGACGTGATGGAGGTCTGTGTAAAGATGTGATGGAGGTCTGTGTAAAGATGTGATGGAGGTCTGTGTAAAGACCTGATGGAGGTCTGTGTAAAGACTGTGATGGAGGTCTGTGTAAAGACGTGATGGAGGTCTGTGTAAAGACGTGATGGAGGTCTGTGTAAAGACGGTGATGGAGGTCTGTGTAAAGACGTGATGGAGGTCTGTGTAAAGACTGATGGAGGTCTGTGTAAAGACGTGATGGAGGTCTGTGTAAAGACGTGATGGAGGTCTGTGTAAAGACGTTGATGGAGGTCTGTGTAAAGACGTGATGGAGGTCTGTGTAAAGACCTGATGGAGGTCTGTGTAAAGACCTGATGGAGGTCTGTGTAAAGACCTGATGGAGGTCTGTGTAAAGACCGTGATGGAGGTCTGTGTAAAGACGTGATGGAGGTCTGTGTAAAGACGTGATGGAGGGTCTGTGTAAAGACGTGATGGAGGTCTGTGTAAAGATGTGATGGAGGTCTGTGTAAGACGTGATGAGGTCTGTGTAAAGACGTGATGGAGGTCTGTGTAAAGACGTGATGGAGGTCTGTGTAAAGACCTGATGGAGGTCTGTGTAAAGACCTGATGGAGGTCTGTGTAAAGACGTGATGGAGGTCTGTGTAAAGACCTGATGGAGGTCTGTGTAAAGACCTGATGGAGGTCTGTGTAAAGACCTGATGGAGGTCTGTGTAAAGACGTGATGGAGGTCTGTGTAAAGACGTGATGGAGGTCTGTGTAAAGATGTGATGGAGGTCTGTGTAAAGACCTGATGGAGGTCTGTGTAAAGACGTGATGGAGGTCTGTGTAAAGACGTGATGGAGGTCTGTGTAAAGACCTGATGGAGGTCTGTGTAAAGACGTGATGGAGGTCTGTGTAAAGACGTGATGGAGGTCTGTGTAAAGACCTGATGGAGGTCTGTGTAAAGACGTGATGGAGGTCTGCGTAAAGACGTGATGGAGGTCTGCGTAAAGACGTGATGGAGGTCTGTGTAAAGATGTGATGGAGGTCTGTGTAAAGACGTGATGGAGGTCTGTGTAAAGATGTGATGGAGGTCTGTGTAAAGACGTGATGGAGGTCTGTGTAAAGACGTGATGGAGGTCTGTGTAAAGACGTGATGGAGGTCTGTGTAAAGACGTGATGGAGGTCTGTGTAAAGACGTGATGGAGGTCTGTGTAAAGATGTGATGGAGGTCTGTGTAAAGACCTGATGGAGGTCTGTGTAAAGATCTGATGGAGGTCTGTGTAAAGACCTGATGGAGGTCTGTGTAAAGATGTGATGGAGGTCTGTGTAAAGACGTGATGGAGGTCTGTGTAAAGATCTGATGGAGGTCTGTGTAAAGATGTGATGGAGGTCTGTGTAAAGATGTGATGGAGGTCTGTGTAAAGACGTGATGGAGGTCTGTGTAAAGATCTGATGGAGGTCTGTGTAAAGATCTGATGGAGGTCTGTGTAAAGATGTGATGGAGGTCTGTGTAAAGACGTGATGGAGGTCTGTGTAAAGATCTGATGGAGGTCTGCGTAAAGACGTGATGGAGGTCTGTGTAAAGACCTGATGGAGGTCTGCGTAAAGACCTGATGGAGGTCTGTGTAAAGACGTGATGGAGGTCTGTGTAAAGACCTGATGGAGGTCTGTGTAAAGACGTGATGGAGGTCTGCGTAAAGACCTGATGGAGGTCTGTGTAAAGACCTGATGGAGGTCTGTGTAAAGACGTGATGGAGGTCTGTGTAAAGATGTGATGGAGGTCTGTGTAAAGACGTGATGGAGGTCTGTGTAAAGACGTGATGGAGGTCTGTGTAAAGACCTGATGGAGGTCTGTGTAAAGACCTGATGGAGGTCTGTGTAAAGACGTGATGGAGGTCTGCGTAAAGACGTGATGGAGGTCTGTGTAAAGACCTGATGGAGGTCTGTATAAAGACGTGATGGAGGTCTGTGTAAAGACGTGATGGAGGTCTGTGTAAAGATGTGATGGAGGTCTGTGTAAAGATGTGATGGAGGTCTGTGTAAAGACCTGATGGAGGTCTGTGTAAAGATGTGATGGAGGTCTGTGTAAAGACGTGATGGAGGTCTGTGTAAAGACGTGATGGAGGTCTGTGTAAAGATGTGATGGAGGTCTGTGTAAAGACGTGATGGAGGTCTGTGTAAAGACGTGATGGAGGTCTGTTAAGTAGTAAAGACGTGATGGAGGTCTGTGTAAAGACGTGATGGAGGTCTGTGTAAAGACGTGATGGAGGGTCTGTGTAAAGACGTGATGGAGGTCTGTGTAAAGACGTGATGGAGGTCTGTGTAAAGACGTGATGGAGGTCTGTGTAAAGATGTGATGGAGGTCTGTGTAAAGACGTGATGGAGGTCTGTGTAAAGACGTGATGGAGGTCTGTGTAAAGATGTGATGGAGGTCTGCGTAAAGATGTGATGGAGGTCTGTGTAAAGATGTGATGGAGGTCTGTGTAAAGATGTGATGGAGGTCTGTGTAAAGACCTGATGGAGGTCTGCGTAAAGACGTGATGGAGGTCTGTGTAAAGATGTGATGGAGGTCTGTGTAAAGACCTGATGGAGGTCTGCGTAAAGACGTGATGGAGGTCTGTGTAAAGACGTGATGGAGGTCTGTGTAAAGACGTGATGGAGGTCTGTGTAAAGACCTGATGGAGGTCTGTGTAAAGACGTGATGGAGGTCTGTGTAAAGATGTGATGGAGGTCTGTGTAAAGACCTGATGGAGGTCTGTGTAAAGACGTGATGGAGGTCTGTGTAAAGACGTGATGGAGGTCTGTGTAAAGACCTGATGGAGGTCTGTGTAAAGACGTGATGGAGGTCTGCGTAAAGACGTGATGGAGGTCTGCGTAAAGACGTGATGGAGGTCTGTGTAAAGATGTGATGGAGGTCTGTGTAAAGACGTGATGGAGGTCTGTGTAAAGATGTGATGGAGGTCTGTGTAAAGACGTGATGGAGGTCTGTGTAAAGACGTGATGGAGGTCTGTGTAAAGACGTGATGGAGGTCTGTGTAAAGACGTGATGGAGGTCTGTGTAAAGACGTGATGGAGGTCTGTGTAAAGACCTGATGGAGGTCTGTGTAAAGATGTGACGGAGGTCTGTGTGAAGACCTGATGGAGGTCTGTGTAAAGACGTGATGGAGGTCTGTGTAAAGACATGATGGAGGTCTGTGTAAAGACGTGATGGAGGTCTGTGTAAAGACGTGATGGAGGTCTGCGTAAAGACCTGATGGAGGTCTGTGTAAAGATCTGATGGAGACGGGTTAGTTGGAGCTTTCAGCTGCTGCACCTTCGTCTCCGTCACTGAACCACTTGTGGCTGTTTTCAGATCTCTGACTTTGGGACTTGCTGCTGCTGCATTGTTCTGGCATTCTGTCCACTTGTCCACCTCGCTGCCCCTCATCTACTCTGAAGTCGTGTTGACCTTCTCACCTCGACCTGAGGACGTTCTCAGTCTGACGACCTTTGACCTCTGCTGTGGTCCAGGTATTTCACCTGTGGGCTCTTCGGGGCTCTCAGAGGCGTCCTGACAAGAGGAAAATGTGAACTTTGACCCAAGAACCAGTTTAGAGTTGCAACGTGTTCCTAATAGAAGAAAGATTCTTCTAAGTTCTGCTCGTGAACTCCTGACAGTTGAACCACCTGTGTTTTCAACAACATCGTCGTCGGTTAAACGTGCATTAACACCTGCAGGGTTTGTCATGAGACATAACTGGAAGGAGCAAGCACCGACAAGTGTTGCTAAGCTCCACAAAGACGACAGCGGTACAAAGAACTTATTGAAAGAAAGAAATGATTGAATAGACGGAGGGAGAAGTTTGCTCAGTCGTATTCATAACGTCAATGCTGAGACGTCCAAAAGCACGACGACAAACATCCATCTGGTTTGTGGCAGTTGTCATTACTCAACAGTTCAGAGTCTTTGTGTTGTGTTAGTGACGTCTCTCCTGATGTGAAATCCACAAGTTTCACTGTGAACTTGTGAGATTAGAGGGAGATTTTTCTTCTTTTACCGACTTAATCCTTTTATAATAGTTTTGACTTTGACAAAGTTATAAAACGCCTTGTTGTTCGTTACCTAGTAAAGAGAAATAAAACACGGTGCAGCCGCTCAAACATCAAACGTGTTTAATCACAATCACAAATACTTTATTGATCCACTCGTGGGAAATCATGTTTGTTACAGTCGCTCCATCTAGAATGGAAAATATCACATCATCAATATTGACAACGATTGAAATAGAGAAAGATAATCTGACGAGAGTAAATAACAGTAAACATTCTGGCCCTCGAGGCTAACGTTAGCTAGCATACCACTGTGGACAGGTTCTGTCTGAATAATCTCTAACCTGTGTTGACCTGCCAGACAAAGATCTTCTGATATCAGGGTCCGTCGGGCCGGGTGTGACTCCGGCTCTCTATCATGAGTCCAGATTGGCCCACACTGACTCCTCACTTCCTCTGGTGCTCAGAAACAAAGCTGCAGAGTGAGAGGACGGTCGGCCAGATGATCCTGGAGACGGCTGAGATTCATCGCTTCATAGTTGGATATATAACATTCAGATGTGCCCAGATTAAATGTATTTTATTCTGAAGGGGTCCAGCCTGAGAGCTAAATCATCTGTGATGTTTATTTAACTTCAATAAGCAACATTGAAATAAATGACGCAGAATTAAAGTTTATAAAGTGTAACATCAGCTCGTTGCACTGATTTCTAAGAGCTGATGTTAGCATTGTTAGCTCAGAAGACAGCAGCAGCTGTTTGGTGAAGAACGAGACACGTGCAGGTTATTTTCCACTCGGGTTCAAACCAGGCGTTGTTCATCACGATGACGCTGTCGCTGTGAGAGTTTGTCTGCTCGGGTTCAGACAGGGCGTGTCCAGAAGGATCAGAACAAAGGTTATTCCCTCCACGCTTTATATTAATATTGTTCTGCTCAGGGAAATATGATTTATTTATTTATTTATTTTTATGAGTGTGAAGCTGAAATGAAGCGTCCAGTAAAAGTGGGAGGAGAGCGGCTCAGCGCTGAAAGTCCCAGTCGTGACTGACTCACGAGTTTGGCCGAGTCCAACAGAACCACCACACACACACACACGCACACACACACACACACACACACACACACACACACACACACACACACACACCTCTCCACCACCTTCCGTCCCTCCCATCTCCCCCTGCCTGCCTCCAAACATGGAGAGGCTAAATCGGTCCCAGCTCGACGGGGGTCGGGCCGCTGCCAGGACTCCGAGCTGAACCTGGAGGACAGCGAGTCCTGCAGCAGATGGGAGGTGAGAAGAACGATGGGAGGGGGAGGAAACACTTATACCTGAGAGAGGGAGGGAGCGAGGGAGGGAGGGAGGGAGAGAACAAGGCGCTAGCTGCTGGAGGTGAAGGTTGTGTGAAGGGCGGCAGAACGTTAAATGCAGGAGAATAAACACGAAGCAGAGAGAATAATGAACCAGCAGCAAACCTGCAGCTGCTCATCTTAGTCAGTGCTTCACTTACACAGATGCATTCTGGGTAAACAATGCCTTGAACGACCCATGGAAAAAACACACTGCCAACCAGGAAATCAGAAAGTTCTTCTACATAAAAAAAACAAACTACAAAACATGAGAAAAGGACAAAAAAATTATGTGAAAATATGAGTTTCATCCTTTATGAAAATGTGTAAAAGTGTAATAACGTGTTGGACTCGTTATCGTCGCTGCGTTCTGAACTTCAGCTGCAGCTGTTAATCCTGTCGGACCCTCGTTGCCGTGGCGACGCAGAGTGGTCACGGAAAAGCTGTCGAAGCAACATGTGGAAAAATGTCTGATTCACCAAACTTTTACCCATAATCCTGCTGCGTTTATAATCTCTGTGTGTGTGCGTGTGTGTGTGTGTGTGTGTGTGTGTGTGTGTGTGTGTGTGTGTGTGTGTGTGTGTGTGTGTGCATGTGTGTGCGTGTGTGCGTGTGTGCGTGTGTGTGTGTGTGTGTGTGTGGCTGCCTCCCCTGACGTCGTACACAATATCCAGCAGCCTCCTTTGAGCCACAGCTCATAAAAGCCGAGCCACAAGCCGACGTGCTGTTTACACCACACACGCACACGCACACACACACACACACACACACACACACACACACACACACACACACACACACACACACACACACACTGCTTTTTCATGTGTTTAATTTTTTAATTTCGTATAAGAAGTGCAGCAGCGGGCCGCAGGGCGTCGTCAGCACCACGGTCCCTGTGAGCTGGCGGTGTGGAGTCGCCCTCCCTCTCTCCGCCCTCGGATCTTATTTGCCTCCTTAACCAACTTGTTTTTTACAAACCGGAGCACAAACAGGTGGAGGCGGCTTTGTGTTCGCTACCATTTGTTTACAGTCGCCCAACTCGTTAAAGAGCTGCTTTGGCTTACAAATTACACGTGTGACTCCGTCGAAACAGCTGGAAAGACTTTGCACGTCCGAGTGCTTCTCAGCACGACGGCGGCGGAGCAGAATGTGAAAAAACAAAAAAGGGAAAACCTCCACCGTCGGTTTGAAGAGACGAGAGGAACGGCTCCTAAACTTCAAAGCGAGCTCCACAATTACAGAGGAGGACTTCGCCCCGCTCGCCTGTCGGCCGGCTGAGCGATGGGCCTCCTGAGCCGGGCGGGACAGATGAGTTAGCAGGAAGCCCCGGCGCTGACCTCGCCACCCCCTGCCCTCCATCCATCAGAGGTCAGAGGGCACCGGGACACCTCCATCCATCCATCAGCGGCTGTTTACAGCCACAGAGCTGCAGATGTGGGTGATGGCGAGGCCACGGCGGCCCACAGGCACCAACATGTGTTCAGCCACCCAGAGATGCACGTCCACCGCCTCACCAGAGCCGCCGCCGTACAGGAAGTCTCGCTCTAATAACGCCATCAGACATCAAACGTGAAATCCTCCATCACTGCAGTCTGAGTCTCTGTCCGTCAGCTGAGTCATGGCGCCACAGAATTAACGAACAGAGATCATTAAACACGCTGCTGAGTGGGTTTTTACACACAAACTTAAAGAAAAAACTCAAAATGTGAATTTTAATTTCTCTGTTTTAGGTTTTTATTTCTCCTGGTAGCTCGACAGACTTGGAAATAATGAAAGTTAATCAGCGACGGCAAGATGAATGAAACAGAACGACACATTTTAAATACTTTAAAGAAAAGTTCACTTATCTCCTAAACAACTGAGATGGCTGGAGACTTGTTTTACATCCAAAAATAGATAAAAACTCTAAAACTCCATTGAATCTTTGCCAAATTATCTGTTAGCACTTCCTGTCAGCAGTGAACCTGTGGATGTTCAGACAACTGTCACTGGATCACTGTGAGACTGAAGGAAACTTAAAAACGTGATGTTTCTAAGGCAGGTTCTGAACATGTGAGGAGAGACTTTGTTGAGGATTTCCACAGAACAGTTCTGGAGCGTCACAGTAAAACAGAGCTGCAGCATTCTGCTAAACAACTAAAGCAGCTGGATACTCATTTTAAAACAGAGAAACAACCAAAAACAATAAATAAATAGTCTTAAACTCTGTTAAATCTTTGCCGAATTATCTGTTAGCACTTCCTGTTAGCAGTGAACCTGTGGATGTTCAGACAACTGTCACTGGATCACTGTGAGACTGAAGGAAACTTAAAAACGTGATGTTTTAAGGCAGGTTCTGAACATGTGGGGAGAGACAGAAAAGTTCTGGAGCGTCACAGTAAAACAGAGCTGCATTGTTCTGCTAAAAACAGAAATCAGATGTGTCCATCAGCTCGTCTGTGATCACAGTCTGCAGGAGTGAACACATCACTAACTGATCTGAGACCAGATGATATCTGCAGGAACATCGATCGCGTCGGGCTAGACGCTAACACTTTTAGCGTAGCAGCTACAGTGAAGATTTCAGCTTTATAAAAGGTGTGAATGACGTCTTTTCAAATAATTTGGGGATTTCAGACCAACATCTGAACATAGATCTCAAAATTCGAAGACAGAATGATGTTGTGTCTTTGACTCTCAGGCTAAAGTAAAATACAAACGGTACCAAAGTGCTTTGAATACATTTTGTCCCTGTGAGTTTTTCATGTCGAGGTGGAAAAGAATCTGAACCCGGAAACAAACTCGTAACGACTTAAAGCTTCTGAGAACACAGCCGCTGTTTCAATAACTCTGAAGTTCTCCAGGAACAAAAAGCTACCCGGGCTGCAGTTTGTCTAATCAGACGGTAACTCTCCGCAGAACCCGACCCTCTCTGGGTTTGGTTAAAAATAAAGGACGGCTGTTCTGCGGCTCCCTCAGCCTGCAGAGAAAACATCATCCATTACCTCTGTGACAGGCCCCCCGGGGACCCCAGGGCCCGGCGCTCTGTGGGGGTCGCCTTTATTGACCTCCCTACCCCCCCAACACACACACACACACACACACACACACACACACACACACTGTCCAGCATGTGGTCACATACATCATGGCGAGGTCTTTCTTCCCTGACAGCGTAAATGAGCGTCCGTCAGATAATGAAGCGAGGAGGCGATCAGACGGCAGATGGAGAGAAACGTTCAGACTGTGTAAAGACTCTGAGACAGTCACCAGTCAGCTGTTCACATCCACATTAATATCAAGTCTTTACTTTAGATTTAATATCAAGTCTTTACTTTAGATTTTTATGTTATAATTTTACTTTAAAAAAATAATAACAATTAAATGTTGTCTGATTTTCTCTGTTCTTTTTAAATCTGATCAATCAGACTGAACTTTCGTGTGGTATAGCGCTATCACACACACACACACACACACACACACACACACACACTAAATGAGTAGTAATTACAGCCTCTTTACAGTTTTACTGGGGCGCTAAACAACAACACCTCCCCCACATCACAGCATGGAAGTGTGTGTGTGTGTGTGTGTGTGCGTGTGTGTGTGTGTGTGTGTGCCACTCAGCCTCCTTTAATACATCCATTAATGTTGCCGCTGAGATGAAAGCAGAGCTGCAGATGTTATTAACAGTCAGTGAGGAGCTGACGGACAAGACGACCCACAACACAACACAACACAACACAACACAACACAACACAACACAACACAACAGAACGCTGTCGGGACCTCTGGGTTACGTTTGTTAATGAGTAACCTAACAGAGAGATGACATCAGTGCTGTTCTCTGGTTGCTGTGTGTTGTTGCTCGTGTGTCTCTGAGTCGGATCATGAGTGTGGAGCTGATAAATCTCCTCCAGGTAAAGAGCCCGCCTCCTTCAGGCTGCAGCAGCAGAGACTGAGGGTCTGAAGTCGTCTCATGCTACATATAAAAACTCTGTGAAGACGTCACAGAAGCTTTAGTCCTCTCTCTCTCTCTCTCTCCGCTGAACGTCGTTGCCTTCGTCGTCTCGATGTGTTTCTGCTCAGCGGGGGTAAAACTGATCCCAGACCAGTTTGGTGCTGGTCCAGGCTGCGAGCTGCGAGGCGGTCTGAGCTGCCGCTCCCTGCTAACAGGATTATAATTTTATAATGAGCAGGTGGCTCCAGATTACAGCCCAGAGTGGAAACTCTGAAATTAGACTTTTGGAGCGGCCCTGAACCGCTCAGCATGTGTTTTTACTCTCGCTTCATTTGGCCGACGACAGACTCTTCTGACTCTTCTGACTCTTCAGACTCTTCTGACTCTTCTGACTCTTCAGACTCTTCAGACTCTTCTGACTCTTCTGACTCTTCTGACTCTTCTGACTCTTCAGACTCTTCAGACTCTTCTGACTCTTCTGACTCTTCTGACTCTTCAGACTCTTCAGACTCTTCTGACTCTTCTGACTCCTCAGACTCTTCTGACTCTTCAGACTCTTCAGACTCTTCTGACTCTTCTGACTCTTCTGACTCTTCAGACTCTTTGCTGTTAGTGTGGGAGATTTTCTGCAACGCGACAATCAGGAGGAACAGGAGAATATTCCTGAAGTGACGTGTCTCTGTTAAAAACAATCTTTATGTGATGCTTATAAAACCTGTTCCACCTCTTCAGATAAACAGTCTGGACAGTTTGTCTCGTCACGTTCTCCATGAAGTCGTCGGCCGGACGTTAAAGCTCCTCCCTGGAGGAACGCTGCGACTCTGAGGCCGACACTGTGATGAAACCACCTCGTGATTATCGCTCTTTGTGGCAAATTAGATGCAGTTTAGGCCAATTACCTGCTATCAGATCAGAGGGGAACAGCAGCTTTGGCAGAGCGATGAGCCGGCCGGAGGAAAGACGACAAGAAAGACGTTCCCTCCTCAACAGACGTGGTGTTCGTGCTCGTCTTCACGTCTTTGTGCTCACTTCTTCCTCTTTCACACTCCGACTGAAGATAAACTGAAGTGAAGTGTTAGAGAGTAACTCACATGAACCCAACTGTACTTTACATGAATATGTCCAGTTTTCTGCTACTTGCTAATGATTCTCCACCAAATATCACACTCAGTACACTGCTGTTATTATTAGTTTATCGGTTCACCCAAAAATCAAAACCACGCGTCTCAGATACTCGATGACTATTTTCTTTCAGTTTCACTGCGCAGGACAGAAGCGTGCATCAAGTCATGTAAGGAGGCTAAGCTAAGCTAGGTCAGAAGATCAGTGATTTTGGGGTGAACTGTTTCTTTAATCAGAAATAATACGTCACAGTTTATTTGTGGGTTGTAATTCTGTAACATTAACTTTAATTTTTATCAGCGTGGAGGAGATGATGACTCCGCACATCAGCTTAGAAATTCTCTAAAAAGACGCTCCTCATGTTCAGAACCTGCCTTAGAAAAATCTTGTTTTTAAGTTCTCTTCAGTCTCACAGTGACCCAGTGACAGTCGTCTGAACACCCACAGGTTCACTGCTAACAGGAAGTGCTAACAGATAATTCGGCAAAGATTTAATGGAGTTTTATAGTATTTATTTATTGTTTTTGGTTGTTTCTCTGTTTTGAATCACGTCTCCAGCTGCTTCAGTTGAAACGTTATATTGAGATTGTTTTGGGTGAACTGCTCCTTTTAATGTTTACATCTACTGTTCTGAGGAAGACGCTTGCTTGATTTTCTGCAGTGATGGAGAAAGAAAATTGTCTCTACATTAAAATGCTCACACAGAAACAGGTGGATCATCCTGAGTGAGCAGGTCATGACTTCTGTGAAGAGACATGTTGCTGTTTGACTTGTGTAAATGTGTTCTGTCAGCTGGTGTCATCTCTTTGTGTTTCTCTTCTGTGGAGAATGTAACTGGTTGTGTTTAATCACTGGGTCGTGCTGAGCTGTTCCTGCATGAAGCCAAATATTTCCATCTGAAATGTGGGTGGAAATGCAGAACCAGGCCGTGCTTCACTTACACTTCCTGTTCTGAAGTTATTTTTAAGGATTTCTAACGCGTGAGTCCAGCGTTTCTCTGGACGCTCTGCAGACTGTAATGAGTCTGAGCGTCAGCAGCGTGAAAGTAAACTCCTCGACAGTGCGGCTGTATCTGGGTCAGGGACGGGCAGCGACGTGCCGGCCGCGGAGGATCTGCAGCAGCTGGTTTCAGTCAGCAGATGAGGAAACTCTGGCTGACTGTCAGCTGCTGCAGTCAAACCTTATTTATTGTTCGCAGCGCTGCGTATCTTGGCAGAGCTCCGCGTGAACTTCTCTCTCCTGTCCACTCCTGTACGGTTTATTTAGAGCTGTTACCAGAGCCGCTCAGTGAGCTCAGGCAGAGATTCTCCGTCTGTGTCTGGTGTTTGTTGTTCAGGTCGTCCTGCAGTCAGCACGCTGTCTGCTCCTGCAGCCGGATGTTTTCATCCTCACGGTGCTGAGTGTCATCTGCTGAGAGCTTCATCAACTCATCGTACAGCTGTAGTTCAAATGAAACCTGACAACATTATGACTCTGATCTCAGTGTTCAGAAAGACTGAAATACAAGCACACACACACACACACACACACACACACACACACACACACACACACTCATACAGATCAATACATACAAACATGTACGATCATAAAACATTAAAAGATGAACACACACACACTTGAGGGATGGAGCTGTGCAGCCTCGGGCCTGTTGACATCCTCTAACGACCCCAACACACACACACACACACACACACACACACACACACACAGTCTCATTAACAGAGCCTCTCTCTTCACTTGACTTCCCTCTCTAATTGGCTCACCATTTCTTCTCATTAATTATGCTCCATTTCATGCTCCCTTAATGAGTCTGGCCCCGCCTCCCTCCTTTAACGCTAATTAGCAGCTTTGAGACTCACACTGTCGACCTCAACAACAACAACAACAACAACATCAACAACAGGAAACAGCCTCTCCGTGTTCTCCAGCGTGTTAACCTCTCTGTGTTTTGTGTTTTGTCCCCGTGCAGCACCCGTACCCGTCGGAGGAGCAGAAGAAGCAGCTGGCTCAGGACACCGGCCTCACCATCCTGCAGGTCAACAACTGGTGAGTCGGCGGCGACGCCACGCGCTCGCTGCGTTTGTGAACCCGAGGCGACCTGAAGCTAATGAATGAGTCCTGTGGGGTTGACTCCACTCCAAACATCCCCCGGCTACAGCAGAGAGGGGAGGAGGTCGTTAATTGGAGGCTTAATTGGAGCTGGGAGGGCGGAGGTAGAGACCTGTCGGGTACTTCCTGTTTACCGATACAGAAAAGGAACCGTCAGCGAGTTTCACTGCTGGGAATTGAACCGCTAACACGTCGTTAGCACCAGTGATGGAAGGTGACCTGTGTGCCAATCTGAGGAGCAGGAAGTGAAAATACTTAAATACTTCAGTTTGTTGTACGTCAGATTTATACTTAGTTACATTCCATCACTGGATACTTGTACTGCACGTATTTCTACTTTATCAGCTTTTTTCTTCTACACGAGCATTTTATAGATCTGCTCCGGCGGTCATGTGGCGGCGGTCACACACACGTTCAGATTGTACAACAACAACAACCTGATTAATGGAGTTTTGATGTGTTTGCGGTGATATCTGAGGTCACTGAACGTGTCAGGAAACATTTGCATGACTCGATAAAACTCCCATGAAGTTCTGTCACACAGAACCGGTGATTTACATGGACGGGGACGTGAGCGGCGCCGATCGCTCAGCTGACGCCTGACGCAGATTTACATTAACTTTGAATAAGCAGAATAAACCGGCAGTGCGTTTTTAATGTCGTGGAGCCGATTTTATATCATTTGCATCAGCAGCGAGTCAGAACTGAAATCAGAGACTAAACAAAGAGTCACATTTCATCATTTTTTAAACAGCTGCTTCCTAAAAACCCTCCGTGAGCTCGTCGGACCGGCTCAGCCCGCCGTGACGCGATTCAACACCACCACGTCTCCGGGTCTCCACTCCTCCACAAGAATTCCACTTCCTGTCTTTAATGTGAATATCTCAGAGGAGACGCCGCCGGTCGGTGCTGCTCCCTCAGAATATTTGGCCGTTGCCGTGGTAACACCTCTGGAGCAGCAGGCGTTGTTTTTGCCGATTCTGCAGAATCTGAGTAAACGAGCGAGCAGAGACGAGTGTGTGTGTGTGTGTGTGTGTGTGTTAGTGATTTCTTCTGATGCTCTTCCTATCGCCTCCTTGTTCCCTTTCTTTGCTTCCTTTTATTCCCTCCCCTTGTTTCTTCATATGTCCTTTCCTTGCTTCCTTCCTTTTGTCCAATTTTATTTCCTTTCCTTGCCTCCTCTCCTTTGCTTCTTTCTGTTTCATCTCCTTGTTTCCTTTATTTTCATGTAATCTCCTTGTTTCCTCCTCTCCTTCTTCCCCTCGATTTGCTTCCTTTTATTTCTTCTCCTTGCATCCTCATTTCCTCTTTTTGTTCCCTTCCCTCGCTTACTTTATTTCTTCTCCTCGACTGTCCTCTCCTTATTTCCTTCTCTCCTCTCCTTGTCTCCCCTCTCCTCCTCCTTTCCTTTTAACCGCTCTCTTCTCCGGCCTCCCGTCTTCTTGTTACCTTCCCTTGCTCACTTTTTTATTTTTTCCTCTTGCTTCCTTCCATTTTTCTCCTTGTTTCCTTCTATTTTCTCCTTGTTTCCTTCCTTTCCTTCCCTTTTTCTCTTCTTTTTGTTTCTTCATCTCCTCTCCTCGTTCCCACTCATTGCTTCCTTTCTTGTCTCCCCTCATTGGTTATCTCCTCTTCCTGCCTCCCATCTTCTTGTTTCCTTCCCTTACTTCCTTTTTGATTTTCTTCCTTGTTTCCTTTTCTCTTCTCCTTGTTTCATCCCTTCCTCTGCTTGTTACCTTCCCTTGCTTCCTTTTTATTCCTTCCTCTTGTTTCTTTCTATTTTCTCCTTGTTTCCTTCCTTTCTTTCCTTTGGTCTCTTTTTTTTGTTTCGTCATCTCCTTACCTTGCTTCCTTTCTCATCTTTCCTAGTATTTTATCCTTGTTCCCTCCTCTCTACTCCTAGTTGTTCCCTTCTTCCTCTTTCTTTCACCTCATCTCTTCCCTCATTGGTTATCTCCTCTTCCTCCTCTCATTTTCTCCTCCTCTCCACCTTCATCTCTCCTTCTTTCCTGTGTTATCCTTCACTTCCTCCTTCCTCTTCTTGCCTCCCGTCCTCCTCCTCACATTTACTCTGATCACACTGGGTCGTTAATTTCATCGTTGTTTTACTTCAACAGTTGTCACACTTGTGTTTGTTGGCGTGTGTGTGTGTGTGTGTGTGTGTGTGTGTGTGTGGTGCAGCAGTTGGTGTAAATGGCATTTTCATGGCAAACAGCTGGACTGGTTTATTTAAACACACCCGTCATGGAGGAGGAGGGTGACCTGAGAATGACACCCGGGGTGGGCGGGGCTACCGACTGTTTTACAAGCTGTGTGTGTGTGTGTGTGTGTGTGTGTGTGTGTGTGTGTGTGTGTGTGTGTGGTTGTGTAGCTGCTTTGTTTAGACCCTCTCTGAAGCGTCTGACTGTACAGATGACTGAAGCTGATGTTTATTATTTTCACGACAACGATTTCATTTCTTAACTTTTGAGTGGTAAAAAGTCAAAGTTATAAACATGATTAGAGCTGTGAGTCTGAGGCTGTAGAGCGGTGTCGTCTGTGTTCCCAGGAAATCAGTTTGCATGTCAGTGTTACGAGTTTCAAAGTGTGTAACTGGAGTAACAAATTATTTGTGTTGAGGTTCTCTGCTCTCGACTCTCCTGGATGAAACCCTGGGAAACAGAATCTTATAATCAGTGAATGAAAGAGTGAACCGCCATCTTCTTCCCCGAGTCTCGCTCTCTTTATTATACATTTCCAAAATCATGGTATAAAACAATAAACATTCCCCAGTGCAATCATGTTTCAGTTTCAATGTCCATTTGGTAGTTTAAATGTAAACACATCAATACAGTTGTTTCTACTTTCCACACGTCAGTGGGCAACATCTCACACACACATTCACAGAAATAATCATGTCTTTATGAAACTAATCATCACTCTTTCTTTTAAATGCAATCATGTCCAAACTATAGACCATGCTTTTAACTTACAGAGATATATATATTTGTTTTAACTCAAGTAATCCACCATTATATCAGTGTAATAATGTAAATCATAAACCCTCTTTGGTTTTAAATCAATATTTAAATGACTTTAGAGTCAAAACATGAATCACAATACACACACAGAGAGAACTGTTCAACTTATGATGCATCTTCAAATACAGATTGTTTCCAAAAACTAAAATTTGACAACCGACTCATTACAGCTACAATACACCACTGCACACTTTGGGAGGAAGCAGTCTTTGTAAGTTTTACTGAGTACCGACCTGGAAAATAGAATCATGGAATCAGTGAATGAAAGAGAAAACTGCCTGACTTTAACATATATACATTATAAAGCAGGAGGTAACAGATATCACTATGAAAGTCCTCCAGTTCATTACTAACATCAACACAATCATTGTTTGTTTTACAATGGTTCTGATATTTCATGTTTAAATATGCAAACAAGGGATCTAATTAAATGAATTGAATGAAATGAATAAATGTAAATGAATGTCTGAAGATAAATCTGAACTAAGTTAAACACCTACATCTGTATTTAAGACATTTTCTGTCCAGTCGTCTGAAATAAAACATGTTATAGAAGCAAAATGGACCAAAATCTAAAACTGGACAAGAGCCTGAGAACATGAAGTGTTCAGCTGTAGTGTTTCCTCTGACATGACTTCTGTCTATTTGACTGGAATGAACTCAGCAGTGGTGCCAGAATCTAAAACATGAACTCCAGCATAGAGAGGCTGAGTGAATGTGGTCTGGACTCTGTGGAGGAGAGTCATGGTGTCAGAGACGCTGTAGAAGGACAGAATACCTGCACTGTGATCCAGGTACACTCCAACTCTGGAGGACCGAGGACCTGAGACGGGAGTTTGGATGTTGTTGTAATAAAACTGGTAACTGTTATTGTCACATCTTAACATCCAAGATTTGTCATTGTATCCAAATCCACATTCAGATGAAATCCCTGCTCTGCTGATATTCTTGTATGCGACTGCAACACGAACTCTCCCTCCTCCTCTTCCTCTTCCTCTCAACTCCACCTCCCAGTAACAACGTCCAGTCAGACTCTCTCTACTCAGGACCTGAGACCACCAAGTGAATCTGTCTGGATGATCAGAATAAGACTGATATTGACTCATTAATGTTACTTTTCTGTTCCCCTCAGATAATAACAGACATGGGTGTGCTGTGTTTGGATCCAGTGTGATTTCACGTGAATATCTTAAGAAGTCAGCTCTGGTCTTGGGCTCTGGTTGTGGGTTTGACAGTAAAACATCCACTTGAGTCACTGTCAGTGAGATGTTGGTCCATGTCTCTCTCAGGACATCCTGTAGTTTGTCTCTGAGCTCTGACACAGCTGCTGTCACATCCTCAAAGTAGTTGAGAGGACGGATCTTGATGCTGGATGAGTGTGTAGACTCACTGAGTGCTGACAGTGAGGGGTAGTTGTGTAGAAACTGGTTGTGATCCTCTGTGTGTGAGAGCTTCTTCAGCTCAGCGTCTTTCCTCTTCAGCTCAGTGATCTCCTGCTCCAGCTTCTCCTGAAGCTCTTTGACTCGACTCACTTCAGTTTGCTGCTGGGATCTGACATGCTGCTTCACATCAGAGCGTCTATTCTCCATGAGACGGATCAGCTGGGTGAAGATCTTCTCACTGTGCTCCACTGCTTTATCAGCAGAGCCATTGATGGCCTCCACCTCCTGTTGAAGCAGCTTCACATCTTCCTCTCTGTCCTGGATTCTCTGCTGGATGTTGTGTTGACTCCCCTCCAGCTCTCTCTGCCTCTCAGTCCTCTCTGCTGCAGCTGACACTGTGTCGTGGCCTTTATGTTCGTCCACAGAGCAGAGATAACAGATACACTGCTGATCAGTACGGCAGAACATCTTCATCACCTCATCATGACGAGAGCAGATGTTCTCCTGGAGCTTCTCTGACGGCTCCACCAGCTTGTGTTTCTTGAATTGAGCCACAGTATAATGACGCTGAAGATGTTTCTCACAGTATGAAACCAAACAGACTAAACAGGACTTAGCTGCTCTCAGTTTCCTCCCAGTGCAGACATCACAGGCCACATCTTCAGGTCCAGCATAGCAGAGATCAGCAGGAGCAGCTTGGAGTCCAGTCTTCTTCAGCTCCTCCACTAAAGCTGCTAACATGGTGCTTTTCACCAGGACAGGCCTCGGTGTGAAGCTCTGCCTGCACTGAGGGCAGCTGTGGGTTTTCTTCTCATCCTCTTCATCCCAGTAGGATTGAATACAGTTCTTGCAGTAGCTGTGTCCACAGGGAATAGTTACCGGGTCCTTCAGTAGATCCAAACAGACGGAACAAGAGAAAGTCTCTCGGTCAAGCTGAACTGCTTTTTGTGCCATTTCACCTCTCAGTGTCAACGACCGTCTGAGTTTCACTTCCTGATAACTGAAACTAGTCTGAGCTCTGATCTGAACAGGGTGTGTTTGTGCAGCGAATCAGGTCTGTCAGCTGATCTGAAGGGGAGGAACCAGGAAATACACTGACAGAGTGGAGCTGCTGTGTGAGAGGAGGAGGAGGAGGAGGAGGAGAAGGAGGAGGAGGAGGAGAGAGGAGGAGGAAGAGGAGGAGGAGGAGGAGGAGGAGGAAGAGGAGGAGGAGGAGGGAGGGCTGATCGAGCTGTGAGTCATTCCAGGAAGAGGAGCAGCTCTGAGACTCTGAACTTTGTTTCCACATTTACAACCAAGCCTCCAATAAAACCTGCTGCACATGATCGTGTGTGTGTGTGTGTGTGTGTGTGTGTGTGTGTGTGTGTGTGTGTTTACATATATATGTCTAATTCAAGCTGCAGCCAGATTACAGGAGAAAACAGTGTGATGCATCAGGGCAGCATCGAGGAGACAGGTTGCTTTTTATCCGTGTCATCTTTGATTGAGAGCACAAACTAAATGTTGGCTGTAAAAAGCAACAAGTGACAGAAAACTCTGCTCATTTCTCTGTGATGAAGCTGTTTTAACCATCAAGTCTAAAGGACAGAGACTGAGCGACTCTGCTGCTCTCAACATGAACTGTGAGCTTTGTGGTGCTTCAGGAGGGAAACTGCCTCCGTCATACTCTCATATTAGTTTCATGTTTTGTCCGTCAGCTCTGTGTGAGACCCTGAATGAAGACGACAAGAAAAGACTTTACACGTTTGTTTATTCATGATTTAAAGCTTCACTTTGTTCACACATCCATCAGTAAAGTCTGTTCAATGATTTCATCAACAGATTCACTTACCACACAATCAGTTTGTTGGATCTCACACATATGTACAAGACAATAATCAACACTCTGCTTATTGATTATGATCATGATTATTACACTTTATAAAACCTCACAGTTCCTCATTACAACATCCACGTGAACAAAAACAACCACATGTGTTCTGCCGGACAAACTCCAACATTTACAGAAGGACAGCTGACAAGGCGTCAAAGTACCGCCCAGAATGTTTGATTGACAGGTGAAGAAATGCCCCAACAATCAGCAATAAACACACAAAGACAAAAACACACAATGTAACACACACTGTCCCACGGAGACACAACAGGTGACGTGAACCAACAGATATCACATCAAACTTCTCCAGATGATTACTGACATATTTACATCATCAAACATATCGTTATGTACATTTAGATATTCAAATGAGGCGTAATCTCATCAGAACCGTCCAGAACAGAACTCTGAACATTGGATGAAATCAGGCTCAAAGTTCTTGTTTCGTGTTGTCGACATGCATTTATGATTCATTAAATTTTCTGTCCAGTCGTCTGAAATGAAACATGTTACAGAAGCAAAATGAACCAAAGTCTAAACATGGACCAGAGCCTGAGAACATGAAGTGTTCAGCTGTAGTGTTTCCTCTGACATGACTTCTGTCTATTTGACTGGAATGAATTCAGCAGTGGAGTCAAAATCTAAAAGCCAAACTCCAGCATAGAGAGGCTGAGTGAATGTGGTCTGGACTCTGTGGAGGAGAGTCATGGTGTCAGAGACGCTGTAGAAGGACAGAATACCTGCACTGTGATCCAGGTACACTCCAACTCTGGAGGACAGAGGACCTGAGACGGGAGTTTGTATGTTGTTGTACCAATACTGATAACTGGTATTGTCACATCTTAATGCCCAAGATTGGTTATTTCTTCCAAATACTCATTCAATTGTGCTGTCTGCTCTGCTGATATTCTTGTATGCGACTGCGACATAAACTCGTCCTCCTCCTTCTCCTCTCCACTCCAACTCCCAGTAACAACGTCCAGTCAGACTCTCTCTACTCAGGACCTGACGCCAGTAAGTGAATCTGTCTGGATGATCAGAATAAGACTGTGGTTGTCTCATGTATGTTACTTTTCTCTTCCCCTCAGATAATACCAGCAGTGTGTTTGCTGTGTTTGGATCCAGTGTGATTTCACGTGAATATCTCAAGAAGTCAGCTCTGGTCTCGGGCTCTGGTTGTGGCAGTAAAACATCCACTTGAGTCACTGTCAGTGAGATGTTGGTCCATGTCTCTCTCAGGACGTCCTGTAGTTTGTCTCTGACCTCTGACACAGCTGCTGTCACATCCTCAAAGTACTTGAGAGGACGGATCTTGATGCTGGATGAGTGTGTAGACTCACTGAGTGCTGACAGTGAGGGGTAGTTGTGTAGAAACTGGTTGTGATCCTCTGTGTGTGAGAGCTTCTTCAGCTCAGCGTCTTTCCTCTTCAGCTCAGTGATCTCCTGCTCCAGCTTCTCCTGAAGCTCTTTGACTCGACTCACTTCAGTTTCCTGCTGGGATCTGACCTGCTGCTTCACATCAGAGCGTCTTTCCTCCATGAGACGGATCAGCTGGGTGAAGATCTTCTCACTGTGCTCCACTGCTTTATCAGCAGAGCCATTGATGGCCTCCACCTCCTGTTGAAGCAGCTTCACATCTTCCTCTCTGTCCTGGATTCTCTGCTGGATGTTGTGTCGACTCCCCTCCAGCTCTCTCTGCCTCTCAGTCCTCTCTGCTGCAGCTGACACTGTGTCGTGGCCTTTATGTTCGTCCACAGAGCAGAGATAACAGATACACTGCTGATCAGTACGGCAGAACATCTTCATCACCTCATCGTGACGTGAGCAGATGTTCTCCTGGAGCTTCTCTGACGGCTCCACCAGCTTGTGTTTTTTAAATGTAGCTGATTCATAATGAGGCTGGAGGTGTTTCTCACAGTAAGAAGCAAAACAGACTAAACAGGACTTAACTGCTCTCAGTTTCCTCCCAGTGCAGACATCACAGGCCACATCTTCAGGTCCAGCATAGCAGAGATCAGCAGGAGCAGCTTGGAGTCCAGTCTTCTTCAGCTCCTCCACTAAAGCTGCTAACATGGTGCTTTTCACCAGCTCAGGCCTCGGTGTGAAGCTCTGCCTGCACTGAGGGCAGCTGTGGGTTTTCTTCTCATCCTCTTCATCCCAGTAGGATTGAATACAGTTCTTGCAGTAGCTGTGTCCACAGGGAATAGTCACCGGATCCTTCAGTAGATCCAAACAGACGGAACAAGAGAAAGTCTCTCGGTCAAGCTGAAATGCTTTTTGCGCCATTTCACCTCTCAGTGTCAAAGACCGTCTGAGTTTCACTTCCTGATAACTGAAACTAGTCTGAGCTCTGATCTGAACAGGGTGTGTTTGTGCAGCGAATCAGGTCCGTCAGCTGATCTGAAGGGGAGGAACCAGGAAATACACTGACAGAGTGGAGCTGCTGTGTGAGAGGAGGAGGAGGAAGAGAAGGAGGAGGAGGAGGAGGAGGAGAGAGGGCTGATCGAGCTGTGAGTCATTCCAGGAAGAGGAGCAGCTCAGAGTCTCTGAACTTTGTTTTCACATTTACAACCAAGCCTCCAATAAAACCTGCTGCACATGATTGTGTGTGTGTGTGTGTGTGTGTGTGTGTGTGTGTGTGTGTGTGTGTGTGTGTGTATACATATATATGTCTACTTCATGCTGCAGCCGGCTTACAGGAGAAAACAGTGTGATGGATCAGGGCAGCGTCAAGGAGACAGGTTGCTTTTTGTCCGTGTCATCTTTGTCTGAGAGCACAAACTAAATGTTGGCTGTAAGAAGCAACAAGTGACAGAAAATTCTGCTCATTTCTCTGTGATGAATACTGAATCAATACTGTGTGCGCTTTGTTTTTCTATGCACTCCGATCCTCACTTCGTTCCGTCATTTCCTGTTTTCTTGTTATGGATTACTAGCACGAGACTAGCACCACCCGCTGTTAAGGAGGCTTATTGCATCTTGTGCAGGCGCAGAACGTACATGCTACAGCACGTCGAAGCGGTGTGTTCAATGCAACTTTTTTGACAAACAAGTCAGACTAGAGGACAGAGAGTGGTCAGATAAGGCAGTTGGACGTCTGGTCGTTGTGTGGGGGCCTTTAAAGGACAGAGACTGAGCGACTCTGCTGCTCTCAACATGAATTGCAAGCTTTGTGGTGCTTCAGGAGGAAAACTGCCTCCGTCATACTCTCATATTAGTTTGATGTTTTGTCCGTCAGCTCTGTGTGAGACCCTGAATGAAAACGAGGAGAAAAGACTTCGTACACGTTTATTTATTCATGATTTAAAGCTTCACTTTGTTCACACGTCCATCAATAAATTTTGTTCAATGACTCAGGGATTTCATCAACAGATTCACTTCATCCACACAATCACTTTGTTGGATCTCACACAGGTACAAGACGATAATCAACGCTCTCTTTATTGATTATGATTGTAATTTTTACACTTTATTATTACTTCTTCAAAAAGAAGCTAGTAAACTAGTAATATATAACATACTCCATTTTCAAAGTAACAAAAAATGTGTGTGATAAGTAATGTATTACTATATTTAGACAGTAATATAATAACATAATACATTACTTTAAAATGAAAGTAATGAGTAATATCTAAGATAATTCATTTTGAAAGTAACTCAAAAGTGACCCAATAAGTACTATATTACTCTACACAGAGAGTAATATTTCAACATCATTATATTAGTTTAAAATTACATCATCACACTTGCCCTGTTATAAACGTTTGACCTTCTCTTTATGAGCCTGACAGCACTGAAATATGTGGTGTACACACACACACACACACACACACACACACACACACACACACACACACACTGGATCAGGGCTGTAGGACGTTTAAGCTACAGAAGAGAAACTTTGTCATGGTGGATGGTTGAAGATGAGTTCAGCCTGAGGAGTGAAGGTGCTGTGTAGTCTGGTGGTACAGCAGCTTCACTCCTGCATCTGTTGTCAAAGGGCAGCAGGGTGAACAGACTGGTGGGTGTTATCTTTTAGTATCTTTGGGCCCTTTGCAGACGTCTCACTTCACTGATGTCACTGATGTCCTGTAGATGGTACCAGCAATGTTCTGGACGGTTTTAATCAGCTGTGGAGTCGTCCCAGGCTGCAATGAACCATGACAGTTTGTGATGTTTCTATTGTTCTTCTGTCTTCTGTGTACTCATTCAAACGTCCACGTGAACAAAAACAACCACATATGTTCTGCCGCACAAACTCCAACATTTACAGAAAGACAGCTGACAAGACATCAAAGTACCGCCCAGAATGTTTGATTCACAGGAGAAGAAACAGCACAACAATCAGGAACAAACACGAAGACAAAAACACACAATGTAACACACACTGTCCCATGGAGACACAACAGGTGACGTGAACCAACAGATATCACATCAAACTTCCCCAGATGATTACTGACATATTTACATCATTAAGCATATCGTTATGTACATTTAAATATTCAAATGAGGCGTAATCTCATCAGAACCGTCCAGAACAGAACTCTGAACATTGGATGAAATCAGGCTCAAAGTTCTTGTTTCATGTTGTCGACATGCATTTAAGATTCATTTAATTTTCTGTCCAGTCGTCTGAAATGAAACATGTTACAGAAGCAAAATTAACCAAAGTCTAAACATGGACCAGAGCCTGAGAACATGAAGTGTTCAGCTGTAGTGTTTCCTCTGATATGACTTCTGTCTATTAGAGTGGAATGAATTCAGCAGTGGATTCATTACCTGAAAGAAAAAGTCCAGCATAGAGAGGCTGAGTGAATGTGGTCCGGACTCTGTGGAGGAGAGTCATGGTGTCAGAGACGCTGTAGAAGGACAGAATACCTGCACTGTGATCCAGGTACACTCCAACTCTGGAGGACAGAGGACCTGAGACGGGAGTTTGGATGTTGTTGTGCGAAAACTCATAAGTGATGTTGTCACATCCTAATGCCCAAGATTTGTCATTGAATCCAAATCCACAATTATGTGACTTCCCGGCTCTCCTGATATTCTTGTATGCGACTGCAACACGAACTCTCCCTCCTCCTCTTCCTCTCAACTCCATCTCCCAGTAACAACGTCCAGTCAGACTCTCTCTACTCAGGACCTGATAATACAAAGTGAATCTGTCTGGATGATCAGAATAAGACTGTTGTTGATTCATGTATGTTGCTTTTCTGTTCCTCTCAGATAATAACAGATGCCTGTATGCTGTGTTTGGATCCAGTTTGATTTTACGTGAATATCTTAAGAATTCAGCTCTGGTTTTCTTCTCTGGTTGTGATGGTAAAATATCCACTTGAGTCTCTGTCAGTGAGATGTTTGTCCCTGTCTCTCTCAGGACGTCCTGTAGTTTGTCTCTGACCTCTGACACAGCTGCTGTCACATCCTCAAAGTACTTGAGAGGACGGATCTTGATGCTGGATGAGTATGTAGACTCACTGAGTGCTGACAGTGAGGGGTAGTTGTGTAGAAACTGGTTGTGATCCTCTGTGTGTGAGAGCTTCTTCAGCTCAGCGTCTTTCCTCTTCAGCTCAGTGATCTCCTGCTCCAGCTTCTCCTGAAGCTCTTTGACTCGACTCACTTCAGTTTCCTGCTGGGATCTGACCTGCTGCTTCACATCAGAGCGTCTTTCCTCCATGAGACGGATCAGCTGGGTGAAG
The DNA here is from genome assembly GCF_900880675.1 of Sparus aurata. Classification (NCBI taxonomy): domain Eukaryota; kingdom Metazoa; phylum Chordata; class Actinopteri; order Spariformes; family Sparidae; genus Sparus; species Sparus aurata. The sequence goes on along the minus strand of NC_044187.1, from coordinate 2,976,750 downwards.
ATCTTCTCACTGTGCTCCACTGCTTTATCAGCAGAGCCATTGATGGCCTCCACCTCCTGTTGAAGCAGCTTCACATCTTCCTCTCTGTCCTGGATTCTCTGCTGGATGTTGTGTCGACTCCCCTCCAGCTCTCTCTGCCTCTCAGTCCTCTCTGCTGCAGCTGACACTGTGTCGTGGCCTTTATGTTCCTCCACAGAGCAGAGATAACAGAAACACTGCTGATCAGTACGACAGAACATCTTCATCACCTCATCGTGATGAGAGCAGATGTTCTCCTGGAGCTTCTCTGACGGCTCCACCAGCTTGTGTTTTTCAAAGGCAGGAGATTCAAAGTGAGGCTGCAGGTGTTTCTCACAGTAAGAAACCAGACAGGACAAACAGGACTTAACTGCTCTCAGTTTCCTCCCATTGCAGACATCACAGGCCACATCTTCAGGTCCAGCATAGCAGAGATCAGCTTTGAGTCCAGTCCTCTCCAGCTCCTCCACTAAAGCTGCTAACATGGTGTTTTTTACCAGCTCAGGCCTCGGTGTGAAGCTCTTCCTGCACTGAGGGCAGCTGTAGATCCGCATCTCATCTTGTGTGTCCCAGTGGCCGTTAATACAGTTCTTGCAGTAGCTGTGTCCACAGGGAATAGTCACCGGATCCTTCAGTTGATCCAAACAGACGGAACAAGAGAAAGTCTCTCGGTCGAGCTGAATTGCTTTTTGCGCCATTTCACCTTTCAGTGTCAGTGACCGTCTGAGCTTCACTTTAAGATAACTGAAACTAGTCTGAGCTCTGATCTGAACAGGGTGTGTTTGCGCAGCGAATGAAACCGGTCAGCTCAGTTACACTGTCCTTCAGACTGCAGTTGTGAAGGGGAGGAACCAGGAAATACACTGACAAAGGGGAGCTGCTGAGTGAGTGGAAGAGGGGGAGGGGGAGTAAGAGGGAGGGCTTATTGAGCTGTGAGTCATTCCAGGAAGAGGAGTGTCTGTGTGTGTGTGTTTGTGTGTTTTTGTGTGTGTGCATGAAGTAGTGCTTTCTTCATAGTGTGAGTACAGAAAGACGTTGTGTAGCTGAGGACACATGAGAACATGTTGGACGGTCGTCACAACATGATCGAGCTGTTTGAAGGTTAAGACTTGGTGTAAGCGCACTAAAATATTACAAGTGAAACAGTAAAAATAAATCATTTTAATTGACGTTCTAGCTACCAGATGGCTGGAGTCCAAACCACAACAATAATGACAAAAGGCAGTGGTGAATGATAAGTTCAGGATCACCTTTTAGAGGTCATTGTGGAACAAATTAAACACTGACAGCCAATCTGAATCCATCTGAGCTCACAGGGCACCACCTCATTGAACACCTAATAAAGCAATTGTCATGAGGGGGGTAACAGGGGAAAACTAAAGGATGGACCCAAATGCAGATTTAGACAGGAGGCAGGATTAGGGAGAACAAAAGGCGAGCTTTATTAAAACAAAATGCTACATACAAAAAACAAACCAAGGGAGCTAGTTCCAAAAACTAGTAGAAAGGCATATTAAATAAACAAACTCAGGGTTGAGAAATCAAAATCCAAAAACACATACCACAGGGAAGCAAGAAACACTGAGGAAGGAACTTGTTTATTCATGATTTAAAGCTTCACTTTGTTCACACGTCCATCAGTAAAGTTAGTTCAATGACTCAATGATTTCATCAACAGATTCACTTCATCCACACAATCAGTTTGTTCGAATCTCACACATGTACAACACGATAATCAATGCTCTGCTTATTGATTATGATCGGGATTATTACACTTTATAAAACCTCACAGTTCCTCATTACAACGTCCACGTAAACAAAAACAACCACATGTGTTCTGCCGGACAAACTCCAACATTTACAGAAGGACAGCTGACAAGGCGTCAAAGTACCGCCCAGAATATTTGATTGACAGGTGAAGAAAGACCACAACAATCAGCAAATGAAACACTGACAGCCAATGAGAATCCATCTGAGCTCACAGGGCACCACCTCATTAAACACTTAATAAAACAATTGTCACGAGGGGGCTAACAGGGGAAAACTAAAGGATGGATCCAAATGCAGGTTTGGACAGGAGGCAGGATCAGGGAGAACAAAAGGCGAGCTATTAAAACAAATGCTGCATACAAAAAAACAATCCGGCAGAGAGAAGCTGGAGGCGGTCAGCCCGGGAGCCGACAGAGGTTCCCTGGAAGCAGTCATCCCGGGAGTCAGTGGAGGATTCCTGAGAGCTGGCGGCCTGGGAGCTGGCAGAGAGATGCTGGAGGTTTTCGACCTGGGGGTTGACGGAGGTTCACCAGGAGGTGTCGGCCTGAGAGCCGACGAAAAGTTGCTGGCAGTAGTCAGCCTGGAAGCCAACAGAAGATTCCTGGGAGCCGGCGGCCAGGAAGCCGGTGGAGAGATGCTTGAGGTTGTCAACCTGGGAGTCGACGGAGGTTCACCGGAAGGTGTCGGCCTGGGAGCCTACGAAAAGTTGCTGGCACTGGTCAGCCTGGAAGCCAACAGAAGATTCCCGGGAGCCGGCGGCCAGGAAGCCGGTGGAGAGATGCTGGAGGTTGTCGACCTGGGAGTCGACGGAGGTTCACCGGAAGGTGTCGGCCTGGGAGCCTACGAAAAGTTGCTGGCAGTAGTCAGCCTGGAAGCCAACAGAGGATTCCCGGGAGCCGGCGGCCAGGAAGCCGGTGGAGAGATGCTGGCAGCTGCCGGCCTGGGAGCTGGCGGAGGTTCACTGGAGGTTGTCGACCTGAGAGTCGACGGAGGTTCACCAGGAAGTGTCGGCCTGGGAGCTGACGGAGGAGTCCCAGGAGCCGGCGATGTGAAGCTCTGCCTGCACTGATGGCAGCTGCGGGTTTTCTTCTCACCCTCTTCATTCCAGTAGGATTGAATACAATTCTTACAGAAGCAAAATGCACCAAAATCAAAAAATGGACCAGAGCATGAGAACAGGAAGTAGTTGTAGTGTTGTAACAGTTGTAGTGTTTCCTCTGACATGACTTCTGTCTATTTGACTGGAATGAACTCAGCAGTGGTGTCATACCCAAAAACATAAACTCCAGCATAGAGAGGCTGAGTGAATTTGGTCTGGACTCTGTGGAGGAGAGTCATGGTGTCAGAGACGCTGTAGAAGGACAGAATACCTGCACTGTGATCCAGGTACACTCCAACTCTGGAGGACCGGGGACCTGAGACGGGAGTTTGGACTTTGTTGTACCAAAATTTATAACTGGTATTGTCACAATATAATGCCCAAGATTTGTCATTGTATCCAAACATGCATACAGATGAGCTCCCTGCTCTGCTGATATTCTTGTATGCGACTGCAACATGAACTCTTCCGGTCCACTCCACCTCCCAGTAACAACGTCCAGTCAGACTCTCTCTACTCAGGACCTGCTGCCAAGTGAATCTGTCTGGATGATCAGAATACTGATGTTGTCTCATTAATGTTACTTTTCTGTTCCCCTCAGATAATAACAGCAGTCTGTATGCTGTGTTTGGATCCAGTGTGATTTCACGTGAATATCTTAAGAAGTCAGCGCTGGTTTTCTTCGCTGGTTTTGACGGTAAAACATCCACTTCAGTCACTGTCAGTGAGATGTTTGTCCCTGTCTCTCTCAGGACGTCCTGTAGTTTGTCTCTGACCTCTGACACAGCTGCTGTCACATCCTCAAAGTACTTGAGAGGACGGATCTTGATGCTGGATGAGTGTGTAGACTCACTGAGTGCTGACAGTGAGGGGTAGTTGTGTAGAAACTGGTTGTGATCCTCTGTGTGTGAGAGCTTCTTCAGCTCAGCGTCTTTCCTCTTCAGCTCAGTGATCTCCTGCTCCAGCTTCTCCTGAAGCTCTTTGACTCGACTCACTTCAGTTTGCTGCTGGGATCTGACATGCTGCTTCATATCAGAGCGTCTATTCTCCATGAGACGGATCAGTTGGGTGAAGATCTTCTCACTGTGCTCCACTGCTTTATCAGCAGAGCCATTGATGGCCTCCACCTCCTGTTGAAGCAGCTTCACATCTTTCTCTCTGTCCTGGATTCTCTGCTGGATGTTGTGTCGACTCTCCTCCAGCTCTCTCTGCCTCTCAGTCCTCTCTGCTGCAGCTGACACTGTGTCGTGGCCTTTATGTTCGTCCACAGAGCAGAGATAACAGAAACACTGCTGATCAGTACGGCAGAACATCTTCATCACCTCATCATGACGAGAGCAGATGTTCTCCTGGAGCTTCTCTGACGGCTCCACCAGCTTGTGTTTTCCATAGGCAGGAATTTCGAAGGGAGGCTGGAGGTGTTTCTCACAGAAAGAGATCAGACAGACTAAACAGGACTTGACAGCTCTCAGTTTCCTCCCAGTGCAGACATCACAGGCCACATATTCAGGTCCAGCATAGCAGAGATCAGCTTGGAGTCCAGTCTTCTCCAGCTCCTCCACTAAAGCTGCTAACATGGTGTTTTTCAGCAGCTCAGGCCTCGGTGTGAAGCTCTTCCTGCACTGAGGGCAGCTGTAGATCCTCTTCTCATCCTCTGTGTCCCAGTGGCTGTTAATACACTTCTTGCAGTAGCTGTGTCCACAGGGAATAGTCACCGGATCCTTCAGTAGATCCAAACAGACGGAACAAGAGAAAGTCTCTCGGTCCAGCTGAATTGCTTTTTGCGCCATTTCACCTCTCAGTGTCAACGACCGTCTGAGCTTCACTTTAAGATAACTGAAACTAGTCTGAGCTCTGATCTGAACAGGGTGTGTTTGCGCAGCGAATGAAGCCGGTCAGCTCAGTTACACTGTCCTTCAGACTGCAGTTGTGAAGGGGAGGAACCAGGAAATACACTGACAAAGGGGAGCTGCTGAGTGAGTGGAAGAGGGGGAGGGGAGTAAGAGGGAGGGCTTATCGAGCATTCCAGGAAGAGGAATGTCTCTGTGTGTGTTTGTGTGTTTTTGTGTGTGTGCATGAAGTAGTGCTTGCTTCATAGTGTGAGTACAGAAAGACGTTGTGTAACTGAGGACATGTGAGAACATGTTGGACGGTCGTCACAACATGATCGAGCTGTTTGAAGGTTAAGACTTGGTGTAAGCGCACTAAAATATTACAAGTGAAACAGTAAAAATAAATCATTTTAATTAACATTCTAACTACCGGATGGCTGGAGTCCAAACCACAACAATAATGACAAACGGCAGTGGTGAATGATAAGTTCAGGATCACCTTTTAGAGGTCGTTGTGGAACAAATTAAACACTGACAGCCAATCAGAATCCATCTGAGCTCACAGGGCACCACCTCATTGAACACTTAATAAAGCAATTGTCACGAGGGGGTTAACAGGGGAAAACTAAAGGATGGACCCAAATGCAGATTTAGACAGGAGGCAGGATTAGGGAGAACAAAAGGCGAGCTTTATTAAAACAAAATGCTACATACAAAAAACAAACCAAGGGAGCTAGATCCAAAAACTAGTAGAAAGGCATATTAAATAAACAAACTCAGGGATGAGAAATCAAAATCCAAAAACACATACCACAGGGAAGCAAGAAACACTGAGGAAGGAACTTGTTTATTCATGATTTAAAGCTTCACTTTGTTCACACGTCCATCAGTAAAGTCTGTTCAATGACTCAATGATTTCATCAACAGATTCACTTCATCCACACAATCAGTTTGTTCGAATCTCACACATGTACAACACGATAATCAATGCTCTGCTTATTGATTATGATCGTGATTATTACACTTTATAAAACCTCACAGTTCCTCATTACAACGTCCACGTGAACAAAAACAACCACATGTGTTCTGCCGGACAAACTCCAACATTTACAGAAGGACAGCTGACAAGACATCAAAGTACCGCCCAGAATGTTTGATTCACAGGTGAAGAAACAGCACAACAATCAGGAACAAACATGAAGACAAAAACACACAATGTAACACACACTGTCCCGTGGAGACACAACAGGTGACGTGAACCAACAGATATCACATCAAACTTCCCCAGATGATTACTGACATATTTACATCATTAAGCATATCGTTATGTACATTTAGATATTCAAATGAGGCGTAATCTCATCAGAACCGTCCAGAACAGAACTCTGAACATTGGATGAAATCAGGCTCAAAGTTCTTGTTTCATGTTGTCGACATGCATTTAAGATTCATTTAATTTTCTGTCCAGTCGTCTGAAATGAAACATGTTACAGAAGCAAAATTAACCAAAGTCTAAACATGGACCAGAGCCTGAGAACATGAAGTGTTCAGCTGTAGTGTTTCCTCTGATATGACTTCTGTCTATTTGACTGGAATGAATTCAGCAGTGGATTCATTACCTGAAAGAAAAACTCCAGCATAGAGAGGCTGAGTGAATGTGGTCCGGACTCTGTGGAGGAGAGTCATGGTGTCACAGACCCTGTAGAAGGACAGAATACCTGCACTGTGATCCAGGTACACTCCAACTCTGGAGGACAGAGGACCTGAGACGGGAGTTTGGATGTTGTTGTGCGAAAACTCATAAGTGATGTTGTCACATCCTAATGCCCAAGATTTGTCATTGAATCCAAATCCACAATTATGTGACTTCCCGGCTCTCCTGATATTCTTGTATGCGACTGCAACACGAACTCTCCCTCCTCCTCTTCCTCTTCCTCTCAACTCCATCTCCCAGTAACAACGTCCAGTCAGACTCTCTCTACTCAGGACCTGATAATACAAAGTGAATCTGTCTGGATGATCAGAATAAGACTGTTGTTGATTCATGTATGTTGCTTTTCTGTTCCCCTCAGATAATAACAGATGCCTGTATGCTGTGTTTGGATCCAGTGTAATTTCACATGAATATCTTAAGAAGCCAGCTCTGGTGTTCTTCGCTGGTTTTGACGGTAAAACATCCACTTGAGTCACTGTCAGTGAGATGTTGGTCCCTGTCTCTCTCAGGACGTCCTGTAGTTTTTCTCTGACCTCTGACACAGCTGCTGTCACATCCTCAAAGTACTTGAGAGGACGGATCTTGATGCTGGATGAGTGTGTAGACTCACTGAGTGCTGACAGTGAGGGGTAGTTGTGTAGAAACTGGTTGTGATCCTCTGTGTGTGAGAGCTTCTTCAGCTCAGCGTCTTTCCTCTTCAGCTCAGTGATCTCCTGCTCCAGCTTCTCCTGAAGCTCTTTGACTCGACTCACTTCAGTTTCCTGCTGGGATCTGACCTGCTGCTTCATATCAGAGCGTCTTTCCTCCATGAGACGGATCAGCTGGGTGAAGATCTTCTCACTGTGCTCCACTGCTTCATCAGCAGAGCCATTGATGGCCTCCACCTCCTGTTGAAGCAGCTTCACATCTTTCTCTCTGTCCTGGATTCTCTGCTGGATGTTGTGTCGACTCCCCTCCAGCTCTCTCTGCCTCTCAGTCCTCTCTGCTGCAGCTGACACTGTGTTGTGGCCTTTATGTTCGTCCACAGAGCAGAGATAACAGAAACACTGCTGATCAGTACGACAGAACATCTTCATCACCTCATCATGACGAGAGCAGATGTTCTCCTGGAGCTTCTCTGACGGCTCCACCAGCTTGTGTTTTCCATAGGCAGGAATTTCGAAGTGAGGCTGGAGGTGTTTCTCACAGAAAGAGATCAGACAGACTAAACAGGACTTAACTGCTCTCAGTTTCCTCCCAGTGCAGACATCACAGGCCACATATTCAGGTCCAGCATAGCAGAGATCAGCTTGGAGTCCAGTCTTCTCCAGCTGCTCCACTAAAGCTGCTAACATGGTGTTTTTTACCAGCTCAGGCCTCGGTGTGAAGCTCTTCCTGCACTGAGGGCAGCTGTAGATCCGCCTCTCATCTTGTGTGTCCCAGTGGCCGTTAATACACTTCTTGCAGTAGCTGTGTCCACAGGGAGTAGTCACCGGATCCTTCAGTAGATCCAAACAGACGGAACAAGAGAAAGTCTCTCGGTCCAGCTGAACTGCTTTTTGTGCCATTTCACCTTTCAGTGTCAGTGACCGTCTGAGCTTCACTTTAAGATAACTGAAACTAGTCTGAGCTCTGATCTGAACAGGGTGTGTTTGCGCAGCGACTGAAACCGGTCAGCTCAGTTACACTGTCCTTCAGACTGCAGTTGTGAAGGGGAGGAACCAGGAAATACACTGACAAAGGGGAGCTGCTGTGTGAGTGGAAGAGGGGGAGGAGGAGTAAGAGGGAGGGCTTATCGAGCATTCCAGGAAGAGGAATGTCTACACTGCAAAAAAGGGGGGTCTAAAAACAAGATAAAAACAGCAAATCTGAGGGAAAACGTACTCAAAACAAGTGAAATTATCTGTCCATGCAGCAAGATAATTTCACTTCACAAGATTTCTTAAATCAAAATTGTTAAATCTAGAAATAAGAATGTCTACAGAGGTATTTGGAAGGCTTAAAATAAGCCAAACATGCCGGTTTTAAAATGAGATTACTTAAAATTTCACTTTTACAACCCTAAATTAAGTGTATAGTATAAGCATAAAACTACTTTTAGCAAATTAAACTGAAGATTAGTTAAGAAAAATATTAGATTTAGAGAAAAGTACTAGTATTAGTGAAGAATGTCTAAGCTCTGTCTTAATCCCAGCAGGTTTATCATGAAACAAGGCTTACTTCATCTTAAAACTAAACCTTATAACCTTATTTTTAGAATATACATCTTACAGAAATCACAACCAGAATGACTTCTAAGATTGTTCAACATTTCGGACTGATAAATGATATCTTTGTGATAGATTCCTCTTTAGTTGCTTTTGAGTACCAGCGTTAGGAAACACTGAATCTTTGTCCAGAGTTGCTGGATATGAGGTGGCAGGTCCCAATGTTGCCCAGGCTACAGAATTTGTAAAAGAACTAACTGAATGCATTTCCTATTGTCCAGTTAGTTTTAAAGACAATACCTTTGTTCCAATAAAATATAGTCTTTGTGACATTATTGCCCGCAGACATTAATATGGAGGAACAATAAGTATGTATGGGTGTATCATGTATTGGGTGACCCAGTTTGACCTTGGCGAGGCCACCAGCGGAGGTTCACCGGGAGGCAGCGGCCTGGTAGCCGATGGAAGATCACTGGGAGCCGGCAACCAGACAGCCAGTGGAGAGGTGCTGGAGGCTGTCGGCCTGAGAGCCGACGGAGGTTCACTGGAAGTGGTCAGGAGGAGCTTTGAGGAGGCTATCTGCCTGGTTATTACCAACCTCCAGGTCAGGCGAGAGGCTAAAGGACAGGTCGTTTCCAACAACCTGGTATCCTACGCCATGCATTTTGTCCACCTGCTCCCTCGGTCTGTTAGCCTCTGAGAAGAGTTTTATTAAGCCCAGATCCTCTCTCAGTACGGGCCAGTTAACCAAGTCCTTCTCAGGTTCCAGAAGAGACTGGAGCCATACTTCCAGCTCCAGCTTGCCCTGCTTAAAAACAGACCCTTCGTCCAAAATCCTCGGTGAAATAGCATCTGCTGGGTTCATGTTAGGTCCGGTCATTCTGTCACGAGGGGGTAACAGGGGAAAACTAAAGGATGGACCCAAATGCAGATTTAGACAGGAGGCAGGATCAGGGAGAGCAAAAGGTGAACTTCATTAAAACAAATGCTGCATACAAAAAACAAACCAAGGGAGCTAGATCCAAAAACTAGGCAAGTTTGTTGAAACAAACAAATGAAATGTGTCTTCAAAAGACGACAACTCTTGTTGATAGAGTTTGATTCTCCTTATTCTTCTCCTCTCTGATGAAATACATGAACTCTTTATTTATTGTTTGTTTGTTTGTTTCTCTGTGTAATATACATAAACAACATGTCAATATCCACTTCACTAAAGCGATGACACAGCTGGAGCGTGCAGCGTGTGTTTGCTGCCACTGTTTGCAATAGTATCCAATAATAAACAAATAAAATCAGTCAGACAAACCATCATCATCATTTCTTAATGATGCTGTGACTCATTACAGTAACCACAGAGGTGGAGCTAACAAAGTGCTCCTTTGTTAGCTTGGACACTATATTTTCCTTGTTTTTTAAAGTTTTGTTCTTAAAGTAGAAATGTCTTCAAAAAGAAAGTAATTTGGAGAATCGTGCAGCGCTGACGTGACTCTGAGTCCAGAGAAGATAAAGTGTTTTCAGATGTTCAGTGAGGACGCTCCTTCGGTATCGGACCAGACAGCGCCACATATTTCACTTGAAGTAGTTCCTGCAGCTCTCCAGCTCAGTCTGTGACACATTTCAGCGTCCTGTTGGAGCTGAAACAGATTCTACTTTACTCCTCCACCTCCTCCTCCACCTCCTCCTCCTCCTGCTGCTTTTTTTACTCCATGAATAGACTGCTATGGCTTTTGTTTTCCTGCAAAGGAAACAGGCTCGCCCCCCACTTTTTCTTTTTCTTTCACCCCTTCTCCTCCCTCTTTTCCGAAGAAGTTGAAATGCAACGGTCCCACCCGGGGGTGAGGAGGTGGGGTGAGGGTGGGGAGGAGGTTGTAGGGGACATAAATCAAGTGGGAAACCACAGAGCTTTCACTCCAGGGCGGGTCAGGAGGGGTCGACGGGCGGTTGAGAAGGCTTTAAGCTGAGGAAGACCAGAACGCTCCTCGGTGGAGGGGAGGCGGCAGGGGGAACATGAGGAGTTAAGGGAGGAGGGGGGTCACAGAAGGTGTCAGGTCAGAGGTCACGCATACCAGGATGATGGCTTTCAAGAGTGTACTTAGCAGGGGACATGTGTGAACGCACGGCTGCTGCAGCCACACTCAAGCCCGACTTCAGCCTCTGGTTTCACTTTCCTCACTGTGTTAACCCAGAGAGTCACCAGTGAGCCTGTGTTACCTGTGGACGAGAAATCTCAAGGCATCAAAAAAGAAGTGCTGAAATGTGGCAGCATTCATTGTTATCCTGTCGTTTACAGTAGCTTTCAGTTGGTGGAGAGAAGTTCAGTGAAGTGACAAGAAGCTTATTTTCATTTGACCTGACAAATTATTTAAGCTGCAAAAGCTGAAACAAACCTCAAAAACTAATGAGTAATGAAAAGTTGCTAAAACTGATTTTTAGCTAACAATAACCTTTTAACCTTCTTTAGCTGCTTAACTCAGCCATATTGTTTCCACTGCTAACCTGACTTTGTGTTAATGTATTAGCCGCTAAACCTGATGTTTAGCTTGCCTGAACCAAATTGTATTAGCTGCTAAACTCCTCAATCAGTTAACCTGGACTTAGTAGCTTTAGCTGCTGAACCTGACGCTGCTGAACTGACTCACTGACCCCCAAACAGTCAGCCAATAACTGAACATTTAGCTCAGTGAAGCAGAATTAATGAGCTAATCTGAACCAAACGTCATTAGCTGATAAACTGGACCAGTTGTAGGAACAGTTAAGCAGCTAAAACAGTTTCTACTTTATGTTTCTAAGGTTTCTATTGGCCGGACGTCAGATTTAGCCGCTGTTTGGTTTCTAAAAGTCAAAAGTTACGTGAAGCAGTTTTCATGTGTTTGACAAGTTGTTTTTATTCCAGTCATGCTCAGAAAATTAGAAAGAAAATATCATATCAGAAAAACTTGTGGGATTGTGTGCAGTGATGTGTTTAATGACTCACAGTGAATCAGAGCTCTGCGTCTGTTAGCAGAGAGGATGTCGAGGTTTCTCTGCAGCGTTACAACAAACACTGCTGGTCTATAACCTGTCACTGTGTCTCTCCTCTACCTGTCCTCAGGTTCATCAACGCGAGGCGGCGGATCGTTCAGCCCATGATCGACCAGTCCAACAGAGCAGGTGAGATTTAAAGGCTTCATATTTACGGGGATGCTCCGGTGCAGATGTGATGCACATTGTTAGAAGTAGTTAGATTTAATGCATGATTGTATCACGGTGTGTTCCAGGAAGAGTAGCCTACTCTGAGATTCTGATATTAGAAAGGTGATTGTTGAATGTGATGTCATGAGGTGATTGTGTGACTCATCAGTGTAAAACCAGGACTTCACTGTTGTAGTTGAGGTGGAGCTCCGTGTGAAACATCTTGTTAAAGACACTAGTTCATCTTTAAGTTCTGGATTATTTTCTCCATAAATTCATTGATTGTTTGCCCAAACAAACGTCCTCAACGTAAATCATTTTTATTTGCACACATGTAAGATGAGAAACAATCAGATGATTCAGAGAATAACAGACGTGTCAGGAGAGGTGATTGGAAGCCAAACAGAAAAACAGAATCAACAGACGATTATGAAAATAGTGAAATACAGGAAAAATATCTGCATGGAAAAAGAAAAGAAAACGCATCACGTGATGATGGTTTCTTTTACAGACTTGAAAAGATGGCGAGCTCTTAACACACAACAGCGTGTTTATCCATCCTGATATCTGAGGGAGGACTCGATATGTCTGGTTATAGGAACAGGAAGATGGAGCTGATCAGCCCGTCAGGAGGAAGTTAGTACTATGAATATTTCTGTGCCGGTGTTTAGTCACACCTCTCTGCCACAGCATCACAGTATTCCACTTTCTGTCCTGTTGTCACACCCGTGACACAGTTCTGAATCCAGGATAAGATGTATTTATACACTGAACCAGGATCCTTCTGAACCTGATCATCGCTGCAGGCTGTAAACACTTCGCAGGCAGAACTTCCTCCTGCTCACCGGGTCTTCTGCTCTCTCAGCTCCTCGGTGTGTTAAAGTGAACACAGAGGCTTAAACTCCCAGATTGAATGGCCTCTAAACCCCGGCAGGATTAGCTCCAGACAAAGACGCTAATCGCATTGACTGACCACTCCATTGAACATTTTAACCTGGGATTAAAACAAATGGGAGCTCGGCTAAAGCGGGGCCAAAGTACCGCTAGCCTTTTGACCTGTGAGCTTTGTTAGCATTAACCTCCGGGCTGACTTCCACACAAAGGCATGGATACACCGCCCAGCGACCAGCGATGAGAAACTGTTAAAGTCTTCAATCATGGGAATGTCGAGAGACGCATCTCTGAAACTTTATGGAGATAATTTCCCCACGAGGACGAACGCGTTTCATTTAAAGTCGCCTCATCATTGATTCATGAGCTCCCTCCTCCTCGTCTCCTCGTCTCCTCCCTCCTGAAGATCAGACTCCAGATGAAAACAAGGAGAATAAACGACATCGTAAACAAGTGGAGAAAAAACCTGAGTGTACTTGAACGCAACATAACTGCTGCTTGTTGGACGTTTTGCAGAAATATAGTAAATAAATATAAAAGATATGTGTGAAGCTGCAGGACAAACGTAGATATGCTTTTTTAAATCTCTTGATTTATTGTTTTAAGTCTCACATGACCAACAATCAAAAAACGTGTCAGTCCAACTCTCAGTACTCAAAAGTACAAAAAGAGAAGGGCAAACCAAGTGGGCGTGAGACCATGATGAGGTGATGGTGCGTTATCAACACCCTGTGGTGGCGCTTAGATAAGTAAGGAAGTAAAATGTGTAAACCAGTGATCTACGTCACATCATCAGCGGTCTCCATGCTGCCCACTGCTCGTCTGTGTTCACTGTTGTGTCCTGATGACGGTGAAGTCGTGACGTAACGCTTCAGATGAAAATCACAGACGGGCAGCCTCGCCTTCAGGAGGTGTGACGGGGGTCAGTAGGCAGTTTTTAGCAGGTGTAATCGTGTTTAAACAAACCTGTGTAGATCCAATCATTTTGGTGGCTGCATCATTTGATTGGTGGTAAATAAAAATTCTAAGAACTGCTGAAATAACAGCATAGAATTAGAAAACCCTGTGTTTTTTTTTAGGCATTAGGATCCAAAATAATCCAACTCTAACGTTACTTAGCTGTTTGCAGGGTTTAATATGAGTTTAATATTATTAACATTACAACAGCCTCTGCTCGTGGAGCTGCGTCAGGTGGACAGACTGGTAAACCAAACTCCATTCTAAAAACAGTCGTTTTAAGGTCGGGCCTTATTTTTTCACAGTAAAACTGTATTTACAACTTTACTAAAGTCCTTTTCTTATTCACTCTGATCTACAGACACAGTCGGCTCACGTGTCATTTACTCAGTGACATCATTAACTCACCTGTAGCCACAGATCTCCTTCGTTCTCTGGGGAAGTAAATAAAATCACATAGCTGTCACTCGTAGCTTCAATCTGCTGCCAGCGTTTGTTTTCAGAGCGTGGTCGTTCTGGCGACAGGATCATGACGTGTGGCTGATCTCATATTTGGAAGCTCAAATTCCTTCTACTTCCTGGTTCTGTAAATGTCACCAAGGGTTACAAGAACCTTAAACGGAACCGGTTCAGAACTCAGAGCTACGTCGGTGAACAAAAGTTATATATGAGAGCTGTGACAGTGCTGGAGAGGAAGAAACAGACATACGGATGATTTAGCTACGTTTAGTTCCAGCAGCCTGTGAATGGTACTAAAGGTACTAAAAGGAACTAGAAGAAGAGTGAGAGGATCAATAACTCGTGTTATTGATCCTCTGAGGAGCAGAAATATTCACAGTGAAGCTAACGTGAATCGGATCAGAAGTTGTGTAGATATTTCACCGTCGCTAACGAGAGGCTGATCTCTTCATGGAGGAAATGGTCGTGTGATAGACGGCAGCTGTCGAACCTCCTCCTCCTCCTCGCAGTGTGAATGTGAGAGTGATGTCATCACTGTGGGACAGCAGGCGGCCAGATAATTAAAAAGCGTAAATCTCCCCCCGTGTCCGCAGTGAGCCAGGCAGGACCGTACGGCCCAGATGGTCAGCCAATGGGAGGCTTTGTTATGGACGGACAGACGCACATGGGAATCAGACCACCTGGTAAACACACACACACACACACACACACACACACTGCAGTAAAGTAATAGATTACAGGCTCTGACATGTACTCAGAGTATCAGAGTAAAAAGTCTCCCTCTGAAGGACATTTGTGCTCAAAGCTAACTGAAGCTCACGTCATATTAACAGAATTCAAAGACTATTAAAGTTAAAGGTAGAATCAGTAGGATTTGTCCCAGCTGTTCCTGAACGCACCACAAAGACAGTTGATTGTTGAGTCTCATTCCCAGGACGTCAAATAGACACATGTTGGGTTGGTAAAGCGTCCCGAGCAGCAACAAAGAGAGAAAATCAGAAACTCTCTGCAGATACGAGACACTAACACGCCTTTTCTCCACATTCCAGTCTCCCTCTCTGTCTGTTTACGCCTTCTTACGGCTTTTACGTCTTTGTCTCGTCTCGCTGCGTCTGCCGAGGAGGAGAAAGTTCAGATGTAGAGAGGAGAAGTCACACAGATACTCGAGTACAGATACCTGAAACACTGCAGTAATGAAGTACTTGTACTCTGTTACTTCCCTCCTCTGCATGCTGACGTGGTGTCAGAAACCTTATCAGCTGTTTCAGTGTGTGTGTGTGTGTGTGTTTGTCCTGCAGGTCCGATGGGTGGTGTTGGGATGGGGATGGGTGTGGAGGGACAGTGGCACTACATGTAGCACCACCTCCACCTCCCTGCAGCCAGAGGCCTCGCCCACGACCCAGGACACCACCGTGAGTAACACGAGTCAGCCTGTTTTTAAAGGGACAGTTCACACAAACTGTCTGTTTCATCCTGGAGCAACAACTCATCGTGATTTTTATTTTGTTTCTTATAAAAACTCATTTAACTCGTAGAGTACCGCGACTCAACAAAGACCAGGTGACCCAAAGAACTACAACAGCAGGCTCAGGATAAGACGTCTAAACCTCTCTCATCTCATCCCTCCACCGACTCCTCTCAGCTCCTCCTCGCTAATTAAACCCATTTCCATCTGATTTAAAGGTCAATTAATCCTCTGAGATCCTCTCCACATTCGGTCTAACGAACTGATCATTAGCGAGAGACGCAGAACGCTCTCATCTCTTTATTTGATTACACGGAGTCCAATTACCTCGTAAGCAGTTTTCATTATTAGGCTGGAGGAGGAGGAGGAGGAGGAGGAGGCGGCGGGGTCAGTGAACGCAGCGTGGGGAGGAGAGATTAAGAGGATGTTAATGTGTAGAGAGGAAGTGTAGAGACGGGGGTGAGGAGGGATTGGTCAGTCAGACGGCAACATCACCCCGACCCAAGACAATTAAAGAGTCCTCTGAAGAAACGCTCGTCTTTCTTCCCTCGGCCATCTCTGAACTCACGGCTCCAGGGAAACAATACACCTGTCAGCCGGGATCTGAGGCAGCCATGCATGCACACACACACACACACACACACACACACACACACCACGCCGCGACCATTTGGCCTCCTTTTATTCCATTTTCCTTCTTCTGGAGAGTTTCAGAACCGACTAGAGGACGGAGAGCTGCAGCGTCCAAACTGGAGGAAGCTATCGTAGCTTATTAGCTGTGTGTCACTGTGATAAAACTCATTGTCCTGTTAGCGACGCTAGTTGGCTTTTTAAGTTGGTTAGCGAACAACCATGGTGAGCTGCGACTAGTGCGAGCGTGTTCCTGGAAAATGGAGGACGCTATAGTCGCCTATTGGCTGCGTCACTGTTCACTGTACCTGTCCTTCTTTGTTGGAGGACAAACAGAGACGTGGTTAAAAGACTGAAGAGACAGACAGTCATTCCAGTTAGCGCGTTAGCGTGTTAGCTCATCAGTGGAGTCACATGCCTCCACGTAGCGTGCGATTCTCTGAATCCAGATTTCATAGAGGCCAAGAAGCGTCTATAAAACAGCGGATACAATTTTGATCGTCTCAACACCAAAGAAATGACTCGTTTGACTGTCAAACTTTGAGCTCTCGGTCTGATAACATCAGGAAAGTCTGGAAGAGCGGCACGATGAAATTGTTTAAACCCCAACTGAGTTAGCTGGACGCTAAACAGGAAGTTAGCCGGCTCTAGTGCGCTCGCTGTATGTACCGCACAACACAGCAGCACAACACTGAGACCAGATGTAATCTAACGTCCCTGGTTCATCATCAGAAGCTGAAGTGTAATGTGTCCTCTGTTAGTTACACATGATGACACGTGCAAGCAGCCGTGCCTGAAGCGAAGAGTCTGAATCAAATCAGATTTATTAGCATAGTCCAAAATCACAATCACACAACCTCGATTCAAGAGAGGACTGATGAAAAACCTTTTAACTGGATTATAAAGAAAGAAACCTTGAGTAGAGCCACTGAGGAGAAAAGACACAGACTGGTTTCAGGCAGCGAGCCAGCTAGCCTGGAGAGGTTTGGTTAGCACGAGCTCCCTCTGTGTGGTTCGCTCTCCAGATAATGTAGCTCAGCAGCTAACCAATGCTCCTCTGTGAAGCTCTCTGAGAGGACGGAGAGCCGGAGAGTCCAAACCTGAGGAAGCTGTCGTAGTTTATTTATACAGAAAAATACTTTGCAGACAGTTTTGTCTTGTAGTCTACGTACGTCCTGCACAGTGTGTGTGTAGAGCTGTTGTTTCTGTCGTCAGTGAATCTGTCTGGAGCTGAATTACATTCAGCGTGAGAACAGAATAACAGTGAGCAGTAAACTTCAGAGTTTATCAGAGCCGATAGAAGGAAGAAGAAGAGTTTTATTGTCTTTGTGACTACAGACCAAAATAAGACGTGGAGCTGAGATGTGTTTGTGTCCCGTCTTGACTTCCTGTTGACTCGCTGCCTTCTGTCTCCTCTGCAGGACTCTCTCAGCAGGTCTGCAGTCCTTCTTGGCGGGCGTGAAGCAGGACCTCACGCCTCCTCCTCCTCCTCCTCCTCCTCCTCCTCCTCCTCCTCACCCCTCCTCCCCCTCGGCCCCTCCCCTCCGGGCATCCACCTGGCCCCCGATCAGGAAACACCTGACCCCCGCCGCGTCTCCACGGCCGCCGGAGACGCCTCGTGACTTAAACTCCAGCAGCTGAAGCACAAACAGAGAGCGAGCGCGGGGACAGATGGAGGTTCTGGAAGGACTCAGGAGCAGCTGTGCGTCCTCACTGAGGGTTCTTCTGGATCAAACATCGACGTGGCGTCTGTGGATTTGATCGTTTCCTGTGATGTCAGCCGACTAGAATGTCGTCCAGCAGATTTCTCCTTCTGATCCTCTCTGCACTACAACTACGGAAGCCTCAAGTGGACACTTTGACACCAGCAGAGCGTCCTCCCTGCTCTCCTCCCACGAACACATGCAGCGGATGTCTGTATCTTCCCGAGGCGTTCTTTTGAAACAGAACGCGTCCGCAAACCTTTTCTTTTTCTTTTCCGAGAGACTGAAGCTCTGAGAAACGTCGTGCAGAGGTCACGTGACCGAGCGCGGTTAGCGTGGACTCTCAGAGGACGAGAGACGAGTCGTCACAGGCCGCCGTCTGCACGACTTCCTGTTTTAAAAGACTTTCTGTTTCACTTTCACACTGTGTGTGTTTGTCTTTTTCATAGACTCGTGTCTTTCCCCTCGAGCCCACAAACCCTCTGAGTTCTCAAATAAAAAGGAAAAAGTGAAGCAAGTTCGTTTCCAGCTTTGTGACTTTATTATTGACACCTGGTGGTTCTGACTCCTGGTGGTTCTGACTCCTGGTGGTTCTGACTCCTGGTGGTTCTGGATCCTGGTGGTTCTGGATCCTGGTGGTTCTGACTCCTGGTGGTTCTGGATCCTGGTGGTTCTGACTCCTGGTGGTTCTGACTCCTGGTGGTTCTGGATCCTGGTGGTTCTGACTCCTGGTGGTTCTGGATCCTGGTGGTTCTGACACCTGGTGGTTCTGGATCCTGGTGGTTCTGACTCCTGGTGGTTCTGACACCTGGTGGTTCTGACTCCTGGTGGTTCTGGATCCTGGTGGTTCTGACTCCTGGTGGTTCTGACACCTGGTGGTTCTGACTCCTGGTGGTTCTGGATCCTGGTGGTTCTGACTACCTGGTGGTTCTGATACCTGGTGGTTCTGACTCCTGGTGGTTCTGCTGACGCCTGGTGGTTCTGACACCTGGTGGTTCTGGATCCTGGTTGGTTCTGACTCCTGGTGGTTCTGACCCTGGTGGTTCTGGATCCTGGTGGTTCTGGACTCCTTGTGGTTCTGGACTCTGGTGTTCGTGACTCCTGGTGGGTTCCTGACTCCTGGTGGTTCTGGAATCCCCTGGTGGTTCTGACACCTGGTGGTTCTGACTCCTGTGGTTCTGGATCCTGGTGGTTCTGACCCTGGTGGTTCTGACGATCCTGGTGGTTCCTGACTCCTGGTGGTTGCTGACTACTGTGGTTCTGACTCCTGGTGGTTCTGACATCCTGTGGTTTCTGGACTCCTGGTGGTTTCTGGATCCTGGTGGTTCTGACTCTGGTGTTCTGACTCCTGGTGGTTCTGACTCCTGGTGGTTTCTGACCTCCTGGTGGTTCTGGACTCCTGGTGGTCCTGTGTTCTGACTCCTGGTGGTTCTGACACCTGGTGGTTCTGGATCCTGGTGGTTCTGGATCCTGGTGGTTCTGACTCCTGGTGGTTCTGACACCTGGTGGTTCTGGATCCTGGTGGTTCTGACACCTGGTGGTTCTGACACCTGGTGGTTCTGGATCCTGGTGGTTCTGACACCTGGTGGTTCTGACTCCTGGTGGTTCTGGATCCTGGTGGTTCTGACACCTGGTGGTTCTGACTCCTGGTGGTTCTGACTCCTGGTGGTTCTGGCTCCTGGTGGTTCTGACTCCTGGTGGTTCTGACTCCTGGTGGTTCTGGATCCTGGTGGTTCTGACTCCTGGTGGTTCTGACACCTGGTGGTTCTGACTCCTGGTGGTTCTGGATCCTGGTGGTTCTGACTCCTGGTGGTTCTGACACCTGGTGGTTCTGACTCCTGGTGGTTCTGGATCCTGGTGGTTCTGACTCCTGGTGGTTCTGACACCTGGTGGTTCTGGATCCTGGTGGTTCTGACTCCTGGTGGTTCTGACTCCTGGTGGTTCTGACTCCACAGAGGGTGTTGGATGTGGACGACCGCTTGTGGGAGTGGACACTAATTTACTAATACAGAATTTAAGTGTACCTGAACGCACCGTAGATCCATTTGGAGACCGTTTCAGAGGACAAAGCTGTCGTTTAACTCGACTACATTTTATGTGACGGCTGATAAAACAGATCCAGTCTCGTGTTTGTTAACAGCAGTTCTTCACTTTTCTACTGAATATATGAACATGTTACAGTTAACATGAGAGAAGCAGGTGTGGAGATATTAAGTCATGTTTCCTGAGTGATCCAGAGAAACAGAGACGATGTTGAATCTGTACGTAAAGAATAATGAGCCTGAAGACTTCACATCAGTTCAGTGTATGAAGACACATTCAGGCTCCTGTTGGAGGAGAAACCAGCCTGAAATTCTTTACTGTTGTGTGAAATACTTGAATAATAATGTAAGTTCCTCTTAAAGGAGCAGTTCACCCAAAAAGGAAAAACAAATCCAGGTGAAGTGTGTTAGTCCACAGAACAGTTCTGGAGCTTCACAGTAAAACAGAGTTGCAGCGTTCTGCTGAACAACTGAAGCAGCTGAGACTTGATTTAAAACATCAGACTTCTCCGTGCAGCTCGTCTGCAGGAGAGAACACATCAGTCTCATGATGTTGGGATGACGCCAAATAAAAATGCATCAAACGAAAGTAACGAGCCTGTTCTGAAAATGTGAGAAGGAGAAAGTTCAGATGTTTGAGTTCAGATGAAGAGAGAAGACGAAAGCTGAAACTGAATAATCTCCTGACTGTAAATTCTAAAGATTGTCCCCGGCGTTATCACTAAAATCCTCCTGAAGCTTCATTTGTACTTACAGATGAACGTTACAAACTTTGTCGGTTCATTTTTGCCTCTTTAACCCTGCGAGGCGTTTACTGTCCGCTGTTGAGATGAACTCCTTGATTTTGCACCTCCTTCGATGAGGAACGTCCACAGCTGGAGGCGTGAAGCTGAGCAGTGCTTCCACTCTGAACACCTGGATTTACTTTCATGTCTAACTGAGCGTTTCTGTTCACAGATAAAGACTTTCTGTCAGTCAGACGCTGTTAGAAAACTGACTACAGCATTATTCAGCTGCTTGTTTTGTTTCTTTTGAAATCTATTTTTCAGCCAGCATTTTATTTATTTTCCATTTCTGACTGCCAACATGGCGACTAAAGCTAAACCCACATTAAATCAGCACACCGGAGGAGCTGCTGGGCTGTGGATGGAGGGGCAGAAAGTCCAAAAAAAACTACAAACTAAAATTACAACTTTAATTTCATGTGTGATTGTTTGAGAGCTCTCACAGATCCAGCTGCTGATCCAGGCAGGCCGACTCGAGGCAGAGCCGGCCTCGGCTGCTGCTCCTCTCCTGGAATTTGACTGAAGAAAAAAAAAAAGGGCGATTTACGTAAATCTGCTCCAAACTCTTAAATGGAGAGATTAGTTCCCCCTCACGCTCCAGTTGGCCCCCTCAATGGATGTGTTCTCCCAATCCGCTGGGAGTTTCCTAGATACACCTCATTTCAAAGCTGGAGGCCACAAAGAGTCCTCCATTTATCTCCCTCTTAAAATCAATTACTAATTTGGAGAAAGGAGCCGAGGCGAGTGCAGATATTCAGCCCGGTTTGTGACTCGAGGGGTTTTTTTGTTGTTGTGCGGCTGCAGGAAACAGAACTTGTTCAGATGAGTGTTATGGTCCTGCATGGTGACTTTTTCTTTCTCTTTTTTTTTTTCAACCAACTGGAGGTTTTTTAGTTTTTGAAGCAGAAAACACGAGAGCTGAAGCAAACAGGCGTCCTCGTCTCCCTCGGCTGCTCTCTGAGCTGACTGACAGGCGGCAGATCCGACTGCCGTGTTTGACTGCCCTCTTTAGGGGATTGTGGAAACTGCCTTCATCTCCTGTTTTTTTAAAAAAGCTAAATGTGTGATTAGTCGGTCACAGCGCTCATCAAAGAAATCCAACGTGCTGCTGCTTAAAAATGCAAAAGAGATGATGAGAAGTGTTGGCGTGCAGAGAGTCTGTGGAGACGCAACGCTGCGACAACAACAAGACAGCAACACAAACAAGAAGATCACTGCTGAGAGGGAGTTAATGCTCTGAGCTGTAATCTCCCACAGAACACTCAGGCAGTGAATGCAACACGTGTTAACGAACAGTAACACGATTAACAAACATTTAATCAGGCTGTGAAGTCACAATGATGGTTATAAACCTTTAATAAACGGTTCATAGAGGATTAACAGTGACAGAACACAAGTTTAATTAACTCTAAATTAACATTTATTAATGATGTTATTATAAAGTGCTGACGTGTTTCCATTTTCTGCTACTTTAATCTCCTTTTCTTTTATTTGATATCTTTAGTTACTTTACAGATTACATGACACACCAGAATAAATAAATATAATAAATATTTTTGATATTTAATTCTGGTATTTGACCCGAGTGAACAGTGTTGTCAAAAGTAAGATATCATGTTTAAATATTACTTTGGTATCAATGAAATCAGAGTTCTGATGATCGGTACTAAAGTCCAAGTACAGTTACATTACTGGAAGATTACTCAATTACTACTGGCATTAAAATAATACTGAAGTAAAAGTATTCTTCTCAAACACTTCTCAGAGTTTTAGATGGAAGGTTTAGATATTAATCCAAACTGTACCCGGTACTCAGTTATTATTTAAAATGTACACACATAGATCATATGGTCAAATTACAGACTTGAAGAACTACTTGTAAAAGTAAAAAAAGTAATGTGAGTACTTGTATAGTTACTTCCACCTCTGCCCACATGAATAGTACTTGAGTAAAAATCGTAAATAATCTGATATTAAATGTCCGATCTGATCGCTGGCATAATAAATTAATTTTAAAATGTAACTATGAATAAATGTAGCAGAGCAACAGGGGTCAAAGGTCGTCTGTTGCCATAGTGACAGTAATACATTTATAGTCAATGATCCAGATTAACGGTGTGTTTGAGGTCACTCACCTGAACGTCTGCTGGGAGGCGTCCCGCTGCCCTCCGACGCTCGTCATGCTGGCTCTCTGAGCTGACGTCAAAACAACCTGCATCACCTATCTCACTCCGGCTGATCCTGAGAGAACAGCTGATCCTGACAGAACAGCTGATCCTAACTGGCTGATACGTGAAACATCAGTTACACTTTTTTTCCAACTGAGTCTGGTTGTTTCAGGAGGGAGAAAAATATTTAAATGTAACTGCAGCAGAAGAAAATCAGACTGGAGAATAAAGCAGTTCAACATGTTAGAGAACGTATGAGTACATGGTTGGACTGGGACATGACAGTCAACACTTTATATAGCAGATTATATGGTTCTGACTCCATACCTTATTTTCACAGTGTTATTAAAAACGCAAATAAAATATATTTATAATATATACATATATAATATATGTATAATATAAATATATATATTATATATATAATTGTGTCTATTTGTAGTCATTTTTCATATCTTGGTAGTTGTTTGACATCTCTTTATACTAATTTTTAGTGTCTTTGTAGTCTTCAGGTCTTGTTTTGTCTCTTTAGGTATTGTTTTGTGTCTTTGTAGTCGTTGGGGTCTTGTTTTGTGTCTTTGTAGTCGTTGGGTCTTGTTTTGTGTCTTTGTAGTCGTTGGGTCTTGTTTTGTGTCTTTGTAGTCTTCAGGTCTTTTTTTGTGTCTTTGTAGTCGTTGGGTCTTGTTTTGTCTCTTTGTGGTCTTCAGGTCTTGTTTTGTCTCTTTAGGTCTTGTTTTGTCTCTTTGTAGTCGTTGGGTCTTGTTTTGTGTCTTTGTAGACTTCAGGTCTTGTTTTGTCTCTTTAGGTCTTGTTTTGTCTCTTTGTGGTCTTCAGGTCTTGTTTTGTCTCTTTAGATCTTGTTTTGTCTCTTTGTAGTCTTTGTCTCTCTGTAGTTGTTTAACTTGATGTTCCAGACAAGCGTAACAGTCACTGTAACCAGAGACTCTCAGGATGTGCCTGGTAGGTGTTCGGTCATCTGTCCATGACACGAGGCCAACATCGTGTCCCCTGAGACTCCGGCAGCTCCAGGGTTCACCAGGAGATATTTAGTGAGTGTGTGCTTCCGACACACACATTAGAGTCGGTGTTATTTCTCAGTTTTATGTATCAGTCCTGTCTCGGTGTCTGTGTTCTGTCAGCAGTGAAGAATGCAGCAGGTCTGTGCTGATGGTGATGAACGGGTCCAGAGGCCCGGTGGGCTCTGGTGCCCAGAGGACGACCCTCTCTGACTGCAGAGGTAACGAGGTTTATCTAAACAACCTGACAACTGATTTGTACTCCAGTAACGAGCGTTAGCCTGAGCAGACCCAGATTCCAGGGCGACATTAATCTGCCTCCTCCAGGTCTGGGCTGTGACCCGCTGGTCCATCAATACTCCATGAGCTCACTCACCTCCCCTGAAAGCCTCGCTGCTCGCCGTCTGCATCCGTGGGCTCCGGGAGCAACTGAACACAAAGTTGGATAATTTATTGCCTTTAATTAAATGCTTGCTTCAGGACGGATTAAATGTGTTTCCCCATGTGCGGGGCAAAAGGGGAAGGTATTCAGTGTCGGACAGAGGATCCAGGAACTCGGGGAGGAGAGGATCATGGTTACCTTGAGAGAGGAAGTGGAGGAGGTCAGGTGGGGGAGACGAGGGAGGAATGAGGGAGGGTCAGTTTACTCCAGCGGCACATGTCGACCTGGTGGACAGGAAGTCGACCTGGTTTATGAGAGACAGTCGTCATCGTCCACCTGAGAGAGCGAAGAGCTGTCGGCTTGTTACTGTGGTTAGGATGATATTCACAGCTCGTTATTATTATAATGTCACGACTCTGTTTGTTTATAACATGACCGGAAAAACTGTCAACATTTTAAAAACAGTTTAAAATAAACTAACGTCAGAACTAAACAAAGAATCAGCCTGAGATATTATAATAATAGTAATAATAATGATATTAAATATGAAAAAAATTAAAAGCTGTATAAACTAAAAAACATCACACAGCTCAAAACGTTTCCATTAAAAAAAAGTTTAATCACCATAATTATAATTGAATAATGTCAGAGATTGCCTGGATTTAATGCAATTTAATCACAAATAATAATAAACTGATAAACTAATAATTAAAATATAACATTTAATTTAATTTAAAGGATGCAGGGTCGTCAGAGCAGCTACTGAATACACCTCATTGAGTTTACAGAGGTCACGTACGAGCTTTCAGCCCGACGTTCAGGCCGACATGGACAAGAAGTCTTTGAAGAGCTCAGAAAATAATAAATAGATAAATAAATACTGCTCATCTGTTGACGAAGCTTCAGCTGGACATTATTATTTAACAGTTCTGTTGAGTAGCTGTTAGTTTTATCACATTAAATCTAAGAATCTGATTTGATTCTTACCCAGCTACCTTTTAAAAAGGTTTCCTCATTATCTCGATTTAAAAAACCCAAAACACAATCAGTCAGAACTTTTTGTCTCGGCCAACAGTTTCAGAATGTTTCACCAGCTGACAAACGATCATGTGATACGATGGAAAGCTGCAGGATGATAAATGAATCGACCTCGAGGGGAAAGTGTTGTTGTTGTCTAATTAAAAGTATATTCACTGAATGGTACATAAATATATGCAGACATACATATAATAAAAATAACGACACCGGGTCAGAACAGTCTCACCACCACGTCCATTTAGTCAGCAGCTGATCTGGAGCTTTCAGTCATTTCTCACGGTCTTCCACCAGAGTTAGTTCAGCTGTCGTTCTATTGAAGCTGTTCAGATTTAGACGGAAACTTCAGAAAGAAGGATTCGAACTGAACGGGACTCTGAGCTGTGAGTCGCGGCCTGTTGGAGGCAGTTTCGTCTTTAATTAGAAGACGGATGCAGTTTGAAAGTCTCTCTCACAAACGCTTCCTGTCGTGTTTCCTGGCTGCTGGTCTCGGGTCAGATTCATTTCTCCTGCTCGGAGGAAGAACTAATGACTCACACTGACATGTAATCTGTAGCTGCGGGGAACCAGAGTATTAATCAGGTTAATGAGAGTGAGAGCGGTCGCCTGCAGCGCGCTCATTAACCACCACATTCACTTCAATTAGCTCAGCTCGTTAGCGGTGGGGGCGGAGCCTCAGACAGGCTGTTTGTCAATAAACACGACGTCGAGACGCCAAACTAAGGAAGAGTAACTAAGTACATTTACTCAAGTACTGTATTTACAGTAAGTATGAGTTTTAGGTGTTTGTATTTTAGAATTTTCATTTCATGCAACTTTTTACTCTTTTTGCTCTTCATTTGTTAACAACAGTTAGCGGTTGCTAACGAGTGTCTGAATGAGACTACAGAGGTTGTCGGGGACATTAAACGTCCTCACAGCGAACACGGAGACTCATCTACTCACTAGTCCGTCTTTACAGGCCACTTTATTTACACACTGTTCTAACTCTGACTTTACAACTTGTACATTGATCAGTTTATAGAAAACCTGGATAGTAATTGTGCAGTAAGACTCTTAGTGGTGGAGACGTTTCAGTCATGTGACCGTGATGTCGTCTGTTTGTAGCCTAACATTAGCTTCTTACTGCTACACAGTTAATTTAGCTTCAAACGTGAGTACCATAAACGTATCTTCTGCAATAATCTAATATTAAAATAAAAACCCCTCAGGCTGATGAGGACCTGTAGATGGATTTAAATTAAAATGACAAACACGAGCATATCCCAAAACATCAGACTGCTCCTTTAAACGACACACGGCACAG
Source organism: Sparus aurata (assembly GCF_900880675.1). Taxonomy (NCBI): domain Eukaryota; kingdom Metazoa; phylum Chordata; class Actinopteri; order Spariformes; family Sparidae; genus Sparus; species Sparus aurata. The sequence continues at coordinate 2,950,121 of NC_044187.1, read as the reverse complement.
CTACCTTTAATTAAACTGTAGCTGTAGATAAAGTGTGTTGGCGCTGATGATCAGCCCTCCAATAAACAGCCGTTCATCTGTCCTGAGAGTCCAAGAAGTTAATTTCCATTAACTTTTAACTTCCCCCTGTGGCCTCACATATCCTCCCTCCCCCTCCGCAGCCTCTCACTGAGTCTGGCTATTAAAGAAAAAGTGCAGCTGGAAGATCCAGCAGAGTTTCTGAGGTAAGAATTACATGCAACAGAAGTTTCACTGCGCTGGTTTGAATGTCTGGACTCGGGTCAGAGTGAAGTGGATTACGGTCGGGCTGCAGAATAACGTCAGGGTTTCATTGCAGTGCGGTGATTGCAGGCCGGTTCCCAACGGTCCAGTAAAAGCTCCTCCATAAATCCAAACAATCCTCATGTTTGGAACGACGGAGGGGATTTCTCCAGACTCCAAGAGCAGCATCCAGGGAACGAGGGGAGAACCGGACCAGAAGAGAGCACTCGGGCTGGAAGCGGACCGAGCTGACACAGGCCAAATACTATTGTCACCGTGGGAAGAATGAAGTTTTGGCCGAGTGGTTTCATTGCTCCGCTGCAGGCTCAGATTCTCTGGACTGCTGCGCGCTGACAGCCGAGCCTGCAGCACTTACAGTCTACAAATGAAAGCATTCCTGCGGGTGTTTCAGATTTGGAAAGAAAACAGACCCTCTTGATAAATGTTTGAATGCATCACCCGACGCAATTAGCTCTTGAAAACACTCTCAGATCCTTCGTTTGGCTCTGAAATCCTCTTTGTTTCATCACATGTGTCTTGTGCTGGTTAATCTGCGAGCCATCGGGGAACCGCTCGGGTTCTCTGTGTCCGCGACGTCAGAGCCAGTTCTTGTGAAACTCAATATCTCACCACAACAAGGTGGTTGTGCAGCACAAACAGCGACCTCGGGGAGATTCACAGACGGGCTCCAGAGCTCTCTGGCACCGCGGGACATGACGGCATCACGTCTCTAACCGGTGTTAACGAGGGTGGATGAAGAACCAAACGGCCTTTCAGCCACACTGCTGGCAGGATGACGGCGTGGGCCGGGTCAGATCCAAACGTCTTCACAGGGTTGGGATGGATTGTCGTGGTGCCCAGAGGACACACTTTATGACTTTGGTGACTGTAAACTGAAACTGAAAGTTTAAACAGACTCTTCAGATCATCAGCATTAACGAGAACAACCACAGTGACGATCTGCCTCGTCCTGGTTGTAAACCTCCCAAACATCAGCATGTTAGCATTCACACTATGAGTATTTTAAAGCTGTCGTTAGCAGTTAGCTCAAATTAGTGCCGTGCCTGATGTTGTGTTGAGACTCCTGGTGACACAACAAGTCGGCAATATGAAGAGTTAAATTACACTGCATGATAAACGTTACAGACGGATGAGAGCTGAGCTTCCACAAATTCTAACCAAAATGTTTATGAAATATGCAGAATTTTGCTGATTGTTACAGCAGCTTCATGTTGTTCTGGAGCGAGACAGAGAGAGAGAGAGAGCAGCTCGGTCAGCAGAGTAAAATGTCGGCAGCTCACATTTCTGCAAACCAGCGGTGCATTTTAATTTGTACGTGACACACGTTTACATCACATGTGAGCTGACCTTCATGTCAGGAGGCCAAAGACCACTGTTCCACACAGAGTTCCAACGTTTGTAAGCGTGACACGACTGAGTGTTTGTAGACGAGATGTTGAGACATTTTCCAGTCATGATCGTGGCAGCAGGACCAACCTAACTGGCCCACGAGCTCAGCCATCCAATTTAAAAGTGAACCTAAAGAAACTGCTCACATTTCTTTCAGTGACTGGTTTCAGTGATTGATCCGCTGTAACAGAAGCCATCTGACGCTTTACTTTTCTGTCCTTAAATGTTGTGAGATTCAGTTGAAAGCTCTGGAGAAACCTAATAAATGTACCTTGAGGTGGGATTGTTGTTTTCCAACACAAAGAATGAACCACGAACAATAAAACTATAAATAGAGTTCATCACAAAATGTAAGAACATCGACACCCATCTGTGAAAAATGGATTTGAATGTAATGTAATGATGTGTTTTCTGCAGGACTTGGCGTCTCGTCTGAAGGACCGGACTCTCCGCTGTGACCTCGAACCACGAACAAACCTAAACTTTACCTTTCCCTCCGACAGACAGACCGTGCACAACTTCAGTCCTCCTGCCTCTCAGACAAACAAAGCGCTGGGACACCATCTGACACAGATTACAACGGGCCCGGCAGTGGCAGTAAATGCAGCATTAAGTCCGGCTCAGACGCTGGAGCGGGCCACTTTGCGGGCGACGTCTTGGACGGCTCTCAAATGGATGTGACGGAGCCACTTATCGTGGAGTTTATAGGCCGGTAATGAAACAGTAACTGGAGTCGTTTGCACACATTAAAGTGGGTGTTGAAGTGGAAATCTGAAGGGAGGCTGGAGGAACATTAGACCTGAAGTGTGGCGAGCTGTAAACTGTGGACTCTGGACTCCTCGCCGCTCTGTCGTTGGGAATTCTTTTGATGGAGGAAAGCGTTGCCCGTCTCCGTCTGTTCCCCGGCTGTGGACGCGTGACGTCACGTCTGCCTCGCTCCGGTCAGAACCCGTCCGGTTCCACTTCTCTCGGTTCTGTCTACAGCACTTGTCTTCTTGTAACTGAGCCACATCTGCTCTGCTCTGGATCAGACATCCCGTCCGTATCTAATGTCTTTTTTAACAACTCTGAATAAACGTTATGAAGCAGATATTTTTCCATCACTGTAAAACTAAAGTGGAGCCAAAAGGAAATAAAGTACAGACTCTGATGTTTCCTCTGAACTGTGATGTTCGTCTCATTTCAGCTCAACTCTCTCCGTCTTGTCCGTCAGGAGCAGACTAACGAGCCGACGGTGTCTCGGAGTTAAAGAAACAAACGTCTCCAAGAGAAGAGAAATAAACAGAAGCAGCTCCTCGGAGTCAATCAGCTAAATGGAGGTGATTAGTTTGATGTTGTTAACGAGATGAAGCTTCTTAGGAAGAACGTCTGCACGCATGTAAACAGAGCTGAAGCTGAACGTCTTAATACCTGCAGTCGAGGCGGAGCTCCTGTTGAACCGCCATTATCATCTGCTGATCAGTGGGCCCATTAAAGGAGCACTACGTAGTTCTTGGAGGAAGAAATTCAAACCCTGAATTTAAAATGTAAGTAAAAAAAAATAAAATGTTTCTCCATCTGTGAATAAACCAGCTGCTCTCAGAGGAAAATAAGGTCGCAGAACACTGTTTGAAGCTAGAGAGGTGGCACGAATACCCCTGCTTAATCTGTATTCTATTTGTTTTTTATCTGTATTTTATTTGTTTTTTTTCTGGATTTTATTTGGATTTTATCTGTATTTTATTTGTTTTTTTTCTGTATTTTATTTGGATTTTATCTGTATTTTATTTGTTTTTTTCTGTATTTTATTTGAATTTTTTCTGTATTTATTCTGTATTTGATTTGTATTTTATCTGTATTTTATTTGTTTTTTTTCTGTATTTGATTTGTATTTTATCTGTATTTTATTTTATTTGTATCTTACCTGTATTTTATTTTATTTGTATCTTACCTGTATCTTACCTGTATTTTATTTGTATTTTATCTGTATTTTATTTTATTTGTATCTTACCTGTATTTTATTTGTATTCTATCTGTATTTTATCTGTATTTTATTTGTATTCTATCTGTATTTTATCTGTATTTTATTTGTATTCTATCTGTATTTTATCTGTATTTTATTTGTATTTTATCTGTATTTTATCTGTATTTCTCGCTCTTTCCTCGACGTTTGACTCTCGAGCTTTCGTATCTGGTAAATTTCCCGTCAGAGAGTTAAAGGTGAGTCTTATCTCGGCAGCAGGAACATTTCTTCAGGACGAGCTGTTACACCAGGCGTGTTGGAAGCTTCCAGGCGCAGCGACGACCTGGATCGTCCTCAGACTGTGAGAGCAGCAGCAGGCCAATAAAAGACGGCAGCCGTGTTTAAAAGCACCTGAAGATCTGCTGGATGTTAGAAAGAGCAACAGCAAGGATCAGATTCTACTGCTCACCTTACACACAGTGAAGCATTCTGGGTCGCTTCAGCTGAGGTGAGTCATTTCTATCAGGTACAGTCACGTTACACAGATCTGGGAACAGTTTATAACGTTTCACTACGGAGAATCAACACAGTAACGACTCACAGTGATTTCTAACCAAGACAACGACTCGGCCACATCACAGCAGGTGAGAGATCCCTGTTGGTTTGTTCTCTGTGGATCTGAGACACAACTTTTACTGGATTTAGTGTTTTTTAAGTTTTTAAAACAGTATTTTGACTTTTTCTTCCATAGCTTCCAGGTCGTGTGACCCACTGACTAAAAATAGATGTCAAAATGTCCAACAAACCTGGTTTTATTGGATTTTTAGTGTTTTGTCATTTTAAAAAAAATGTTTTAATGAAACTTTGTCATATTCTTTCGTGATATTTTTAGTAAACAGGAGTCAGTTTCTTCAATAGCGTTCAGGTCATGTGACTGATCTTAATGTCTTCCTGTGTCGACTGAATGAGACAAACATCTTGTTTTTTTGGATTTTGCTGTTTTTCAAGTATAATTCATAATCAGTTAAATGTTACAGCTGGTCCTGTCCTTTAAAAGCCCATTCAGGTATGTGCTTCCAACATTCAAAATCCTCCATAATTATAAGTACACAGGTGTTGTCAGCGTCCTGTAGTAGAAGTCCGTGCTGTCGCTGGCTGAAGGTGAGTGAGGATGATGACTTCAGACTCTACAGCTGTTTTGTTTGTACGCTCACAAACGTGTAAGACGTGAGTCCGGCTTCACAGAGAGCAGAAAACAAAGAGAACCTTTAAAGTGACGGTCGGGACAGGAAGCTGATTTTAGTGTCCAGCAGCTGAAGACAGCTCCAGATCTGCAGCTGCTGGTTCACTGTCTGCCCCTCTGAAGGGTCAACACGTTAACAGGGATGGTTTTGTGAATTAATGTGTTATTGGACTTGTTTTGTCCTCGTTCAGTGAGAATCCACCGTCTGAGAACAACACCAGAGGTGACGGGTCGGACAGAACCGACTGTCTGACCTGTAATGATGCCGTTTGTGTAGAAATCTCAGCAGAGAAGCTCTTACTGCTGCTGTCAGACAAACGGGCCTCCTGCAGCTGCAGACTGGTACTCTTGGTTTGGCCCGGTTCTGAGCTGGTGCTGTTTTGAGGCTCTGTGGCACTTCTAAGCAGACAGTGATGGATTGGGGAGATTACAGAGCTGCATATCTGACACTGCTCTCTGTGCTCAGACCCTTTTCTTCTAACCAGCGTTCCGGATCACATTTCAAAGCCGGACCGGGTCTGCTGGGGGAAACCGAGCCGCTCAGCTGGCTGTAATGTAAAAAGCAGGTATCTGCCTCTTTCCTTCCTGACAGCTCGGCCACGGATTCCTTCCTCGAGCGCCGTCGCTCAGTGTTTTCTTTGGAGCAGCAGGGTGTTCTGTTCGGACGCACAGGCCATGAAATATGGTGCGTATCTGTTTGGCCGCGGGCCAAGCGGAGGGTCGGCATGTCGGCCCAACGGGACCGTGATGAATCGCTCGGGTTTCACCTCAGTACACCGTGAACTGCAAACAGACCTGCACTCTGTTGGGAGAGTTAAAGGTGCAGTGTCTGCAGGAGTTATGGACTTTCATTAGTGTGAAATCACCTGAACCTCGAGTCTTTACGTCCACACAGGGAGCAGATACTCCACCAGGTCTGCCATGTTTCTACAGGAGCCCAGAGGGACAAATTACCTCACTTCCTCGATGACACCGCACCTTTAAAGATAAAACATTTAACATTTCCACATTTAAATCTTTAAAAACGACAACACCTCTGGTAATGATTTTGTTGAGTTAGATTATTTCAAATGTTTCCAACAATGTTTAAACCCAGAAGATTTTCATTTCACTGGAGGCGGCGCTGAGTTTCATGTGGTCGCTTTAACTTCCAGGAGAGAGTCAGAGGACGAGACTCGTCTGAGATCTCTGAGTCTGAGTCACGTCTGACAGATTCTCATCAGCAGCTGTGGATGTTTATCAGCATGTTCAGCACCACTGAAGTGGGTTTGACCACCGGATCACTGGTGATTATTTGTGTTACTCATACAGCCAGATAACTTTACTGAACATCAGCTGTAAGACATCGAGCTGCATGGAGGGTGTTTCTGTTTGGATCCAGGTGAAGCTCTGAGTGAAGTAAGCACTCAGCAGACTCTGGTTCTGGTTCTGGTTCTCTCGTTCCTAAAGTCCATTTCCCCTCCAGCTCCAGTCAGCAGAACAGAACCTGGAGGTCCGCTCCGGATCACTGCTGCAGTCGGGCTGATCAACAGGAGTGAAGATGATCTCTGAGCTCTGCGTCTGTCGGATCAGAACTCCATGAATTTGCATTTTTTCCGTCCTGTCTCCCCCTCTTGTATTTCAGTGTCGTGACTCTTTATTAACACGTTGAAAATTCTTATTAAATGCAACAATAATAAGAAAGTCAGAAAACATTTTTGTCAAACTGTCCTGTGTTGTAGTTTGTTGCTCTCAGTCTCTCTCAGCGTGTTTTCATCTGGTTTTGAAGTGAACTTGTTTTCAGCCTGTATTTACTGTCGGCCCAGCGGGACGCGACGCGCTAATCCTTCCTCCGGGGAAACGGTGGAGGAGGTGGAGGAGGTGGAGATCTGCTGCTGACAGCTTCACAAACAACCCCCGCTGTCGTGTGCTGGACGGACTCGGCCTGCAGCTGCACTCTGAACACACACAAGTCTATTTGATGTCGAACGTCTCTGAGATAAACGGAGATTTACTGCTGATGTTCAGACACGATGACTGTAATTGTTGTAACGGCTCGTTAGATCACAACCTCCAAACCCAGTCCTCATCACTGAAGTCCTGGTCAAGAATATCTCACAGCTCCACACACAGATAAAGATTATATTATCAGCTAAAGGTGTGAAAATAAAACAACTCATTACTTGCAGAAATCACAGACGGAGAGCTGATTTTAGACATCTTATTTTCTGCCTGGTGGCTTTATTTACTGCAACAAAGCAGAGAATCAGAGAAATTAAACGTAATTTTATGATTGTTTAACATTCTGAAGCACAAATAAAGACACACTCCTCCAAACAACGCCCAAGTTTTAATGTGAATCCAACCAAACTGCCTCCTGTTAGCTGTTAGCAGTTAGCAGTTAGCTGTTAGCTGTTAGCAGTTAGCTGTTAGCAGTTAGCTGTTAGCAGTTAGCTCTGCTCTGTGTGTAGCTCAGCCCTGCCCTCAGTCAAACAGAGAAGCCCTCAGGTGTTTTTGGCTGCGAGGTACGCGACAATGTCCAAAGGTTGGCGCTCAGAAAATGTCCCAAAATTATCAATAAAAATGCAAATGTAAAAAAAAAATGGGAATAAATTAAATAGAAACCTATAAATGATGATATAAGATGAACTGGGTGAAATGATTGAACCAGTAGTTATGAATAAAAAATGCATGTTGTTTATCTTTTGCATGATTACTGATATAACATATCATACACAGAAATATATGTATTTATAAACCTACTTTGCACCTCATGTTAATACTGTAAATATCTTACTGAGTTTATTTAGTCTGTTTCTTTTCTGTCTGACTTGTTTTGTGTCTGTGTTCAAATTACTTCAAGTGCTTTAAATTGGCTCCTGGGGACAAATAAAGAATTTTGAATTTAATTTAATTGAATGTCACAATATCCAGGATATCAGAGTAGTGTAAGTTGTTTTGTTGTTGTTATTTTCCAGGACACCACATGACATATTCTTCCAAATCAAGATGAAATCATCATTATTTATTATTTATTGTTTATTGTTGCTGATTGTTGCTGACACAGTTTCAGGATGTAATTGATGGATAACTTAAAAAGAGTCCCTGAACGTTACTGGCGGTTACTATGGTTACTGTCAGCAGCAGATACACGCAGCCCGTCCGCCATCTTTGACATGCGCAGTGTCTGCGCAGCTCTTGAACGCACCCGCGAACGGAATTGTGGGAACGACAAAGATGGCGGGACGTTCGAAAGTTCAGCCGACTGGCGGAATGAACCACAAAATAAACTTAAATTAACCGAACGGAGTTCAGTTCAAACCCGCAGACTGTGGACCGGCTCCCCGCGGGCCGCTCCGCAGCTGACCGCCGGTAGGTAACGATGAACGGCGGCTTCAGGAGGTTCGACCGCCCGCCCGGTGTGACTGGATCCCCGCTGCAGACTCAGGCCACCCCGTCCAAACCGAACCGCCTGAGCCGGAGCTTCAGGCGGAGTCAGCAGGCCCGAACAGCGGCGGAGCTGGACTCTCCGAGGAGCCACCAGCCGGGTCAGCCACCGTGTTCCTCTGTTTGATTCTGTCTCAGGTGTTTACAGGTGTTTTCTGTCTGCTGTGACCCGGACAACGTCCGGCTCTTCTCCGTGTACACGACCGTGTCCTGAACTCCCTTACAAATCATCGCTATTTAAGATTTTCCCGCACATCTAGGAAATACCGTTCACCAGAAAACACGAGTGAAAGTATCCTTACAAACTACAGGTGTCAGTCTTTAATTCGGCATACAACAAGATCGCCACAGTGCAGACATGACTGGAGGATTCAAAATAATAAAATGTTTGTATGTCCAGACATACTGTGAATAATGTGTGTGCATTTTACATGTTAACATCAATATATTACACTCAAACACAAGACAACCAAAACACTATATTCTCACTGTGACTCATATTCCATCTTGAATGCCTGCACGTGAGGTTGTGTCTTAGCAAACAGCTGACAGTGTTTGCATGGAGAAGAGGATCGTGGAGATCTGATCGATACATAAATGCTGTTTGTGAATCTGTTTCTAAATCAGCTGTTTGTGTTTTGTTCTCCTTCAGATTTTAAGACCCCGACCAGAATCCCGAGGTCCAGATCAGGAGGCGTCTTCAGCGGAGAGTCTCCTCACAACGACTCGGACTTTCAGCAGGACATCATCTGGGACGCCACGTCTCCTTCGCCCAACAGACGCGGTAAACCTCCGACTGCCAGCTGCCACCACGAGGGTTACAGAGAGTTTGTGTCGGAGCTGCACGATATAACATTCAGCATCCACACTGTGATGATCTATAGTCACATCACATCTATTATTCCAGAATGTTTAATAAAGTTCCTGATTTAATTGTTCTGCTGCAGAGAGCAGACAGCTGATCCATCAGTCAGTCAACAGATAATTAATCCACAACAGTTTGGATGTGTTGATGTGATTAGTTTCCTGTCAGGTGTTCATTTTTTCTCTGGATTGTTGGTGGAACAAATCCAGCTGGTTTTGACCTGCGTGATGTTTTTCTGCTTCAGGAAAAAGAGGAAAGAAGCAGCGTCCTGGAGTTGTGGACATCTCAGAGATCGTCAGCCGGATCGCTCCAAAGGTCAGAAACATAAAACTGGCTCCGCTAAAACTTTCAGGTCAACTGTACATTTGTGTTGTTGCTGCTCATGACTGTGTTCTGATTATAGATCCAGTAAACAGTTTATTAACACTCCTGCTGCGTTGTGTCTCTGAAGCACGGCCGGCCCGAGGTTACAGAGCCGACCTTACAGCAGTGGATCGGAGACAGCGCCACCATTCCCTGCACGCCTGATGTTCAAGGGCCCAAACCCAAGAAGAAATCCCCGAGGTAGGTCCAGAAGATCCCACCCAGCTTTCTGCTTTAGGTTTTTATTTTCACCCTCACCAGAAGTCTGTAGTTGAGCTGAGGGTCAGTGCTGTTGTTGGTTTGTGTAACGCGACACTGTGACTCAGGGGAGTGTGTTTCCATTTGCATCGGCCACCTGCTCGAGTTCTGCACGTGTAAACACAACGTCACTGTCCTCCAGGAGAAACACACCTGTGAGACCAGAACAAGTCCTGTACGAGAGAACAGAGACCAGAGTTAAAACTGCAGAAATCTGACTGTATCATGTAAACACTCTGAGTCTGTGTGAAGCTAAATGTACACGCACCTTTAAAGGAGAACTTCAGCCATTTTTAACCCAGATCCCTGTTGATCGAGGTTACCGAGTGCTGCCAGGAGGAAGAATAACCAGAACATTTGGCACAATATTTACTGAGTATCAGAACAGCAGCTGAAGTGAACCAATGGGGGCAAACTTAAGGATGTCTGCCCTCATAGGTTCACTTTAGCTGCCGTCCTGATATCTATTGTGCAAACAATTCACGTTATTTTTCCTCCTGACAGCACTCAGTGACCTCGATCAACAGGGATATGAGTTAAAAACGGCCGACGTTCTCCTTTAAGTTACACGTTTTCTTATTTTCGTCTGTAAAATCAGGGAGCAGCAAGCGTCCTTTAATTCTGTGCTGATAAACTCTGTAATGCTTCGACTGAAAATGTAGTTTTCTTCATATAGTAGAATATTAATAATGAAAACATAAAGAATAACAATATTCAGTGAACGTGACTTTTACTCTCACGTTGTTGTGAGTTTATACAGACTGAACTTTTTTTTTCTCTGCTGTAAATTGTTGTTTTTAAATGGTTCATTGTTTTTTGTGTGTGTGTTTTTATTATTAATAATTTTAGTTGTAATTTTCCAAAGTAACAAATGTGGAAGATAATGCAAAGAGAGCGAAGGAGAACACATTCACATCACAAAATGATTAAATACAGAAGAATGAAAGGTTAGTAGTGATGTGGGAGCAACAAGAGACAAAAAGACATTCAAGGAAAGTGAAGAAAAAAAATAAGTGTAATCTGGCAGTTTAAGCAGCATCTTTATTAACAAAAAAAGATCATTTGTTATAAGAGTGTCTCCATCATCGCAGTCAGCTGATGGTTTCTTCCTGTCGCAGGCCGAACGGAGTGGACGACCTGCTGAAACTGGCCAAGCAGTTCGACTTCAACATGTTTCATCAGGACGAAGAAGACGTGGAGGAGCTGCACCAGCGGAGCCTGGAGCTCCTGCCGGAGGACATCTTGGATCTGGAGAACGACTCTTCACCTTCACTTCCTGGAAACTGTGAACGAGCCGTGAAGGCGACGGCGGCTGGGACGAACGCTCAGGTCCAACCGGATCAACACATGGAGGACGATTTGGACTTCCTGTTCGACGGACCGACGCAACACGTGAGCGGAAATTTAAGTCAGGCGGCGTCACAAGTGAAACCGTCGTCCTCCTCACACGGTTCCACTCACACCAACACTAAAGCCACTGTGGCAAACGACTTCGAGGACGACTGGGAGAACGACGACCTGCTCGACGACTCTCTGGTGTTGGAGATGACACAGAATCCTCAGATGTTTGCTGCTCCGACGCACAGTTCAACCCAGAAACCGTCCAGAGAAGGTCCGGTTAACGCTCCTGTCGGAGGACTCGGCCCGTCACACAAAGCGGAAAAGGACGACGTGAGACAAAGAACGACCTTCAAACTGGAGTCTAATCCTCATTTCTCTGTCGGACGACTCCAGACCAACACGTGGACGAAGTCGAAGGTGGATTACAGCTCAGAAACCAAACAGACAGACTCTCAGCAGAGTGAAGGTGCTTCAGTGAGAACACCGAGCACAGCCAAGTCAGAACCACAGAAACCACAGATTCACCCAAGACCGTCTGTCTCAGGATCAGGTACCAAACACAACACGCCTGCTTCGAACACGTCGGTTGTAAAAACAGCTCAGAGTTTCCCACAAAGCCCTGCAGCAGCTTCCTCTCACAGCGAGGAGCCCGCCGCCTCCCACCTGCCGGACGACGACCTGCTGGCGTTCTTCTCGGCCGACCCGGTTTGGGACGACCCGGCTGACGACGACCTGCTGTGTGAGATGTGCGAAGACGTGGAGAACCAGCTCCAGAACGTTCCCGCCAAACAGACTCTTCCTGTGGTTCACGTGTCGAACCGGAGAGCTGCTCTGCAACCAGCCAATCAGCAGCAGTTTCCCCAGAGACGGGCAGCGAGCGCCCTCACCTGGGCGTCAGGTGGAGCAGCCGGCAGCTCATTGGCTGCTGGTGTCGTCTCTGACTTCACAACAGGTGCACAGACGAAGGATTCGTTCAGAGTCCCACAAACTAAAACGGGTTCAGGATGTGTGCCGGGGAGCAGCCGAGTCCAGTCAGAACCGCCGGGACACGCCCACAAAGACCGGTTCACCTTCAAGAGGCCAAACAACCCGGTTCAGACGGCGACCAGCAAAGGTAAGAGGCGACGCCCACAGAGCAAAGCAGCAGCCAGGAGATGTGTGTATTTATATGTGTGTGTTTAGTTAAAGTGAGTTCTGACAGTTCAGTTATCCGACCCGCTGTGGCAGAACCAGCAGGTGGATCCAGTTCAGGGTGTCTCTGTTCTCCGGCTCAGTCTGCAGCACAGATCGTCTCCGTCTCTGTTTGTTGTTGACGAGCGCTGGCGATGATGATTGTTGTGGTTTTATCTCGACACTCAGACTAGAAGCTGCTGGAAGGAAATCCTTAATTGTTTCAGGCTGTGAACAAACATTTCATCACAGGTTTTATTATCAAACGAGTGTTTGGAGCTCGTCAGCGTCTCGTCTTCAGCGTGGTCGTAGTTTTCATGAGTGAAATTAACATCGCAGCTCAGCCTCGCTTCATTTCCTGCCCGGTGGTCACTCGTGGTATCACAGCAGAAAAAATCCCCATAAAGCAACAAAACCTCCAAATGCTAACAAGCTCAACTGTGACTCTTTCTATCATGAATCGTGGGTTTTTTATATCTGTCTATCTATAAAAGTGTAGAGGAACAGAGAGGGCTCGCTGGCTTTAATGAGCGCCATGTGTTAGAGATACACTGAGTTTATTAAAACTCGACAGCTAACATAAGTAAGGCTACCGGCTGAAACACTGCTGTCAGAATCCCAGTTTGCTGTCAGAATCCCAGTTTGCTGTAGAATCCCTGAAGTCAGCAGGTTGTGTACAAAGATTGGTGGTTCTGAAGCGTCTCGAGAGGAAACACGTGGACGAAGGGAACTGACGTTGACACAGCGGAGCGTTCTCCGTCCAGCTGCTGCTCGGCTGTTTGCTCTTTGTTTCACCTCAGTTTCCATCACGCTCACCTTCTCTGCCTCCTCCATCACCGGTGTAGAGGCTCCAGTTGTTCCAGGTGTTTCACTGTTACCTGTGGACAGTGACCGGGGAGAACGATGCCTCTTCCTGTTTGGGTTGTGCTTCCTTCGTGCTGTTATTCTGACTTTCTGGGAGAAATCCAGCCTGGTGTCAGACTGAGTATCACAGTAGGAGCGGTGCTGATCCATACAGGTGGTGTCATGTTCCGGTGTTTACTCCACAGATATGTTGTTTATTGGCAGGTGAAGCTTTTCTGTTCCTCAGTTTGAGTTTGACATTTGAAGTTTCTCGCGTCAGTTTCATCCTTCAGTTCCAGTGTTTCTATTTGAGCTTCTTTGATCATTTTGAAATGATAATTTAACATTTTAAATGTGATATTTCACCTTCCTTCTTACCTTTTCTTTGTAGTGTGATAAAATGATTGTATCTTAATTTTCTATTTGATAGAAGATGTTCTCTAAACAGACGCTGCTCTCAGACTGAAACTGTCTGAATGCATCATATTTACATCTGGAACAGTCTGTGGAGTTGATGGTCACTTTGGAACATTAACCACGTGTGTCGTTAACGCTCTGTGGGCTCACGTTCACTCTGTCGAAGCTCAACTTCCTGTTAGGTCAAACTTGGATTTCACACCAAGACATCAGTATGTTTTTGTTGATTTGAGTTTGAAATCACTGATGAGTGACGAGCGGTGAAAGTAGCAGCTGGTTAGATGAACGTCTGCAGGTTTTATTTCCTCTGATCGAACGTCAGACCTGCAGCGTGACGCTCATCGCTCTGCGTCTCTGTTTTCTCTGCAGTCGTGGGGAAATGTTCGGCCGCAGAGATCGAGCTGAAGAAGCAGCAGGCGATGGAGAGACGGCGACACCGACTTCAGACCGCCCAGAACCTTCGAGCTCCGACCTGACGGGCCGACCGGCTCCTCGACGGCGACGAACCTGCAGAGCTGAGCGACGTCTCGCTTCACCTGCCTGAAGGTGAAACCAGACAAACTGCTGACAGCCGGTCGGTTTCACAGCAGAACAAACTTCTGATGATTCTCTGTGAGAAAACATGTCGACCAGATCCAACAACATTTCTTGTACAGAGACGATCTTGTAAAATTGAATTGTACATGTGCTGTAAAATGTTTATGTTGTGCTTCTATTCAGATTTCTGTCCGGTTCTGTTTTTTGATACGAGCGTCATAACAGAAACTTATTCCACAAGTCGATTCTTCTTCTGATGTCGACGATCAGAATGAAAAGCTCTTTGTTTCAAATGTTAAATTGTGTCGCTCCGTGTCTTTAAAGAAGAAGTTCAACATTTTGTGAAATAAGTTTATTTGCTCTCTTTCCAAGAGTGAGATCAGAAGCTGTCAGGATGTGATTAGCCTAGCTTAGCATAAAGACTGGAAACACGGGAGAAACAAATCTGAAGATATCTGATTAACAGGAAACTTTAAAATACAATTTCCAGTGTTGGGTGTGATTCACTCTGAGTGTTTTTCCTGTCGACACAAAAGACAAAGAAACAAACATTTTACTACAAATTAGATTTGTTGGAACAGTTTAAAGTCTCTGAGTCCAAAAACTCACCCACAGATTTATGAACGACAGTCGAAGATCCGACTGTGACGAAGTTAATGTTACTAAACCATCTTCTCATCTCACTCATGGACAGAAAATAAATAATGTTTTACCCAAAATGTTGAACTGGTCCTTTAATGCCAGATTATATCACAACATATTGAAACTTCTCGTCAGCGTCGAGATTCTTCCGAAAGATGCAGAACTCGTTCAATATTCCTCATTTAATAAACTACAAACTGAAGTTGTCTTTAGCTCAGATTTTGTGCTAAGCTAGGCTAACTACACGCTGCTCGGCTCACAGTGGGAGTGTCTTGGATGGCGTACTGTCCCTTTAAGATGTTCTGTCAGTTTTATTTCTTGTTTCTGTTTCGATCATGAACACGAGCAGTTTGTTTTCTGCTCTTTTCTCCTTTTAATCACTTTATTTTCTTTAAAGCACTTTAACTGATTTCAAAGTGTTTTGATAATAAACTTTTATTGTCGACATGGTTGCTGCTCGAGGTCTTGTTGTTGTTGTTCCTGGTTCTGGACTCACTGGAGCCAGTCGGACCTCTGAGGCGGTTCACATCTCCAACCAGGCAGTGAAATACAAGATTACACGTGTTGTGTTAGAGCTTTCAAAATGTACGTAGCTACATTTCTTGAATGAAAATGAAACCTCCTCCTCTCATTTCTCTCGGTTGAGGAGAGAAATGAGAGGAGGAAGTTTTATTTTCATTTTACACAGCAAGATAAAGATAAAATACAATCATACTGACAACAACAGTGTTTACGAGCTGAAACAGGAACACTGTGTTTGTTACTGAAGCTGATTCTGAAGAACAGTTTCAGCAGTTCGTCCACACAGACGTTCTGTTCAGAAACTCGACGAAATTTCAGCTTTCTTCCTCCTTTCTTGTCCCTCACTGCTGCTCCTAACTCTCTTTAACACAAGGTGAATTTAGAATATAAGTACATGTTGTTGTAAATTCTCAGACGAAACAAAACTTCAGCTTCTCCTGAATCAGCTGAGCAGCGACACTCGATGCCGACTGCTCCGATACAGCAGGAGGAACTGAATGAAAACAGGTGAGTCGTCTTTAAAATGTAAGAAATGAAAAGTAAGCGGTCGCTGCAGCTGCTGAAGATACGTAGTGGAGGAACAACAGGTACAGTTCACACCTGGTGCACCTTTAGTTACACTGCTGCAAAGTATTCTGGGATGTTTTTGTGTTTCACTCGATAGTTTATTCTGTGACACATCTGAGTTTTAACTTTGTATTTTGTGAATATTTCCTTTGACTCTTCATTGCTTGAATATAAACAACATAAACATCTCTAACCCCAAATTCGTTTTGAGTAGTTTAATTACACCTGACGTAGACACCTGCAGCCCCACCTGCAGCCCCACCTGCAGCCTCACCTGCAGCCCCACCTGCAGCCTCACCTGCAGCCCCACCTGCAGCCCCACCTGCAGCCCCACTTGCAGCCCGGCCTCACCTGCAGCCCCACCTGCAGCCTCATCTGCAGCCCCACCTGCAGCCCACCTGCAGCCTCACCTGCAGCCTCACCTGCAGCCCCACCTGCAGCCCCACCTGCAGCCCCACCTGCAGCCTCACCTGCAGCCCCACCTGCAGCCCCACCTGCAGCCTCACCTGCAGCCTCACCTGCAGCCCCACCTGCAGCCCCACCTGCAGCCCGGCCTCACCTGCAGCCCCACCTGCAGCCCGGCCTCACCTGCAGCCTCACCTGCAGCCTCACCTGCGGCCCGGCCTCACTTGCAGCCCAGCCTCACCTGCGGCCTCACCTGCAGCCTCATCTGCAGCCCCACCTGCAGCCCCACCTGCAGCCCCACCTGCAGCCCCACCTGCAGCCCGGCCTCACCTGCAGCCTCACCTGCAGCCTCACCTGCGGCCCGGCCTCACTTGCAGCCCAGCCTCACCTGCGGCCTCACCTGCAGCCTCACCTGCAGCCCCACCTGCAGCCTCACCTGCAGCCTCACCTGCAGCCTCACCTGCAGCCTCACCTGCAGCCTCACCTGCTGCACCTGGGCGGCCCGGCCTCAGCTGTACCTGGGCGGTCCGGCCGGTCGGCTCGGCCTCGTCAGGTCTCTTCATTAGCAGGCTGGCAGCTGTCTGATGGGGCAGATTTCGTCCCGGCAGGTAAACCGAGCCTGGTTATCAGCAGACAGGTGTGTAACTGTAGTCCAGCAAATCACAGGTGCTCAGATGTAATCTGCCTCTCCTTAATCAAACAGACTCCAGGATTCACTTTACTCTCGTTTGTAAAGGAAATTTCTCTCAGCTTGTTCTCTGACAACCAGTTTTTTAATTATAAAGAAGCTTGTTTTGGCGCTGAGAGCTCTGGACTTTAGGCTCCGCCCACAGCCGCCCACTCACCTGCACAGACAGTCGAACAGATTGTCTGATACACAAATACAGCCGAGAGGTTCAGACCAGAGACCGGATCCAGCTGAGGTGGTTTCATCTGAGCCGATACCAAAACAGATTATTAATAATCCAAACGTGGATAAACACAGTTAACTTTAATTTGTGTTTTATTTTCCAGCGTTGTGGTTCAGTAACGGGAACAACAGGAATTTTTTTCAGTCAAAATGTAAAGTTAATTTTGTTTGTTTTTTGTGTTAAAGTATAAATGGTGACCACAGTCTTTAAAAAAAGTTCAGTAGTGGACTTATTATCAGGCTGATCATCTGTATCGTGTTTTTTTTTCGCGTCTGATTCGCGTTTAGAGCCTCGAGTGGCCGTTAGAGGAACTGCAGCGTCTGACTCTGAGACAGTCAAACTTTATCTGTGCAGCACTAAAGTAATGACTGAAAACAGGATGGTGTCGTGCTGTCAGAAACCAAACAGCCACATTTGAATGGCAAAGATGGAGCTCATGGTCGGCTGGTTTACATGACACACACACACACACACACACACACACACACACACACACACACACACGACGCCTCCAACAACATGGCTGAGAGTGTTTACGGCGGCTCCTGTTACCGGCTGCAGCCGACACTTACCTGCAGGTGAAATGAAGTTACCTGAGAGTCACGCTGAACTCTGAATGACCCCCTGCACCTCCACCTGCACCCCCACCTGCACCTCCACCTGCACCTCCCCCTCACTCTGCTGCATTAATTATTCCCAGGCTAATCACGGAGGATAGTGACAGCTTGGTGTCGGTCCAGCTTTCACAGACGACATCCACACTGATAAACAGCCGGACGGGTTTCACTTTAAAGACGTTTTCTGACGTCCTGGATTCGTTAACGTCGCCTGGAAACTGAACAAACAACAAACTAGCACAGCGTCATCCAAAACCTCCACAAGCCTGAAGACACGACAAAGAGGCTGAACAAGAGCGAGTCCAAGAGTAGAAACAGTCTGTATGGTAAAAAATGCCCAAAAGTCATAAAGATTAAAAATTATACTTCAGTTAAAGTCTTTTAGTATCTGACAACAAATACACTGAAGTATCAGAAGTAATTTGTAGACTCAGAATTGTTTTGGTCAACCGTGTTTTCAGATTCCACATCTCCTGCTCAAAGTGTTCTCAGATTATCAAATGTAATCAGTAGTTATTAATCCTGCATATTTAACAGGAACTAACCTGAAAAACATGATTATTTATATTATAACTTGTCAAAACTTACTGTTTTAGAAACATTTTGCAGGCCAATAAAACCTTATGGAGGGCCAACTCGCTAACTGCAGCTGCTGCTGGCAGCAGTTAGCACAGTTAGCCGTGCAGCTAGGGCTGGGTTGCAGCTAGCTGGTTAGCATGCTAACTCCAGTGTGTCAGCATGTCAGAAGTGTTTGTTACGTTCTGTCGATAGTGAAGTTTTGAATGTTTTCAACTAAAATTCTTACATATTGCACCTTTAAATGGTATTTAGATATTTGACAATTATTAAATTATTAAATACTTGTAACGGTGCAGCGTTCAGTGCAG
The DNA here is from genome assembly GCF_900880675.1 of Sparus aurata. NCBI lineage: Eukaryota > Metazoa > Chordata > Actinopteri > Spariformes > Sparidae > Sparus > Sparus aurata. The sequence goes on along the minus strand of NC_044187.1, from coordinate 2,931,494 downwards.
TTAAAAGTACAATATTTCCTGCTAAGATGTTGTTTCCTGCAGGATTTGTGTGTTCTGTCAGTAAACTTTGTCTCCTCTGACACTCGAGCTGCTCTCAGCCGGAGAACGAAGCCAACGTTTCTCCGTTTTCACTCAGGACGATCTGTGAAAATCCATATTTCCTGGAATCGTGTTAATGTTGTTTCGGCCATTACAGCGCAGAGAGCCAGAGAGACGTTTTAGAGGCCGGCTCCGCTGGCTTTCATGTCGGCCGTGTGAAAATAAATCTGGAGTCTAAATCACAAACAGATGAGGCGAGTCCACGAGAGGCGGCGAGTTCCAGGGAGAACGAACGAGACTTTTAATTGGCAGCGACAGCAACCAGCGGCCGCCTCCTCCTGCAGCTCCATCAGGAGCATCACACCTGTGACATCACACCTGTGACATCACACCTGTGACATCACACCTGTGACATCACACCTGTGACATCACACCTGTGACATCACACCTGTGACATCAGCTTGTCTGAAGCTTCACCTCAGTGAGCCCAACGAGACATGAAACTTTATAAAGGAACTTTAAAGAAACAGGGCGACACAGATTTAAGATTCTGACGGAAAGTCTTTGTTATAAAATGAATAAACGATGATTTGACTAAATGAACTTTATTAATACAACCAGCAAAGTTACAGCTGTGAAAAAAGTCTTGATTTTCTCTCCTGGAAAAGGAAAAATTAAAGTTTTTCAGGAGGGGTAAAAAAAAAAAGTTTTTTTTTACCTTTACACATAAAAAAAAAAAAAAATGTTCCTCCTGCAAAACAAGTTGCTCAGTTAAATGGGGAAAGAAAGGGAATTATCCTGCATTTATATGGAACTGAGCTTTAGGAGCGTTCCACCTTAACTGTCCTCCAGGTTACGTCACATTCTGAGATCGACACTTCTCCACTGGCAGGACGGCGGCGAGCGGAACAAGCTACTGCTAACGTGAGTTGTTCAAAAACCTTCTTTTTAGTAAACTCTGTGTACACAAACAATGTTCTCAATGCTCGTGTTCATGTGTAGAGACCCTGGTGATGCTACCAGCAAAGTTTCATGTTGTGTCGAGACTTCTTACTGTTTTAAAAATAGAGATTTTGATGCTATCGTAAAAGTGCCCGTAGCACTCCCATTGAAAATGAGTTTGACCTGAAAACGAAAATACGGTAAATCTTAAAAGTGCCTCTTTCATCGTAATGATGCTTTCACATGAAGGTTTGACTCATAAACATTCACATAAAAAGCCTCGGTTGCATTTTGGTGAGAGTTTCACTTTAAGGCCCAACAGTTTGATTCAGTCTGTAAATGTGAGATCTTTGACTCTGTGTCTTCTTCCTCACTGAGCAGACTGACAGCTGTGGTCGTGTTCGTGCAGACCAAAGAGGAAATCAGACATCTTGTTGGATTTCTCTTGGTTTTCTCATGACGTAAATAAAGAGGCTCTGAGTTTGAAGGCGGACCTGAAGTTACGACTCGCTGAAGTCGTGATATCGTGAATTATTACTGAAATAATTTGTAGTAAACATGTCGTACACGAGGCAGATGATGTTCTGCTGACTTGAGTCTTTAAGACGACTGTAAGTGTGTGAAGTCCTGACCTCAGCTGAGTGTCTCATGTGGCTTCACAGCGTCTCCTGCTGGTGGGAGCAGAGCAGTGCACCTTTACATCCCTCAGCAGTTTGACTCTGAAACTGTGTCGAGTATCCAGCCGATACAATAACCGATATTTACCTGACTGATAAAATAACCAACAATAGAAAGAAAAGCTCAGCTGTAGTGAGCAAAGATGGTTTATTTGGTATTCAGGTGTTTCTTGTCTACATTGTGTGGTTCTACACAGCTGCAGCAGTTCAGCTTTATGTTCTTGTTCTCCGTTTTTATTGGCTGCTCAGGAAACACCTGTAAAGGTGCGTCCCGCCACATACTGTGTGGAGATGCTGCACAGTGTGGATCTGTATTATCAGCTGTAATTTCTCTACCTGTCAGATAAACATCATGTATCTCTACTTCATACTTCAACTTCATTACTGCAAATATTGTTCTTTTAACTCACTACATTTATTTGCAAACTTTAGTTACTTTACAGATTACACACTGCGTCAGAGCCAAAGTAACACTCTGAATTAATTCATTTTATCAACAAACATGTGAATATAAATATTATTTACTTTTGATACATTTAATTTCAGATATTTTAAGACTTTTACTCCAGTTCTATTTTTGTGGTTGACTTTCACATCTTTAGTTTCATTCAGGTTTGATTTCAGAGTAATTTTTGGATATTTGTGTTTTTATAACCGCAAAAAAAACATCTGTCTCAAATCTTTCTACTGTCAGATTCTTCCAGACTGTTATAAAATATCTAGACTGTGTGAGAATGTGACAGGATGCTACTCAAAACATTAAATGCACTTTTTTTTGTGTGTTTCTTTAACTTTCAACAACCAGACAGGAAACATGTGCAACAACACAGTAAATAAATATCGTAGAAGATGAAGAAATGAGAAGCTCACAGCGTCTAACAACCTTCAAACAGTTTATTTCTCGTTTTTGCGTGTATGAAGTTTCAGTGATGCAGCAGAGATGAAAACAGGAGTAAAAATCTAAGACTGAATCCATCACAAACGTCCCTTTAAACCAACATTAAAACACTTCAGCTAAAGCAGCGGGAAGCTTCGACACCAACTGTTCAAAACGAAACATCATCGACCCAAAGAAAAAAAAAAGGAGGGGAAAAGAAACAAATACAGAGCGAGTGGCGGGCGACTTAAAAACCTTTATGATTACAGTCGTTTCCATGTTTAAAACTTTTAATTGGCAACATCTACGTGCTTGAAATGTTTTTATTTATTTATTTATCACCATTATTAACATGTAAACACAACACGGTCTCACTGAATTTTATGAAATGAGCCAAAACTCTCAAATGCAAAAATTATTGAAATACAAGAAAAATGATGTTAAGATTAAATATCCTCACCGTGAAACACATGATCTGATAATAACACGTTTAAAATATGAACCTATTACAGATAAATAAACAATGTCGATTAAGGGTTAAAGTTCTATTGAAAGTAGCTATATTCTAACTATTAAACATGCACCAAAAACCAGCCATTTATTATTTCATGGTATTATAAAAATTCATAAATATTCTACCTCACAGAAAATGAAGTCTTTTCAGTGCGTGTGGTCGAACTGAACCAGCTGAACTGTCACAAACTCTTGCATGCACAGAGTCGATCGTTTGCATTTGCAAGACATTTCACTCATTTCATTAAATGTTGAGACCAGTCTGGTAAACTTTGAAAAAAGACCTTTTAATAAAGCTGTAAAGAGCTTTAATAAAACCTGATCTACATGCAAAACAGGCAGAAGAAGAAGAGATCAGTTCACACGTCATGCAAACACATCACAAGTCGTCCGTTTCAGGTAGAAAAGTCTTTTTGCAGCGCGTCACTAAATAAACCGTTCAGTCCGGCGCAGTTCCAGCAGTTTGTTTTCTCCTCGGCTTCGTTTCTTCTTCTCAAAGAGAGTTTAAAGATGTGACCGTCCAAAACAGAGGAGCTGCAAACACACACAGTCTGTCCACGAAATCATCCTGCCGGACCCTCTACAGATGAAGCTTATTTTTTTATCTTCCTAAATCTAACAGGTGTAAAAACACGTCCAGAACTATTAAAACCTAAAAAATGTAAATGTAAAAGTCTTTCCAACATCGTCGGATTCCTGCATGTTGTTCAAACGAGTGGCGGCGGCCTCAGATGAGAATCGAGCAAACGTGAGTCCTGATGAGAAACGTACAGAAAATATAGTGTTTCATGGCTGATGTTCGTCCACAGAGAGCTTTAACAGCGTTTGTTCGCTCCAAACTTTTCAGATTTCTGCAGCATATCTACAAATGTGTGTGTAAAGCAGTTTATTAACAGATTAATATCTAACATTAACAGCAGGAGCTCGGCCGTCACGTCACATCTGAGTTGTTGTTATTTCAAATATCTGACTTATAAATAGGGTTGGGAATCGATACAGTACCTGGACTTTTCTCACTTTAAGTTGTTAAAAGTCATAATTTTTCCGAGTAAAGCTGCTGTGAGTAACATCTGACAGCTGCTTTACTCCCACTTGGACACCTGGACTAAAATTTAGAAACTGAAGGAACATCAGCACATTATCACACTATCTGAAATATATAAATAACTATCTAATTGTCCTGCGTGCCTCCAGACAGCCAATCACCAGCAGCACTATTGATGTTAACACAACAAGCACGCTGCATCCTGATTGGCTCACTGACGTAGATCAGAATAACTCTTTTGCTCTCGATAAGATGTTTTTTGTTGAGAAACCCTGAACTCAGTCCACTCTTCATCTTTCAGATAGTTTGATGTTTGACCAGGTGAGACGTGTTCTCCTGTTCAGCTTTTTATTTATTTGTCTAAATTTAGATTTAACGTGTATCTGTTGGTACTGAGGACGCAGATTTTAAGCTTTTTCTCGAAATCGATAGTCGGCTTTACAATCAATTATCAGATATCAGATAACCATTTCAACTACTGAGATGATTTATGTTTGGCTACATTAGCAGTTAAACGACACGACAGTGACTCATTTTAATTGTGACGCTCCCGTCCGTCACCATTTATCACCTGGATCGACTAAATGGCCAAAATGTAGTAATATCACTCTATATTCCTTTATTTTATTTTGAGAGATTTGTAATTTTGATGCATTTGTGCCCTTCTCTGATAGTCAGCCAATACATTTTTAATCTGATAAATTCTTACAGGTGATTAATCGATAATTAGTCCTATTTAAAAGCACAGAGTTCAGTACCTGCCCCTTCTTATAAACGATGTTAACGTCGACATGTATGCTGTTGTTGTAACTCAGAGCGGCGATCGTGATGCTCGTGAGCCAGAGAACGTCGTTTAAAAACATGCAGAGCTCCTTAATGTCTGAGAAAACTGAGCCAAACACGACTGAAATGAAGCTGTTCTTTAAGTGTAAATAATGCAATACTCCAGTAAGATAAATGCATTCAATAATACAATAACATCTCTAAAATAAAGACACACATTTTACCTGTAATTCACCTGCATGTCAGAAATTCTGGTTGGCACTTCATGCTGTTTGTGTTGTTCTGAAATCAAGTAACATCACTGCTAACTGCACGCGTCCACTAAAGATCTTTAAGATAGACTTTCTTTGATTCTCAACACTAAAAAAAAACAAAAAAAAAAACAATGACACCAAAATAAATATAAAAAACCCACATACCTTGAAAAACCAGTAAAACATACAGTACACACACACTAACACGCACTCTCTCCAGCTTTCCTCCACCAAACTGAAACCGTCGCTCTGCGTTAAAAAGCCGTCCGTCAGCTTTTAAAGTGCGACGTCGAGTCACTGAGAGTTCCTGATCGATGATGATAGGTGGTGAGAGTTTGGCTTCAGAAGGCTCGGGGGGGAGGGAGGGAGGGGAGGGAAGGTGGGGTGAGGAGGGGGGAGGACGGGTGAGGAGAAAATACTTCTGTCGAAAACAGATAAGAGCGATTCGCTGGACGACGTCTTCAAGCAGATCTTCAGTGAATGGAGGAACAGAGAAAAAAGTTGTCAGACGTCCACCACCATCTTTTTGTGAATGTCTAATCCACCGACGACCTGCAGGAGACGACAGGAAGTGAGGTCACACATCAGTACCTGCCTGTGACAGGATGACTAACGAGGAACAGGACAAGTCTAAAGCTGTGATGATCAGTGTTTCAGCTCTACAGGTGGAAATATGGTGCCAACAAAATATGAATTAGTCGATTAATCTGGAGGATTTCTTGTGGTGCGTTCAGACCAAACATCAGGTAAATTATTCAAAAAAGGCACGAATAGATGAAGATTCATGTCGATTCGCTCGAGGCGACACAAACACACCAAATCTGCATTTCTGCAAGAGTTGGAAATATTGAGCTAAAGCGAAATTTTTGCACCGACATTGAAACTGCTCATAATGTTAATGTCGCACGATAACACGTCTGCTCTACTGAGACACGACAACTGAGCGAGTAAGTCGGACTACCTGGTAAGTCATGGAACTATATCCAAACACAGCACGGCTATGATTGATTGAACTCCATTCAGGAAATGAGCTTTTTAAAAACTGTTTGAGACGGCATTACGATGTTGTTATTTCAGCGTCCATCGGATCCATTTATTGAGTCAGATCACGGAGAAATATCTTTGTTTTGGGCTCATGCCGATGTGGTAAGACAGATTTATTCAGTCTACGTCTATTTGCTGGTCACAGTTACAACTTATTGATTTTAACACACCTATTAAGAAACAGGTGCTCTGCAGCTGCAGACGGGGTAATTCACTGAGCTGGATGTCATATGAGGGACGTGAATATTATCTTCATGTCTGGTCTGAACACAACTTTAGAATAAAAACCTCTGGACTGTCTGTAAAACTTTAGGTAAGTAACATGTAAATATTGGGTCCAGTTGAATGTTCCTTTAAGTAAAGGAGCGGGATACTGTGTTAACTTCATGGTAACAAACTTAACTCAGCGTGTTATTGTTTGTGCTTGGGTTTTTCCATTCATGCGAATAAAATCGATCTTTAAACTAAGTTAAGTACTCTCAAGTGTGTCTTTCAGTCTGAGGCTCAATCATCAACACTCACAGCACAGAACTCCTCGAAGGATATCCTGCCGTCTCCGTCTTTGTCTGCGTTGATGATGGTCTTGTCGACGATCTGTTGGAGCTGAGTGTCCTTCAGGTTGTTGCCCACCATCATCTTGAGGACCTGGAAGAGCTCGCCGTTGGATATGTAGCCGTCTTTGTCCATGTCGTAGATCCTGAAGGCAACTGAGGTCAAACAGGAGACACGGAGGAATTACTGCAAAATCCTGATGCTGAAATGTTCACAGCTACATGATGTGAAGTCACTTAAACACATGGAGGTAAATAAATCCACAGGTCTGACTGATGGAAGCGGCTGTGCTGCCACCTTGTGGACACTCAGAGGTCTAACAGTGCCTCTGACTGAAGTGTTCATGGTATTTAATTTGTCTGCATGCATAACTCAGACACTTACAGCGCAGCTTCTGCTCTTTGTCTCCTTTGACGCTGAACTGAGAGACTCCTTCGATGAACTCTGCAGGAGACAGAAGACACCATCATCAATTCAGACTGCAGGTAATTTAAAAACTGCTCCAGCAGACAAACAGTTTGTATCTCTAAAGCCAACAGATCATTTATCAGCTTGGTGTCAATAATAAAAACTTTCAGAGGGAGAAAAAGTTTGAGGTCTAAAACATGTTGAAGGCGACTGTACGGAAGCCCTGAGGGACAAGTGAGGATTTATTTTTCTCCAAGTGATTCATTTGTCTGATCTAAATTGTTTCTCTGCTGTGTTTATGACTTTATGAAACAGTTTTACTAGTAAAATCTTCAAAGAGCACTTGAGACGACCTCCTTTACTTGTAATTGTTTTTTTTATCATTTTTAATTTACTTATAACTGTTTATTATTGTAATCGCTAATTGCTTTTTACACTTCTAATTTCTCTCTCTATGTTGTGAGTGTAACTGTGGAATTTTTGCTGGCTCTTGGTCAGGACTCCCTTGAAAAAGAGGTTTTTAATCTCAATGGGACTTTCCTGGTTAAATAAAGGTTAAATGAAAAAATAGAAAAAGTTAAAAAGAAATATTCAATTTATGAAAACAAGTAGACATTTATATATTTTTCCAGGAGAAATATAGTTTTTGCATGAAACAGAGTGGAAATACATTTTTCAGAAGATTTTTTATTTTCACTATTTTTTCTTTCTTGAGGATTTTTCAGGCTTATTTGTAGTTTTTTTTTGTAATAGTCATTTTTACCACAGGATCCTATTTGTAGTGACTGAAAGATGACACAATATGTGACTGTGCTGTCAGATACAAACTGTGCACACCTTGAAAATGAAAAACATTTTGATTTCACATGATAATTTAGAAAATGGGTCAGCAAAGTCTCATTTGTCCCTCAGGGCTTCCGTACACGTTACAAGCACAGGAGAGAACACAATGATTCTCACTCGCCCCTCGAGGCTTCATGAGACGGCCTCTGTCATGATTTATTTACCTTTAAAGTCGACTTCTCCGTTTCCATCGGTGTCGAATATGTCGATGACTCGCTGCACCAGGGGGTTCTGTTGGAGTTCTGGTAGGGACATGAACTCCTCCACGCTCAGTGAGCCGGAGTTATCTAGGTCGAGTTTCTTAAATCTCTTTCCTAACCTCTTAATCTCATCAGCATCAACTGAAATGAAACAGAGAGAGAGAGAGACGAGTTATTTACAGACAGACAGAGAGAAAGAGCGAGACAGACGGAACACACGGACTAAAGTTCTGCCTGACAGGAGGAGGAGAGTCTCTGGACCAAGTCTGCTGACCACAGAGAGTTTAGTCGACACCTGATTAGTTAATGACACGCAGCAGTTAAACCTCATGTATCTGCCTTCCTTCCTGCCTGCCTGCAGAAACCACTTCCCTGTAAACTGGACCAGACCTACCCGGTTTCTTGCTCCTACTGGCCATAGTTGTCCAGAGCGACTGGTCTCTCTCTGCACCAGTCGGGCTGAACCTTGTGCTACTGGACGGACCTCCTGGTGCCGCGCTCTAAGCCCTAACACCGGGTCATGTGACACCTCTTTCAACACTAATCACTCTGCTGATAACCATGAATCAGCAAGACACAGTGGAGGTGTGTTGTTTTCCTAACCTGGTGGAGACACTTTATCCTGTCCCGTTAAATTAGCAAAGACATGAAGATAGAAAATACTGCAAAGTGGAAGTCGAGGAACTGACAAAAACTAGATCACCATCAGTTTAGAGTTAAGGTTAAAACAAGACCCCTTGATTTGATTATCTGTCGTTTTACAAGACTGAAAATGACAAGTATTTAGTTTTGATTGCTTTTTCCACATATTTCATGTCGTAGAATAAAACATGTAAATATGTTCAGCCTGAGGCAACACACACCTTATTTCAGACATTTGACTGAAACCCAATTAGAGGGAGCTCACATACTTCCAGACGAGGGAACCACGAGTGACAAAGTGCAAACTGATTTCTGGGTTTTAGGACTAAACACTGCACCACTCCATTGTTCTGACTCATGTATAAAATCTGTCAACCTGGAAATAATCAGAGAGATAAAAGACTCGGACACTAAATGACACTGCCAGAAGTCTAAGAGGTTCTTTCTCAGCATCAAATCACGCCTAGACTAAAGGCTTCTTCACAGAAACTGAATCACGATTACATAAGCATTAGAGCAGTGGTCCTCTATAGGCGACCCCCGGACCGCATCTGGCCTGCCGGCCTCCTATTTGTGGCCCCTGAACTACTATTCCTTCACCATGTGTTTTGGTTGGGTCGGCACACGTATACTTGTCTCCAACGATACTCAGACAGCTGGGTCACTCACTGCTGCCAGGGCAACTTTTAACTATCACTTTCGTTTTCGGAGCAGTTCGCATATGGACATTTTGCCGGCTGTAGGAGCCTCTAGATTGCACGAAAATGGCGTGTTCCAAGTTAACTGCTAAAAGAAAAGTGGACAGTGAAAATCGGCAATTCAAAGAAGAATGGACGGAAAAACTTGCATTCACTCTCCCTTCAACCAGCACAAGACTCATGTGCTTAATGTGCCATGAGACTATAGATGAAGATTTCCAATTTGAAACGGCATCATGAGACGAAGCACTGGAATTTTGAAGAGACATTTCCTCAAAATTCAGAAGTAAGAACAACAAAAATAAATGCACTGAAATCATCAAATCAAGCTGCAAGCAGGATTCTTGTCACATCTATGACAACAACAAAAAGCAACATAGTGCTCACTTAGACTGGTGTGGATTCTGGGTAAGCACAAGAAGCCATTCTCACATGCAGAAATAATAAAATACAGCATGACTGAAGTGATGAACACAATGTTTGAATGCAAACAAAAAGAGTAAATATTCAACTATGTATTTTAATTTATGTCAAAATGGAAATGACATTTTATTTTGTATTTTTGTTGTTTTGAATGAAAAGGACATTTTATTTTGAATATTACAGTGTTATTGCATGTGGCCTGACCGACCTCAATTCATGGACCACTGAGTCATTGAAAAAGATCTGCATTAGAAGATCAATCCTCAAGGCATCACAGATACAGAATTCACTGAATAAACAACAAGACTTTCCTGTCAGAAAGAAGCTTGTGGTGGTTCGACTGTGGTATCATTCTTTCTCCTGTTGGTCTCCTAACATTCATCCTTCTGACACGGATCTGTAACTTGGATCCATTACTGAATAAGACTTATATCATCCACTGTAAAACTCTGGTGTTTTTCACCCTCCTGAGAAGTGGATTACAAACTGCTCCTATTTATTTACAGGAGAAAACAGGGATTTCCCAATAACGCCGTAAGTCAGAAGGAGGAAACAATTCCTAACAAACAGAGCTGCAGCAAGAGGAGGAGCAACACTGACGAGAGCTTCAATGTCACACAACAGAAACGAATACTCACAAGTCCCTGGCTGAGCGCCACCGTGTTGGAGTTTACGAGTAGGCGAGGATGGCGATACCTGGAGGGGCGTGATTTGAAGGAACAGCCTCCCCGATATGAACCCGAGTGGTGTTCAATCATTAGACTCATGTGCTAGTCAAGGTCTGTCTAATGAACACCAGGTTCGAACACAAGGATGCTCAAGTGTACGTGGTACCACCCTAGGTCCAAGGTCAATGATAGATTTTGTGATCGTATCATCTGATCTGAGGCCGTGTGTTTTGGACACTCGGGTGAAGAGAGGGGCAGAGCTGTCAACTGATCACCACTTGGTGGTGAGTTGGGTTTGGTGGCAGGAGTAACCACTGGACAGACCTGGTAAGCCCAAACGAGTAGTGCGGGTAAGATGGGAACGTCTGGGGGATTCCCTGGTCCGAGAAGCCTTCAACTCCCAACTCCGAAGGAGCTTCTCTAGCATCCCTGTGGAGGCTGGGGATATTGAACCTGAATGGACGATGTTCAAAGCTTCCGTTGTTGAAGCTGCAGCGTCCTGTGGCCGTAGGGTCTTAGGTGCCTCAATGGGCGGCAACCCTCTCACACCGCGGTGCACACCGGTGGTCAGGGAAGCTGTCCGACTGAAGAAGGAGACCTTTAGGGACAGATTGTGCCGGGGGACTCCTGAGGCAGTTTTGGGGTACCGACGGGCCCGAATGCCAGCAGCTGCAGCTGCAGCAGAGGCAAAGCAGCGGGTTTGGGAGGAGTTCAGCGAGGCCATGGAGAAGGACTTTCGGGCGGTGCAAATCGCTTTTGGAAAACCGTCCAGCACCTCAGGAGGGGGAAACGGGGAACCATCCAAGCTGCGTACAGCAAGGATGGCACCTTGTTGACTTCAACTGAGGAGGTCATACGGCGGTGGAAGGAGTACTTTCGTTACCTCCTGAATCCCACTCAGCCACCCTCTGTAGCAGAGACAGAGCTGGGGGATGATGGGGTATCATCACTGATTTCCCTGGGTGAAGTCACTGCGGTAGTCAAACAACTCCACAGTGGCAAAGCCCCAGGGCACAATGAGATACCACCAGAAATCTGAAGGCTCTGGATGTTGAGGGGCTGTCTTGGTTAACAAGCCTCTTCAACATTGCATGGGGGTCGAGGACGGTGCCGAAGGAGTGGCAAACAGGTGTGGTGGTCCCTCTCTTTAAGACGGGGGACCAGAGGGTGTGTGCCAATTACAGAGGTATCACACTACTCAGCCTGCCTGGTGCTGGAAAGGAGGGTCCGGCCGGTTGTCGAACCTCGGACTGAAGAGGAACAATGCGGATTCTGTCCTGGTCGTAGAACAACGGACCAGCTCTTTACTCTGGCAGAGATCCTGGAGGGGGCCTGAGAGTACAATCTCCCAGTCCACGTGTTTTGTGGATCTGGAGAAGGCGTACGACCGGGTCCCCAGGGATGTTCTGTGGGAGGTGCTGCGGGAGTATGGGGTGAGGGGGTCCCTTCTCAGGGCCATCCAATCCCTATATTCTCAAAGCGAGAGCTGCATGTGTGTACTCGGAAGTAAGTCAGACATGTTCCAAGTGGGTGTCGGCCTCCGCCAGGGCTGTGCCTTGTCCCCAACCCTGTTTGTGATATACATGGATAGGATTTCGAGGCGCAGTTGTGGTGTGGAGGGGTTACAAGTTGGTGACCTTAAGATCACATCACTGCTTTTTGCAGATGATGTGGTCCTGATGGTACCATCGTATTTTGATCTACGACGCTCAGTGGATCGGTTTGCAGCTGAGTTTGAAGCAGCAGGGATGAGGATCAGCACCTCTAAATCTGAGGCCATGGTTCTTAGTAGGAAACCGGTGGATTGCCTACTCCGGGTGGGGAATGAGTCCTAACCAAAGTGTAGGAGTTTAAGTACCTCGGGGTTTTGTTCACGAGTGAGTGGATCATGGGGCCTGAGATCGACCAGAGAGTCGGAGCAGCGGGTGTGGTGTTGCATGTGCTTAACCGCACGGTTGTGACGAAAAGGGAGCTGAGCCGGATGGCAAAGCTCTTGATCTACCAGTCAATCTTCATCCCTATCCTCACCTATGGTCATGAGCGATGGGTCATGACCGAAAGAACGAGATCGCGGGTACAAGCAGCCAAAATGGGTTTTCTCCGCAGGGTGGCTGGGGTCTCGCTCAGAGATAGGGTGAGAAGCTCAGCCATCCGGGAGCGACTCGAAGTAGAGCCGCTGCTCCTCTGCGTGGAAAGGAGCCAGTTGAGGTGGTTCGGGCATCTGATGAGGATGCCACCAGGGCGCCTTCCTAGGGAGGTGTTCCTGGCACGTCAAACTGGGAGGAGACCTAGGGGTAGACACAGGACCAGGTGGAGGGATTATATCTCTTCTCTGGCCTGGAAGCGCCTGGGGATTCCCCAGTCAAAGTTAGCCAACGTGGCCGGGGAAAGGGAAGCCTGGGGCTCGTTGCTGAAGCTGCTGCCCCTACGACCCGACCCTGGATAAGCGGTCGACAATGGATGGATGTATTTTACTACCAACAATGAAAACTATCTTCTATAAATACTGCACATATGCTTCCTACAGGTTTAAATATTTTTATGAATACAAACTATGAATAATGATGAATGTTTCCATCTTCATCCATCTATTATTTTTGCAGTACCTTATCCTTGCTGAAAACAAGACTTATCATAGCTTTAATTGTATATGTTGTAAGTTGATAGACTTTTTGCCTACCAAAAGTAAATACTGACAACAAATGGTATTGTGTAGTGTGTTTTTCAAAGGGACGTCTAAAAATAACTGGTTTGGAAAAAAGGTTAGATTTACATTTTATTAGCAAACATGTGTTGAGGCCTGACAGTCGTCCTCAAATCTGTCCACTTCAACATGACTCCCAGCTACAATACAGCAACAACATCAGGATGGATCACAACAAAAAAACAGCAAACACTCCCGATACATGAGAGTAAACACACTGTCAGTCATGATCAGCTAATTTACTCACGACGGCCAAAAATACAACATCAGATATGTTTTTACATTTCAGGATGAGACGCTGTCTCCTCAATCTTCACCAGCTTCTATACCAACTTTATAGGAATTCTCATTGTCTTGATTTTCTTCTTATTTTAACACAAAAGTTACCAATTTATTAGGTAGATAAAACAAATGTAGTATAATACAACAGTACTGTATAGATAATTTGTAGGCTAAATAACAAAAGCACCTGTCAGTATAATATAAGACTGCAGCCTCCACAATGATCACTGAGCGGAATTAACACCTCTCTGAAGTAGTTTCAGGATTTATCGTCGACGTATTAGACTGCTTTACTTATATCTACGTGAACCATATAAACTGTCGACTAAGTGCAAAAGTCTTGAAAGCTCATAATTACAGGAGCTGACATATTAAGTTGGGAGTGACGATCACGTCTGTACTGAAAAATCTGCACCTGAGAGTCACAAACACTTTACAACATTACATCTGAACTTTGTCCCCCAATAACATATTACTGTACCAGTTTTATTATAACTATGGGAGGAGTATTATGAAAACTAGTGACATATTTGAAATCCTACAATTTTATATTAAATCATTTGACTTTTATTTATATACAATTATAATACTGTGACTATTGAGACGGCTTTAAAATATATATTTTGTACAATAACAATCTGAGCAAACACTATATTTACATTTCTAATGTTGATTCATGCCAATTGTATGGATGAATAAATAGATATCCAGTCAAACAGCATAAGAGAAAACAGGAATAGACATTCTTCCTCTTTCCCATGATATTTTTAGCTTTGCAGACTTAATTCAGATATATTGACTTAAATGAATATTCATTTCTTGTTGTTCTGACTTAGAGTGGTTTACATATTGATAATACATGTTTTTGTTGTATGAATTTAATGGTAGTATGATGATTTTATATGATGAAGCACAAAGGAAATAATTCTTGGACTTTATAGTGTTATCCTTGACTTACTGCTACTGTGTAATGCCTATTTGTGTTCAATAAACTAAACTCATCTGGAAAAATTTGTCATAAAAGCTTCAGCAAGCAGCACCTTTTCACCTACCTTACTCCTCCCACCTATTTGATAAATAAAGAGCAAAGGTGGTTCTACATCAGAGTGCTGCAGTAAAAGGCGGAGCAACACTGGAAAGATGAGCTTCAACGTCACACAACAGAAACGAAACTTAACATTTGTCAGAGTTGCAGCCACGCAGCAGTCGAGACGAGTCTCTGTTTGTCTCTCAAAGACAATTCAAACAGAGTTCATCAGGTCTTTAACAGCAGCAGCAGAGTCTCTGACAAACACTGGTGAGTACAGATGATCACATTTACACTTTCAACAACCAGGACTGACACAAAACTTCAGGAAGTTCCACTCTGTTCATTTCATACTGACTCTTATATTTAACTACAGCTGTTTGTCCACAGGCTCAATATACAGTTACACACTTCAACTGCTTCAAACAGTCTCTGTGTCAGTTCTCAGGACTTTATAACTTAAAACTGAATCTCTGAGGGTTCAACATTAGTTTATAACCTACTCACTTCCTACATGTAGAATGCATTCTATGTCCTCTGACTGTTTCACATTAAAAGCTTTCCACTAGCGTGCCAGCAGGAGGCTTTTAATGTGAAGGAGCTAGAGGAGATGTTATTAGTTCATCATCCAGTCAGCACAGTTTTCTTAGCAGTGCTGCACTTCTATAATAATGTGTCAACACAACAGGTAGAGAGATATTTGGTGCCGTTTTAGCAGTTTAACAAGCAGTTACTCATTAGGTGTGGTGCAAACGAAAACTCATTACATGTTATTCAAAATCACACTATTAAATGTATTTTTTAAACTACTAAGTAAATCTGTTTTATAAATATATACTTTTCTTTTCTTCCACACTTCATGTGTAGACATGGCTGCTGCAAGCTTCCTTCCATCTGAAGATCAGTTTCTGTGCTCCATCTGTCTGGATGTGTTCACTGATCCTGTCACCACATCATGTGGACACAACTACTGCAAAACCTGCATCACTGAACACTGGAATCATAACCAATATCGGTGTCCCATATGTGCAACAGTTTTCAACACAAGACCTCAGCTGCACGTCAACACGTTCATCTCTGAGATGGTTTCTCAGTTCAGACTGTCAGCTCAACAGAAAGCCAGCAGCAGCAGCTCAGAGCAACAAGTGTCCAAACCAGGACAAGTTCCCTGTGACGTCTGCACTGGAACCAGACTGAAGGCCCTGAAGTCCTGCCTGGTGTGTCTGGTCTCCTACTGTGAGACTCACCTGGAGCCCCATCTGACAAAGTCAGGTCTGAAAAGACATCAGCTGATCGACCCTGTGGAGAACCCGGAGGACAGGCTCTGTGCGAAGCACAAGATACCTCTAGGCCAGTTCTGTAAGACCGACCAGACATGCGTCTGCGTTCTCTGTTCGGTTTTAGACCACAAGACACATGAGGTTGTTCCTCTGAAAAAACAATATGAAGAAAAGAAGGCAGACCTGGGGAAGACAGAGGCTGAAATTAAGAAAATGATCCAGAAGAGACGACTGAAGATTCAGGAGATCAAACAGTCAGTTGACCTCAGCAAGAACGATGCAGACAGAGAGATAGCAGAAGGTGTTCAGGTCTTCACTTCCATGAAGGAGTCTGTTGAGAGAAGCCAGGCCGAGCTCATCAGAACGATAGAAGAAAACCAGAAGAAGACAGAGAAACAGGCTGAAGACTTCATCAAAGAGCTGGAGCAAGAAATCTCTGAGCTGATGAAGAGAAGGACTGAGGTGGAGCAGCTCTCACACTCTGAAGACCACCTCCATCTTCTCCAGAGTGTCCAGTCCTTAAACATCCAAGAACCACCACCCACCAAGGACTGGACAGGAGTCAGAGTCCGTCCATCACATGAAGGGACTGTGGTGAGAGCTGTGGCTCAGCTGGAGGAAACACTCAGTAAAGAGATGAAGAAGCTGCTTGAAGCTGAGCTGAAGAAGGTCCAGCAGTATGCAGTGGATGTGACTTTTGATCCTGATACAGCACATCCCTGTGTCATCCTGTCTGATGATGGGAAACAAGTGAGACTTGGTTGCATAAAGAAGATTCTCCCAGACAACCCAGAGAGATTTCGTCTTAATCCTGGTGTTTTAGGAAAGCAGAGTTTCTTTTCTGGAAAACTTTACTTTGAGGTTGAAGTAAAAGGAAAGACTCAGTGGGATTTCGGAGTGGCCAGAGAGTCGATCAACCGGAAGGGAAAAGTCACATTGAGTCCTCAGAATGGATACTGGACTCTATGTCTGAGGAATGGAAATGAGTTCTGTGCTGCTGCTGACCCTTTAGTCCATCTCTCTCTGAAGTCTCGGCCTCAGAAGGTGGGGGTGTTTGTGGATTATGAGGAGGGTCTGGTCTCCTTTCATGACGTAGATACTGCAGCTCGTATCTTCTCCTTTACTGGCTGCTGCTTCACTGAGAAACTCCTCCCATACTTCTGTCCTGGTCTTGATGATGCTGGTAAAAACTTTGTACCTCTGATCATCTCTTCTATCGGAGATGCCCGATTCGCCCTTTTTGCTCAGTCCATGATGCCCCGTCCTTCACCATTACTCCCTGTTTCCTTCGCGGAATCTATGTCCCTCTTCCAGGAGCCCGTGATGAGAACTCCAAAGGTCATCAGGATCCCCTTTCCTACTGAAAATCCAGCCCTCAACCAGTCCATGCTGACCCCTGTTAAACCCCACCAAGAGCAAGTGTTTCACCGAAAAATAAGGAAGCCAGTCTTTCGAAAAAAATAGAAAAACCCCTCATATGTCAAGCTGAACTCTTTGTTTTTCTTTTTTCTATTTGATGTGCAGCTTCACAAAATTATAGTGCTGAAAGTTTCATTTAAGATTAAGACCCAACAGTTTCTACAGAATACATTGTGTGTCTTAGATATACTGGGCATGAAAAAGTAATGGCTAAAGTTAATTCATGGACTAAATGTTAATAGTATTTTCTCTTTCATTTAAATGGTGTTTTGTTTATTTACTGGTCATTTCCACCACTTTTGTGTTTTGCTAAGTGAATACTGGAAAAGGTGGCTTACAGTGGCCAATAAATATGTAAATATGTGATTGTTAAATGACAAACTGTAAAATAAATCAGTTGCTGAACACACAGTCTGAGGAAGAAGTGAATTGAGCACAAAACACTGAACGGAAAAAAATAAACATATGCTTAATCTTCCATTTGTTTTACATTAACATATATTCCTGAACGAACATATCAAACTGATGATAAAGACTGTGTGGAATGATCAAAAGCTCTGGAATGAAGAATTAAAGGGACCGTAAGGAGAGACTGTTTGTCAAACTGCTGTTTTCAAGCTCATGAAAATAATCCTGTTAAGTGGTGTAAACTCTTAAAACCAAACAACTGTCTTCCTCCATGACAGTTAAACTCCACAGTCTGATGTTAATGTTAAAACAGCCTTCAGCTACAGAGTCTGATTACCTTCATCTTCACCAACAGACTCTATTCAGTATGAACACAATAACATCCACCTGGAAACAAATGTAAAGTTAAAATGAATGTATAGTTTTCAGTCTCAAATAAGTTCTAGACTTGAATCCAGTCATTTTAAATTTGTTATCACTACACAGATACAGAAAAGCTAAAGTCATGTTAAATCTATGAATGCAAACTAAGAATTCAAATGCATGTATTGTTTTCAGCAGTGCTTCTTCTTGCAAGTTGTACAACTGACAATCACAACTTACGTTTTATGTGTTGTAAGTTGACATTTTTTCAAGCCAAATTTCAAAACTACGACACAATAAAGTCTCTCTGAAAGACTCATCCAACAACATTTGGTTAATATTAACTGTGAACATGTGTTGAGGCCTGACAGTCGTCCTCACGTCTGACCACCTCTACATGACTCTCTGCTGCACTGCAGCAACAACAACAGGCCTCCATGTTGACCACTGACTGATGTTAAGACACAGAACCACCACTAGATGGATCACAACACAAAGGAATGATGAGCCAAAAGTTACTGTGCAACACTTTCACATGTCTTACTCCACCCAGTGGACAATCATGTAAACCAGATGGAGGAAACAAGTCCTGACCCACAGAGCTGCAGTAAGAGGAGGAGCAACACTGACGAGAGCTTCAACGTCACACAACAGAAACGAAACTTAACATTTGTCAGAGTTGCAGCCACGCAGCAGTCGAGACGAGTCTCTGTTTGTCTCTCAAAGACAATTCAAACAGAGTTCATCAGGTCTTTAACAGCAGCAGCAGAGTCTCTGACAAACACTGGTGAGTACAGATGATCACATTTACACTTTCAACAACCAGGACTGACACAAAACTTCAGGAAGTTCCACTCTGTTCATTTCATACTGACTCTTATATTTAACTACAGCTGTTTGTCCACAGGCTCAATATACAGTTACACACTTCAACTGCTTCAAACTGTCTCTGTGTCAGTTCTCAGGACTTTATAACTTATAACTGAATCTCTGTAGTTTAGTTTCACATCCTTTAAGCTAGGGCTGGGCGATATGGCTGAAAAACGGTAAGTGTTTCGTATCAGTCGATATCAATAATTATTGATTTTCTTTTTTTACCCATTTGAAATAAGAAAAAACTGAAAAATAACCCTTTAAATGGTGACTACAGGTGAGATTTTAGAAAAAAAATAAAATCTTTTTCAAGATATCAGAATCTAGGACATGAGACAAAATAGTGTAGAAGTTGACATTGCTGCTTGACAATATGTTAATGGGATATCTGTCTGTTGGCACTTTTGGCACTACATTTTCTCAACCATAGAACCTCTGTATCCCTACGCATTAGTGCAACGGTTGCGCTAATGCGTAGGGATACGGAGGTTCTACGGTCTGTGTCTGAAATTGTTAAGTTTAGTTTTCATTGAAAGTAAACAGAGTTGCGTGCATAAACCTCTCATCCAGCAACTGGGCCTCGCACTGTGTTTCGCCGCTCGCAGATCAGCTGTTTCTACGGAGTTCAGTGAAATTATCGAACACATTTTCTATTGATATTGATCACGTGTCTATTACGATAGATATCGTTATTGTTTTATCGCCCAGCCCTACTTTAAGCACAATGTGTTGGTCGATACGGCATTAAATACAATCCAATTTTTTTTTTCCCATCCATATTGACCAATATTTATCACAATATATTATCTGATCATGCTGCCGGTTAGAAGATTATAATGCCTGAAGATTGAATAAACCAGACAGTTCATGATTTAAAATTTAGAATACTTTATTAACAAGAAAATAGTAACATAAACATTTAACTGTGCAAAACATATTTACCTAAACGACTTATGCAACACTGAAATGTTCACAAAAAGTGGATGAGGACAGTTCTGACATGTTTAACTACAACTGTACAATAAAATCAAGTATGATTGATCATGTAGTGTTTCCCCTCAAATTAATTTATTTTGGGTGGCCTGCCAAAATATCTAAATTGGCTTCCACTTATTGATTTTCTATTTTAGGAGCTTCCCGTCCTCACTCACTCAAGACAGTACATTCATCAGTGACTAGCATGATATTATATACACCAATACTGTGTTGTTTTTATTCCACTGGTAAAACCCACGAAGAAGAGGAGGAGCATTTAACGCTGTTGGCTTCATTGTAACTTTGTAAAGATGATGGCTCACCTGATAAACACATATTATTCAAAATTCCGCAATGAAATGTCACATCTTATACTTAGGGTTGAACACCTTTCTTTTTAAACTAATAAATATGTTTTATAAATATAATATTTTCTTTTCTTCCACACTTCATGTGTAGACATGGCTGCTGCAAGCTTCCTTCCATCTGAAGATCAGTTTCTGTGCTCCATCTGTCTGGATGTGTTCACTGATCCTGTCACCACATCATGTGGACACAACTACTGCAAAACCTGCATCACTGAACACTGGAATCAAACCGACCAGTACCTGTGTCCCATGTGTAAAGAGGTTTTTACCACAAGACCTCAGCTGAGAGTCAACACGTTCATCTCTGAGATGGTTTCTCAGTTCAGACAGTCAGCTCAACAGAAAGCCAGCAGCAGCAGCTCAGAGCAACAAGTGTCCAAACCAGGAGAAGTTCCCTGTGACGTCTGCACTGGAACCAAACTGAAGGCCCTGAAGTCCTGCCTGGTGTGTCTGGTCTCCTACTGTGAGACTCACCTGGAGCCTCATCTGACAGCTTCAGGTCTGAAAAGACATCAGTTGATCGACCCTGTGGAGAACCTGGAGGACAGGATGTGTCTGAAGCACGATAAACTTCTGGAGCTGTTCTGTAGGACCGATCAGATGTGTGTCTGTATGCTCTGTTCAGTTTTAGACCACAAGACACATGATGTTGTTCCTCTGAAAGAAGAATATGAAGAAAAGAAGGCAGAACTGGGGAGGACGAAGGCTGAAATAAAAAAAATGATCAAGAAGAGACGACTGAAGATTCAGGAGATCAAACACTCAGTTGACCTCAGTAAGAAAGATGCAGACAGAGAGATAGCAGAAGGTGTTCACGTCTTCAGCGCTCTGAAGAAAACAGTTGAGAGAGGCCTGACCGAGGTCATCGTAACAATAGAAGAGGAGCAAAAAACAACTGAAAAACAGGCCGAAGCGTTCATCAAAGAGCTGGAACAAGATATCGCTGAGCTGATGAAGAAAAAGACTGAGCTGGAGCAGCTCTCACAGTCTACAGACCACCTCCACCTTCTCCAGAATGTCAAGTCCCTAAACATTCACCAAAAAACAGCCACCAAGGACTGGACGGAGGTCAGCTTCCGTCCATCACATGAAGGGACTGTGGTGAGAGCTGTGGCTCAGCTGGAGGGAACACTCAGTAAAGAGATGAAGAAGCTGCTTGAAGCTGAGCTGAAGAGAGTCCAGCAGTATGCAGTGGATGTGACTCTTGATCCTGATACAGCAAACTCCTATCTTATCCTGTCTGATGATGGGAAAAGAGTGAGGCCCGGTAAGGTAAAGAAGAGTCTTGCAGACAACCCAGAAAGATTTTCTGAATGTAACTGTGTTTTAGGTAAGCAGAGTTTCTCGTCAGACAGATTTTACTTTGAGGTTGAAGTCAAAGGAAAGTCAGAGTGGGACTTGGGAGTGGTCAGAGAGTCGATCCACAGGAAGGGAACAATCACACTGAGTCCTGATAATGGTTACTGGACGATATGTTTGAGGAATGGAAATGAGTTCTGTGCTGCTGCTCATCCTTCAGTCAGTCTCTCTCTGAGGTCTCGGCCACAGAAGGTGGGAGTGTTTGTGGATTATAAGGAGGGTCTGGTCTCCTTTTATGACGCAGACATTAAAGTTCTTATCTTCTCCTTTACTGGCTGCTTCTTCGTCGAGAAACTCTTCCCATACTTTGGTCCTGGTCTTAATTATGGTGGGAAAAACTCTGGCCCTCTGGTCATCTCTCCTGTCAGTTACACCAAGTAGACTGACAACTTATCTGATTTCATGTCGTGGTTGATTTTTAATCAAGGGTACAAATTTAGTGACATTACTGTATAGTTCAGATCTAATTTAGTACAGGATCTGTTCACTATGATTGATTAACGTTTCAACATAATGTTTTTCATTATTATACATATACCATGTAGTAATCTTTGACTCTATATCATGACGCACGTTATGAGGAGAATATCCATTTAAACCTTTGCAAACTCCAGACATTCATTTTCATTTCCAAAGTATATAACCGTTTATAATAACACAGAAAATGTTGAGCTGAAATGTTTTTTAAATTTGCATGAATTGCTGTAAAATGCTCTGTATTTGATGTTCAGCCACTGAAAATGTTAATGTTAAATGTTAAATGTATCACTGTGTCATAAAGCTTTATTTAAGAATAAGGCCTATTACATTTCACCAGAATACAGTGTTTAACGTTATACCAGTAATAAAATGGTATGTTAAATTAATAGAAAAGATGCGACCTGAATTTTCTATTGTGTATTAGAAGTGATGTGGCTTTTAACTTGTCACAATGGAAAGATGGATTTTTTTTTTTTTTTTTTTTTTAATTAAAACTGTCAAATAAACTAGTTGTTGAATTTAAAGCCTGAGTAAAGACTCGACTAAGCACCAAACGCTGCGAGAAAAGCCTTGTTTACACTGAGCTGTATTTTATTTCTGCGGGAACCATCACCTTATTGTGGTGGAGAGGTTTGTGCGTCCCACTTAACCTGTGAGCTAGGTTGTGCTCCCAGTGGGGTCTCCCGAGGCAAATTGGTCTCAGGTGAGGGGCCAGACTACTCCGGGGGAGCTGGAGCTGGTGTGGGAGATTGAGCGTAACCGGTTGGATCTGGTGGGGCTTGCCTCTACGCACAGCATTGGCTCTGGATCCAAACTCCTGGATAGGGGCTGGACACTAATCTTCTCTGGAGCTGCCAAAGGTGTGAGGTGCCGGGCGGATGTGGGGATACTCACAAGTCCCCGGCTGTGCGCCACTGTGTTGGAGTTTACGAGTAGGCGAGGAGACGAGAGGGTCACATCCCTACAACTGAGGGCTGGGGGAAAACTCTGAATGATGATTGTGCATATGCACAGAACAGCAGTTCAGAGTATGCAGCCTTCTTTGAGGTCCTGGCTGGGGCCCTGCACAGGGCTCCAGTGGGGGACTCCATGGTCCTACTGGGAGACTTCAACGCGCACGTCGGCAATGACGGAGATACCTGGAGGGGCGTGATTGGGAGGAACGGCCTCCCCGATCTGAACCCGAGTGGTGTTCTATCTTTAGACTTATGAGCTAGTCACGGTTTGTCTATAATGAACACCATGTTCGAACAAAGGGATGCTCATAAGTATACGTGGTACCAGACCACCCTAGGTCAAAGGTCAGTGATCGATTTTGTGATCGTATCATGTGATCTGAGGCCGTGTGTTTTGGACACTCGGGTGAAGAGAGGGGCAGAGCTGTCAACTGATCACCACCTGGTGCTGAGTTTGGTTTGGTGGCAGGAGAAACCCCTGGACAGACCTGGTAAGCCCAAACGAGTAGTGCGGGTAAGGTGAGAACGTGTGGGGGAGTCCCCAGTCCGAGAAACCTTCAACTCCCACCTCCGAAGGAGCTTCTCTAGCATCCCTGTGGAGGCTGGGGTTATCGAACCTGAATGGACGATATTCAAAGCTTCCGTTGTTGAAGCTGCAGCGTCCTGTGGCCATAGGGTCTTAGGTGCCTCAATGGGCGGCAACCCTCTGACACCGTGGTGGACACCGGTAAATCGAGAGCTGCACCTTTCGGCTCAGACCGGAGAGTCGGAGCAGCGGGTGCGGTGTTGCATGTGCATACATTTGACCAAAAGGGAGCTGAGCCGGATGGCAAAGCTCTTGATCTACCAATCAATCTTCGTCCCCACCGTCACCTATGGTCAATCTGAGCAAACACTATATTTACATTTCTAATGTTGATTCATGCCAATTGTGTGGATGAATAAATAGATATCCAGTCAAACAGCATAAGAGAAAACAGGAATAGACATTCTTCCTCTTTTCCATTATGATATTTTTAGCTTTGCAGTCTTAATTCCGATATAGTGACTGAAATGAATATGTATTTCTTATTGTTCGGACTTAGGGTGGCTTACTTATTGATAATACACAATGTTTTTGTTGTATGGATTTAATGGTAGTATGATGATTTTATATGAAGAAGCACAAAGGAAATAATTCTTGGATTTTATAGTGCTATCATAGACTTACTGCTAATGTGTAACGCCTATTTGCATTTAATAAACTGAACTCATCCAGAAAAAGGTGCCATAAAAGCTTCAGCAAGCAGCACCTTTTCACCTACATTACTCCTCCCACCTGTTTGATGAATACAGAGCAAAGGTGGTTCTACATCAGAGTACTGCAGTAAGAGGAGGAGCAACACTGACGAGAGCTTCAACGTCACACAACAGAAACGAAACTTAACATTTGTCAGAGTTGCAGCCACGCAGCAGTCGAGACGAGTCTCTGTTTGTCTCTCAAAGACAATTCAAACAGAGTTCATCAGGTCTTTAACAGCAGCAGCAGAGTCTCTGACAAACACTGGTGAGTACAGATGATCACATTTACACTTTCAACAACCAGGACTGACACAAAACTTCAGGAAGTTCCACTCTGTTCATTTCATACTGACTCTTATATTTAACTACAGCTGTTTGTCCACAGGCTCAATATACAGTAACACACTTCAACTGCTTCAAACAGTCTCTGTGTCAGTTCTCAGGACTTTATAACTTATAACTGAATCTCTGTAGGTTGAAGATTAGTTCATCACTGACTCACTTCCTACATGTAGAATGCATTCTGTTTCCTCTGACTGTTTCACATTAAAAGCTTTCCACCAGCGTGCCAGCAGGAGGCTTTTAATGTGAAGGAGCTAGAGGAGATGTAATTTGTTCGTCATCCAGTCAGCACAGTTTTCTTAGCAGTGCTGCACTTCTATAATAATGTGTCAACACAACAGCTAGAGAGATATTTGGTGCTGTTTTGGCAGCTGAACAAGTCTGAGCTTGTTGTTGTTGTTGTTGTTGTTATCAGGGCAGTTACTCACTGGGTGTGGTGCAAATCATTTAAAATTACACTATCAAGTATCATATCTTATACTTACAGTAGAACACCTGTTTCTTTAAAAACGAGTAACTAGGGGTGGGAATCGAGAGCACAGCGGGTGCGACGCAGGAGACCAAGAGATCCAATCAAAGCGATGAAGCCTGGGGTGAAGTGACAGCAGAGGTCCAGGTGCTCCTGTGCTGAACACCTGAAGACCCCGCGAGCAACGGAGGAGAAGCGACCATCGAACATCGCTGCGAGCCGGGAGAGACCGCAGCAGCAGAAAAGAGCGACAAGGAGCCAGGCGGTGAATAACCCTGAGGTTGTGGTGGAGGGACGACCAACGGAGCAATGATGGACAGCCCATATAGTATTGAGTACGTCGGTTTGAAAGTTAGCGTTGCTAGGCTAACAGCTGATCGTTGAGGCTAACAACTGATGTCGGGGCTAACAGGTGATCAGCGGAGAAATGTGACGTGAGTAAGTGCAAAGTCCTGCAAACAGGAATACAAAATAAAACATAGCAGCTGAACCTGAAACTAATAAACTAATAAAAAGTTGGTCAAACAACAACTGGTGCTCTTCTAGGATGCGACACGCTGACGAATGACGTAGGATGTGCTGCGACGGAGAAAAAAAAAAAAAATGGATTGGCCCGTGGATCTGTTAATTTTACCGATCCCCGATCCAGCCATCCTGTCAATATCGGGGCCGATATCCGATCTTAATATCGGATCGGTGCACCCCTACCTACAAGCTCTGGGGTTGTGCTACTGACTCTGTAGGCTGCACACAAGAACAACTGGCTCCATGGACTCACCTTTCTCAGCTGATTAGCTGTTAGCTTCGCCGATTAGCTGTTAGCCTAGCAACGCTAACTTTCAAACCGACATACTCAATACTCTATGGGCTGTCCATCATTGCTCTGTTGGTCCTCCCTCCACCACAACCTCAGGGTTATTCACCGCTCCTTTGTCACTCTCCTCTGCTGCTGTAGTCTCCCCCGGCCTTGTTGGGCGGTCCCTGCTCCGCCGTTGCTGGCGGGGTCTTCAGGTGTTCAGCACAGGTGCTCCTGGACCTCTGCTGTTACTTCACCCCAGGCTCCATCACTGGGATTGGATCCCTTGGTCTCCTACGTCGCCCCCGCTGTGTGCATGGAGCCTCCAGACACAAGTTTGTTTATACGGACAGTGCTATTCCCTCCGTGCGGACTGACAGGCTCTCGATTTATTCTTTGTTTTGGAAAAAATAAAATGGTTGCTTTTGGTGCAGAAGACTGTGTAGAACTCCTTTTTTGCCACTCAATGAACTACTCAGGAATCGATATGAGAATTGACAAGGAATTGGATTGATAGGCAGAATCAACAATGGCATTGATATTGATAAAAACTCATCAATTCCCACCCCTACTAGTAACTATAACTGTTTTATAAATATATTTCTTTTCTTCCTCACTTCATGTGTAGACATGGCTGCTGCAAACTTCCTTCCATCTGAAGATCAGTTTCTGTGCTCCATCTGTCTGGATGTGTTCACTGATCCTGTCACCACATCATGTGGACACAACTTCTGCAAAACCTGCATCACTGAACACTGGAATACTAACCAATGTCGGTGTCCCATATGTGCAACAGTTTTCAACACAAGACCTCAGCTGCACGTCAACACTTTGCTCTCTGAGATGGTTTCTCAGTTCAGACTGTCAGCTCAACAGAAAGCCAGCAGCAGCAGCTCAGAGCAACAAGTGTCCAAACCAGGAGAAGTTCCCTGTGACGTCTGCACTGGAACCAGACTGAAGGCCCTGAAGTCCTGCCTGGTGTGTCTGGTCTCCTACTGTGAGACTCACCTGGAGCCTCATCTGACAGCTTCAGGTCTGAAAAGACATCAGCTGATCGACCCTGTGGAGAACCTGGAGGACAGGATGTGTCCAAAGCACGATAAACTGCTGGAGCTGTTCTGTAGGACCGATCAGATGTGTGTCTGCGTCCTCTGTCCTGTTTTAGACCACAAGATGCACGAGTTTGTTCCTCTGAAGGAGGAATATGAAGAAAGAAAAGCAAAGCTGGAGAAGACGGAGGCTGAAATTCAGCAGATGATCAAGAAGAGACAACTGAAGATTCAGGAGATCGAGGACTCAGTGAAGCTCAGTAAGAACGATGCAGACAGAGAGATAGCAGAAGGTGTTCAGGTCTTCACTTATCTGAAGGTAACTGTTGAGAGAAGCCAGGCCGAGCTCATCAGAACAATAGCACAGAACCAGAAGAAGACCGAGAAACAGGCCGAAGACTTCATCAAAGAGCTGGAACAAGAAATCTCTGAGCTGATGAAGAGAAGGACTGAGGTGGAGCAGCTCTCACACTCTGAAGACCACCTCCATCTTCTCCAAAACGTTCCATCTCTGAGCCCTGCTCCACCCACCAAGGACTGGACAGGAGTCAGAGTCCGTCCATCACATGAAGGGACTGTGGTGAGAGCTGTGGCTCAGCTGGAGGAAACACTCAGTAAAGAGATGAAGAAGCTGCTTGAAGCTGAGCTAAAGAGAGTCCAGCAGTATGCAGTGGATGTGACTCTTGATCCTGATACAGCACATCGCTATCTCATCCTGTCTGATGGTGGGAAGAAAGTGTGTCATTGTAATGTGACAAAGAATCTCCCAGACAATCCAGAGAGATTTTCCGAACATGTTTGGGCTTTAGGACAGCAGAGTTTCTCTTCAGGCAGATTTCACTTTGAGGTTCAGGTTAAAGGAAAGACTGATTGGAATATAGGAGTGGCCAGAGAGTCGATCAACAGGAAGGGAACAATCATACGAAGCCCTCAGAACGGATACTGGACGATACATTTGAGAAAGAGATATAAGTACTGTGCTGCTGCTGGCCCTGATGTCAGTCTCTCTCTGAGGTCTCGGCCTCAGAAGGTGGGGGTGTTTGTGGATTATGAGGAGGGTCTGGTCTCCTTTTATGATGTAGATGCTGCAGCTCGTATCTTCTCCTTTACTGGCTGCTGCTTCACTGAGAAACTCCTCCCATATTTGGGTCCTTGTGTCAATAATGGTGGTAAAAACTCTGCACCTCTGATCATCTCACCTGTCGGTTAATCTGAATAGTTTGAGTTCACTCAAGGGGACAAATGTTAATAGTGTTGACACGATACCAAAATTATGACTTCGGTATGATACCTGCCTAAAATATCTCGATACCGATACTGAAACGATACCACGGTGCAAAACTAAAACATCATCAAAAGTAATGGAATAACATATTAGATGACAGAATGTGGAACTTAAATTGATTTTGTTTGTTATTATCAATTATTAGCCTGCAAACTACATTAGTGCACTAAAGTACAACACAATGACCCAGACCTGGTGGAGGTCTGTGCTCAAATCAGACCATGTTCTAATTATATGAATTACAATATATATTTTAAATTATTTACCAATTGTTGACCAACATACTTGTGAACACCAGCGCATGTTCTGGTAAAGTTCATGTTACCAGTGTGAACGTTGTGTTTGCATACATTGTGTTTACCCCTGACTGCCTCCTGCAACTCTGATGGTGAAAAAAGTTCGCTGGTCACAAAAAAAACTTGCTTGACTTCCATCCGGGGATATCAATGTTACTTATCACTAACCTGCAGCTCTTTGAACAAGTCCGAATGTCTGTCAGCTGAGAGCAGCATGAGTGCTCCTGCCGACCATCTGAGGCTTGTTGAAGAAGCAGACGCACAGAGCTTACGTTGCCGACAGTAAGGACAAGCCCACGAACACCACAAAGCCCTTCTGTAAACGATGCTTTAAATCCGTAATGACCAAGAGAGCCAACACGTCTGTCTCGCACTGCTCTGTGACTGAAGCAGAGAGAAGCTGCACACAGACACGCTGCCCCGCTGTCGCACTAAGTTTATAAAGTACCAATACTAATAAAACATGAAAAAGTATTGTTTTTAACGGGTACCGCGCATCGGTTTACCGTGCAACACTAAATGTTAACATCTTCATCTATAACGTATCAATGTTTATCTAATGTGATTCCATTACATTGCAAACACATTAATTTGAAGGGTTCATCTCTTTCACCTCACATCATGATATGTTAGAGAATATCTAATTAAACTTATGTAAACTCCAGAAATGTATTTTCACTTTTGAAAGAAATCACTGTTTCAAAGGAAACCAAAAATGTTGAGCTGAGGTTAAATGAAATTTGCACCAATTGTTGTAAAATGCCTTGATTTTGTATTTGATGGGCAGCCACTGAATATGTTAAGTCAAATGTGTCACTTTGTCATAAAGCTTAATTTAAGAACAAGACCTACTACATTTCAACTGAATACAGTGTTTGATGTTATACCAGCAATAAGATCTTATGGTAAATTGATAGAAAAGCAACCTGAATTTTCTATTGTATATAGAAAGTGGTTTGGCTAATAATTTGTCACTTAAGTCAATTTTTACCTGTTTTGTGAAGAATGGAAAGATGGATTATTTTAATAAAAACTGTCAAATAAACTAGTTGTTGAACTTAAAGCCTGAGTAAAGAGTCGACTGAGCACCAAATGCTGAGAGAAGAGCCGTGTTTACACTGAGCTGTATTTTACTACCAACAACAAAAACTATCTTGTATAAATACTGCACACATGCTTCCTACAGGTTTAGATATTTTTATGAATACAAACTAGGAATAATTAAGCATGTTTCCATCTTTATCCATCTATTTTTTTTGCAGTACTTTTTTCTTGCTGAAAACAAGACTTCTATCTTTAATTGTATATGTTGTAAGTTGGTAGACTTTTTTCCAACCCAAAGTCAATACTGACAACAAATGGTATTGTCTAGTGTGTCTTTCAAAGGGTCATCTAAAAGTAACTAGTTTTGAAAAGAAGAAATGTGTTGAGGCCTGACAGTCGTCCTCACGTCTGACCACCTCTACATGACTCTCTGCTACACTGCAGCAACAACAACAGGCCTCCATGTTGACCACTGACTGACGTTATGACACAGAACCACCACTAGATGGATCACAACACAAACCACCAAAAACTCCTGATACATGACAGTTAACACACCATGAGTCATGACGGCCAAAAATACACTTAACAACCTCAGATATGTTTTTACAATTCAGGACGACACGCCATATCCTCAATCTTCACCAGCTTCTATTAGGGGTGTGCCAAAAATATCAATACTACGATATATCGCAATATTTCGTCTTGAGGTACATTATCGATACACTGGCGCCAAATATCGATATCTAAAAATGTAAAAAAAAAAATAATTTTTGGGCCCACCACCACCATCCCTCTTCGGAGGACAACTTTATCTTTATTCAAACATAGGTATACAACCAAATAATAGTTGTAGTCAGTGTGTGTGTTAAGAAGAGTCACTGTGCAATATACTCTTTGTTTACTTGGCTGTCATTCATGTGAAATTGATTGACAATGTTTTGTAATCCCTAAATTCTGAATTTCTTCAGTGACACAGATATCTTGATGTATCGTGGATGAAATTTCTTGCAATATATCGATTATCGCAGAATCGCTGTATCGTGATATTATCGTTATCGTGGGCAAAATATCGTGATAGTATCGTATCGTGAGGTACCTGGTGATGCCCAGCCCTAGCTTCTATATCAACTTTATAGGAATTCTGATTATCTTTATTTTCTTCTTGATATAACACAAAAGCTGATTTCATGAATTTCCAGGTTTAAGAATAATAACCTTACATCTGTAGGTCGTCTTTTGGGAAATGCAGTTACCACCAGTTTCTTAGGTAAATGAAACTAATGTAGTCTAATACAATAGTCCTGTTATAAAGATCATCTGTAGGCTTAATAACAAAAGTTCCAGTCAGTATAACAGGGTTAGGGTTACACCTCTCTGAAGTAGTTTCAGGATTTATTGCACCACAGTCGTATTAGACTGCTTTACTTATATCTATGTGAACCCCATAAACTGTCAACTGAATGCAAAAAACTTGACAGCTCATAATTACAGGAGCTGACATGTTAAGTTGGGAGTGACGATGATGTCTGTACTGAAATATCTGCACCTGAGAGTCACAAACACTTTACAACATTACATCTGAACTTTGTCCCCCAATAACATATTACTGTACCAGTTTTATTATACCTGTTCTATATTAAATCATTTTACTTTTGTTACCACAAAAATAGAATACTGTGACTATTGAGAAAGAAGGGTTTAAAATATATATATGTATTATGTACAATAACAATAATCTGAGCAAACAGTCTTGTCTATTTATATTTTCAATGTTGATTCATGCCAATTGTATGGATGTATAAATAGGTATCCAGTCAAACAGCATGAGAGCAAACAGGAATCATCATTCTTCACCTTTCATATCATGATATTTTTGGCATGGCACTGTCTTGATTCAGATATATTGATTAACAGGAATAAATACTTCGCATAGGTCTGATTTAGAGTGGTTTACTTATAGATAATACGATATGTTTTTGTTGTAAGCATGTGATGGTAGTGTGATGATTTTATATAAAGAAGCACAAAATAAATGATCCCTAGACTTTATTGTTTCATCACCAACTTCTTGCTGATGTTTGACGTCTCCTTGTGTTCAATAAACTACACTCATCCAGAAAAAAGGAAAGCTAAGGCACCATAAAAGCTTCAGCAAGCACCTTTTCACCTACCTTACTCCTCCCACCTGTTAGATGTAGAACCACTTTTGCTCCGTATTTATCACAGAGCTGCAGTAACAGCAGGAGCGACATTGGAAAGATCACACATTTAACATTTGTCAGAGTTGCAGCCACGCAGCAGTCGAGACGAGTCTCTGTTTGTCTCTCAAAGACAATTCAAACAGAGTTCATCAGGTCTTTAACAGCAGCAGCAGAGTCTCTGACAAACACTGGTGAGTACAGGTGATCAGATTTACACTTTCAACAACCAGGACTGACACAAAACTTCAGGAAGTTCCACTCTGTTCATTTCATACTGACTCTTATATTTAACTACAGCTGTTTGTCCACAGGCTCAATATACAGTAACACACTTCAACTGCTTCAAACTGTCTCTGTGTCAGTTCTCAGGACTTTATAACTTATAACTGAATCTCTGTAGACTAAAGATCACTGACTCACTTCCTACATGTAGAATGCATTCTGTTTCCTCTAACTGTTTCACATTAAAAGCTTTCCACCAGCGTGCCAGCAGGAGGCTTTTATTATGAAGGAGCTAGAGGAGATGTTATTAGTTCATCATCCAGTCAGCACAGATTTCTTAGCAGTGCTGCACTTCTATAATAATGTGTCAACACAACAGGTAGAGAGATATTTGGTGCTGTTTTGGCAGCTTAACAAGTCTGAGCTTGTTGTTATCATGGCAGTTACTCACTGTGTGTGGTGCAAATGAAAACTCATATTATTCAAAATTACACTATTAAATATATATTTTTAAACAATAATGAAATCTGTTTTATAAATATATATTTTCCTGTTCTTCCACACTTCATGTGTAGACATGGCTGCTGCAAGCTTCCTTCCATCTGAAGATCAGTTTCTGTGCTCCATCTGTCTGGATGTGTTCACTGATCCTGTCACCACATCATGTGGACACAACTACTGCAAAACCTGCATCACTGAACACTGGTATACTAACCAATATCGGTGTCCCATATGTGCAACACTTTTCAACACAAGACCTCAGCTGCACGTCAACACTTTGTTCTCTGAGATGGTTTCTCAGTTCAGACAGTCAGCTCAACAGAAAGCCAGCAGCAGCATCTCAGAGCAACAAGTGTCCAAACCAGGACAAGTTCCCTGTGACGTCTGCACTGGAACCAGACTGAAGGCCCTGAAGTCCTGCCTGGTGTGTCTGGTCTCCTACTGTGAGACTCACCTGGAGCCTCATCTGACAGTTCAGGCCTGAAAAGACATCAGCTGATCGACCCTGTGGAGAACCTGGAGGACAGGATGTGTCTTGAACACTGATAAACCTCTGGAGCTGTTCTGTAGGACCGAACAGACATGTGTCTGTATGCCTTGTTCAGTTTAGACCACAAGACACATGAATGTTGTTCCTCTGAAAAAAGGAATCTGAAGAAAAGAAGGCAGAACTGGAGAAGACAGAGGCTGAAATTCAGCAGATGATCCAGAAGAGACGACTGAAGATTCAGGAGATCGAGGACTCAGTCAAGCTCAGTAAGATAGATGCAGACAGAGAGATAGCAGAAGGTGTTCAGGTCTTCACTTATCTGAAGGAGTACTGTTGAGAGAAGCCAGGCCGAGCTCATCAGAACAATAGAAGACAAGCAGGAAACAGACAGAAAAACAGGCCGAGGTCTTTCATCAAAGAGCTGGAACAAGAAATCTCTGAGCTGATGAAGAGAAGGACTGAGGTGGAGCAGCTCTCACACTCTGAAGACCACCTCCATCTTCTCCAAAACGTTCTATCTCTGAGCCCTGCTCCACCCACCAAGGACTGGACAGGAGTCAGAGTCCGTCCATCACATGAAGGGACTGTGGTGAGAGCTGTGGCTCAGCTGGAGGAGACGCTCAGTAAAGAGATGAAGAAGCTGCTTGAAGCTGAGCTGAAGAAGGTCCAGCAGTATGCAGAGGATGTGACTCTTGATCCTGATACAGCACATCCCTGTGCCATCCTGTCTGATGATGGGAAACAAGTGAGTGATGGTGATGTGAAGAAGAATCTACCAAACAACCCAGAGAGATTTTCTCATCATATTTGGGTTTTAGGAAAGCAGAGTTTCTCTACAGGCAGGTTTTACTTTGAGGTTCAGGTCAAAGGAAAGACTGATTGGAATCTAGGAGTGGCCAGAGAGTC
Source organism: Sparus aurata (assembly GCF_900880675.1). Classification (NCBI taxonomy): domain Eukaryota; kingdom Metazoa; phylum Chordata; class Actinopteri; order Spariformes; family Sparidae; genus Sparus; species Sparus aurata. The sequence goes on along the minus strand of NC_044187.1, from coordinate 2,897,507 downwards.
GATCAACAGGAAGGGAAAAATTACAAGGAGTCCTCAGAATGGATACTGGACAATACATTTGAGAAAGAGATATGAGTACTGTGCTGCTGCTGGCCCTGATGTCAGTCTCTCTCTGGTCTCTCGGCCTCAGAAGGTGGGGGTGTTTGTGGATTATGAGGAGGGTCTGGTCTCCTTTCATGATGTAGATGCTGCAGCTCTGATCTTCTCCTTTACTGGCTGCTGCTTCACTGAGAAACTCCTCCCATACTTTGGTCCTGGTTTCAGCCATTGTGGTGAAAACTCTGCACCTCTGATCATCTCACCTGTCAGTTACACTGAGTAGTTTGAGTTCACTCAAGGGGACAAATGTTTACATCTTGATCTCTAAAGTATCAATCTTTATCGTATGTGATTCCATTTCATTGGTAACACATTAATTTGAACTGTTCATCTCTTTCACCTCACATCATGATACATTAGAGAATATCTAATTAAACTTCTGTAAACTACAGACATTCATTTTCACTTTCAAAGGAAATCACTGTTTCAAAGAACACCAAAAATGTTGAGATGAGTAATGAAATTTGCATATATCGTTGTAAAATGCCTAAATTTTGTATTTGATTTTCAGCCGCTGAAAAAGTGACGCTAAATGTTTTATTTTGTTATAAAGTTTAATTTAAGGCCTTTCACATGTATACATAATACAGTGTGTGATGTTGTTATAACAGGCGTAAAATGTTGGTTAATGTAGGTTAAATTAAGAGATGGCAACAGGATTATGTATTTTGTATATAAAAAGACCTGTCTTCATTAATTACTTCAGCCAAATTTTAAATGTTTGTGAACGATAGAAAGATGGATATCAAGTCAAAGTAATCTGCAGTCTTGTGATTATTTTTATTAAAACTGTCAAATAAACTTCTTGTTGAACACAAACTCTGCAGTTAATTCATGACAGAAAAGTCTTGTTAAAAAGGTAATTTGTGATGTCACCAACAATGAGATCTGATATAAAGATGGATCATTTATGAATTTATCTGCATTTAATACATATCTATACACATTGTTAGTTGGATGAAAATCCTCAGGGTTGTGTCTGTTTCAGCCTGCTAATGTTTCCTGCAGTTTTACTACAATTCATAAAAAACAAATTTTACCTTGTGATATTTAAAGAAACATTTACATGATGTAATACTTTTAAATCATTTACAGTGTGTCAACCTGTACTTACTGATTTCTTTGGCAGACTTTGGGGGTGAATTTGAGATTCTATTGATACAAACTAAGAGACACGGTGTGTTTTTTCTTGCTTTTATGTTATGTTTTCTAAAAATCTTCTAAAAGTAACACAAGTGAGAGTAATAATGGTTTAGATTGACCTAATTTAAAAACATCAAGGCTATAACACAATAAAGTCTCTCTGAAAGACTCGTCCAACAACATTTGGTTGATATTAACTGTGAACATGTGTTGAGGCCTGACAGTCGTCCTCACGTCTGACCACCTCTACATGACTCTCTGCTACACTGCAGCAACAACAACAGGCCTCCATGTTGACCACTGACTGACGTTATGACACAGAACCACCACTAGATGGATCACAACACAAAGGAATGATGAGCCAAAAGTTACTGTGCAACACTTTCACATGTCTTACTCCACCCAGTGGACAATCATGTAAACCAGAGGGAGGAAACAAGTCCTGACCCACAGAGCTGCAGTAAGAGGAGGAGCAACACTGACGAGAGCTTCAACGTCACACAACAGAAACGAAACTTAACATTTGTCAGAGTTGCAGCCACGCAGCAGTCGAGACGAGTCTCTGTTTGTCTCTCAAAGACAATTCAAACAGAGTTCATCAGGTCTTTAACAGCAGCAGCAGAGTCTCTGACAAACACTGGTGAGTACAGATGATCACATTTACACTTTCAACAACCAGGACTGACACAAAACTTCAGGAAGTTCCACTCTGTTCATTTCATACTGACTCTTATATTTAACTACAGCTGTTTGTCCACAGGCTCAATATACAGTAACACACTTCAACTGCTTCAAACAGTCTCTGTGTCAGTTCTCAGGACTTTATAACTTATAACTAAATCTCTGTAGGTTGAAGATTAGTATCACTGACTCACTTCTACATGTAGAATGCATTCTGTTTCCTCTGACTGTTTCACATTAAAAGCTTTCCACCAGCGTGCCAGCAGGAGGCTTTTAATGTGAAGGAGCTAGAGGAGATGTTATTAGTTCATCATCCAGTCAGCACAGTTTTCTTAGCAGTGCTGCACTTCTATAATAATGTGTCAACACAACAGGTAGAGAGATACACTATATTGCCAAAAGTATTCGGTCACCTGCCTTGATTTGCATATGAATTTAAGAGACATCCCATTCTCAATCCATAGGGTTTAATATAACGTTGGTCCCTTTACAGCTATAACAGCGTCAACTCTTCTGGGTAGCCTTTCCACGAAGTTTAGGAGTGTTTATGGGAATTTTTGACCATTCTTCCAGAAGCGCATTTGTGAGGTCACACACGGATGTACGACAGGAAGGCCTGGCTCTGGATCTCTGCACTAATTCATCCCAAAGGTGTTCTATCGGGTTGAGGTCAGGACTCTGTGCAGGCCAGTCAAGTTCATCCACACTAGTGCTGGGCGGTATGACCAAAAATGTATATCACGGTATTTTCCAGAATTCCTACGGTTTCATGGTATATGACGGTATTTTTTTCATGCATAATCAGGTGTTCACAGCATTTTCTACTGGTTGAGAGAGCAATTACTAGCCCCTTTTAGATAGAAAAGGCGGCACATTGGCTGCAAGGTAAAGGCAGCACTCTATCTATCTATAAGGGAGGTGTAATTTTCCTCTCTCAACCAGTTTCTCATTCCTTCTTCACAAAAAGCGCCACTGAGGTAGGTGTAAACATGTGACCTGAAGCACGAAGTTTGGCGTGAACAGTGACATACAACATATGCATCGGAAGAAATGTGGCAACACATGATAGATTTACTTAATTATAGACCCGTGGCCCATATTCTCGCCTCCTCAGTCAAAGACACGCTGATGTTAAATCCGCTATTAAACGAAGCGTGCGGCGGAGCGCCTCACCCTCCATTAGCTGCCTCAAGCAACAGATAGTTAACAGGAAGCAGGTCGAATTTGTCTTCAAAATAAGAGCTTTATATTGCTCCTTACTGAAGTTTCGAATGGGGTTCTTAGCGGGGGCTTTTAATTTGAAAGTTGCGACCGTAAGTAGCTTGCCACTACAACAACAAGCTAACAGCTACAGAGACCGAGGAGACGCTGCATCTCCCGGATCTCAGCGGTTTTCCAGTTGCTCATCTTGACGTCCGCAGATTAAGTGATGAACTGCAATGTCTATCCTATCCCTCTTCACCGTAACATAACACCAGAGCACTACTGTTTACCCCCACTACGCCTGGCCGTCGCACCATGCCTGTTTAGAAGCGCAACATTGAAAAGGGTCCGGTCAGAAACAGTGTCCCACAACAGCGTTCCGAACCTTGTGTAATCAAATACAGCGGTATAGCAGTATATTAAAAATTCATATCATGACGAAAATATACACTGGTATTCGTCTGAACCGGTATACCGCCCAGCACTAATCCACACCAAACTCTCTCCTCCATGTCTTTATGGACCTGCTTTGTGCACTGGTGCACAGTCATGTTGGAACAGGAAGGGGCCATCCCCAAACTGTTCCCACAAAGTTGGGAGCAAGGAATTGTCCAACATCTCTTGCTATGCTGAAACATTCAGAGTTCCTTTCACTGGAACTAAGGGGCCAAGCCCAGCTCCTGAAAAACAACCCCAACCATAATTCCCCTCCAACAAACTTTACACTTGGCACAAAGTCAGACAAGTACCGTTCTCCTGGCAACTGCCAAACCCAGACTCGTCCATCAGATTGCCAGATGGAGCAGCGCGATTCATCACTCCAGAGAAGGCGTCTCCACTGCTCTTGAGTCCAGTGGCAGCATGCTTTACACCCCTGCATCCGACACTTTGCATTGCACTTGCTGATGTATGGCTTGGATGCAGCTGCAAGGCCATGGAAACCCATTCCATGAAGCTCTCTGCACACTGTTCTGAAGGCTGACAAGGCCACATGAAGTTTGGAGGTGTGCAGCGATTGACTCTGCAGAAAGTTGGCGACCTCTGCGCACTATGTGCCTCAGCATTCGCTGACCCCGCTCCGTCATTTTGCGTGGCCTACCACTTCGTGGATGAGTTGCTGTTATTCCCAATGGCTTCCACTTTGTTATAATACCACTGCTAGTTGACTGTGGAATATTTAGGAGCAAGGAAATTTCACAACTAGACTTGTTGCACAGGCATCCTATCACAGTACCACGCTGGAATTCACTGAGCCCCTTGAATGTGACCCATTCTTTCATAGTTTATAGAAACAGTCTGCATGCCGAGGTGCTTGCTTTTACACACCTGTGGCCATGGAAATGATTGGAACATGTAATTTCAATTATTTGGATGTGTGAGTGAATACTTTTGGCAATATAGTATATTTGGTGCTGTTTTGGCAGCTTAACAAGTCTGAGCTTGTTGTTATCATGGCAGTTACTCACTGGGTGTGGTGCAAATGAAAACTCATTATATATTATTAAAAATTACACTATCAAGTATCACATCTCATACTTACATTAGAACTTCGTTTTTGAACTAATAACTAACTGTTTTGTATATTTATTTCCAGTTTTTCCACACTTCATGTGCAGACATGGCTGCTGCAAGCTTCCTTCCATCTGAAGATCAGTTTCTGTGCTCCATCTGTCTGGATGTGTTCACTGATCCTGTCACCACATCATGTGGACACAACTTCTGCAAAACCTGCATCACTAAACACTGGAATCATAACGAACAGTACCTGTGTCCCATGTGTAAAGAGGTTTTTACCACAAGACCTCAGCTGCACGTCAACACGTTCATCTCTGAGATGGTTTCTCAGTTCAGACAGTCAGCTCAACAGAAAGCCAGCAGCAGCAGCTCAGAGCAACAAGTGTCCAAACCAGGAGAAGTTCCCTGTGACGTCTGCACTGGAACCAGACTGAAGGCCCTGAAGTCCTGCCTGGTGTGTCTGGTCTCCTACTGTGAGACTCACCTGGAGCCTCATCTGACAATGTCAGGTCTGAAAAGACATCAGCTGATCGACCCTGTGGAGAACCTTGAGGACAGGATGTGTACGAAGCACGATAAACTTCTGGAGCTGTTCTGTAGGACCGACCAGACATGTGTCTGTATGCTCTGTTCAGTTTTAGACCACAAGACACATGATGTTGTTCCTCTGAAAGAGGAATATGAAGAAAAGAAGGCAGAACTGGAGAAGACAGAAACTGAAATTCAGCAGATGATCCAGAAGAGACGACTGAAGATTCAGGAGATCGAGGACTCAGTCGAGCTCAGCAAGGTAGATGCAGACAGAGAGATAGCAGAAGGTGTTCAGGTCTTCACTTATCTGAAGGTAACTGTTGAGAGAAGCCAGGCCGAACTCATCAGAACAATAGAAGAGAAGCAGAAGAAGACAGAGAAACAGGCTGAAGACTTCATCAAAGAGCTGGAACAAGAAATCTCTGAGCTGATGAAGAGAAGGACTGAGGTGAAGCAGCTCTCACACTCTGAAGACCACCTCCATCTTCTCCAAAACGCTCCATCTCTGAGCCCTGCTCCACCCACCAAGGACTGGACAGGAGTCAGAGTCCGTCCATCACATGAAGGGACTGTGGTGAGAGCTGTGGCTCAGCTGGAGGAAACACTCAGTAAAGAGATGAAGAAGCTGCTTGAAGCTGAGCTGAAGAAGGTCCAGCAGTATGCAGTGGATGTGACTCTTGATCCTGATACAGCACATTCTGCTCTCATCTTAACTGATGATGGGAAACAAGTGAGTTATAGTGATCTTACGAAGAATCTTCCAGACAACCCAGAGAGGTTTTCTTATCATATTTGGGTTTTAGGAAAGCAGAGTTTCTCCTCAGGCAGGTTTCACTTTGAGGTTCAGGTTAAAGGAAAGACTAAATGGAATCTAGGAGTGGCCAGAGAGTCGATCAACAGGAAGGGAAAAATCACAAGGAATCCTCAGAATGGTTTTTGGACAATACATTTGAGAAATGGACATGAGTTCTATGCTGCTGCTGGCCCTGATGTCCGTCTCTCTCTGGTCTCTCGGCCTCAGAAGGTGGGGGTGTTTGTGGATTATGAGGAGGGTCTGGTCTCCTTTCATGATGTAGATGCTGCAGCTCTGATCTTCTCCTTTACTGGATGCTGCTTCACTGAGAAACTCTTCCCATACTTTGGTCCATGTCTTAAAGAAGGCGGTGAAAACTCTGCATCTCTGATCATCTCTCCTGTCAACTGAGTGACTTTTATTCAAGGGAACAAATGTAAATATTGAGGTCTAAGGTTTGTTGTCTCCAAATTACTTTCTAAGGAAACTGTTTACTGGGATTGGTTTACATTTCATGTTGAAGATGTTCGCATCATATGTAAACATTATTACAATGCGTTTGTCTCCATTTCTGCATCATAATTAGCGTTTCCCCCAGGAAGGAGTTTCAGTAGCAGAGGGTCAACATGCACACACATTTATTTCTTATAACCTAACCTTGGTCCCAAAGTTTGTCATACCAGAGATTTCTATAAGCCCACAGCAGAGGAACTGTCAGTACATATGAGTTGTGATGACCCAGTCTTTTAAACTTTGGAGGGATAACTAGATGATATTTTGAGAATAATAGAAAAATAGGATTGAAACTCTGCTAACAAACACCCTCCAAGTGAAGGAAATCTAGCCTGAAGGGGTCACCACTGACCTATGTGATTTGTCAAACAAGCTTTCAGTTGAAGTGTGACGTCTGTCAGACAGCTGTAGTGCCTCACTGCACCCCTCACACACAGCGAGATGAATCGAATCTGAGGAATACAAACTGTCTTTGTATTAGTTTAGATCTTTTTAATGTTTTATTTCACATTTGAAGCTGCAGGACGTGTTGCTGACTTAAGCATTAACATTTTCCCGATGCCTCTTGTTTTAAACATTGTGCCGACATGCAGGTTAACGTGAAGTTCCTCATTTACATGCTTAATGGTTTACTAGTGTTGAGAGAATTGTTCTGGATATGAAGCATCAGTAGCAAGAGAACATTCAACTTTAGTTTTTTTAAGTTATAAGAGAGTCATCTCTCTTTATATGCTTCACTCAGCAGTGTGTGACAGCGCAAAGTAATTCACAGTTAGTTATGAGTCTACCCGTCTCTATGATTTCTGATTAACTCACGTGTGTTAATTGTCCTAGATATGAAGCGTCTATAGTGCAAAATGAAATAATGATGAGATGAAACGCAGCCTCCTCCTCCTCTCCTCACGTTAAAAAAGACAAACATGCAGCAGGTCGTATTCCAGCACTATAGATACATGGTAGCTAGATGCATACAGGGGAAACACTGATGCACAGGTTATGTGGAGAATATCTATTGATTTACTCCGCAGATATTTATTTTAGGATCCAGAGGAAATAACTGTTTCTAAAGACACCAAATATGTTAAGCTGAGGTTCGAGGACATCTGCAAAAAATATCTAGAGCTCTTTTTTTCCATTGAGTGTGAAGCCACAGAAATCATACCCAATATTTCAGTGTGTCATGAAGCTTCATTGAAGAGCAACACTTATCATATGGACATGATGTATACACAGGAAATTGTGTATTTTGTGTGAAAAGTGTTTTGTTTCAATATTGTTCACTCTGTCATTGGTCACAGTATTGTGAGTACTGGTGAGATGGTAAATCTCTGTAAATATGTGATTGTTACATAGAAACTATAAAATAAAGTACTTGTTGAACACAACGCCTGTCAGCAGTGACTTGAGCTCCAGACACCGACTCAGAAATTCTTGTTTACACAAGTTATAATTTGACACCAAAGGAAACAACTACACAAAGAGAAGTAATTACTAAATTTACCTGCATTAAAAAGATTTTTATGCCATCAATAAATAAAACAGGACGTAAGATTGGATTTCATGGAAATCTTCAGGGTTATATCTGTTTTACTTCAGACAATATGCTTCCTGCACTTGTACTTTATTTCCTAAAATTATTTTTACCTTGTTGATATGTTAGGAAAAATGTAAATGACATCATACATTTGAATTTTTACAGTAGGTCAACCTATACCGTGTTTGTTTTTCTGTTCAAACACCCAAAATTCTTTGCCAACTGAGCAAATTCAATCTGCTGATGAGGAATATATAATATAATCCAAACCTCTGGAATGAGGGAGTTGGCAGACCTCATTTTTGCAGTTAAACTGTATCAACAACAACAGGCCTCCATGTTGACCACTGACTGATGTTATGACACAGAACCACCACTAGATGGATCACAACACAAAGGAAGGATGAGCCAAAAGTTACTGCAAAAAACCCTTTCACATGTCTTACTCCACCCAACTGTTAATCATATAAAACAGAGGGAGGAAACAAGTCCTGACCCACAGAGCTGCAGTAAGAGGAGGAGCAACACTGACGAGAGCTTCAACGTTACGCAACAGAAACGAAACTTAACATTTGTCAGAGTTGCAGCCACGCAGCAGTCGAGACGAGTCTCTGTTTGTCTCTCAAAGACAATTCAAACAGAGTTCATCAGGTCTTTAACAGCAGCAGCAGAGTCTCTGACAAACACTGGTGAGTACAGATGATCACATTTACACTTTCAACAACCAGGACTGACACAAAACTTCAGGAAGTTCCACTCTGTTCATTTCATACTGACTCTTATATTTAACTACAGCTGTTTGTCCACAGGCTCAATATACAGTAACACACTTCAACTGCTTCAAACAGTCTCTGTGTCAGTTCTCAGGACTTTATAACTTATAACTGAATCTCTGTAGGTTGAAGATTAGTTCATCACTGACTCACTTCCTACATGTAGAATGCATTCTGTTTCCTCTGACTGTTTCACATTAAAAGCTTTCCACCAGTGTGCCAGCAGGAGGCTTTTAATGTGAAGGAGCTAGAGGAGATGTTATTAGTTCATCATCCAGTCAGCACAGTTTTCTTAGCAGTGCTGCACTTCTATAATAATGTGTCAACACAACAGCTAGAGAGATATTTGGTGCTGTTTTGGCAGCTTAACAAGTCTGAGCTTGTTGTTATCATGGCAGTTACTCACTGGGCGTGGTGCAAATTAAAACTCTTCATATGTTATCAAAATTACACTATCAAGTGTCACATCTTATACTTACAGTAGAACACCTGTTTCTTTATAAACTAGTAACTATAACTGTTTTATAAATATAATATTTTCCTGTTCTTCCACACTTCATGTGTAGACATGGCTGCTGCAAGCTTCCTTCCATCTGAAGATCAGTTTCTGTGCTCCATCTGTCTGGATGTGTTCACTGATCCTGTCACCACATCATGTGGACACAACTTCTGCAAAACCTGCATCACTAAACACTGGGATGAGAACGACCAGTACCTGTGTCCCATATGTGCAACAGTTTTCACCACAAGACCTCAGCTGCACGTCAACACTTTGTTCTCTGAGATGGTTTCTCAGTTCAGACAGTCAGCTCAACAGAAAGCCAGCAGCAGCAGCTCAGAGCAACAAGTGTCCAAACCAGGAGAAGTTCTCTGTGACGTCTGCACTGGAACCAGACTGAAGGCCCTGAAGTCCTGCCTGGTGTGTCTGGTCTCCTACTGTGAGACTCACCTGGAGCCCCATCTGACAAAGTCAGGCCTGAAAAGACATCAGCTGATCGACCCTGTGGAGAACCTGGAGGACAGGATGTGTCTGAAGCACGATAAACTTCTGGAGCTGTTCTGTAGGACCGATCAGACATGTGTCTGTATGCTCTGTCCTGTTTCAGACCACAAGACACATGATGTTGTTCCTCTGAAAGAAGTATATGAAGAAAAGAAGGCAGAACTGGAGAAGACAGAGGCTGAAATTCAGCAGATGATCCAGAAGAGACGACTGAAGATTCAGGAAGATCGAGGACTCAGTGAAGCGCAGTAAGAACGATGCAGACAGAGAGATAGCAGAAGGTGTTCAGGTCTTCACTTATCTGAAGGTAACTGTTGAGAGAAGCCAGGCCGAGCTCATCAGAACAATAGAAGAGAAGCAGAAGAAGACAGAGAAACAGGCTGAAGACTTCATCAAAGAGCTGGAACAAGAAATCTCTGAGCTGATGAAGAGAAGGACTGAGGTGGAGCAGCTCTCACACTCTGAAGACCACCTCCATCTTCTCCAAAACGTTCCATCTCTGAGCCCTGCTCCACCCACCAAAGACTGGACAGGAGTCAGAGTCCGTCCATCACATGAAGGGACTGTGGTGAGAGCTGTGGCTCAGCTGGAGGAAACACTCAGTAAACAGATGAAGAAGCTGCTTGAAGCTGAGCTGAAGAGGGTCCAGCAGTATGCAGTGGATGTGACTTTTGATCCTGATACAGCACATCCTGCTCTCATCTTAACTGATAATGGGAAAAAAGTGCGATACACTGATGTTTGCAAGAATTTACCAAACAACCGAAAGAGATTCTCCTATCATGTTTGGATTTTAGGAAAGCAGAGTTTCTCCTCAGGCAGGTTTTACTTTGAGGTTCAGGTTAAAGGAAAGACTGAATGGAATCTAGGAGTGGCCAGAGAGTCGATCAACAGGAAGGGAACGATCACAAGGAGTCCTCAGAATGGTTTTTGGACAATACATTTGAGAAATGGACACAAGTTCTATTCTGCTGCTGGCCCTGATGTCAGTCTCTCTCTGGAGTCTCAGCCTCAGAAGGTGGGGGTGTTTGTGGATTATGAGGAGGGTCTGGTCTCCTTTTATGACGTAGATACTGCAGATCGTATCTTCTCCTTTACTGGCTGCTGCTTCACTGAGAAACTCCTCCCATACTTTGGTCCTGGTCTTCATGATGGTGGTAAGAACTCTGGCCCTCTGATCATCTCACCTGTCAGTTACACTGAGTAGACTGACAACTGGTCCTATTCAGTTTGTTGACCTTTCAGTCAAGGTAACAAATGGACACATTAGTGACAATACTGTACAGTTTACTTCCCATCTTTAAAGAATCTGTTTACTGTGGTGATTGATTTACACTTATTATACTTATATTTTTTATCATACTTATTTGTGTCTAAAAATATGCCATTACAAAACTAACACACTATTCTGATGCATTCATCTCTTTATTTAATGTGTGTCATAGTTAAACGCTGCATACAAAGTTAAGGAACAATGTAAATTCACTGAATAGATGCAAACAAACTGTAATATGTTTTCTGAAAAGTGGTTTATTTTGTAAGTTGTTAGTTTGGCCAGTCTTGTTTTGTGAATAACAGACGATGCAAGATGGCTGAAATAAAAAATGGGTTGGAAAAAAACTAAATGAACTTGGTGAATTGCTTTAAAGACACGTGAGCGGTGACCAGTGTTGTAATTCGTTAAGAGTACTTGGATTACTTTAAAGTAAACTAGAGAGAACAGAACATTGGCTGGGTGAGTGTGTGTGTGTTTGAAAAGCCTAAATATACTTATATAATGTGTTTAAAAAACATTGTATTTGTGCTTTTATGGTTTTTATGTCAGCACTCAGTTTATGGGTTCATTAGTTGCATTCAGGATCTTGTGTTGTCTTGTTCTTATTGAATCAGCTGTGCCTAACACTGTCTGCCTCTGCTCAGTTCACTGTCAGATTGTTAGCAGAATAAAGATGTAAATGTTATATTGCGTCTGTCGTTCCTGTTATTAGAAAAGGCACCAAAATGACAGTAGAGTCAAAACATTCAAAGGTTCATGTACAACTGGCTGCACACCTTTTGGACCAGGTGCAATGAGTTTGAGTTTTTATTGTTATTTTTGGTAATTATAACGAAATCTAGCACGTTACTTTTCTATGTACATATGCATTAACATAATGATTTACTTTTAAAAGTAACTTTACCCAACACTGGTGGTAACTGAACAAAAAAGCCTGTTTTATGTTTTAGTTGTGCTTCATTTGTGTGACAGAAACAGTCCACGATGTCTTCGTATCACAGAGAAAGACACCGACAGAGCTGGTTGTAATGTTTATAATCATTCTAAGTCCGGGTGGAAACACCAGCAATATGCTGGAACATATTTCTATGAAACATGCGCTCAATTTCCAGAAATGCAGAGAATTCAACTCTCTGCTTCCCAGCCCAGCAGCATGTCTGCTACCTGAAGTCCATATTATGTAATAATGACATTAGAACCACGCAGGCAGGCCTAGCAGATTCTTTCCTTTGAAACCCTGCGTAGGCCTACTTTCTGTTCACAGCGAACATCTAACCAGGAATCCATAAAGGAATCGACTGTTCAGCAGACTATAGAACGGGGTTTTTTGGTATTAACACAACTTTATCAAGTCCAGTCTACAGGTGATCTGGGGGAACCTGAGGTTTGTGGTGGTAACATCACGTTTTGGTCTAATACAGCAGCTTCACTCGGTGAACAACTGTTCTGTCAGAACTACAACAGAAGAGCAGCTGCAGCAAAAATAGAACTGGGGCATCGAAATAGCAGAGCAGAGAGGAGTCATGATCGAGAGGTTCTGCTCATGCATCCACTGAACGCTGCCAACCACCATACAGCAGACTGTTTTCACATTCTGCCGTACTCGGTGAAACATATTGTGTGCCGAAGGTGCAGAATTCATTTCTCAGAAGTCGTAAAGACACATTTTTTCTTAATGCTTGAACTTCTGCATCGTCTACATCTGTCTACTGGCAGACTTCTTCTTCACTGCATCTGCTGATTCAATTTGATTCTGATTCACTGGCTCCTGATTAGACTTGATTTCTAAATTTGATCCAATTAAATTACAAACTGATTGGTTTAGGGTTATTCTAGGAACAATACCAAAGTTGCCTGGATGTGAAAAAGATTCAGAGAAAACGAATGCTGTTCATTGTACGAGGAAGTCTGTAATCTGGTGTATCATTAAAGATATTAATGTTTATTAGAAGTCGACTGATATCATCAGTCGATATGAGGCTCGTCACGGATAACTTGGAGCCACGATATGAAAACTTTCTTTTTAGAGGTTATAATCCTGAACAAAGATGCTTTGGATGATTTCTGAATGTTAAATTCACAGTGAAGTTTACGGTTTTCATGCACTGGTGTCATTTTGGACTTTTAAGTTTATTGTTTTACAGTAAAATATCAAATAAAATATAATTAGATTTGAGAAATCACTGAAAAAAACACACATATCTGAATTTGTTAACTAATATCGGCATCAGCATCAATCACGCATGTATTGTTTATCATAAGAATTCAATGAAAGGGTTTCAGATATTTGTGGTTCAAATAGCCTGTGGAGAAATTAATGCGACACTTAATTATCAAAAATGCTGTCGTGAAAGCACTGGAAATTAATGACAGATGTCAGCCTGTGTAATTCAACTGAGGAAAATAAGGGGAACAAGCAACTTTCCCGTTTTCAACAACCTTTTTTCAAGATTTCCTCATTTATGCGTTGCACCTGAATGCACCACAAGTCCCTGTGCTGTATGTGAAACACAGAGACAGCAGAGGACAGAAGCAGACCAAAGATCTGGTATCAGCTTTCCAAGTAACAAAGTCTAAAGCTTAATAACATTTCACATCTTCACCCCAACCTTTTGAAAAAGCGCCCACATGCACTTGAGAGCAGAATTACAGGAGGCTCGGTTGATTTCTCCTCCTGTGACAAGTTGTATAAACAGACACAACATTCCCAATATCCCGTCTTCAGCTGTGGTGATTTCTCTTGCTTTAACGAGGAAATCATGGTATCATCACAATACAGTTAGCCATTTATCTGACGGAGATTAAAAAGCATGTACGCTCGCAATGTGTTCACAACTTCACACCATCAAACAATTCAACAAATCAAGAAGAAAACTGCTTCATTACTGAATGCATTCCCCTTCTGACTGAATATGATGTCAACGCTGCATCATTGAAATGCAGCAAAATGCAGGACGATCATGCAATTAACAGCGATATCAATTACACCTTAGCTAGCAAGCTAGTCAGCAGCACAAAACAGAGAGGTAGGACTGAGTGGTGTAAAGGGCAAAAGGTGTTTTGGGATTGAGCCCAAAAAAAGGCTAAAAGCTGTTTCTGAGACTCGACAGGCAGAATGACAGGCAGGTTTTACAGACAGTTCACACACAGATCAGGCTCTGAAAGCTCTCTCCCATCAACAGCGACGTCGACGTCATCCTGAGCCCGAGTTCAGCTTACAAAGCTCACTCCTCAAAAAATAGGTCAAGCATTAAAGTCATTATTTTCTCATTAAAGCAGCAAGATTTCCTCTCTGGACTCGGAGGTTCAGAGCGAGGCGACCACCTAATTAAAACTGGGATATTGCAGCGACTAAAAATAAACGAGGTTTTCCCAGCACCCCTGACATTGACCTTTACAGAGCGATGAGGCATTTTTAGCCTCGCAGCGTCTGGGTCAGAGCGCCGGCTGAGGCCCGCAGAACGAGGTGCAGCATGTGGTGATGTTCACATCAATCACCCGCCACCATCATGTCAGTCAGGGTGAACATGACTGACTTCTCCCTGATGATCACCATCCAGCACAGCAGCCAGGTGTTACATTATCTGCTTGTGTACAATTATTAAAAACCTGCGCAGGGTCTTTGCTTTTCTTTTGATCAGAGAAATCCAGATCCAAACATCGGATCCAGATTCTAAAAGCCGCGTTCCAGTCAGTTACAACGATGCACGAACACGAGTAAACCCAGTATATGAACTGAACTGTAGGCAGACTTAATTGTTGTCCTGCACAACCAAAAGTCGTCGTGTTAATCACTTTAAGAATAAAAACTTTCCTGCAGCTCAGCTCAGAAAATGTTTCCAATAAAACGAGAAAAAGAAACTTCTTGCCCTCAAAGTAGTTTATCAAAAACCTAAACCGCATTCTGATTTCTCACTGGTTTGTTCTATCAGATTCTCACCAGCCTTTATATATTCAAAATGAATACAGATACACGGATCAACAGATGTGGCAATCAGCAGATGTTTGTAAGTGAAGACGCCGACAGTGTTTGATGTGATAACGTGGTGCAGAGACATTAAGTGATACTTACAGTGCGAGCACATGTCCAGGGCGTAACTGGCTTCATTTCCCTGAAAATGACAGAAGATTGACAATGAAACAAAGTGTTGCACATCAAAGCACCTGATTAAAGACAGAAAAGAGAAATCTCTGTCGCTGATACTAAAAGAAGCAGAGCTGCTTTTTGGCGTGTGGAGAGGTGAAAAAAGCCAACTGGCACGTTTCTTTAAATCCCACTGATGATCAGTTCTCTGTGGACTCTGGGAGAAATCGTGCACATAAATAAAAGAAAATCTGCAGAAATCTCAATTCAAATGTGTACGAAGGATAACCTGAAGCGTTCAGTGTTTCTTGTGTAAATGTTGGCGTTCATTATGCATGAGCGACAGAATGATCTGGACTCTGAAAACGAGGCCAACGTGCCGCCTCGATTTGCTTCGTCTCGTCTCTGGAGGACTTGAACCAGGCTGCTCCGCCGAGGCTGCAGCTTTTCTTCTTGCTAACGAGAGCCACGTTAGCTCGAGCACATCGAATGCATGAATAGTCGGTTCTTCACTGAGATTTTGGGCTTCCTGACTCTGTTGAATTCATCTCTAGCATGCAGTGAATTATCAGACGTTTCTGCTTTGATTTCCTTGATTGCTTCTTAGTTTTAAACTGTGATTTTGTTGTTTTTGTCATTAGTTTAAGCAGAAGAAGACGCTGATCCAGTCACAGATAATGTTGTACCCATCATGGCATACAACAATATTTATCGTGGATTAATCCTCTGATTAGTTCTGTAACAAATGTTTCGTTCGTCCAACAAACAGCATCAAATCTTTAGACATTAAATTATCACACGGGACAAAAAAAAGCAACAAGCCTCAACAGCTGACAGAAAGAATCTATTAGTTCCCAGGATACTTGCAGATTGTTGTTTTATATCTGACTATTTTGAAACATTTAGAGGAAGGTTTGGTGCTGAAGGTTGAGGACAGAAGTTCCCAAACTTTTCCTCTGGAAAATAAAAACTGCTCATGTCTTTGGAGGACGAGGAGGCAGCCGTGATCGTCACCGCCTCTACACCCTCATCCTGTCTTCTCCACCTGTCTGTACGTCCAGGGAGACTGAAAACACACATTTGGGACTGATTAATTTGCAGCTGATGAAATAAGGCCAAGTTCTATGTTCAGGTACTTTACTGGAGTATTTCCACGTTCTGCTCCTTTATATTTCCTCTCCACTACATTTATTTCATACATTTAGTCACTAGTTTCTTTGCAGATTCAGATTATTAATTGTTTCATGTCACCAGTGTTGTGGGCGGGACATCTGAGCCAAAGTAACACATTTTTAAATCAGTTTATTTTATCTGCAATCTGACAGAAAAGAATAACTAATAAATGGGGAAAAAAGCTGAAACTCATGTTGCAGCATCGACATATATACGACTCTGTTTCTTATTACAAATCAAACCGGTCACGTGACCCTGCAGCTTCGACAGGCTCATTTCATCCAGCAGCGAACGAGAAAACAGGAACGAGGGAGACGGAGATTTGACATCAGTGGTTGGAATCGAACCGGCGATGTTGCAAAGGTCATGCAGCCATGTGGAGCACATTGTTGGCCTTTGGATCAAAGCTCAGTGGGCAGATCTCCACACAGCACGTCAAGCGCTTCAAAATGGGATGAATAAAATCAGGGTTCTATGATCTGGGCTTTTGTATATTTTGGTTCTTGTTCCGCTCGTGGTACCAGTCAGCGGATGACCTGTGCGTCTTTCATTTTCAGATTTAACGTCACACTCAGTTTGCTGTAAAAGGACGCGAGTTAACAAGAGGACGGCCTGAAAAAACTCCACGAACATCTCGTTGACGGAGGCTGACGGCTTCATTTGAACAAAAAATGTCTGACGGAGAATCTGCCATTTCTCTTACAGGAGACAAACAAAGACTTCCTCTCAGCATTTTCAAAATAAAACAGGGAACAACACGGAAAACTGTAAAGAATGAGCTCCGACAGAAGAGTCGAGACACTTGTAATGTCTGAGACGAGGAGCTGGAGCAGAAGTTCAGACTCAGAGATTAAATACAGAAACATAATCAAGTCTATATATTATAAACAAAACAGACTTGTCCTGACAATTAAACAGTTTATTGACAGGAAGTTCATCTATGTTAATTGATTATTCAGGTCTTTCATCAGAACATGCTCTGCTGCTGACTGGCTGCTTTTCTTCATCTCATGCAAAGCTGCAACCATTAGTCAAATAATTGATGAGTCAATCAGAAGAAAATTAATTGCCAACCATTGAAATAATTGATTTAAAGCACAAATGTCAAACATGTTCTGGCTCCAGCTTCTCTAATGTGAGAGCATTGTCTGCTTTTCTTTGTCATTTATGAACGTATATAAAGTGTTTGGGTTTTGGACTGTTGGTTGGACCAAATTAGCTGAAGACGTCATTTTGGACTCTGGGAAATTGGGACATTTCATAGACTAAAAGATTAACTGCTGGACACAATAGTCAGCAGATTAATCAGAAATTAAAATAATCATAAGTTGAAGCCTTAATGTAATGTTAAAGCAAACTGAACATGTGTAGAATTGGAATTGTTTGGACATTTTATAGACGTTCGCTCAGGTTTCTGAGAGGGAGACAATGATAATTATCAAGTATTCAAGACACGTCTAACCTTTAGTTCAGAGAAGATCAATACTTTGGGTCATTTATCGAACAGAAATGCCAAATGTTCTCGTATTCAAGCTCCTTAAAGAGCTCATGTCATGCTCATTTTCAGGTATATACTTTTATTTGGGGGTCTAGTAGAACAGGTTTACATACTTTAACTGTCCAAAAACACATTATTTTCCTCACATGCTGAACTGCTGCAGCATCTGTTGTCACACTGTGTCTTGAACGCTCCGTTTTAGCTACAGAGTGAGACGTCTCGCCTCTGTTCAATCTTTGGCGAGAGTCACACATGTGCATTACTTAACTGACCAGATGCAGCCAATCACAGACAGAGTAGGGCGGGTCATGCCGAGCGAGGTAGTGTGATTTAAAATAACGCAGCTACACCAGGACCAACTGTGTGTCGTCTGATTGACTGGTGTGTATACATATACATATATATATATATATATTTATAACAAATATATTAAAATATATATTAATATAACAACTGTGATGCACTTAAGCTTTTCTTTTCATCTATGACAGTTAATGAGGCTTTGGGTTTTGGACTCTTGGTTGGTTAAAAAGAATTAATATGAAAACGTCATTTAAGGCTTTTTTTTGAGTGTGTGATTTGTTTTGTGGCCGGGGCAAACTGCAGTTCTGGAGGCGGCTACTTTTACTTTTTGCTGTTCTATTGACAAAGGTCTGAAAAATGGAAGAGAGTCAACAGTCAAGCAGTTGCCTGAGTGACAGACAGGTGTTGATCACTGTGCATCATCGCGTGAAAATAAAAAAATAAGAATTGAAGGTCCAATTTGTAGGGAAGTTGATTTTTGAGTCTCATTCTCAACTTGACAAATATTGACACTTTGTTGTCAGCATTTGATGGGAATTTTTACAAATTGGACCTTTAAATACCTAAAAATGAATAAAAATAAATAAGCTTGCTAAAAGAAGTTGCAGAAAAACCAAAAATAAAATAATCAGTCTTGTGTCATTAAACCTTCTCTCTGAAACAATTCCTCTGCTTTATTCCACATCTGTCATCAAGCCTTCCAGAAAAGCACTTTATAGACTAAAAGATTGATCGATTGTGAAACTAATCAGCAGATTTAGGGACATGATCACAATCAGTAAGTATTAAGAAATGAATATAATCATCAGTTATGGCTTTAACGTGTAACATGTAATGTTAACGTTTCAGAGAGAATCACGATTTTGACTCAATCATATAAAAAAGCAAAACATTCTCTTATTCCCGCTTATTTAAGAGGTTTTCCTGCTTTTCTATGTTTCATATCATTGCATCTTAAAAACCTTTGAATTTCAGGTCGGAACAAACCCGAGACTAGTACAAAATAACTAAATAATCTGTGTTTCTACAGGAATATGAACATTTGTCTTCCAGGATTAACAAACTACACGCTTTTATTTTGATGGAACCGTTACGACATTTCCGTCGTCACTCGGTTGCGCACTTGACGCACCTCCAGCTAGCTAACCTGCTAGCAAAGCATTAACAGTATTTTCTATAATTCCTCACAAGCTAGCTTCATCGTCAAACTCCTCCAAGCACTACATTTAAATCCCCTTCTAAACGTGGATGTGTGACAGCGTGTCTGTCGTGAGAAGCACAAATAACACAACAATCAACCGATACCGCGATAAACAAACTGCCACCATCGCTACGCTCTTGCGCTGTGCTAACGCTAGCTAGCAGGCAGCTTAGCCTCGGAGTGCTAGTAACGAAGCTAGCAGCACAGTCGAAGGAGGAGAAGCTGCTGTTACAAAATGAGGTTTGACATTAAAAAATAAATAAGGAACAGGCTTTTTCTCACCATTTTGCCGTCGGGGGGTCTTCAGCTGCCGAGGGGGTAATTCAAAGCACCGCTAACGGGTCGATACGGGCGGAGAGAGACGATGTTTTCAGCGGGGTTCGTGTGACTTTTGACGGTCAGACAGAGACCGACCACCGGCTGCCTGACTTCTCGGTTACTGACAGCGGGGGAGAGATTCACCGCAGCGCCAGCAGAGAGAGACGCAGAGGGGGGAGAGCGAGCACAGAGAGACTGGTGGAGTGGAGAGAGAGAGCGAGTCGGTGAGGAGAGTGAAGAGGGAGCGAGGGGGAGGAGGAGGAGGAGGAGGAGGAGTGGAAGGTGCAAAGCAAAGCTCGTCTATTAGCAAGAGGCTCCACTCTGATTCATAATAACAACACGGAATCAAAGAAGGTTTAAATCTCCCTGAGTGGGATTATGAGAATACACTCGTTTATATTTGTATGTATGAATTTAAATTGCTCGGATCACGTGTATCTGACCGTTATTAACACTAATTCACATTAATTCTGCACCCCAACACATCTCAGGTCAGAAGCAGCCACATCGACGGCAGGCAACAACCGCATGTAGAGGAAGAGGGACATACGTCCACCAGACTCCACTATAAAATCGCTAAATTTTGTGAGTTTTTGAGTCAGGAAGCACTTATTACACTTATGAAGCGCTGGTTCTGACCAATTCTTAATGATTTGGGCCTTCTGGTAAATTCGGCATATGTTATAGCCTCGTTTGAGGGGGTTTGCTGCACCCTCCCCCCTCAGCATCATCTACATCCATGCACAATGATGCAATCTGCGTCTGGATACGCAGAAAACAAGAATTAATTAAGCATGAAATAATTTAGAATTAATATGAAATTTGATTTGGGGCACATTACGACCGAATTACAAAGCCATGTAAACAGTGTTAATCTCTGTAACATGTGATTATCTCTTTATGGTGCCTGTTTTATGGCACAGAGTGACTCCACACCTTATCACACACGATCTCTGTGTAAAACTGTAGGCCTCCAGCAGATCCAGGGTCTGTCTCTTCCTCTTGAAGCTCCTGGCTGATGAGAGGAAACATCATAAACAGCCAACACCAACCATCATGTCTTCACCACAGCAGCATCCTGCTTTCTATTTTAAAAGATGCTAAGCTAGCCTCTTTATTGATGCTAGCTTGATGACAGTGCCCTACATTTCAGTCACAGTGTGCACAGAATCATATCTCAGCTGCGTGATTGTGTCTGTGCTTCATGTTTTGCATGTGAAATATGAATGTTTATATGATTATATGAGGTATTAATCAGCCACAGATTCACAGAGCAGAGCATCAGGTCCATCTGACATGTTGGCTTTTAAAGCCGTGCAGCTGCAGTGGTTGAATGTAACTGAGTAACTGAGTATATTTACTCAGGTTCCACACATGCAACCTTCCAACAGTGCAGACAGTAATAGAGAATTATCTCCATCTCATCCAACTACAGCAGTAAAATGCTTCCTACAGGTTGTTCATCAGGATTGTAATCTAATGACATCATATGTAACAGTAATTGTTTATATTTAACACTATGTAATATCAACTACCATAAATGTGAAGGAATAACAGTTGTAGTGTTATGACAATGATGCCTTGTGTTGCTAAGCATGTTTAGCATGCTAGCTAGCTAGCTAGCCCTGTGCAGGTCATAGTTCCTGAGGTAGCAGCACTTCCCCTGTGCTCCAAGTCCGGGCTGCTCGCTGCACGGCTAACTGAGCTAGCTAGCTAAAGGAAGCTTTTGTTGGCAGCTGTTAGCGGCTACACGAGCTAAATGCAACCACCTGGCCAGTACTTAAAGCAACATTATGTAGAAATTGGGATTTTGAGCACTGATGTGAACAGATCCCAGGTCTGTAACAGTTTGTCAGATGTGATGTAGGCGCTGACTATAAACTAAACTCCTGACATCATATTAATGTTATGTGTAGGAAGCACCACTGTGATCCTCCCCTCACTGTGTCGACACCATTCAGCCTGTTACAGCACGCTGTACCACCAACATGAAGCTGCTTATTTTAGGCAGATAAAAAGTTACATAATGTTGCTTTAAATAATGCACCTCCAAAGATTCCCTCCACGCATGTGTTACAGGATATTCTCCAAAGTGTGCCAGCAGGGTTTATGCAGGGAAAAAAAGTATAATTACCAGATTAAGATCCTTAAAATGGCTCCTGCTCCCTCATTTAAACCTCCAGTATATATATAAATATGTGAATATTTTTCATGTCACAGGTTCGACTGCTGGACTCAAGATGTCTCCTTCTTCACTGTAAAGTCAGTTGGCTCCATGTTGGTTCTGGTGCCGTGTTGATGAGATGATGTAGTTCACTGAGGTTTGACTTTAATCACAACAAACTGACAAACATCACGTGTGAGATTCATGCAACATGTTCAAAGCAGGACGGACACGTGTCAGGAAGAATCTTTATTGTGTGTATTGCTACTTTGACTTGAGTCGAGGATCTGACTTCCTCCTGCACCACTGCAAAAGTGAAATATTCAAGTTTATAATAACTGCAACTGTCACTGTGAGATAATATCGGCCCGGTACACTGTTTTATTCACAAAGACACTTTATACTCCTCAGTTCAATACATAACGAAACTGCAAGGTTCAGGCATCGAGATAACTTAACAAAGAACACACAAGCAAACGTCAGATTTGGCAAAAACGAATCCAGCCATGCAAAAAGAGCTGCTGCTGCACAAACATAACACAAAGTGAAGCGCTCGCAGCGTCTGATGAGACGAGAGGAGTCGCCTCCTGCTCAGCAGACGGCTGGAGGAGTCTGCTGATTCTACATTTTGCTTGCTGAGAATAAATAAATAAATAAATCCCATTAAAAGACCCAAAGAAAGCACAGTCGGATGTGTCCTCGTCCTCCATTAAAAACACATGAATGAGCCACACACACACACACACACACACACACACACACCATCCTGCTGCCACAGATACTCACCAGAGCACCAAATGTGGATTCATCCGCTGCTGAAACTAGTCCCCAACAGATGCACTACCTCCTCCTGTTTGTTTGATAAAAGCTGCTGTTTTAGGAAGTTACTGAACCTTTTATATAAATGAAATTACATATTTGTGAGGTGTTGAATGTTATTTTTATTTAACATGATTTTTCGACTGAATTCAGCTCTGTGGTGAACACAAGATTGTGATACTCAACGCCTCTTTATGATCTTTGAAGCTAAATTAATTCAAAGCTAAAGTAAAAAAGGCTAATAAACAAACAGACGACATCACGGTCACATGACTGAAGCGTCTCCACCACTAAGAGTCTTACTGCACAATTACTATCCAGGTTTTCTATAAACTGATCAATGTACAAGTTGTAAAGTCAGAGTTAGAACAGTGTGTAACTAAAGTGGCCTGTAAAGACGGACTAGTGAGTAGATGAGTCTCTGCTAACTGTTTTAACACAGAAACGGGGTAATAACTGGTGTATTTTATGTCGTAGAACAAAATCTTTGCACTTGTGTTGACCACAGATCTTATGTCAGACACGTAACTTTGAGACGAGGGAACCAAAAAAGCAAAGATACGACTTCTCTCAGGTTTGAGGACGTTCTTCATTTTGGTCTTTTCATGGGATTTGTTGAATTTATAAGTAACACCAACCTGAACCTCTTAAAAATCCACCGTCGTCCGCTCACTCACACTGTTACATCTCACACCTCCTGTGACATCGGTTCCTCCCTGTCTCAACCCAACTCTGGTTTCGATGGACTGACACCAGAATACTTTTCAGATCAGTTTCAGATCGTTGGAGAGAATATCTGCTGTCACGACGTCTGAAATTCATCTAAGAGACGGAAATGTAACTAGTAACAGTGTTTGTGTGTTTTGGGTGGATTTGTCCTTTAAATAACACGACACATGACACATAAGAAAAGTCCAAACTATCACAATGACGTTCACGCTCTCACACGTCGTCTCTTCTCTCTCAGACACACATTTAATGAATAAGGTAAAATACGTCCTCCACACACAGGTGTCTTCCATCCTGGTCTCCAGCAGCTAGCATCATGCTAACTGGTGCGCTCGCTACCTCCCACATTGTGCTGCGATAAAGATCTAATTATCGAGGGGTATTGTTCAAAACGCAAAGGCTTCTTCAAAACCACCTAAAAGGAACAGTGGGAACATTTTGTGAATAACACTTCCTTCTCCAGAGTGAGATGAGGAGATTGATATGAATTTCACATCTAGAGATACAGTAGATCCAGCATTTAGCTTAGCTTAGCTTAGCACAAAGACTGGAAGCAGGGGGAAACTGCTAGCCTAGCTTCATCAAAGGTGAACAAATACACCTTCCAAAAACTCCAAACTTTACATGATGTATTATATCTGTATTAAAGATGTGCAGAAATAATATTAAACAGCTGTTAGCATAGTTTTAGCAACTGTTAGCATTGAAGCTACTGTATTTGTTGGGAGCTCCCTGCTGGAAAAACCAGCATATACCAGCACCACAACACAACATATGCATATGATGTGTTGTGGTGCTGGTTCTGGTGCTGGTCTATGCTGGTTTTTCCAGCAGGGGTACAGATCTCAGGTCAGAAATGGGCCTCCAGTCTGTGAGCTAAGCTAGGCTAACACCTCCTGGACACATCTCTCTACTGAACACACTGAGATGAAATGTTTATGAATCTTTAAACCTTGTTCAGACTGCAGGCCAATCAGATTGTTTTTCACCCATCAGATCTTTAAGACAGACGGACCACACTGAGATCAGATCGGACTTTTCGGTCCAGAGAGCACCAACCTGTCTGCTGCGGTAACGATGTCAGCTGGTTCTTTCAGCAAGATTATCCACTGACTGTTGTTCTCTGAGTCGTAGACGCTGTGGCAAATCACTCCAAGTGTGGCTTGGATCCAATTTTCCAAAAATCATATTTCATTAGTTTTTTGGCTGCCCAGATATCTCGATATGACAAAAAAAGGGGGGTTTGCCGGCAGTCTGAACAAGAGTTTTTATCTCATCTGACTGTGAATAAGATCGCAAACAAGCTTTATTCACAAAATGTCCGACTGTTCCTTTAACCCTACACTCTGCAGTGCTTCACATTCACTTGATGTTTGATCGCTGAAAGGAAATCTGCCCACAAAGAACGTGACGGATTGAAAACTGAAGAGCTAAAGACAGACACAGGAGCGTTCCTCCAGAGGAAACTTTAAAGTCGGATCCTCTCTCTGTTCTGTCCCTTGGATATAAAATGTTTGAATCCAGCGAGTGTGCAGCTAACGTACGTCACTGTGTTCTGAATACTAGCTCCTGCTTTTCAAACTATTCCCTATTCGCTGTCATGTGAAGCCGACGAGTGCAGTTTTAAAATAAAAAACCCTTTCAAGACCAGCATAGCAAACAGCTTATTTTTCTCCCCTTTTTGATAAAACAACACAAATACCAGACCCTCGCTGACTTGATCCCCGCCTTTAACACAAGGCTGTCCTTTTATTGTGGTGCTGATGCTTCAAAGGTAGTCCTGGTTCAGTGATGTCCTCTGCTTGGTATCTGGTGTGTGGAGGAGCTGACTCAGTTGAACGCCTCCTTGTTGATCCACATGAGGGTCCGCGTCTCGTTGGGCTTGCATTCGTACTCGATGCTGCTGAATTTGTTGCCGAACTGGCAGTGCTCCCTCTTGTAATAGTTGTAGTATTTCGCCTGCCAGACCGTCTCGAATGTTCCTGCCTTGTTAAACTGAACAGACAGAGAAATGATTGACTGAATATCAAAATGACGGTTCAGGTCTTTGAATCTATAGATCAAGACGCCCAAAATCTGCCCTGAGTAACATTTCTGTATTTCACTTCGCCACAGTCATCTGATGACTTATTGGAGGTCACCGTCAATATGTTCATACCTGGTAGTCATCAGATCTCAGTAAACATGTACATCACTGGGACAAATGGACACAATGTTTGTTTTTTAACACAAAGACAGAAAGAAGTTCATATAGAACATTTGCTGAGTTAACAAGAAGGTCCAAATAATGCAGAATGAGTCAGAGACAGAGTTTCACAGAGTTTATAAAGTGTCTCCAACTCAACAACTCACTAAACTGACACATTTGTTAAGGGAGTCTGGGGACTTTCTCCACGGGGACAAAGAAGTAGCCTATATTGTTACTGTTTAGTGTCTTTGTAACATGTGACATGTTTAGATCAATAACATGTTTCTTCTTTCATAAATGGAGTGTAAATGGTGAAATCAGTGTAAACAGTGTGTTCAAACAGCTGATCAATGTTGGCAGGTAAGACTTTAGCACTTTAGACACAGAAGCAGACAGGCTGGTACAGACATGCTGCCACAAACTGACACTTTTTACAAGGAGACAAACAACTTCAGCTGAAAGATTTAATGCTGAATTTACAACAAGGACACAATGATTCAGAATCTGTCATAGAAGTTTCACTAAGTTTGTTAAGTTTCTCCTCATGAAACAACTCTTAAATCAGATGATTTGTTAAGGGAGACTGGTGATGCTGTGGTTACTGGTTCAATGGATGGATCAGTTGAAACAGACAGTGCTGCTAACATGAGCAGGTGGCGTCAATCATGTCCTATATTGATGACGTCTTGATGGTCGTCTACACTTGTGTTCAGATCTCCTGAGATAGAAACATCCTCTGACTGAACTCTGCTGTCTTACCTCCATACTGACTTGGACCGGCTGCCGGTCTCCACTCTTGGTGTGTGGGACGCCCTCAGTGTCGTACTGGGCGTGATAAACCACCGACTCCTCGTCTCGAGACTGCTGCTCCAGAGGGAAGATGATGCCTCCGATGTTCATGGTGCTGTGAGGAAGAGACAGAGGAGAAAGCAGTATGAAGAAGAAGAAGAAGGAGAAGAATTTTTGTCCATCGTATACAATCATACATACATACAACAACAAAGTGAAACTGGGTATCTGATGTTAGCAAACTGGGCTCTGTTTTTACAGTATGTGGGGGAAACCAGAAGAAAGGCCCCTTCTTCCTATGAGGCAACATTGCTGACCACTGTGCCACTTGTAGTACAAGAGAGTTCGGACTGGCAGTCAAACCTCCTCCGTTAACACCAGAACCTCCTGTTCACACTGTACACCCACGACTGCACTCCCAGACATCAGGAGAACTCTACTGCGAAGTACGCAGACGACACCACCGTCATCGGCCGCATTATAAACAAGATTACACTTCATACTGGGAGAAAATCAGCAATCTAGCAGAGAGGCTATCTATTGTATGGTCTTGATTAATTGCCGTAACTTAAAGGCCTATTTTAACCTGATAAAGACTGTTTCCAATTACTTCTTTTGACAAACCAATAGACCGAATCTCAAATATATTAATTTTAGCATTTTAAATGACAAAGAAAAGCAACACATGCACATTTGTGAAGCTACATCAGGGTTTGTTTTGACAGGGTTTGTCAAAATAGTTGACAACAGTCTTGCAGAGTGGTGCACAGAGAACAATCTACTGCTCAACGCCAGCAGAACCACGGAGCTGATTGTTGAGTGTTGAACTGCTGGAAATAAACATCACTGAGAACTTATCTCGGTCATCACACATTACAAAGGCTCTACTTCATACAGAAACTCAGGATGGATTGATTCCAGATCAAGATTCCGGTCATTTTTTACAGAGGAGCAATAGAAACACCACAAACTGTCATGGTTCATCACGGCCCAGGACAGGAAGGCTCTACAGCGGGCTGATTAAAACCGTCCAGAACATCACCTGGTACCATCTACAGAGAATCAGTGACATCAGTGAAGTGAGACGTCTGATCAGAGCCCGAAGATGCTAAAAGACAACAACCACCCAGCTACAGTCTGTTCACCCTGCTGCCCTCTGACAACAGATACAGGAGCGAAGCTGCTGTACCACCAGACTACACAGCAGCTTCACTCCTCAGGCTGAACTCATCCTCAACACTCCACCATAACAAATCATTGGTCTTGTGTAGCATTAGAGTGGTTCTTCTCTCTGCTGCTTAGTTCAGCAACATTTCTTACCATTTATACGCTGATGACATCCAGCTGTTTTCTCATTTAAAGCCGATGAGCTCCATAAACTGTCTGTTCTGAAACACTGTTTAAACACCACTGGGAGCTGGATGGCGAATATCTTTCTGCAGCTAAAAGCAGATAAAACGTGTTGTCCCTGAAATACCTGCATTCAGATATCATACAGAAACTTGGTTCCCTGTCTTCATCCTGTCAACCCAGTCTGCACAATCGTGGTATAATCTTCTACCACTCCAAGAACAACTGCAAGAGTTGTGAGGTCTACACTACAAGTCGAGTCCTTAGGTCCTTCACCCAGGTTCTCTTAGCGTTACTCGGACACATCTCAAGACTCGGGTTGATCTCTCCTTTCTCTCCCTGCATGTTTGAGACCTCTGGATCCAGTGGACTCTTTTAAAAAGCAGCTAAAAACCTTCTGTTTCAGACGGGCATTTGAGCCTTTGATGTCTGTTTTATCTTGAATTTGTATCTATTTGTTGTTGTTACTTTATTTTTACTTTGTCTGGCTGTGAAGCGCTGTGTGCCTGGTGTCTGTGACAGGTCCAGTATAAATAAACTTTGCTCGCTTGCGTATCATAAACTCACATTTCTTTCTCCAGCCCTGTGTTGTGTAGAGCGACAGCTGACCGGGCCTGATGCCAGAACCACCGCTTCACTCAACACACTGTGTTTTAACGTATTTGACAGCATTCAAACTGTTCAATCTAGAGAGGTTAATAATTAATCGCCGTTAGGAATTTAACCGATAGAAATGTGTAAAGCAACGATCAGTGAAAGCACAAATACATCTAAAAGTATCTTGTGACAAATGACAAATAAAAATACTAAATACTGTCATGAGATAATGTATTTAATTAGAATACAACATTTTATAGAAAGATATTATTATTATAATAAGATATGATTACAGTTAGTCATGTGGTCTCCTCAGTGTCGGCTGGATTCTGTTGGACCAGACGACATTATTTAGTGCCGACATCCAACATAGATCCTGTTGGTGGTTAGAACAGTCCAACATGATGAACGTATTAATAATGATCAACCGATCATTGATTGTTGCAGACGCAGCTATCAGTCAAATAAACTGCTCAGAATTTGCTTCTCTAGTTCGATCACAAGATGAACGTTTGACTTCAACACTTAGACGCTGTGAGAAAATGATAATATGATGTTTATTGAGTGGAATGTATATTTTCAGGCTGAATGAAAACATAGTTTGATGTGATCCACCATGAAAACTCTGCAGATGTGTCTTTAAATCTGTATGTTTAATGTAGATATTCACTGTGTGTCACCCTCACACTGTGTCTCTGTCTTTATATCCACCTGACTGCTGACTTTTAGCTCTCCTTCACCTTCCTGAGGGTTTACTGTTACAGATGCTGCTGTCAGGGAGGCCCTGGGTCCAACAGAACCGCGCCCTGCTGCACTTTAACCAGTCCAGCACCAACAACAGAGCTCACCTGTCCGTGTGTGTTTGTCCATCAACACACACACACACACGACGCCTCCTGACAGCAGCACACACACCTCACACACGATCCGTCATCATTAATTCAGGCGGACCTGTGAGGCTGCTGCAGCCGGCAGCAGGAGGCCGCAGACGGACACACACACGCTCACCTCCGCTTCATTCTCCACGTATGAACCGTGTGTATGACCACAGAGCATCACGCGCGTGCAGATGTGCGCTCAGCTGTGTGATGATGATGTAAACGAGATGACGTGTGAGGCCTCCTGCTGCACACACACACACACACACACACACACACCGACTCTTCTTACGTGGCCTCGACGTTTCCAGGCTTCACCACCACCTCGATCTTGTATTTGGAGCCTGTGAGCAGTTTGATGGTCCGGTTCTGACCGAACCGGGTCCCGTCCACCTTGAAGAACACGGGCCCCTCGTTGGGCTGGATCCGCAGGGAGATGGAGATGTTGATGATCGGCGGAACGTCGTCCATTGTCCCGGTTTATCTGGGTCAATTATCGGTCCCGCACCGAGGGAGAAGACGGCGGATGATGCGGTGATGCTGAGGAGGGACCAGAGCCAAGCTGCACCGTGCGGGGCTTCCGGTGATGACTTTCAAAATAAAAGCCATTTTAATAACCAAAGGCCTGTTTTTAATGTCTCGATTTGCTCAACCAGGAGTCCAAATCTCAAATATATTAATTTAGCATTTTATCTAACAAAGACAAGCAACAGATACTCACATTTCACTTTATGACAAGTATTTTTTGTGTGTGTGTTTTAGACTGTTTTTTATAGATCAAATAAAAAAAATACTATTTTTAAAGGAGCACTCTGTAGTAAACTGAATAAACAAACTGACCCTAAAGGACAACACAACCTCATACTGTTATACTTTGTTTACATGTGGCGGACCCTGCCACCCTTTTCCTCTGACATCAGCTTGTTTATACACTTTTGGATAATACTTTCTATTATTACCTCATTAATATTGTAAATATTAAAATTCTGAGCTTGATTTTTTTCTCTAAGTATACATGATGCTCCCTTTAGTTATTATTAATATTATCTTTTATTGATCCTGACCTTCAGTTAAAGATCAGATCTGATAATAATAATTTACTTTAACTGTAAACACTTAAATGCGTTTATTGCTACAACATTACTTCTGAGAGAACATTTAATATCAGATACTTTAAGACTTTTACTCAACTACTATTCATATGGGAGACATACTTCAGGAATGAGTTTTGAACACTTGTTACAGCCCTGAATGTAATCGAACACTCCAGCATCTGTGGATATTTCATCCATAATCCTGTGAGACCGCCTTACACTCTTCAACACAACATGGTTTATTGCATCTCAGCCATATTTACATCACGATTAATTTCAGCCATTAATCATCGTCATTTGTTTCATTTCTGGTTCTCCATGGTTCTTTTTTTCTTAAAAAAAGCAATACAAAAAAATGTCTGTACAATTGTTTGTGTGTATTGGTATAAAAAACACAATTATAAAAGATATATTAGAGTTAAAAATCAAACACTCTGAGGTGATCGAGGTGCTTTAAGTAAAGTCCTGTATGTGGCAGCAAACATTGCCATCAGTCAGTCATCTGTCCAGCTCGGCCTGCAGGATCTCTCCCCACGTCTCGACGTCCAGCGGCGTCATCTTCCTGCCGATCAGCTCGTCCGCTGACCTCACGTGGCTGTAACGTCCTCTCAGCCAGTCTCTCTTCAGCCGGCTGCGAGTGTAGTTCCTCACCAGGGTGACCTGCACGCAGCAAACACAGCAGAAGTATTAAAGCACCTTAAACCGTCTTCTCAGTCAGTCCAACAGCCTCTACGCGTCCCGTCTAACACCTCAGACCTTTAACCTCTAAAATCTCTTAATCGCCTCTGAGCTCATCTGAAGCTTCAGTGTGTCCGTGCAGGTCAACATCCTCAACAGAACACCTGACAGTGTGACATCACCTGGAAACAGCACGATCACGTATTCTGTCTCGACAAAGTGACGACAAAGTACCTTCAGCTTCAGTCCAGCTGTTGGTGACGGGTCGTTGGAAGCTGGATTAATAATTTCCTTTTGCCAGGGAGGTTCTGCTTGTTGGTTTGTCACAAAAACTACTGAACAGGTTTCTACTAAACATGGACAGTTGATGTGTCTCAGCCCAGAATAGAGCCCAGTCAAGTACATGCATACACTTTCTTTAAGGTTGTGAGGTTTTCATTCATTTCTCAGGAAAATCAGGCGTATTTACGTGGCTGGTATCAATCTGATGCAGATCTGGTGAGTTTAAATCACGGTGAAGCAGTTTCACCGGGCCATAATACCTTGGTGCAGGTATCTGCACAAAATATATTACACGGATACTCTACATTTGTATTACACTGTGTTTAGAGTATGTATTTTCATCGTATGTTCTTACTGTTTTCCTGTATTTTCATAGATTTGTATGAGCTTTTTGTGTTGGTTTAACTCCTGGGGCTGAATGATGTGACCTTAAAATAATACCACCATGTTTTAAAGCTATACTGTGATGTACAATAGATACTTTGATATTTTGAAAATCTCCTCAGAGGCACTTCATTCATGTTAGGACTGGACGAGATTAATGTTGTTACAATTCTGTTGAGATGACTGACGGTTCTTTCACTGTAATTATCAGTGATGTGGATATAATGACCAGTGAGTAAAGGTAAGTATTGGAGAATAAAATTACTGTAACACAGCCTGTTAAACCAGGAAAAGACAAGATTTATCTAGATTTATTTAATCTAAGACAGCATATAATCTAATATCATGTTGACGATATATATCTTATATTTACAGCCCCGCTCTAACAGCTTCCCTCTTCTCCTCTGTTTTCCTGCCGATGCGTCGACCCACCTTCCAGGACAGGCCGTCTCCTCTGTCGCTGTCGACCTCCCTCTGACAGACGGCTCTGACGGGCAGACACTGCCTCCTCCACAGCTGCTCGTTCTCTTCGATGATGTGATGCCACAGCTTGCAGGTCCGCGAGGCGCTGCACAGACTCTCTGCATCCAGCTCGCTGAAGATCTTCACGCTCATCTCTGGCGGCAGCGCCTCTGCAAAGTTCTGAGGGGTTCTGTCACGGCTGGAAATCAGGGTGGGTCGTCTTCCACAGAGGAGAAACACGGGCGAGGTCCTCGTGAAGTCATGCTGCATAATAACTCCAACAGTTGGACACAGCCTGCTAACAGAAGGATTCAGAGCAAAGAGAAAGTGAAACAAACTGCAGATCATTGTTTCAGTTTTTCTGTGGCTAATATTGGGTAAGAATTAAAATAAATCAATATAAGAAGTGCTGTAAATGATTTTAAAACATTTCTAAATGAAAAGTCTCATATTTTGTATTTTGCAGAGAAGCAAACTGTACATTTTCACCAATATGAGAGTGTTTTGATTGAATTTTTTCTGCTTTTTTGCAGAATATATTTCTTTCTGATATGTTTTCCTGCCATCACAGCGATGGTTTGTTGTGATCTGGCCTTCTGCTCAGTTACAAAAGCACCTTAACTGTAAAACACCCTGTAAGTTACCCAGCAACAACACACTATATTTGTCACACTGACCCTCGTTGTTCATGTCTATCTGTGTATTAATCCAACAAACTCTTAACAGGCACACGAGACAGTTGTTCCTCACTCAAGTCAAATATAATTAAAAGATGTATAATAATTTTGCAGATATCATTAAATAATCTTGTATCAGAGCTGATAATGACAGTTACTGAAGCCATATCTCTCTCAGACATCCTGTATTTCATGTTTCCCTCACAAGTCTGAATGTCTGGTGTCTCATTACTTTATCTACAACATGAAGTGTCACACTGACACTTCCACTTTTTATTTATACGCCATCATGAAGCACAAAACCACCACAATCACTTAATATTCGTATTGTTTGTTTTCCTGTGGAGTCTGTAGATGAACAGAATCTTCACTTTTTGCTCCAAACTGTGACTCTGACAGTAAAAACAACAGATTTCTACAGTCACGCTCAGCTGCACGAGTCTCTCCTCCGCCCGGCTAGCAGCTACTCGGCTAGCTAGCTAGCTAACATCGACTGAGGCACCCTGCGGCCATTTCGCAATTTTCAGTCCAAATACCTTTTTTAAAACACAGGAGGAAGCGGGTGGAAAATGTCTGCCGGTGTATGTAAGAATAAAGACGATGTTATGTGGTTTAAATGGCGTGTTTCTTACCGGCAGTGGTGACTTGTGTCTTTCTGACAGCTGACTGTTTAAATGTCTCAACGGCTGTTGACACACAGACACTCGTCATCGTGTTTTCAGAACGTGCGCATGCGTACAAGGGTCCCACGCCCATTCCCCAGTCAAAACAAAACATTCCATTTGTAGTGTTTCAGTTTCTCCGTCGGACATTTCGCTAAAAGTCCCGTCTCACTAGTCTGTTACAGATAAATGTGCTAACCTTATGAAATGTATATTTCTGGATAATTTGCGGTGCCTTTCAGTTCGGCGAATGGTTTAAATATCCACACAATAATAGTCTACAAGCGAGGTGATAACGGTGAACCACATCAAAAACTTCAATTTTTTTTTTAGCATTTTGATCAAATGGAGTCGCGCATTGTGTATTTCACCTGTGCCGAATTAAAGAGTGGTGTCTTCTTATTAACAAACCATCTCGAGATTTTTTTTCTAGAGGTACAAATAATCACGATAAACACGAACATTTTAAATTGAGAAAATTCAAGATGGAATTCGGTGAATGTGTGGGCGGAAGTCTATCGAGCAGCGCCAGATGTACACTGCGCATGCTCCTCTGCAACCCGGAAGTTTTGAATCGTGTGGCTGACAGAGTTGTTCTGCGTCCCGTCGGTCAGAGTTTCTCACCTGGGAGACAAAAACTGGTCCAGTTCAGCACAACAGCAGGTGAGCAGAGTTAAAGTTAACTTCCTCAGGACTCGTTGTGACCATAGATATAAAACTATATGTTTTAAGGTCTTAGCTGAACTTTGGTTTCTGTTTAAAGCAGACTAGCTAACTGCTGCCCTCACACAACTGAATCAAACACAACATAACTTCAGTCCGGACATCATTTAATATATCTAATAATCCTCACTGAGCCGAATATGTCGTGATGTGTTGTCTTCCAGTGTCCCGGTGTGAGGCTCCCTCCAGTCCCGCATTCTGAGCAGATGTCCGGGTTCGACCTCGTCCCGGTGGACGGCGGGGATCCGATCCACCTGCCGCCGGGGGAGACGGTGCTGGGCCGGGGCCCCCTGCTGGGAGTGAGTCCTCCTCATTCAGTTTAGTTTAATACAAGCAGAACTCTTAATTATTTACTACACTAGATAAGTTGTAAATTAGAATCAGACCGATATATCAGTCGACTGATATTATCAGGTGATATCAGATATATTGGTATCGATATTAGTGTTTTTATGTATCTTTTCTCAGTGAACTACATGGTCTCACTCAACACACGCCATCAACACCAACTGGTGTTGATGGCGTGTGTTGAGTGAGACCATGTAGTTCACTGAGCGCTTTAACACAAAATGATCATTTACATTATTTATAACAAACTTTCTTTACTTGAAAACTAATTTTATTTAAGTGACAAACATCATACGTGTGATTCATGACACAATTCAACCTGGTATTCTTCTGTTCCTGTTGAATACTGCACAAGAATTATTGTGTCCTTAATATCCATGTGGTCCAGTGGCAGGGCCGTGACTTCAGTTCTGTGTGTTGTCTTGAATGCCCCAATTTAAAAAAAAACAAAACAAACAGATTATAATAAAGACAAAGATGCTTGTCATTGGATCTCCAAGAAGTGACCTGCTGCAGTGCACTGGCGTCTTTCTGGATATTAAAGTTTATTCTTATATTGTAAAATATTCTGCCTCGGTTACGTGTCTTTGTCACGAGTGTTTGCCGTCATATGTGTTGAGACGTCAGAAGTCCCTGGACGTTTATCCGTTCACACTGTGCAGAAACAGCCACATCAGAAGAAATGTGAGACGATAGGAGCGTCTTGATTATTATATCTGATTATCAATCTGTAATCTGTTGCACTGATACATCAGGAATAATCTCTATAATATCTCATGATTGTTGTGTTATGCACGTCACATATACATCCATTAAAGACGAGCTCCTCCAGATAAACCTGAGGAACGTCTGAGTGTTAACTGAGCTGCAGCTCCTCCACTGAACCACTGGAGGACGCTGTCACACTGATAACATGCAGGCAGCCCGACTGGAGGGTTGTAAAATGTGTACAGAGTTTGTTGTGTTCAGCTAAAATAAATCGTTTATTTATCTGTTTTAAACCAGACACAAAACAAATCGGCTGGAAATGAACAATATGAAAATCCAGGTGATCTGTGCAGTTTGACCTGTTATAGTTTATGACTCCAGGAAACTCATCCCCAGAATTAGTTTTTAGGGGACCGAGAATATCCACAGCGAACATCATCGTCCACCATCCATTATTTAGTAACCTCTGTTTTTTAGATCCTTCTGTGATCCTGTGATGGAAAAAATGCTGGTAAAGTTGGAACAACTGAGGCACAAGAGGAAATGAGTCTGTGTATGTCCACAGCAAACTTCATGGGAATCTGATCTGTGGGTGTCAAGATAGTGATCTGAATTTGAGCAACAAAGAAAAGAGCGACATGTATATTTTGTCCTGAAGCCCTTCTTCTGTTTTGTCTTGTCTCAGGTCAGTGATAAGAGAGTGTCCCGACATCACGGGCTGCTGGAGAACCTGGACGGACAGCTGCGACTCAAACCGGTACAGACAGATTTACACATCCACACCCGACA
The DNA here is from genome assembly GCF_900880675.1 of Sparus aurata. Classification (NCBI taxonomy): domain Eukaryota; kingdom Metazoa; phylum Chordata; class Actinopteri; order Spariformes; family Sparidae; genus Sparus; species Sparus aurata. The sequence goes on along the minus strand of NC_044187.1, from coordinate 2,861,545 downwards.
TCTGCTGTTTCCAAAACTCACTGTCAGCTTTTAAATCTGGAATCTGTAACTCTTCTGGTTTAAAACATCTGCAGTCTGTTGCTGATACTCGAGTACAATATATGACAATAATCCAGCAGAGAATAGATACAAGCATGTAAGACTTTTTGTAAATCCTCCAGTCATTTTGAGATTTTCTTGAGCTGGAATAAACCTGATTTTAACATCTTTGACTCAGATTTGCAACAAACATTATGAAGTTAATATTCCTGACAGCCTGCTTGATATTCTTTGACAGCCCGCGCAGAGTAGCAGGTGTGGATCTGATGGATCTGATGGAAATGTCAAACAAATCGTGAAAAATATTCATCAGCGTGTCCTGGAGCTCAGAGTGACGTCTTCAGATCGCCTCTTTTGTTCGACCAACTTCCAATTAATTTTCTTCTGATCAAATTTCCGATTGTGAATCTCCACTGAGACAAACTGCAAACAGTCTGCAGAGGCTGATTACAACCCAGGTTTACACTTGACAGCCACCAACAGCACCGGGACAAAACCTGAGTGATTCATTAATTGATTCTCTGATGGAGACGTGGGAGCAGAATTAAATGATGGCAGTCGGATTGAATCACACATCAGCCGTCGGAGTTTAGAGGCCGGTGACGGACAGAACAGCAGGTGGAGGTGACGTTTATCTGGAACCAATTAAAACACAGGCAGTGCCGTTATTCTGTATTACATTGTGACATCAATATTTATGTCTATTACCAGTTTAAGTAAATCTGCAAAGTCTAATTAAGACGAGTCACACAAACCTTTTTAGCAAATTTGCATTTACTGTCGAAACTTTTGGTTTTTAAAACAAAACGCTGCAGCATAGAGTGATGGCGTGTTTTTGTAGCTAGCTGCAGTTAGCATCTCTCTGGTTCCTCTGTGGGATCACTGAACTGGGTTCTGACCCGTCCAGGTTCTGTTGATCCAGATAATCTCCACAGATGAACTCCACTCTGTGATGTGTGAAGCTAAATTAACTGTGTAGCAGTAAGAAGCTAATGCTAGGCTACAAACAGACGACATCACGGTCACATGACTGAAACGTCTCCACCACTAAGAGTCTTACTGCACAGTTACTATCCAGGTTTTCTCTAAACTGATCAATGTACAAGTTGTAAAGTCAGAGTTAGAACAGTGTGTAACTAAAGTGGCCTGTAAAGACGGACTAGTGAGTAGATGAGTCTCCGTGTTCGCTGTGAGGACGTTTAATGTCCCCGACAACCTCTGTAGTCTCATTCAGACACTCGTTAGCAACCGCTAACTGTTGTTAACACATGAAGAGCTTCAGGATTAAACTGTGATGATTTGATATGTTCAGCCTGTAACCACAAACCTTATTTCACACATTTTAACTGAGAACACGTCAACGGACATGCTAACATGCTAACTGGTTTCCAGCTACAGACTACACCACTCTATTGACATCAAGAGAAACTGGATCAATGGCTGTCATTGATCTGTGAAAGGTGTTCATTTAGTTTCTGTGCTGTCAAACAGTCGTGACCTTTCACAATAAATACAGTCATTACGCAGATCTGTATTCGTCCTGAGGGGAGGCTCAGCAGCAGAGGTCAGATGGAGGTCTGTGAGAACGATTACACTGTTAAAGACATAAATCACACTGACCTCACTTAATTACCATTTGTGCTCAATTGACTTGAAGGGCTGTTTGTGCATGATTGCTTTTCAAAGCAGAAAAATAACGAACGCTTCATCCATTGGTTTAACGATGATGTGGTGATGTGGTGTCACACTGGAAACAACCTCAAACAGATTGTCTCCACAGAGCCCGAGGCTCTGGACCAACATCGACCTGTTAACCTTCGTACCTGCGTCATAAAACAGAGAAAATACAAATCTGTCCAGTTTTCTGTCAGCTTCTCGCCGCAGGGCTGCGAGCGGCATCGAAAATCACACCAGACTCCGGACGATTACTCCTGATGAAAAATCATCCCCGACCCATTTAACAGAGGTGGTTTGGAGGAGAACCTGATCAGAGGGAAATGATCTAACAGCCCGACCCGCTGTGTGAATACAGCGATCCTGCAGGTTCAGTGTGTTTCACGCTGTGAGAGGAGTCTCACAAACCTCCCTGAAGTCTGTCAGACTGAAGCAGTGCTGCAATATAAAGACAAACAACATCTACTCTGAAGCTCTGCGTGTTTCTAGGTTTCATATTGTTTTCCATCACAGTGGTTTTCTTGTTGAGAGTTGTACTCACATATTTGTGGATGTAAGAACTTACAAAGAGACGTGAAATACATCAGCGGTCAGTGGTCGAATAAAGATATAAACTATGAATGGAAAAATACATGGAAATAAAGAAAACAAACCACAAGCTGCCAAACAAAAGAGCTCCAAGCAACATTTAACAAAAACTCTTAAGGGTACTGACTAGAACGCGACCCAAACATGGTTTTGAAAGACTTTCACAGGATAAACTTATTGTCAGTGGGGTTAGAGTTAATCAATTTGCTGTAACAGTAAAACGTACCTCAAATTTGATGATTATAAACCGCCACAATCAACTTTATCTGTATTCAGATCTCCATAAAGAATATAGTTTTCATATTGGAACATATCAGCCAATAGGGAAGCATCTTGATTGGGCCTGAGAAAGGTTCTGTTGTGTTCTGGTAGCAACAACCTGCGCAGCAGAAGAAGCAGCAAGACATGGTGAGAATTTGAAGGTGGCTCCAAAACTATAGAAGGCAGCATAACCGCTAACTTCTGCTCAGTGTACTCTCTGCTGTAGCGACTAGCTGCTGTTACCAAGATAGCTCAGTTAGCAGTGGAGCTAATTGGTCTTATTACCTGACGGCAGACTGCATGGGCTGCAAACTTGGATCACAGTGAGAGTGAACTAAAAACATCATCACAGAAAAATGAAAGCCAAACTGGAGTTAACTGTTTTTCCTCTGTGTTGATTTATCTCCTCAGACACACCTGAACCCGTGCTTTTTTCAGTCGTCTCCGGCCGACGACCCTCGACCTCTGCAGAAAGATTCCTGGTGTCCTCTTCATCATGGAGATTTGTTCTCTCTGCTGCCGGGGCAGTTTGTCTACAAGGTGGTGGCCGTGGGCGGAGAAGACGGCACTCCCAGGTACTTAGACGTCAAGAAAATTGCTCCTTTTCATGTTGATAATGTGTCAAGAGCAAGACATGAATCTATGAATCCATCATCCAGCACCAGACGACTCTGAATAATTAGATAAACAGAAGAGGCTGCTCTCCACCGTTTAATTAAACTCTATCTTTTATCTCTACAAAGCAGACAGCGTGGGGTTGAGTGTTATCTGTTAACGCAATTAAAGACAGAACCGGGGGAGAAGGTTGTTTTACGTGGTCTCTGGGTTTGCTTATCTTTTATCTGAGTTTCCGCTCCGCTGTTGTTCTGATGCGAGCTCTGTGTTTGAAGTTCAGATCAAACAGACAGGAGAGGACTCTCGAGTAATGCTGCCACTGTTCAAACCAGCCGACGCTCATGTAAAATTCATGCTGAAAACTCCAACCTGCATCAGAGCAGCAGCGATAAACTTTCACAAGTTTTGGATCTCTGACACTTTTCTCATAATCATGTCTTCTAAGAAAATTCTCCACTAATCGTCGAGGCTCACTGTCATTGTGTCAAATACCAACTCTTGTAGAAACAGTCAGATGTTTGAAGAAGAAGAAGAGCTTCCAGTTTCTCCCAAGCCTGAAGTGGACCCACCCTCTCCTGCTGGACTGGACCGTGGACAGACTCCCCCTCATGAGGAGGCCACACCAGCAGCTGTGTCGAAGCAGGAGGAGGCCGACAGTCCTGACAGAACTTTAAACAAGGTTTAAAAACTCACAACAGAATCTTTTCAGCACCGATCTGACCCGTGAGCTGGTCGTCCTATCGTGACGATGTCTTTGGAGGTAGAGGCGGAGCTTGTGTTGACCATCAGACATTTTGGATTATCCCTTGTGCGATATCTTTCCCTTCAGCATCCCTTTTTCACTGTTAAACATTGAATATTTACTTGTATAATTACTCATATTTTAGCGCAGACTCTTAATCTGATACACTCTTGCTTCACTGTTAAAGTTGCTGCTTTACACTCATAGATTTTTAGTAGAACTTAAATTACTGAAATTAAAGATGGTGCCGATTCAGTTCAATGAGAATTGCTCACCTGGCACATACCTGAAAGGTTTCCAGCTGAATATGGAGTAGATTCTCCTGCTGGCACTGCCCCCAAGATTTTTGAACCCATTTTTTCTGACTTGAGGAAAGTTTCACAAATATAAAACCTCCAATTTCTCACTGCAATGCTGCGAGTGGCCACTGAGGTGAAACTGGTCGTAAGGCGGAGTGAAGCTGCTGTATCCAGGTCTAAATGACACTTTCATGATTACGCTATTAATACAAACTTTTATTTTCAAATTTAAATTCAAAGCCCTCCAACATCTAGGTGGACAGAAACTGCTTCACTTCTTAACCAGGCTTTTATTGTGAAATATTTCCAGGAACGTGCTGCATGTTCCTGTGGCGCTAATAATGGAGCTACTGCCATGTTGTTGCACTGGTAACTTGACTTATTAAAGGCTGAGAGGGAGGAGACTCCATTTCTCAGTCTGAATCAGTCGTTGCTGTCAGCATCTCCCCCCTCTACCAAAAAAAAGAATTCAAATGTCAACAATGAAGCTTTAAAACTTTGAAGCATTCGGGTCCAATTGAAATCAGTGTCAGTTTTTTTGATACCACATGTTTAAGTCCACCAAAAGAACCACGTCTATCATAAAACTGGTCTACAATCAGATTTTCAACTTGTGACTGCTCAGATATCAACATTATTTTGAAAGTGTCGGTTTGTCTTCAGTGATGTTTCTGCAGGCTGTTGATGACAAGATGGAAACATTTATCTTTCTATAGGACTGTTACCAAATGTTTGTTTTTTACACTGATGTTGTGTTGAAGTTTAAAACTCTGACATCATGCCCACTGACGGGACACTGAAGAGGCTGCTCTGTCTCCTGTAGGGAAACTCTGCACAACCAAAAGAGGCGGGGCATCACCGGAGTGACGTCACGCCGCCTGCACCAAAGAGAAGAGTTTTACCCGCCTGGATGACGGCGGCTGTCGCAGCTCCACGAGGTTCCTCCTCCAGCCCGAAAGGTGCCATGTTCATGTTTGTCCAACTGGACTTCAGTGCAGCAGATGTGGATTTATTGTGTTTTCATCAGTCTGTTCACATTTTAACCTGAATCTGATCTGTCTTTACATCACAACACCAAAGTCATGAGTGTCTCCCTATAAAAGAACCTTTTAAGAGAAGATTTAAAAGCTGCTAAAGATGTTGCCAAGACGACTCTTTGTAACAGAAGGACAGAATTATCTGTGGTGCTGATATGAGACTGTTTCTAAAGCAGGCGTCCTCGCAGCACTAATCCACCAAGTGTCTGGTGGAGGAACGAGTCTGTTCTCAGGTGACACTGCAGATGTTTGTTGACTTTAAACAGCGACTGAACCCGACTGACCCGGTCTGAGAGCTTCAGTATTCAATAGGTTGAATAGATTCACTGCCGTCAGTGTTTCTCAGTGTGTCAGGATGTCCGTTGATTATTACAGTAGATGATGTGTGTGTGTGTCACTGCAGATTTAAACAGCTGCTGATCCACAGACTGCTGCTGCTGTCTAATATTTGCTCTGAAGGAAAGCAGACGGCTCTGTTCTGCTGGTTCTGACTGTATCACTGCTTCCATCCTCTCACATTAGAGCTGAGTTTAACTGGGCAGAGTGGACTGATGGAAAAGTTCCAGTTTCCTAAAGAGAAACTGAGGCTGTGATCTCTGTGATGCCACTCTCAGGAGAAGGAACCAGTCTAGACCTAAAGAACGACACAAGACTGGAACATAACACATGATGAACTGATTCTGGTGCTTTAAACTCTCTTCCTCCTGATGATATAAAGTCCTCCTCTCCTCCTCCTGATGATATAAAGTCCTCCTCTCCTCCTGATGATATAAAGTCCTCCTCTCCTCCTCCTGATGATATAAAGTCCTCCTCTCCTCCTCCTGATGATATAAAGTCCTCCTCTCCTCCTCCTGATGATATAAAGTCCTCCTCTCCTCCTGATGATATAAAGTCCTCCTCTCCTCCTCCTGATGATATAAAGTCCTCCTCTCCTCCTCCTGATGATATAAAGTCCTCCTCTCCTCCTGATGATATAAAGTCCTCCTCTCCTCCTCCCGAGGATATAAAGTCCTCCTCTCCTCCTCCTGAGGATATAAAGTCCTCCTCTCCTCCTCCTGAGGATATAAGTCCTCCTCTCCTCCTCCTGATGATATAAAGTCTTCCTCTCCTCCTCCTGATGATATAAAGTCCTCCTCTCCTCCTCCTGATGATATAAAGTCCTCCTCTCCTCCTCCTGAGGATATAAAGTCCTCCTCTCCTCCTCCTGATGATATAAAGCCCTCCTCTCCTCCTCCTGATGATATAAAGTCTTCCTCTCCTCCTCCTGATGATATAAAGTCCTCCTCTCCTCCTCCTGATGATATAAAGTCCTCCTCTCCTCCTCCTGATGATATAAAGTCCTCCTCTCCTCCTCCTGATATAAAGTCCTCCTCTCCTCCTGATGATATAAAGTCCTCCTCTCCTCCTCCTGATCATATAAAGTCCTCCTCTCCTCCTCCTGATGATATAAAGTCCTCCTCTCCTCCTCCTGATGATATAAAGTCCTCCTCTCCTCCTCCTGATGATATAAAGTCCTCCTCTCCTCCTCCTGATGATATAAAGTCCTCCTCTCCTCCTGATGATATAAAGTCCTCCTCTCCTCCTCCCGATGATATAAAGTCCTCCTCTCCTCCTCCTGATGATATAAAGTCCTCCTCTCCTCCTCCTGAGGATATAAAGTCCTCCTCTCCTCCTCCCGATGATATAAAGTCATCCTCTCCTCCTCCTGATGATATAAAGTCCTCCTCTCCTCCTCCTGATGATATAAAGTCCTCCTCTCCTCCTCCTGAGGATATAAAGTCCTCCTCTCCTCCTCCCGATGATATAAAGTCTTCCTCTCCTCCTCCTGATGATATAAAGTCCTCCTCTCCTCCTCCTGATGATATAAAGTCCTCCTCTCCTCCTCCTGAGGATATAAAGTCCTCCTCTCCTCCTCCTGATGATATAAAGTCCTCCTCTCCTCCTCCTGATGATATAAAGTCCTCCTCTCCTCCTCCTGATGATATAAAGTCCTCCTCTCCTCCTCCCGATGATATAAAGTCCTCCTCTCCTCCTCCTGATGATATAAAGTCCTCCTCTCCTCCTCCTGATGATATAAAGTCCTCCTCTCCTCCTGATGATATAAAGTCATCCTCTCCTCCTCCTGATGATATAAAGTCCTCCTCTCCTCCTGATGATATAAAGTCATCCTCTCCTCCTCCTGATGATATAAAGTCCTCCTCTCCTCCTCCTGATGATATAAAGTCCTCCTCTCCTCCTCCTGAGGATATAAAGTCCTCCTCTCCTCCTCCCGATGATATAAAGTCTTCCTCTCCTCCTCCTGATGATATAAAGTCCTCCTCTCCTCCTCCTGATGATATAAAGTCCTCCTCTCCTCCTCCTGAGGATATAAAGTCCTCCTCTCCTCCTCCTGATGATATAAAGTCCTCCTCTCCTCCTCCTGATGATATAAAGTCCTCCTCTCCTCCTCCTGATGATATAAAGTCCTCCTCTCCTCCTCCCGATGATATAAAGTCCTCCTCTCCTCCTCCTGATGATATAAAGTCCTCCTCTCCTCCTCCTGATATAAAGTCCTCCTCTCCTCCTGATCATATAAAGTCCTCCTCTCCTCCTCCTGATCATATAAAGTCCTCCTCTCCTCCTCCTGATGATATAAAGCCCTCCTCTCCTCCTCCTGATATAAAGTCCTCCTCTCCTCCTGATCATATAAAGTCCTCCTCTCCTCCTCCTGATGATATAAAGTCCTCCTCTCCTCCTCCTGATGATATAAAGTCCTCCTCTCCTCCTCCTGATGATATAAAGTCCTCCTCTCCTCCTCCTGATGATATAAAGTCCTCCTCTCCTCCTCCTGATGATATAAAGTCCTCCTCTCCTCCTCCTGATGATATAAAGTCCTCCTCTCCTCCTGATGATATAAGTCCTCCTCTCCTCCTCCTGATGATATAAAGTCCTCCTCTCCTCCTCCTGATGACATAAAAGACTCCCACACACGAGTCCTTGAAGAATCCTTGTCGTGCTCGTGTTTCTGTGAACTATCTATATTAACCTGTTTTATATTTTATTGTTATCGGACTCAAACATCAAATACTTCTCTTCCTGTTTCAGTTCAGTCTGCTGTAAAGGGAAGTAAACGGCCGGCGGCAGCGTCGACGAGCACCAAGCGAGCGGCCGGCAAACAGACCAAGACCTCTTCACCTGAGGAGGAGGAGGAGAGGAGGAGGAGAAGGAGGAGGAGAAGCCAAAGAAGAGGAGAAGGATGATCAGTGATGACGAAGACGCAGCTCCATCTAAAACGGTCAGTGTTGGAAAAAGTACTTCATATTTGAGTAAAAGTAAAGATGTTAAAATACACTTTGAGAGGAAAAGTAAATGATACCAATATTACATATATATTATAGTACATATATTATATATATATATTATATATTATCTATAGACCTGAGTCAACTGAATACCTGCCTGCTAGATTATCAGATCCAATATTCAGCATTTTCTCGATGATCAGAAGCATCGTTTCTCTTTTCTTTTTTAGCTGATCAGATAAATTAATTCATAAATCTGCTGCTTTAGCTTTGATGCAAGTTGCACTAGATGTAGTTTGTTTGTTTGTGTGTTTGGATACATGAAGATGGCTGTAAGAATAATAACTGTTCATCAGACGACAGCAGCTTCACTCCTGAATTTATCCTCGACACTCCATCATGAAAACAGTTAGAGTTTAATTACTTTTTCAAGCAGAACAAGTCAGAACCACCTCACTGAGTGTCTTCATCAAACTGAAGTGGACCTTTCTGTGTTTCTGTTGATTTAACCTCCAGGATGTTCCCTCAGTCCGGCTGCAGAGTAAATCCAGCAGGTGTGATGTCAGCGACGAGTCTGAGACGATGGAGGTGGACGAGGAGAGAAGCGGTGGAGAGTCATCTACAGCTGCCGCCGACACCTCGACACGGACGCATGAAGCCCGTCGACCTGAGACTGAGGACAAGAAGGCGAAAAACGGACGACAGACCACTAAACCAGCGGAATCTGTCGGGTTGAACGGCAGCTCCCCGTCCAGACCCGCTCCGTCCAAACCTCAACTCAGAACGCCGTGTCCGTACGGGAAGGACTGCTACAGGTACGTTCACCTCAGACTGAACTCCTTCAGAGTTAAATAAGAAAAGTTGGAGGATGATGAAGGAGGTTCTGTGAAGTTCTGCTGGAGGGCTTCTCCTTTGATGTGGCTCATTTTCCAACAAAGATGAGATGAAGTGAATTCGAATCGGGCTTCTCACAGCAGAGACATCACCGCTCTAATTAAAGACGAGGATCATTTCAGGAAAGTTAAAGTTTCTTTCTGGAGAGGAGAAGTTCATCACAACACAGTTCTTCACCTCTGAATCCCCCAAACTGACACAACATGTTAAAATACTGAGCAGTTTAAACTTAGATCAGAACATGTGAATGTAAGTTCAGGTATGTTTAAACCTGGTCCTGTACTGTAAGATCTGGTGTGTAAATGATTTATACTTAGGACAAGTTCTGGATCCGGTCCAGTAGATCTCCTCAGCTGCAACAGAAGTCTATGGGGAAACAGAACCTGTCAAAGCTGCGTCCACTAGAAGTGTGTCTACCAGAATGTCTCTTTAACATCCAGATCTGTGAAACATTTTAGCATTTTTATCTTCCAACTGTTTCTTCACAAAATGTTGTTATTCAGTTGCTGATATTAGCACCCTTCATTTAAGTGTAAGAAGATATTATTCTATATTATTATCATTATTATTATTATTATTATTATGATTATAAGAACAGTTGAGTCCGGTCCGGCTCCTGTGGTCTTGTGGTTTGGACCTTTAGATGCAGGGAACGTAGTGATGGAGCAGCAGCAGCCTGACGAACTCTCATCACCTCCATGTTTGTTGTTTCCAGGAAGAACCCGATCCACTTCCAGGAGTGCTGTCACCCGGGTGACACCGACTACGAGGACGAGGACGAGGAGGAGGAGGAGGAAGAGGAGGCAGACCGACCCGAGTGCCCCTACGGCACCGACTGCTACAGGTCAGACATCACAGCACGGCCATTATTGGCACCAGAGAGAGAACGGCATGATGGGAATCCAAATGATTACCAACAACTGATGACCTGAAGCAGAACATTAACAGCTGAAATATTTATTCTGGTAGTGAAGAGAGTTCTCAGGATGAACACACGTCACAGGAGACTTTAAATCAGTCAGTGATCAGTGGGATGTTCCTGGAGTTATTATTTTATCTGGATATTCATGGTCCTTTTTTTTAACCATCACAAATCTTCATCAGTCACAGTTACAGAAAGTCAAACACTCAGATATCAGATGAAACCTCTGCACACACACCTGGACAGTTTTAAAGATGTTCAGTGGTTCAATACTCAGGTAAACACCGAAGAGCTTTCTTTCACAATTCAAATCACAAAACATCAAGAGAACGAAGACTTTGACGTCTCCCGTCTGATGAGCAGATTGGTGAAACATTTACTCAGAGCGTTCATGGCGGCACTACGTTTGTTGTGGATATTCACGGTGATGAACTTTGATCATCGTAGTGACCAAAATCCTCAGGCTTGCACACGAGGTCTCTCCTGATCAGCAGGTAGATTTTCGTGACGTTCCTGCTGCTCAGAGGATGAACCTTTTAGATTTGAATAACCCCCGTGAGATTCCCTCTGCTGCCACCTTCAGTTGTTTGTCCTGCTTCAGACTGATTCTCTGGGGTGTTATAATACTGATAATAGTCTCCTGCATGACTGTTTATCAAACTTGTTCTTTAATCTTGTTTTGTGTTTTGTAACTAAACTCGTCTTTTTCTCCCCTCGCAGGAAAAATCCTCTTCACAGGAAAGAATTCAAACACACAAAGAAACCAGGTGGGCAGTTTTTATTTGTCTTGATGTTGAATTAATACTTTAAAGCTGTTTGTGAACCAGTGAAGCGGTTCTGCTCTCCACAAACATCATGCTGTTCTAAAATAAATATGTGGTCTTGATGACAGGAGACCAAAACTTCTTTAAGATGCAGGAAAAGCTCCAAACCGCAGGTCCATTACACACATTTAACACAACCACAAGGGTTTTAGTTACTGAACATTATTCACATGTGAAAATAACATTGTGACTTAAATCACTTCTGAAATTCTGTCAAGCTGCTGGACGTTACTTTAGCGAAGCTGCTGTCACATCAGTTCTGTCCGAGCTGGAGAAGACAGTGGACGTTCTCTCCTACTGATGATCTGATTGGTTAACGTTAGCTTGTGATGGACTGATGGATCGTCCAATCAGCTGCCAGGTTTATGTTTTTTAAAGTGTCCGACAGTTTCCAAACAGTTTCTGGATGGTTCTGTGTGAGAAACCGTCTGCTGCTTCAGGTTTCATCAGTCCGTCCTGATAGTTCTTACAGGATGATGTTATTGATTATGATTGATAAGCAAGAATAAAAATAAATTCTGTCTCTAAAAGCCAGCAGACCTACATCCACCTGAGGAGCACACACTCACACACACACACACACACCTGTCTCCATCCATAAACTCGTTCAGGACTATTGATTTCTTCGTCAGCAGCTTGTGTAACGTGATCTCGGGCCCCCTCGGGACGTCGGCACCGTCACCCTCCAACATTTTATGACGCACCTGCAACACGTGCGTTTCGACGTCTCGGCTGACGTTTAGTTGGCGCTTTCAACACGTGCGTTTCGACGTCTCGGCTGACGTTTAGTTGGCGCTTTCAACACGTGCGTTTCGACGTCCCGGCTGACGTTTAGTTGGCGCTTTGTGCTCGTCGACTCGACTCGAGCGGCGCTCATGCTGACGGGAAGACGACACCGTACGTGTCACTTTATAAACCAAACTGCCTCGACACAGGAAGAAGACATCAAGTTCATTTAATTCCACACTGATTCTCTGAAAACACAAATGACTAAAGAGAAGAAATGTGATTATTACATTAACCAGATTATGTTGTTCAGAGATTCAAACTAAATGATTGTCGTGGGCGAGCGAAGCTAGTGATCAAATCTGTCTTTAACTTTGTTTACTGTGTTGTTTTTTCTCTCTTCTGGCTAATAAATCGTCCTCAGACTCAGAGAAAACACAGCTGCCCTCAGCTGAAAAGATCCAGATGAACTTGTGAACAAGATACACAAGAAGCTCGAACATCTGGATTACTGACATTATCATGCAAACGCCGTTAAAAATCATGAATTCATGATTACAATTATGTTTTCAATGGAAAAAGAATATTTTATTCTGAACGTTTCTACGAGCTGTTAGAAAATGATGCATAAAAGTGTTTTTAAATGTTATTCTCTTATTTTTACGTGTATATATGCAAATGAGTCTCATGATTAATAATGCACTCATTTGCATAAATGTCCAGATCTTGAATAAACACCTACATGAGTGTTTTCTTTCACAAGACACAAGTCCTCTAAACATGAGAACACCGTGTCTCCAGGTGAAATGGTTTTGGTGAGTCACTTCTTGCAGAGCTGGTGATGTTTGAAGCGTCTCAGCATGTAAACCAGTTAACACTGTTTGTTGTCGACAGCCTCCACCAGACGTACCGCTCAGAAAAACACCCCCGCTAACGACGAAGACGAAGACGAATACGAGGACAGCTTCATCGATGACGACAGCGGGGACGCGGGCGATGACTCAGACTACGCCCCTCCTGACTCAGACGACAGCGGCAAGGAGGACATCAAAAGACTGCAGAAGGAGGCGAAGGCCTTTCTGAAGAAGAGGAAGTAGACGCGGCGTCCTGTCTGTCGCGGTCAGGCGGCTGTTTTTATGTGCACACGTCAGTTTAATGAGACTAAATCACCTGAAATCCTCCAGGACGGGTTGTAGCTTCTTCAGACTGAGCTCAGAACCGTCCTTCAGATAAATGATCTGTTCCAGATTCAAGCAGAAATGTTCACCACAGGTTGTGTCAGCTAAAATCTTAAAATCTTATCTTCCTACTTTAAGTTTTGAAATCTTTGTAATCTAACTGAAACATCAGTCAGCCCCCGCAGTCCTTCTGTCCAGAGGATGCTGCGTGTCACAGCTCTCCTCAGGTGAAGCAGAACTTCTTTAATATTTCTGATAATTCTGTTGTTGTCCTGGAAAAACAAACTGAACCAATCAGAACTCTCAAAGCCAGAATCAGAACCTGGGAGCCAGAAAAGCGCTCTGATTTTTTATTTTTTTTTGGTTTCGTCAGATCTCCTAACAGGAAGTGACGATCGGACACTTCAAAGTAAAACACCAGCAGCGCTCTGAGCTCTCGGCACCTTGGTGTCAGCGCCGCGGCCTCTCGTCTGTTTACTCACGACCTGTTTTAAAGATTTCTGAGACTGCTGGTGTGAGTGTGTGTGTGTGTGTGAGAGTGTGAGTGTGTGAGAGTGTGTGTGAAAAAGCTGTCAGGTGTATTTGCAGGTGTCGTCATGGCAACGTCAAACCCAACAACGGGCTGCTGATTGAACACAGGTGGCTCTGAGCGAAGCCTTGTGCAGCCGCAGATTCTAAAGAGGGTTAATGTGGCGCTGTCAGCAGCTCGGGCTGATTACAGAAGGAAAGAGAAAGCCAGTTTGTGTTTTTTGGGACGAAACAAGTAATCGTGTGTTTCTAAATCACTACATGTGTGTTAACACTCAGAACTGATCCGTCCAGAATGAAGCGGGAAATGAAAACTGATGGAAAATCTTTGTTCTTGTATTTTTTTTGTTTTGTTTAGATTTTATGTCGAATGAAGTCGCTTGTGTTCTGGTTTCAGATCGAGTCTGTCTGTGTAAATATGTGTGAGTCTCTCTGTTAATCTTCACTCTGTTTGTTGGACTGTTTTTTTCTTACGTTGTTTAAATAATATCTTTCTGATGAAAACGGAGCTCCCTGTCTTGATTTCATGGCCACCAAAACACAAAAAAACACTAAATATCACATTAATCTATTCATTCATCAGCTGATAAATCAAGTTTTTAATACATTTTATCTCCATGTAATTAATTCCTCCCTGGTTTTCTGACTTTGAAAAGGTGAAAAGCAAACACTGGCATCCTCAGACACGTCTTCCTGAAATTAACAGTCGATTCTGAACAGGTCAACAATTAAAATGCAATTAAAGAAAGCAGCGTTTTAAGTCATGATGGTCACCTGGATCACTCTCGTTTCAAGACACATCTGCATGAAACACACAGTGATGGACAATCAGCTGTTTGTGTGAAACCTGCTGAGCACTGACATCACACAACAAGAGTCACGTGACCCGCCGACTGGTGGAAGTATTTTTACTTCACTAAAATCTTGAGGTCGTCTGACACTTTCACTCCAGAGTCAAATATCGTATGTTTGCACCACGAGTCTGTGGAGACGTCTGCACCAACACAGATCCTATTTTCTGCCTGATTTACTTATACTCTCAGTATGTCGTGTTCAGGATGTTTCTGGTCAGTAACAACGTGAGGTTCTGACTCCAGAACGTAGCAGAATCTCTGTGTGTGTTTGACTGAGGGCGGTGCTGAGCTGCACACACAGAATAATCGTCCTCACGGTTCATGTGGGTTTAAACTGTATACAGTCGCTCCTGTCCAGCTGATCCAGAGTCTGGTTTGTTCTGTAGCGTGTCGTGACTCAGACAGACGACACTTTGCATTGATTGATGCTGATGACCAGCCGGTCGGCCTCATGAATTTGAACAGCGTCTCTGCTGACGAGCTCCAGCTGCAGACACACAACACCTGGGTGGATTCATGCGCTGCAGCGTCGCATGTTTAACACACGATCACACTGAGAAGGGAAATCTTCCACTCATGCAACATGAAACAGCTTCCCGTCTCCCATCATCCTCTCCTGCAGCAGGAAACAACTTCCCCCTCATGTTACTTCCTCATGTCACACAGAACCGGGCCACGATTCTGCTCCCATGAACAAACTGAGGGAAGGAGGACTGTATTAATGTTCAAGGATGAGACAATTATCACACCGTGAAAATACAAATGAAACTCCAGCGCAGTAAAGCAAAGTTACTCCACTGGAGTTCTGCTGAGGACGTGATGTTAAACCTGGACCCAGCGTTGGAGGTGGAGTCCGGTGACAGCCGACTAACCCGGCTAACATCCGGTTTAGCGCCCGGCTAACTTCCCAAATGTTATCGGCCCAAATGGATCAAGTTCTGGCCGTGAAACGAGTCAATTCTCATCAAAGAACTGTATTTAGTATGAAGCATTTTGTGGCTCCAGAAGAAGCTAATCTAATAAATTACATCCAGTGATGTCACTCGGTGGCAAAGTTGCATTGTGGGTAATGTGCGCAGCAGGTGAGATCTCTGTTCTGCTGCGTCGACCCAACAGGACCATCACTCATTACCCACAATGCAACATTAGATTACATGCAGCCAGTCCAGTCTGAATGTGTTTGTTTATATGTGAAGGTTTATTCAGCTTCCTGTTCTCGACTCACACAAACACACAAACACACAAACATCAACACGACGGCAGTGAGTCGCGTTCACATGCAAAGTAACACAAAGACAAACCGTCAACCACAAACTGACACACAACAACAGCAACGAATCAAATGTCAGAAAACTGTTTAAATGAAACAGGTGGTGTGGATTCAGTCAGTAAAGAGCTCCACCAATCAGAGATGCTGCACTTCACTGCAGAGCTCTATCGTCCTCATGATTGGCTCGGCTGTTTTAGAGCAGCGAGCCCAGTGATGTGATTGGCTGAGAGTGTGTTCTCGCTCCGTACTGTTGGAGTACAAATTATTGTTACCTGTTCTCCAGCTGATGTTCTGAGATCTCCAGAAAAGTTTAAGTCCAGGCTCGTCCAGTGTCCTCGGCCCGTCAGAGGTTTGACCTCCGAGCTCCGTCCACGTCCTCCGTCACTCGGAGCGAGGAGGTCCGAGCCTCGCCGAACGTCACCAGCTTCATCGGGAACTTGGCGTCCTTCTTCAGGCGCTTGTTGTTGTTGCGTACGCTCATGAAGCAGAGCGTGTTGATGACCCCGTTGCTCATGGCGATGCACTCGATGATGTAGAAGGCCACCAGGGAGTTTCTGTCCCTGGAGATGAGGGTGGGGTAAAAGTCCCGCAGCAGGGCGAAGCCGTAGTACGGCGCCCAGCACAGGACGTAGGCGACCAGCACCAGAATCAGCACCACCACGGTCCTCCGACGCCTGTGGAGCCTCTTCCGGATCTGCTCCGTCTGGAAACCAGGAACGTCCTTGAACCACAGCTCCCTGGAGATCTGGATGTAGCACACGGCCATGACGGTCACCGGGACGATGAACTCCAGAGCGAAGATGAGCAGGAAGTAGGACCGGTAGTAAACCTGCTGGTCCACGGGCCAGATCTGAGCGCAGAAGGTCTTGTAGGTGCCGCCTTCCACGTGCGGGTACGTCGTCTCGGAGGCCATGTAGGCCGACGGGATGGAGATGAAGATGGGGACGATCCAAACCGTCAGGATCACACAGTACGCCGTCTGCCGCTTCATCCGGGGCCGCAGAGGGTGCAGGATGGCCATGTACCTGCAGACACACAGAACCACAGAAGAAGAAGGTAAAATACACATATTCAAAAAGCGTCTCCATTCATATCTCCAGCAGATTCACTGCAGGCGTCAATAAAGTTAGATTCTGCTGTGGCTGTTCTGAATAATCAGGACTGGAAGCTGTTTGATGCTGTGAGAGTTTCAAACTGCTGCCAGCCAGAGAAGCAGCAACGAGTCCGCGTTGAATCAGACTGTTAGTGAAGAGTGGTGTTGCTGATCCAGAGGAGAGCAGGACTCGGTCAGGCACACCGCCACATGTTTGGCTGAGAACTTACAGGGAAACTGGAAGCACGCAGATGTTCTGGGATCTGTGG
This sequence comes from Sparus aurata, assembly GCF_900880675.1. Taxonomy (NCBI): domain Eukaryota; kingdom Metazoa; phylum Chordata; class Actinopteri; order Spariformes; family Sparidae; genus Sparus; species Sparus aurata. The sequence goes on along the minus strand of NC_044187.1, from coordinate 2,844,451 downwards.
AGCTGATCCATCTTTCCTCTCTGCAGATTATACATGAGAGGGCTGTCAGCTGTGATAGATGAAGCTCGGGGCTGCTGGTCCCAGAGTGCCAGCAGCTACAGCTGATGATGGATTCAATTCAGGAGCCCAGAAGCTGCAGAATGTGAATCATGTGTCGGCTCCTCCTCAGAGTCCGGAGGTCTGTTCTGGTCTGTTCTGGTCAGGACCCGGATCCTCTACCTGCCTCCTGTTTTCCTCTCAGCTCACTGTGCGTCCAAACTATCAGAAAACTGTTTTTCTCTGAGTCTAAGAAACGTGTTGTTATAACGAAACATGGTGGATGAAAGCAAACATTTTTATTGTTTCCTTCACTCTTATCGTCTCTCAGACACTGTACATCAGATCAGCTGTCAGCGCTTTTTAAACACAATGTAAAACAACTGTTTGGTGCACGTGAACACACCAACGCAACAACGAAATGTTAAAAATCCTAGGAGCACCTGAATGCAGCAGCGTCAGCATCTGAGCGTGACATCAGGAAAAAAGATGGCTGCCGCGTGAATATAGTCTGTGGTTTGGTTTGACTTTGCACAGCCCCTAATATTTCATATTTGTGTTTTTACTGGTTTATTTTCTAAGAAAATCTGTAAAATAAAAGTTTTGGATAATTCGTCACCGAATGACGTCTGTGAGTTGTGTTTCCTCGTGGTGATATTGTGACGCTGCTGCTGCAAAGACGACATTATTCATTTATTTAGTCTCCAAAAGAGACGAGAAAGCAGATAGAAGTGTTGCTTTATAACCACGCAAATAAACTTGTCGACTGCCAGTTTTGTATTTAAACGATCGCAACACAGATCAAACATGTTCAGTCAGCAGGTCCATCTGTGGTTCTGAACCTGTTCGCAGTTGTACGATGTGTTCAAGAGTTATGGCCGTTTATACACCGTAAGCCCCGCCCACAACGCTCTGACAACCAATGATTACATGAAGCTCTAATATCTTCCAGATTTGGTGAAGACTGGACGAGGAGAGAGGAAGTTTGTCTGAACGACTCGCTGCTCAGGAGTTAGAACACTGTGGTGTCGGCGACGCCGTCCGCACAGCAACCTTCTAACCTGTTCGCCAACACATTAATTGATCTTAATTGATCCCGTCTCCTCGGCGACCCACCTGTCCACAGCGATGGCCAGCAGCGCGTTGGTGGAGACGTAGAGCGAGACGGTGCGCAGGTAGTTGGTGGCGGCGCAGAGCAGCAGGCCGTGATCCCACGACAGCTGCTTCACCACGTAGTAGTCCAGCAGGAAGGGGCAGCACACCGCCGCCACCAGCACGTCCGACACGGCCAGGTTGGCGATCAGCAGGTTGGTGAGGTTGCGGAGCTGCTTGTAGCGAGCGAGGCTGGCGATGAAGAGGCAGTTCCCCACGCCGCACACCAACATGATGCCCCCCAGGACCACCGCGATCACGATGGTGGCCACGAAGAAGGCCCGGCCCTGCGTGGTGTCCGGGATCTCGTCCGGTGGAATCTCGTAGTCCAGGCCGTCACTCGCCAGGAAGTAGTCCGCCAGACTCACGGTTCTGTTCAGCGGGGCGTCCATTTTGGATCAGGTCAACATGCTTAGACGCGTCTGTGAGGGGGAAACACAGGAAACAACACGGTTACACTCTTCATGATGTTTCTACAATGTTCTGGTTGAATAAAGAATACGTGTCCTGTGTGGACAGAGCCGGTGCTGATCCAGTCCTGCTGGAGGAGTAAACACCTGGAGTCTCATCAGGTTCTGATCCGGAGCCGTTAACACAGATTAATCTGTAACTTTCTGGATTAAAGAAGTGATTGATCTTCACTCCTGTTGATCAGCCCGACTGCAGCAGTGATCCGGAGCGGACCTCAGGTTCTGTTCTGTACTGTTGACTGGAGCTGGAGGGGAAATGGACTTTAGGAGACAGAGAACCAGAACCAGAACCAGAACCAGAACCAGAGTCTGCTGGGTGCTGACTTCACTCAGAGCTTCTCCTCCTCTTGTTGTTGTTTTGGTCTCTTCAGTGGATTAGTTCATAAAAAGAAAAACACAGCCCCGCTCGTGCTCCAACGTGTTGTTCCAGGAGCGCTGGATGTATCCCAGCATGCATTGTGTGAAACATTGCGAGCAGGTCAGCGGTCCGTCTCGGGGCCTCTCACACAAACACACATATGGACTCTAGATTTACTGTCTGCTGACGGTTTGTCAGCTCTCCGGCTGCTCGCAGACCTACAGAAATATTGGATCTGAGTTTTCAAACACTTCGTCTGCACAGATTTGCTGACGTGGTTGCTAGGTTACAGTGTTGACGAGGGCGAGCCGTTAGATTCGTCCACATGTTGGGGAATGTCTCATCTGAGCGCCGCCGTCTGAAGAACTGTTCTGTGCTCCGACAGAAGAGCTTTGAGCCAAACTGTGATGAGCAGTCAGTCTGTTCTCAGGACTGAAGACACCAGCAGCAGGAGGGTCCGAGATAACGAGCCGGGTCCATTAATCATCACTCAGCTAACGGCTAACGGTTCTGTTCATTAAAGGAGCAGTCCACCTGGAAGTCCAGTCATCGGAAGGTTTCATAGTCCACAAAACATTAGATTGTTAATAAAGTGTCAGTTTGTTGTGATTGAAGTCAAACCTCATCGTCTCATCAACACGGCACCAGAACCAACAGGGAGCCAACTGGGTCAGAGAAGGTTCTGAACAAGATGGACGTCACAATAAATCTGCTCATATTGACGTCTGCGGTTCTGGTTCTGGTTCAGTTCTGTGTGCTGCTGATATACAGAAGCAGCTCAACAGTGTTCAAGTCAGGAGACGACGTCACAAAATTAAAATAACTAAAACTAAGTTTTGAGTAATCTATTACTCTATGCAAACAGTAATCTTTCAACATAATATATTACTTAAAAATTAAAAGTAATAGATTACGCAGACAGTAATATTTCAACATAATACATTACTTTAAAATTAAAGTAATCTGTAACCATTGCATTTTAAAGTAACTAAAAAGTAGTTTTATAAATAATAGATTACACAGGCAGTTTTAAATAGTATATCACTTTAAGATGAAAGTAACTAAAAAGCATTGTGTTAAGTAATCTATTACTCTATGCAGACAGTATTATTGTAACATAGTATATCACTTTAAGATGAAAGTAACTAGTAATATGTAACGTGTTGCAGTTTGAAGGTATCTTTCAGAGTGAACTGATGCTGAAGTCTGAACTTGACTTGACTTCTGGACCGGTTCGGTCCGCGGACAGAACACTGACAAACACCTGGATCATTAAGATCAGAGAAACAAGCGAAGAAGAAGAAGAAGAAGAAGAAGAGAGGACACCTCAGTGATGAAGACATGAAGTGTGTGAGAGAAGCGGTGTGATGATCAGAGGAGAAGAAGAAGAAGAAGAAGAAGAAGAAGAAGAGACAGTCAGCCAATCAGTCGATTAATAACCGACAGTCTCTCCTCAGTAATCAACACGTTGCGCTCATTAACAGCATCAGATAAAACAACACTGAGCTCAGATCAATAATTAATAATCATATTTATATTAATATGTTAATCACAGACCTGACGCTGCTCTCTCTCTGTCCGCGCGCTCTGCTCCTCTCAACTGACCGCGAGACCGCGAGGCGCGTTCACGTGACAGCTGCTGCAGCTGTAAAGGTCCAGTGAGCAGGAGGAGGTTCTGATGGAGCAGCAGGAGGAGGAGGAGGTTCTGATGGAGCAGCAGGAGGAGGAGGAGGTTCTGATGGAGCAGCAGGAGGTTCTGATGGAGCAGGAGGAGGTTCTGATGGAGCAGCAGGAGGTTCTGATGGTTTATTATTATTATTATTATAATTATTATTATTATTATTATTATTATTATTATCATCATTATTATTATTAGTAGTAGTATTATTATCATTATTATTATTATCATTATTATTATTATTTCTAATAAATAATATTATTATTATTATTTCTAATAATAATAATAATTATTATTATTATTTCTAATTACTATTATTATTATTTCTAATTATTATTATTATTATTATTATTATTATTTCTAATAATTACTATTATTATTATTATTATTATTATTATTATCATTATTTCTAATTACTGTTATTATTATTATTTCTAATTACTATTATTATTAATAACATTATTATTACTATTAATAATCGTGTTATTGTTATTAACAATAATAACGTAATATTATTAATAATAATTATTATTATTATTATTATTACTAATAATAATAACAGTATTGTTATTAATAACAATAATAACATTATTACTATTATTATAATGATAATATATACATTATTATTATTAATAATAATAATGATATTAATGTTATTATTGGTTATTATTGGTAATAATAATGTTATTATTATTTTCATTATATCATTATCAATAATAATAACGTTATTATTATTATCAATAATAATAACATTAATATCATTATTATCAATAATAATAATGTTATTATCATTATTATTATTATTATTCAGACTCTCTTCCTGTCATAAAGTTGACATGTTTTATTTTCCACCTGGATTTTATTGAGTCTTTCTTGTCTTGTGTGATGGTGTGTGAGGCAGGTGAGTCATTAATAATGTACAACAGTTAAATGAGTCACATTAACTCGTCTTTACAAAAATGTGTTTCGAGCTGATTAAACTCAAAGTTTGTGGTGTTTTTATTCTTTCACCTTGACGTCTGCTGACTTTACTGATGAATCAGATCGATGTGATGATTAACTTCACATCTGAAGTCGACTCAACAAACCATTCAACATTAATTAGCTCAGATATTTAATACAGTGTAATAACCATAATCACACTGAGCCAGAGGTCAGTTAACAGGAGTTAGAATTATAATTACAAGTCTTCTTTTTCTTTGTGTCATGTGCTGATGATCATTTCAGACCGTGGTCAGTCTGAAGTGGTTACCTGTCATGGAACAGCAATTTATTTATATCCTATAGCATGTGTGAGTGTTCCTGTGCTGCTCTCAGACAGAAGCAGGCGATGACTCGATGACTCCTGCGAGCTGATCAGAGAACAGATGGTTCACCTGTGTGGCCTCATCAGACGCTCAGCCGTCAACAGCGCTCTCTACAATCACTTCAGGCTGAATGAAACACTTCTGCAATCACTCCTCCTCCCGTAAACCCCCGCTGTCATCTGATCACAGCTCACAGTGATGAAGCGTCTGTCTGACCTCGTTCAGCTGCCTGCCGATCAATAACTGTCCTGCGGTCGTGTTCACAAGATGACAACAATACTCAGTGACAAGATGAACTGTGCTTCAGCTCAGCGAGAGCAGTCTGAGTGCTGGAACGACAGATTAACGAGCGCTGGAGGAAGAAATACCACTGCAAGTCCTGCAGAATGCAGTTTATCGACGATTTCCTCCACTAATCAATACGTTGTTTGATCTATTAAGTCAGTCGATCGGTGTTTTGCCAAAGCCCAAGACGACATCCTCAAACTGTCTTTCATCCACAGCTCAGAGACGCTCAGGAGGAAACTAACAGGAAATATTCACATTTAAGAAGCTGGAAATAAACGACTTAATCAGATCGATCGGTTATCAGAACAGCTGTGGACTCATCTGATTGATCGCTGCAGCTCTGGTCTGAAGTCTACAACGTGTTCAGCAGACAATCAGACGCTGAGGAGGTTTTTGGTTTCAGCCTGAACAGAAACTCATGTTTGAAGAATTCATTTTTAAAAAGACAACAATAATGGAAAAGTCTTTTATTTTACAAAACAAAACGCAGCTCAGAGGTTTTCCTCCTCGACCTCGAGAGCGTCACAGAAAAGAAAAACTTCAGAAAGCTCTGTAGGATTTACAAAAATCAGGAAGGATCTGGACCGGGCCGGTCCCTGTCAGTCACTCAGAGTCTCTTTGTGTCCAGATCAAACTACTTCTTGGCGTACGTGATCTTCATGGCGCAGGTCGCCGTGATCCTGAAGCCCTGCAGCGCGTCTTTGGCCACGCCCGCCTGCGTGTCGCTCTCAAACTCCACGAAGGCGATGTCGTGTTTCCCCGGGACGAGCCGGACCTCTTTGAACCCAGGAAACCTGCCGGGGACAAGAACACTGTTAACACACTGGTTCTGGTTCCTGTGAAGACCTGGACCTGAACAGAGTCGGACCCTGAACTCACTGGTTGAACAGCATGGAGAGCATCATCTCGTTGGTCTCTTCCGGCAGGTTGTTGAGGAACAGGATGTAGTTGGGCGGATTGTCGGGCACCTGAGAGGAAAACACGTCCTGTTAATCTGTTAAAGGGACAGTTCACCCAACGATGTAAACGCATGCTGTGTCTCAGTTCAGCTCTGCATCCTTCAGAGGAGCATCTGAAGGCCGATTATGTCACAACGCAACATGAAGGCTGTCCCAGTCTGAAGGCTCCTCCAGATGCTCCTTCTTCCCAAGATTCTTTGCGCACCCGAAAAAGAAGAAAGAAAGAGAGGAAATGGCGACATCACGTGGCGTAGATCGTCACGATATGTGCCACGACTACGCCACGCGATGTCGCCATTTTCTCTCTTTCTTCCTTCTTTTTGGGGTGTGCAAAGAATCTTGGGATATGTGAGGGTAAAACATCTGGTGACGCAACCAGGAAATGCTCCAAAGGCTAGACCGTCACATTTAACAACGGCTGACGAGGTTAACAAGGTCTCTCTGAAGGACTCGCCTTCAAACACCACAAAGGCCGAGTCCTTCAGAGGCCGAGTCCTTCAGAGGCCGAGTCCTTCAGAGGCCGAGTCCTTCAGAGGCCGAGTCCTTCAGAGGCCGAGTCCTTCAGAGGCCGAGTCCTTCAGAGGCCGAGTCCTTCAGAGGATGCAGACCTGAACTGAGACACAGCAGCAGTCATCATCTCCTCCCTCCATGCTGATGGAGAGTCAGGTGAGCTCCACACAGCTCGTCTTCTGTAATCCAGTTTGTTTTCTATCATACATGTTTGATATCTGCACCTCATGCTGTCGCCTGCAGTGACTATATATATAAAGAAGAAGAACATGACGAGCATAAAGGGCTGTGTTGTGCTGAGGACGACTAAACAATCAAATTCTGCCTCTGTTGCTCAGTTAGTTTTTGGCCTCTTCAGCACAAATGTGACTGCATGTAAACCGCAGCCTGCTGAACACGAGGAGGCGGCTGAACGTGTGTGAAGTCGACAGACGTCAAGTTCCTGCTGCTTCCCGACTGTCAAAGACTAAAGAAAGGAAACCTGTAGGAGAGTCTCTGTGTGGGCCGTCCTGTTTGTCAGTGTTTACAGTGAAGCAGTCAGTAACAGTAAATATTAAATCATCAGTTCAGACATCAACACTGTTCAAAGGACCGGCAGCGAGTCTTCAGGTTTGTGTGAAGTTCAGGTTTTCTATTGTTGCTGGACAAAATGAACATTAAAGGATGAATTCAGTTTGTTTTGTTCCTTTAATAGCTACTGAGATGTGCAGCAGTTGAACAGAGAGGTCACCTAGTTCTGGTTCTGTGTTCCCGCCATCACCTGCGCGTGGTTTAGTCCGTGTTAAAGCAGTGAACATGCCGTGGACGCTCAGCAGGGTCGCACCTGATGACGTCGACATGGAAACGCTTTTTTGTGTAAATGCAAGTTTTGCATTGTTTTGCCGTTTATGATGGATCGTTTGGATGCAAATATTCTTGAAACGATGCCAAGAAAGACGGAGGAAAAAAGATCATTTGGTACTTTACGACATGGCCTAAAGGTTCAGTCTGTAGATTAAAGGTTCAGTCTGTAGATTAAAGGTTCAGTCTGTAGATTAAAGGAGCAGTCTGTAGTTTAAAGGAGCAGTCTGTAGTTTAAAGGTTCAGTCTGTAGATTAAAGGAGCAGTCTGTAGATTAAAGGAGCAGTCTGTAGTTTAAAGGAGCAGTCTGTAGATTAAAGGAGCAGTCTGTAGTTTAAAGGTTCAGTCTGTAGTTTAAAGGAGCAGTCTGTACATTAAAGGAGCAGTCTGTAGTTTAAAGGAGCAGTCTGTAGATTAAAGGAGCAGTCTGTAGTTTAAAGGTTCAGTCTGTAGTTTAAAGGAGCAGTCTGTACATTAAAGGAGCAGTCTGTAGTTTAAAGGAGCAGTCTGTAGATTAAAGGAGCAGTCTGTAGATTAAAGGAGCAGTCTGTAGTTTAAAGGAGCAGTCTGTAGTTTAAAGGAGCAGTCTGTAGATTAAAGGAGCAGTCTGTAGTTTAAAGGTTCAGTCTGTAGATTAAAGGAGCAGTCTGTAGATTAAAGGAGCAGTCTGTAGTTTAAAGGTTCAGTCTGTAGTTTAAAGGAGCAGTCTGTAGATTAAAGGAGCAGTCTGTAGTTTAAAGGTTCAGTCTGTAGATTAGTTGAAGAAATGTTGATGAGCAGAGAAAGAACCTCACTGGCTGATAAACTGAATAAACAAACTGAACTTAAAGGACAACACCACTTATACCGTTTTACTTTGTCTACATGTGGCGGACCCTGCCACCTCTCTAGTTTCAAACAGTGTCCTGTGACCTGATTATCCTCTGAGAGCAGCTGGTTAATTAACAACCTCGTTAATATTGTAAATATTAAAATTCTGACTTTGAGTTTCTTCTCCAGAACTACAGAATGTCCCTTTAAATCATCAACCTGGTTTATTAGAACTGTTGAAACCAATGTGTTAACTCACCTGTGCTGCAGGGGAGTGAACAGGTGCTGCTGATCCCTGCAAACAACAAACACACACGATGGTGAACAAAAGAACAGTGACGTTTCCTGTCTGTAGTTTCCACGTTAAAGCAGTCAAACAGCTGATTTCTAACAGTTACAACAGAACATGTGATCGACCTTATCAGGAGAATTTCAGTTGTTCTGCATGTTGTTAGATATTTAAAGCTGCTGTTAGCATTGTCGTAGATTGAGCTAACTTCCTGTCTGTTTCTCCTCCCTCCTCTCTACGTCACTCTTTTCCTTTTTCCACTCACCACTGCTGGTTTCTTCGTCAGGCTCGACGGCAGCTCCAGAGCCTTCTTCTTCTTGTCTTTCTTCTTCTCCTTGTCGCCGTACGTGCCCTTCACCTTGGCGATGACCTCGGAGTCCGTCTTTGCATACTGTATCCTCTGGAACACACATGAGTCAGTTAAAGCCAAAGTTCAGAGGTGAAAGCAGTCAACCAGAACATCATGACTCTCAGCCTACCATGGGCTTGTTGTAGAAGGGGAAGCCCTGCAGTTGCCTCAGTGCGTTGGTGGCGGCGGCGAGCTCTTTGAAGACGACGAAGGCCTGTCCCCTCATCTTCATGGTCTTCATGGCCACGATCTCGACGATCTGACCGAACTGAGAGAAGAGCGCGTAGAGCGAACGCTTCAGCTCTGCAGGAGGAAGAAGAAGAGAAGAAGACGTCACGTCCGACTGAACCTACACAACTCTGCACCGCTGAGACGACCAACGCATGACGTCAGCACATCAGCGCTGCCTGATGACATCAGCACAGCACAGATATCAGGAGAGTCACGACTTCAATTCTTCATCTAAAGTGTAACGATGTTGTCGTCGTCAGTGAGACTTAACTTACTCTCTCTGTTCTTTAAACTCACAGCCTCTTAGTTTAAAACAGTTTTCTAATGGAAGAACAACTAACTTATAACATATATTAGGACTTATTAACTGATAATTGATTGTTAAGGCAGCCGACTATCTATTAAAGAAATTGCTAATAATGTTGCATCCCTCGTCAGTCACTTTTTAGATGATTAGTAAGTATTTTAAAATCAAGTTGACGTCTACAATGCCACAGCTAATCAATTCCCAATCACACAAAAGACAACATAAAAGCAAAACCAGAAGATGAGCTTATAAAAGGACATTTTCATTAATTAATCTGTCATCATCACTGTTGACTGCTCGTTATGAAGCCGCACAGAGAATAAACACACACTCACCTTCTTTCTTGACTTTGTCATTGATGTTGTTGATGTAGATTGTGTGGTTTGGTCGGATATCCATGATGTGTCTGCAGAGACAACAGAGAGGCAGTTTAAAGCGTATAGTCCTTTCTATATTGTATCTTTCTCTTTATCTAAATCTTTTTTAGTATTTTGTCTGTCTACCTGCTACTGTAACAAGTGAATTTCCCCGATGCGGGATGAATAAAAGGTCTAAAGTCTGATTTACTTCATCTGCTGAGATCCGTGTGTCAGGCTAGCTGCTAACAACAGCTGAGAGGTTTAAATATGTCAGGAGAAGATGCTAGCTGCTGCAGATATCGATCAGAACTAAAGATTTCACCCATTAATGTCCCAGCTCAGGTGTTTTTATCCTGTTTTCCCACGTTAGCCGCGCAGTTACAGCTGCTAGCAGCGTGCGTTGTCTGTACGTCGGCTACATTCATTCATAACGTTAGCTTAGCAGCAGTTAGCTGTGCGGCTAACTGTTTGTTATGTGTGTGTATGTGTGTGTGTGGTGAAACACACCGCCGGCTGGTGTTAATATATACATACACAGGTATCAGAAAGGCGGGAAAACTACAGACAGGTGAGGAAAACAGACACAACTGTATAAAAGTATAAAATATGGAGCTCACCTCCTCAACTCTCACCGCTCATGTACGACAGGAAACACTCGCTGCTGCCGCCGAGAACACCGGCGGCGGCTTTATGCTCTACCGCCCCCCGCAGGCCGGGAGGGGAACTGCAGGCCGGGAGGAGAACTGCAGGAGGAGGAGGACTACAGGAGGAGGAGAACTACAGGCCGGGAGGAGAACTGCAGGCCGGGAGGAGAACTACAGGAGGAGGAGAACTACAGGAGGAGGAGAACTGCAGGCCGGGAGGGGAACTACAGGAGGAGGAGAACTACAGGAGGAGGAGAACTACAGGCCGGGAGGAGAACTACAGTAGGAGGAGAACTACAGGCCGGGAGGAGAACTGCAGGCCGGGAGGGGAACTACAGGCCGGGAGGGGAACTACAGGAGGAGGAGAACTACAGGAGGAGGAGAACTGCAGGCCGGGAGGAGAACTACAGGAGGAGGAGAACTACAGGAGGAGGAGAACTGCAGGAGGAGAACTACAGGAGGAGGAGAACTACAGGAGGAGGAGAACTACAGGAGGAGGAGAACTGCAGGCCGGGAGGGGAACTACAGGAGGAGAACTACAGGAGGAAGAGAACTACAGGAGGAGGAGAACTGCAGGAGGAGGAGAACTGCAGGAGGAGAACTGCAGGCCGGGAGGAGAACTACAGGAGGAGGAGAACTACAGGCCGGGAGGAGAACTGCAGGCCGGGAGGAGAACTACAGGCCGGGAGGGGACCTACAGGAGGAGGAGAACTACAGGAGGAGGAGGACTACAGGCCGGGAGGGGAACTACAGGAGGAGGAGAACTACAGGCCGGGAGGAGAACTACAGGAGGAGGAGAACTACAGGCCGGGAGGAGAACTGCAGGCCGGGAGGAGAACTACAGGCCGGGAGGAGAACTGCAGGCCGGGAGGGGACCTACAGGAGGAGAAGAACTACAGGAGGAGGAGGACTACAGGAGGAGGAGAACTACAGGCCGGGAGGGGACCTACAGGAGGAGGAGAACTACAGGAGGAGGAGGACTACAGGAGGAGGAGAACTACAGGCCGGGAGGGGACCTACAGGAGGAGAAGAACTACAGGAGGAGGAGGACTACAGGAGGAGGAGAACTACAGGCCGGGAGGGGAACTACAGGAGGAGAACTACAGGAGGAGGAGAACTACAGGAGGAGGAGAACTGCAGGAGGAGAACTGCAGGCCGGGAGGAGAACTACAGGAGGAGGAGAACTGCAGGAGGAGAACTACAGGAGGAGGAGAACTGCAGGAGGAGAACTGCAGGCCGGGAGGAGAACTACAGGAGGAGGAGAACTGCAGGAGGAGAACTACAGGAGGAGGAGAACTACAGGCCGGGAGGGGAACTACAGGAGGAGAAGAACTACAGGAGGAGGAGGACTACAGGAGGAGGAGAACTACAGGCCAGGAGGGGAACTACAGGAGGAGGAGAACTGCAGGAGGAGAACTACAGGAGGAGGAGAACTACAGGCCGGGAGGGGAACTACAGGAGGAGAAGAACTACAGGAGGAGGAGAACTACAGGAGGAGGAGAACTACAGGAGGAGGAGAACTACAGGAGGAGAACTACAGGAGGAGGAGAACTACAGGCCGGGAGGGGAACTACAGGAGGAGAAGAACTACAGGAGGAGGAGAACTACAGGAGGAGGAGAACTACAGGAGGAGGAGAACTACAGGCCGGGAGGGGAACTACAGGAGGAGGAGAACTACAGGAGGAGGAGAACTACAGGAGGAGGAGAACTACAGGCCGGGAGGGGAACTACAGGAGGAGAAGAACTACAGGAGGAGGAGAACTACAGGAGGAGAACTACAGGAGGAGGAGAACTACAGGCCGGGAGGAGAACTGCAGGAGGAGAACTACAGGAGGAGGAGAACTACAGGAGGAGGAGGACTACAGGCCGGGAGGGGACCTACAGGAGGAGGGGAACTACAGGAGGAGAACTACAGGAGGAGGAGAACTACAGGAGGAGGAGAACTACAGGAGGAGAACTACAGGAGGGGAACTACAGGAGGAGGAGGACTACAGGCCGGGAGGGGAACTACAGGAGGAGAACTACAGGAGGAGGAGGACTACAGGCCGGGAGGGGAACTACAGGAGGAGAACTACAGGAGGAGGAGAACTACAGGAGGAGGGGAACTACAGGAGGAGGAGAACTACAGGAGGGGACCTACAGGAGGAGGGGAACTACAGGAGGAGAACTACAGGAGGAGGAGAACTACAGGAGGAGGAGAACTACAGGAGGAGGAGGACTACAGGAGGAGGAGAACTACAGGAGGAGAACTACAGGAGGAGGAGAACTACAGGAGGAGGAGAACTACAGGCCGGGAGGGGAACTACAGTAAGAGAACTACAGGAGGAGAAGAACTACAGGAGGAGGAGAACTACAGGAGGAGGAGAACTACAGGAGGAGAAGAACTACAGGAGGAGGAGAACTACAGGAGGAGGAGAACTACAGGAGGAGAACTACAGGAGGAGAACTACAGGAGGAGGAGAACTACAGGAGGAGAACTACAGGAGGAGAAGAACTACAGGAGGAGAACTACAGGAGGAGGAGAACTACAGGAGGAGAACTACAGGAGGAGAAGAACTACAGGAGGAGGAGAACTACAGGAGGAGAACTACAGGAGGAGAACTACAGGAGGAGGAGAACTACAGGAGGAGGAGAACTACAGGAGGAGAACTACAGGAGGAGGGGAACTACAGGAGGAGAACTACAGGAGGAGAACTACAGGAGGAGGAGAACTACAGGAGGAGGAGAACTACAGGAGGAGGAGAACTACAGGAGGACTTAGAAGAAATTTTATAATTTAATGTTTTTTCAAAAAGTCAGGGGGAAAAACTTCCTGTCTTATTTACAGCATATTATTAATTTTCTTTACTTTAATATTTTCATTGGTGTATTTTATTTCATAACTACCTGAGCATTTTATTCTTTATAGTATTCTATTGTTAGGAACGTTCTATTCTATTGTTGTTGTTGCATATTGTATAGAGTACTGTATTGTTTCTTATCGCCTCTATATGTGCCCTGATGTTTTTACTGTATTTGCACTGAATGTACCTGCTGCTATGATGACTGAATTTCCCCTCTGGGATTAATAAAGTTATCTATCTATTTATTAGATGCTTCACAGCAGGTGTGACACCTGTGCACATCTCAATAAAGTTATAATCTGATTTAAAAACACATCAGTTAGTTCTTCAACTCTCTTTGTTTTCATGACTGAATAAACAATCTGAGAAATACATATTTCTGAGTTTGTATTAATATTGTGAATATTAAAATTCAGAGTTTGGATTTCTTCTTCAAAACTAAACACTGCTCCTATAAATAGTTTATGCTCTCTATAAATATGTGTTATAAATTACAGTGGTTGGCCTTCTAGATCTCTCTACTTGTGGTGGAACGAGTATTTACTTTGGTATAAATAAGATCAACTAATAATACTGGATTACACTGTAAAAGTGCATAAGTAAGGCCTACATATATATTTCTTTTTTAATAGCGATTAATAATTCAACTTATTATTAAAACTACAGAACATCTGCACAGACATATAGTGTGTCAGTTTCTGCTGTGAGTCAAACTTAAAGCAGTATTTTAACTCATGTTTGGTCTGTGGCTCCTCGCTAAGAAACATTTAACATTTCTCAATAATAAATATGCAATTTATTCATTAATTTCTACTATTTTCTTTTCTTGCCCATTGTCTTGCAGACAGTCTAAAACTATATTTTTATATTTAATTTAAACAGCAAATCTTGTCTCACATTTTTGCTTTTAAAAGAGCAGAAATAATTAATCAAAGATCTAAATAATTGATCAATAATCTCACATCAGATTACATCACAAAGACAAACTAGAGCAGCACATTGTCACTTTAGAGAAACTGGAATAAAGATTTTTAATTTTTTTATAGATGTTAATTATTTTGGTTGTTTAGAAATATATTTATTTCTGGACATTTTCCCGTTATTATATATTTATTTATTGTATTTTATTTTGTTTAGTTTCGACCTCTCCAGGCCTCCGTACTCCGCCGTGTTGTCATCAGCTGATGTTTCCCTGCTTCTTTTTGTCAGATGATAGCTAGCTAACAGGCTAACAGGCTAACTGCTACCCAACAGTGACCATGGATGCGAGCCGGTTCGCGCCGGGACGGCGACACGGTGTCACCGGACAGCGATAACATCTGTCGGCGGCGGCGACCGTCTCTCCCCGGCTCTATCAGCCCGGTGTGGACGTCTTGTGCGCAGTCAGTCGGTTATCTGTGCGACTTTTGCCCTCCTTATCCCGCAGTGGGGGAGAGTTGCCCGCTGAGTCTCATGCTAGCTCGTTAGCCGGTTAGCTAGTCGGCTGTTATAAAGCAGCGCCGGGTCACTGTCGAAGCCAACTGACCGGACCGGACCGCAGCGGGATGAGCGATGGCATCGGTCCGGGTGGCTGTGCGGGTCCGGCCCATGAACAGGCGGTGAGTTCACGACACTTATCACGGTTGTTTGATGCTAAACTATCATGTTTAAATCAGAACAGCAGTTTGTGTTTTTAAGCTAACTGGTCATCAGGATGTAGCCGCGTTCAAATCACTCAGTCCACTCAGAAATGTTGTTTTCACTGCTTCAGGCGGCATTAAGGTTCCTGTACAGGTGAGTTAAGATCAGGTAAAGAGAGTGTTAGCAGCCTCTGGAGCTGCAGCTCAGCTCCAGTCAGCTGGTTCGGTGATTCGTGCAGGTGTGTGACCTCACCTGTGTCCCTGAGAGGCTGAACACCTGCACAGGTTGTTACAGAGACACGGACTGTTCTGAGTGTTTCAGCTGTACGTTCAGTCAGATCCACTCCTGATGTACCAGCAGACAGTAACCAGCAGAACCAGCCTGTAAACACATCCAGAACCAACAGAACCAGCCTGTGATCAGTACCAGAACCAACAGAACTCAACCTGTAATCAGATCCAGAACCAACAGAACCAGCCTGTAAACAGTACCAGAACCAGCAGAACCAACAGAACCAGCCTGTAAACACATCCAGAACCAACAGAACCAGCCTGTGATCAGTACCAGAACCAACAGAACTCAACCTGTAATCAGATCCAGAACCAACAGAACCAGCCTGTAAACAGTACCAGAACCAACAGAACCAGCCTGTGATCAGATCCAGAACCAATCTAAGATATTTTCATCTACATGTTTTGCGGCTCATATTTATTTCCTTCCGTGTTTCCTCCTTTATAACTTTAATAATACATCTGTTAACCACATGATTCTAATTTAAATACACTTATAATGTAACTTTTTATTATTATAATCAGTTAATATGTGTAAAACTGATCTAATCCAGTTGAAAAAGTAAAGTAACACATGAATAAACAGGCTGGAATCAAAGCTTACAACAGTGGAGGATTAAAACCATGAAAACAACAGTTATTAAATAATATTCTGTAAGAACCAAAATGTAAAATATTCTGTTAAATATATTAAATAAAGCAGTGCAACGTCAAGAATGAAGCACAGTGTAACTTAAAGAAGGGGACAAAATAAATCTTAAATTAATTAAGTTAAAATAACTTTTTCTCAGCGTGAAGACGAATTAAAACATTTCTTTCCTGTTTCTGAACCCAAACGACTGTTGAAGAACTTTACACTGTGAAATAAATCAACTTGTTCTGATTCAAACCAACTTTTTTGTGTTTTAACAGTGTAAAAGTTGAATATGCAAAGAAATGTCTCACACACACACACAAACAGATCAGAGTCACTCACAGCTGGAAGATCAATGATTTTAAGTATTGATCAGTTGTTGTATTTGTTGATTATTCTCCTGTTTGACTCCTGTAACTTTAATGAGCCCGACCGATATTTAAGTTTTGTCGCTGAGGTCGATATTAGTGAATATCACGAGAGTTTATTACCTAATTTTTTACTGTGATTCTTTAAATCTTGTTATGAAACACAAAGATAGAAAACAGAGACTAGATATTTTACAGTTTATTATCCAAAACGCCGTCAGAGCTCAGAAACATTAAACTTAACTGATGATCTGATAATGATTATAAACCACATCGGCACGTATCGCTCTGAGAAATCTGTGTTAATGTCGACCAGCTGATGAATCTGTCGGGCTGCAACAGATCAACGTTTGTCATTTATCTTTTAGTTGTTCACAAACTGAATGAGAGCAGAAACAAATCAGATAGTTAAAAAACAGACAAATCAGTCGAGAGTTTGTTAAATGTGAATATTTGTTTGTTTCTGCAGCCGTCAGCTAAACTCCAGACGAACTTCAGCACTTTGTCTAAACGCTCTCGTGTTAACCTTCGTTATGTGATGAGCTCATAACGAGGGCGCTCGGTGTTACGTAACGTGTTGTTCAGTCAGTCTGAGATAACAGACACCTTCGTGTCCCGTGAAGTGAAGCTGATGTTGACCCACAAACCCACAGGAAGTCTGAGAGTCGAAGCTTTCCGACACAGAAATCAGAAAAGTGTTTCTGTTTCTGCCGACCGTTTAGATCTGACGTGTGAAAGTCATTTAGTTTTAATTCTGTCTGCGCTGATTCTTGGAGCTCAAACCGGCTGCACCTGTTTTAAAAGCTTTGTACGGTAATAATGAGCCTCATAAAGGACGTTAATACGAGCTGAGAACAAACTGGGTGGAGGCAGAAGATCATACGTGACTGAGCAAACACGCCGTCGCCCTGCTGATGCAATTAAACTGCAGTCATGTGGTTTTATTGACGAGCGGCAGGTTCGTCTGGAGTCACGAGACGCAGCAGAGACGCAGTGTGATGTAGTGTTCAAAGTTCCAGGCTGATCAGTCGTCTAGAAAACATCCTCAAATGTCTCTTTTTGTCCCCGAAGATGTTCAGTTTTCTGTCATAAACGAGGGAAGAACCCAGAAAACATTCACATTAAGAAGAAGAAGTTGGATTGTTTCCCTTTAAGGTTCAGACAGAAATCTCCAAACTCACCTGATCAGATCCTGGACGAGGTGTTTAACACTGATGTTCACCGTGTAACGAGGAAACATAATCAGTATGTCGTTCTTGATCTCTCACAGGGAGAAGGACTTGACCGCAAAGTGCATCATCAGGATGGAAGGAAACAAAACCTCCATCACCAACCTGAAGGTACTTCTCTCCTCCACGCGTCACTCAGACTGTAACTCCGGCTCAACATGTGTCCTTTTTAATTATTTTTGCTCTCTGATTTCCTAAAAGCTCCCTGAAGGCATCGCAGGGGAGTCGACGAGGGATCGAACCAAAACCTTCACGTACGACTTCTCCTACGACTCCATGGACTGTAAGAGCTCCGCCTTCGTCTCCCAGGAGAAGGTGAGTGTCGCCGGGTTGTTTGTCAGACTGCTGGTTCTGTTCGTCTTGTTGCGTCTGGAAGCTGTTTTCAGTCCAGAATCGGATCAGGATATAGTCGTCTGTACTTGTATCAGTGCTGCACGCATCTAAACGAATCCTCAGTATCAACAAGTGTAAAATAACATCCAGGCACGCAGAGAAGAGAAGAAGCTGCTACAGCTTTTCCTGTTCCTGCATACGTCTGACTTCATGTCACAGCTGATTAAACCTGCAGCAACATGTGATGAAGAGGAGTCGTCTCCTCTGTTACCTGGCTCACCTGGACTGGAGGACTGTCAGGGTGAAATAATGCAGACAGTCAAACTGAATGAATCACAGCACAGTCGCCCATATTACAAGAATCTGATATTAAATGTTCATAAGAGTCCAAAATATACAAACAGGTCATTTATACGTCTATAAATTGGCTGATTATTGGATCCTACATGACTGCTAAAATAATCTGAATGACTATTTATTTTTTATAAATGTGTCTCTGCTGCAGTGAAGTATCAGAGTGAAAACTACAGCATTTGGCTCCAGAACTGTTAAATGAAGTTCTGATCCGAGTTATTTCATCAGGAGTCGTGTTGGATTAGCGGCTGCAGTGAAGCTGTGAGTGAACCCAGATTATTCTGGTTCTTAGTCCTCCAGTCGTTTCTTTACAAACCTCCTGCTGTTGTTTTGGGTGACTGGTTCTGACAGAGGTTCGGATCCCCGTCAGAGGCTCGCTGTGTTTGTTCTGACCCGACTCGAGTCTGATGGGTCACGTGAGGCTTAAATCTGAGGTGCAGTCTGGAGCTCCAGTCGTCACATCAGCCGAGACTTTAAAGACGTCTGAGCAGAAATAAAAGCTCTTTTTTTTCTGTGTTTGTTTGTTTGATCTGCAGGTTTTTAAAGATTTGGGCTCCGACGTGCTGAAGGCGGCGTTCGAGGGCTACAACGCCTGCGTCTTCGCCTACGGACAGACGGGCTCGGGGAAGTCGTACACCATGATGGGAAACCCAGTGAGACTTTTTTATTAACAGTCACAGTCCAGACTTTGTTATCCAGAAAGATAGAAAGTGATGAGACACACAGAGACTCGATCATTGATCCGTCTGCTGGGCGACGAGCTCGGACAGTCGGTTTATCTGCTGATTATGTTTCTGTCTTCTATCTGCTTGTTTTGTCCTGATAGAAGTCCAATAAAGATTCAGATAGTTCAGATATAATCACAGACTCTCTCATCTCCCTATATTTCTATTTTGAGGATAATTTATTAATTTATTGGAGACGAAACACAAAGTAAAAGATGCATATTACGATATTGGCATCATGAATTAAACGTGATAATCGCTGAGTGAGGATCTGACACGCTGCTGTCCGAGTCTGAACCTGTTGCTGTTGTTTCAGGGAGATGCAGGTCTGATCCCGAGGTTCTGTGAGAGTTTGTTCAGCAGAATCTCCGACGCGACCCGATGGGACGAAGCCTCGTTTCGTACAGAAGTCAGGTGAGACCGGACTTCACGCTGCGCCGCACACAGAGAGATGAGGTGCAGACGGGATTGTAAACATGTTGTCCTCTGATCTTTTTGCCTTCAGCTACTTGGAGATCTACAACGAGCGAGTGAGAGACCTGCTGAGGAGGAAATCCACTCAGACCTACAACCTGAGAGTCCGGGAGCACCCGAAGGACGGACCGTACGTAGAAGGTACGTGTCACCAATCATCAGACTTCCTGTCAGTGTTGTGTTCTCGAGTCGACTTCCTCTGACCTTCCTCCCTGATCTCAGATCTGTCCAAACACCTGGTGCAGAACTACAGCGACGTGGAGGAGCTGATGGAGGCTGGAAACATCAACCGCACCACCGCCAGCACCGGCATGAACGACGTCAGCAGCCGCTCGCACGCCATCTTCACCATCAACTTCACGCAGGTCGGGAACTCTTCGCTCATGTCAGAGAGAAAAATGATGTTGATGTCACATCTTAAATATTCAAACTGTGACATCTCCCTCTCCGTCTCTGTCTCTGTCTCCGTCTCCGTCAGGCTAAGTTCGATGCAGAGATGCCCAGTGAGACGGTCAGTAAGATCCACCTGGTCGATCTGGCCGGCAGCGAGCGAGCCGACGCCACCGGAGCGACCGGCGTCCGACTGAAGGAAGGAGGAAACATCAACAAGTCGCTGGTTACCCTCGGCAACGTCATCTCTTCTCTGGGTGAGAGACGCAGGACGACAGTCGGCTTTGAAGCATTCATCGATGTGTGTGTGTGTGTGTGTGTGTGTGTGTGTGTTGTTGACTGATGTGTTTCCTGTGTGTGTCCAGCTGACATGTCGCAGGACGGCGTGAACACCAACCTGAAGAAGAAGTCGGTGTTCGTCCCCTACAGAGACTCGGTGCTGACGTGGCTGCTGAAAGACAGTCTGGGCGGAAACTCCAAGACCATCATGATCGCCAGTGAGCAGCGAACGCCGAGCCACACGCCGACATTCAAACTCTTCCAGCGAAACAGAAATGTTTGACGTCATTCTGTTTACATTGTCCTCGCAGCGATCTCCCCCGCCGACGTGAACTACGGCGAGACGCTCAGCACTCTGCGATACGCCAACCGAGCCAAGAACATCATCAACAAGCCCACCATCAACGAGGACGGCAACGTGCGGCTGATCAGAGAGCTGCGCGCAGAAATCGCCCGACTGAAGGCGCTGCTGGTCCAGGGCAACCAGGTGACCAGAGGGGGCGGAGCTAAAGGAACAGTTCATACAAAAATCTAAAATCATATCATCAGCAGGAGGAGAGGATGACTGGGTTTACGTTTTTTGGGTGAACTGTTCCTTTAAGAGCACGTTTAGGGAAAGTGATAATGAGTTTATCTTATTTTGAATAATTGAGCTTTTGCATGGTTCCTTCTGTAACGTGCTGTTAGTGATTATTATAATGATAATAACACATTTACAGCGTGAACGTCACTGAGAACCCGCTCTGAGTGTTTCTGTCTGTCTGTGTCTGTGTTGTCAGATCGCTCTCCTGGACTCGCCCACAGCTCTGAGTATGGAGGAGAAGCTGCACCAGAATGAAGCCAGAGTGAGTCTGAAGTCAGATGTTTCCACCTGCATGTGAGCTGTGAACGATGTGCTGCAGAGGTTTGTGGTAACATGGAGGTTTTTCTGTCGTGTTTGCAGGTTCTGGAGCTGACGAAGGAGTGGACCAACAAATGGAACGAGACTCAGAATATCCTCAAGGTAAGAACGCGTGTTTCCTGCAGTCTCTACAGTTTCACAGTCATTGATCAACCAGCGTTAGAGCTTTGTTAGATGACTGCTCAGGTTTTAAACTGTGATCTGTGTGGACGCGTCTGCAGGAGGAGACTCTGGCTCTGAGGAAGGAGGGCATCGGGGTGGTGCTGGACTCGGAGCTGCCTCACCTCATCGGCATCGACGACGACCTGCTGAGCACCGGCATCATCCTGTATCACCTAAAGGTGAGAGGAACACCTGAAACACACAGACACGTCATCGTCTGACCGACCGACTTCATCCTTAAAGCTGGATTTATATCTGTAACTGCTGATGAGCTGGTGAACATCAGGAGCTTTAAACTTCAGGTCTTCTTTTGTGTTTTTGAACAAACACATGAAAACATCTTTCCACAGCAGAGAGGAGAACGAGGAGGAAGACGTCCAGCTAACATTTAATAATCCTGAGCAGAGTCGAGTGTCCTGTTCTGTGAAGTGACTGACTTTGTTTTTCTGCTTCGTCCTCAGGAGGGACGGACGTACGTGGGCCGAGAGGACGCGTCCACCGAGCAGGACATCAGTGAGTTTGTTACATGAAGCTGTTTCCTGTCAGAAACCAGCAGGAGGGAGTTTTAATGAGCTGCAGGGGAAAAGAAACAACAGAGACGGATTTTAAACAGGCGGGAAACACAGAAGAGCTTCACAGACAGACAAGGAAATAGAATAAATACACAAGTTACATGTTTATAATTTTCACTGTCGATGTCAGAAAGGGATGAAACGTGTGGATCTGTGTTTCTTAAAGTCCAAGATGATCAAATATCTTGTTTCATCACAGGAGGATTTAATTTCAGGAAACTAGACTTTTCTGTCTTGATCCGATCGATTGATTGTTGCATCACACAAACCTCAGTTATCAGCATCATGTTCATGAGCTGTCTTTATGTCTGTTATGACTCTTTTACTCGACCGTCTCATACTGAAGATCTGTAAACGTTTGTTGTCGTCGTGCAGCAGTTTGTTTTCTGTGACGCTCACAGTCTCCATGTGTGTCCCGTGTCGTCTCCCCCTCCTGCAGTCCTGCACGGTCTGGACCTGGAGAGCGAACACTGCATGTTTGAGAACCAGAACGGCAAAGTGACTCTGGTTCCGCTCGGCGGCGCTCAGTGTTCAGTGAACGGAGTCCAGGTGACGCAGCCGTCGCAGCTCAACCAGGGTGAGACGTCACAAACCTCATCAGTCTCTTCTCTTCAGCTGCGTCACTGTGAAAATGTCTTTAATAATCGTTGTCTTCAGGGTCGTGTGCAGTGTTTTCACTTCCTGTCGGTTGTGTTGCGGTCCAGGTGCTGTGATTCTGCTCGGCAGGACCAACATGTTCCGGTTCAACCATCCGAAGGAGGCGGCCAAGCTGAGGGAGAAACGAAAGGTGAGACTTTATCTGCTGAGAGCTGAAACTGAAACCATGTTTCCACCAAGCAGTCAACAGTTATATCTGTATTTCCACTGTCAAAAGTTCTGATGAGACTAACGGAACCGCTCGGTATCATCCTAAAACCCTGAAATTCATTAGCATGTTAGCACGTCTGTTTCCCTCGTCTCACAGTCTGTGAGTGTGTTTTATTCTCCAACATTAAATCATCATTAAATGTCCCACAGTTTAATCATGAAGCTCTTCATGTGTTAAAAACAGTTAGCGGTTGCTAACGAGTGTCTGAATGAGACTACAGAGGTTGTCGGGGACATTAAACGTCCTCACAGCGAACACGGAGACTCATCTACTCATTAGTCCGTCTTTACAGGCCACTTTAGTTACACACTGTTCTAACTCTGACTTTACAACTCGTACATTGATCAGTTTAGAGAAAACCTGGATAGTAACTGTGCAGTAAGACTCAGAGAAGTCTCCCCTGTTGTTTGGGTTCAAAATGGTACCAAATCCAGAATTACGTTGTTGTCATGAGGCTCTGGACTGAACCAGCTCAGTGTGAGTGATGTTTCTGACCCGCTTCTCCTCCTCAGAGCGGCCTCCTCTCCACCTTCAGCCTCTCTATGACGGATCTGTCCAAGTCCTGTGAGAACTTGTCCACCGTGATGCTCTACAACCCCGGGTGAGTGCAGCGACACACCGACAGCAGCAGCTGCATGTGACGATCCGCTCAGACTCCCTGCAGTGCATCAACCCTCTGCATCAAACCCTCAGGACACATTCAGGCTCCTCTATCAGCACCACACAGACACACAGGCTCTGAAACTCTGGTCCGATGAAAACTGACCGACAGAGAAACAGAAACATCTTCACGACACAACAGTCACTCAGCTCATGCCTTCACTACATATTTAACATTTCAGACTTGAAACAGCGTTTAGAGTCCTGCAGTATTCACATCACACGTTACGTCTGTACACACCTGATGGTTGAAGCCGGCTGATTAACTGTCTGACCCGTCTTGTTGACAGTCTCTTCACTGAGAAGGGCCCCGTCTTCCTCAGGTAGACTCAGTCGTCCACTTCCTGTCTAACTTGTCCCGTTTTTGACACACAGACATGTGTTGACTCGTCCGGTCTCTGAATCTGAACCCTCATTGTCTGTTTTTTTGTATTATTATTATTATCATTATTATTATTTTGCTCGTCACCCCACTGCTTCCTGTCTCCATCTTGACGTGTGACCGTAGAGAATGCATCGTTGCTTTTCACACATCGCCTGGCATTTTAGTTTGAAGCCTCATTTTTTTGTGTCGACTGCTGCTTTCACTTACTGCACTTCACTAGCTGTGGTGTTGTGTGTCAGTGTGTGTGTGTGTGTGTGTGTGTGTGCTCTCTTCTTTATTTTAACGGGAGTAAAAGAAGCTGATGGAGGTTTTTGTGTGGACAGGTTGGAGTTTGAGAGGCAGCAGAGAGAAGAGCTGGAGAAGCTGGAGCTGAAAAGGTACAAAGAGTCGAGACTCGACTGATGTAAAGTTATAAACTGTGATGGCCGACATGAAGAAGACGTTTATAAACTCTGTGAAACTCTGTCTCTGACTCATTCTGCAGTATTTGGACCTTGAGCTTGTTTGTGTGTTTGTCTCAGTGATGGACGGGTTTGTTTACATCTAGAGCAGGAAGTGACATCACAGACCGTCACTGGGTCACATCTGAACAGCCTCTCTGTTGTTTCTGTGGTTGCTGCAGGAGGCTGATCAAGGAGATGGAGGCGAAGCACCAGAGTGAGAAGGCGGAGCTGGAGCGGCTGCAGCAGGAGGTGGAGAGCCAGCGTAAGGAGTCTGAGGAGGTGCAGCAGCGGATCCTCCATCAGGAGGAAAGCCTCCGCCGCCGCAGTCAGGACATCGAGAGCCGCCTGAAAGACTTCCTGGCTGAGAAGGAGCGCTTCGAGGAGGAGAGACGCTTAGATATCCAGGGGGCGGGCCTCCAGCCGAGGCACCACCAGGAGGAGGGGGATGCAGAGGAGGAGCAGGACGAGGAGCAGCGGCGGCTTCAGGAGGCCGCAGAGCAGACGGAGATCTACCGCGAGCTGGAGAGGCTGAAGAGGGAGCGCGAAGAGCAGAAGGTTCGTCTGGAGACTGAGCGGCGGCGGCTGGAGGAGCAGGAGCGGGAGCAGCTGAGCCTGGTGGGGAGGCTGGAGGAGCAGCTGAGGGAGAAACACGAGGCGGCCACCACCCTGCTGACCCGGGAGGACGCCCGCCGCCTGGAGGAGGAGCGTCGAGCGCTGGCTGAGATCAGAGAAGCTCTCCTGCGTGCTAAAGAGACCGGAGAGCGGACAGACGTGGAGGACGCCAGCGAGGAGGCGAGATCTGCAAAGGCACGATACACCGACTTCAAGGAGGCGCAGGTGAAGGAGCTGGGCCAGCTGGAGGAGGGACTGCAGCAGCAGAGGGAGCGCCTGGAGAAGGAGGTCGCTGCTGAGCAGAATACACTGCTGCTCCTCGCCCGCGGCCTCAAAGAACGACAGCAGCAGCTGAAAGAGGAGCAGGAGAAGGGAGCGCTGGAGGCTACAGCCGTCTGCCAGGAGGAGCACCTGGTCAAACAGGCGGAGCACAGGCTGCAGTTCAAGGAGCGTCAGCTGGCCCGGGTGGCCGACGGCCTCCTCCCTGCGCTGGCCGAGGAGAAGCAGAGAGCCGTGGAGATGCTGGAGCGCAGCGGTGGAGGGAGCAACGGGAACTGCGACAGCCCGCCGGGCCTCGACAACACGCTGTACCAGGTGGAGAAGGAGCTGGAGGACAAGGAGGAGAAACTGAACCTCCACTGGAACAGCGCTCAGCAGCTCCAGCAGCTGCAGGAGACCTACGAGTTCACGGCCAACGTGGCGCGGCAGGAGGAGAAGGTGAGGAGGAAGGAGAAGGAGATCCTGGAGTCCAAGGAGAAGCAGCAGAGGGAGGCGATGGAGCAGGCGGTGGCCCGGCTGGAGAGGAGGCACTCGGCCCTGAGACGCAGCGTCTCCATAGAGACCGACGCCGAGGAGCAGAGACACAAGAGCTCAGTCACCCGGAACCAGAGGACGGGCGCCGACCTGGACCAGCAGAGGTGAGAACAGCATATTAATCAGTCCGTGAACACACCAGCTCCTCACTCATGAAACCAGAACTCACGCTGTGTTCTTCTCTGCAGAGTGGAGCGGGAGATCCAGAAGCTGAGGCAGCGGATCAGTGAAGGGGAGGAGAACAACAGGACTCACTCCATCAGCAGCGAGGAGAAGACCAGCTCCCCCGTCAGCCACATCCAGAGTCTCAACACGCTGCTGCCGCTGTCAGACGACAGGTACGCGTCTGCTCTGCAGGGTGTCGTCAGTTTCAGTCCCAGAAACACGTTCACGCCGTCGCTCACGTTGTTTTGTCGTCCTCGTTATTCTCCAGGATCAACGCGTACATCGAAGAGGAAGTCCAGCGACGGTTACGCAAGATGAACCTCCTGAACGGCAGCAGCAGCAACATGGATCTGTCTCTGTCCTGCGAATCCCTCAAGGTGAGCACCGATCCAAACGCTTCACCTGCAGAGTTTTATTAAGGTACTGCTTCACTTTACACACTTCAGACGGTCACACGGCGTCCTCGTCCACGTGGGCGCTGGTATATTTAGAGACCAAAGTTTAAAAACAACCAGACGAGCGTTCAGAACTAACCTCCATCCATACTGACACAAGTTTTACTGAACTCACTGTTTACTCACTTACTTTCACTTCCAGTTTGTGTCATATATCAGATTAATCCCGGCTGTTACCGAGGAAACGGGTACATTTTCCTGGACAGAAACGATGAGTCAGTTTTATAGATGTTTAATAAATCATAACATGAATTTATTATGTGGCAGAACAATCAATGACAGTAAGTCAGCTGGAGGTTTTTGCATCTGAGAACATTTAACTCGTATTTAAGAACAAAAACAGTCTTCAGATTCTGTAATAAAAGTCGGGACAGACTTTTTACGTTGAGTGTGTTCTGAGGTCCAGAAACAGTTTGCGGGTCGAAGCTTCTGTTCCTGTGTAGAACTGATGTTCAGCTCTTTAACCCTGCAGGAGGAGGAGGAAGTTATCGACAGTAGCTCTGTTAGGTTAACAGACGAGGTAAGACCAGGATCCGTCTGCTCTGAATGTCCCGATGAGACTCTCCCTGCTCTGTGATCTGCATGAATCTCCCCGATACAGTTATTGATCGACTCCAGTCAGTTTGGTTTGCAGTTCTTTTAATTGGGTTCTTCTCCGCCTGGTTTTTATTTCTCCTGGTTCTGTTTGATGTGTCCCTCTTTTCCTCCTGGAATCGTGACGTGTGATTTGACGTTTGAAATCATTTATTATTCTTTTTCTTTGAAGAGTATTAATTAAAATCTTGCCTGCTGTTTTTGCAAATGAAGAATATTTCGGTGGATATTTAACATTTTGTGATGCTGAGAGTTGATGTTCAGTTTCATCTTTTCAGGATGATGAAAAACAGCAGAACATTAATCCAAGGAGGCTGAAATATGAGGTAAGAACCAGGATCTCATTCTGGGTTTTGGGGATTATGGCAATTTAATAATCAATCAATGAAAATCAGAGTCAATGTGCCTGTTGTTGCTCATGTGCATGGTACAAAATGACATTACATAAAATCTCAACATCTTAAAATCTACATAGAATTAAAGAAAAAGGAAAATGTGATTTTAGTTTGAAGTCTTCAGGGTTGACAAACAGGTTCATATTTTACAACTCCAGTCCTTAATATCAGTCACGTGACTACTTATTTGGTAGAACGAGAGCGGCTGAAACTCTCAGGGTCCTAGTCCACGTGGTGTTTGTTCCAGAAAAGTTCTGGCTGTGTTGCTCAGGAGGATGCTGGTGATGACATCATCCATAGGAGACACAAACACAGTGAATAATATCAGCTAGGCCAGGAAAAAAGAGAAAGAGCCACGGTGACGTCACCAGAGCCTTGTGTTCAGAAAAAAACGCCATGTGGACCCGGACCCTTCATGTTTCAGTTGGGTCCAGGAAGCTGCTTTCCCTCTTCAGGGTACTGACGAACCGGGCTGACAGTCCGCTGTCAGTGAGTGTCTGTGGTCCAAGTATTGGTGGTGTTTCCCGCTCGCTGTCGTTGTCGATGGCTTTACAAACAACTGATTATGTTGAATCGATGGCGGAGTCCGTCCCTGAGAGAAATGGCTCTGATTGGCCGTTTGACCCGGCCAGGACAAAGTGAGAACTGGACCTACGTCGCTGTAGTATCCATGATTCCACCACTAGGGTGTTTTCTCCGCCTCCGCCAGTACAAGATGGAGAGAGCTGAAGCTCCGCCCCTTCCTGTTCCCCTCATGACCTTATTTGAACAAACACTGTAGAGCTGCTCCTGTATATCAACAGCTCACAGAACTGAACCAGAACCAGAACCAGCTCTCCTCTCACAGAACTGCAGCTGTCAGTATGAGCAGATTTATTGTGAGGCTCATCTTGTTCAGAACCTTTTCTGACCCAGTTGGCTCCATGTTGGTTCTGGTGCCGTGTTGATGAGACGATGTACATGAGGTTTGACTTTAACTGCAACAAACTGACATACATCAGGTGTGAGATTCTGACCCAGTTCAGACTGGATCAGTACTTTATCTGTCTTCACTCACTACTGCAGTTTTTCCAAAGTAAGGTCCCCTGAGGTTCTCTGGAACGGGCCCGGCCTCGGCTCTCTCTATCTCCAGTCTTTAAACTTCTAGTTTCCCTTTTTTGAGGGACCGATACCGACCAGATCCGCCCGGTGCGAGACCAGAAGTTACGAGCTCGATGCCGTCGGCTTTATTCTTTTTGGTGTGTTTAAGTGCAACGTTTTGGTCGAAACACAGGCGTCACGCGGTCCTGCAACAGTCGGCCTTCGGCGCCCTGAGTTCTTCTACGTCGGGTCGGTGTGACCGGGCCCTGAGGACAAACAGACAACAGACAAAACGTAGATTTAAATTTCAATCAACCTGGATTTAACCATGGGTGAAATAGTATTTTTCGAAGAAATTCTGTTGGGAAAATCCATCTCGTCACCAAGAAGGATTTAATTAGAACCAAGAACTATTTGCAAACGCTACTTTTCCTGTTTGATTGGAGTTTCAAAGTGTTTTTTACGCTTGTCATAATAATTTGCATGCCATCCCTCCTAACACTGATAATTCTGAATCACTTACGACTCGCCTGTGCACCTGGTGATGGAGGAACTGTAATTCTGGGTGGATTAAGGACTTCAGTATAATTCAAAGAACCTTCACGTCCCTCTTGACGATGTAGTCATGGACTCTCCCTCCACCTTGTGCACACAGAGAGTCAGCGGGTTGTGGTCTAGCTTCCCACCGGAGCTCGAGGAAAACTCCCTCCTTCACATCCAGGAAAACATGCCGGAAGAACGAGAGGGCAGCCTCTCGAAGCTTCACAGGGAAGACCAATCCACAGCTGAAGCCTTGACGGAGAAACAGGAAGTGCCTTACAGAGACAGTGACAAAAACAAATGGTGGGAAGTGAGGGTGACTGAGTCTGAACAAGATCGTTCTGACGCCTTAGCAGATAAAACCACCAACAGATTCGATGAAAACGAGAATATCACTGATAAGAAACGGAGCGGTTCTGCCTCCTGTGTTCCTGATGAGGATAAAAAGCTTGAAGGTGGCGTGAAGGTGAATGATCGCTCTTCTTCTGACGCAAAGGGACAAGACAAACACCAAACAGCAGCAGGAATAGTATCAGTAAAAGATGAAGAACCTTCCAATGGTAGATCCTCAAATTTGCTGAGCTCGGTCTTTGGCTACATCCCCTCCACGCAGAAGTTGAAGGAATCCATTCGTGAGCAGATAAAACAAGTGGCAGACGCAGGAGCTGAGAGAGTCGCAGCCAACTGGAGCTACGATTTGGGATATTTTACTGGAAGGCTGTCCGAAGCGTACAAGGACGCTGAAAAAAGGCTGCAGGGTACTCGGGACATCATCCAGAATGTTCGAGCTGGTGACATGAAGGTTGTTCTCTCACAGTATGTGACCAAGATGTCCAAAGAGCTGCCACTGATCCATCGAATGCAGCTGAAACCGGAACCAGAACCTTGTGTCCTTGCTGAAAACAAAGTCAGTTCAGTTGATGTGTCGATGGATCGCACCCTAAGTCTTCCTCAGAATAGCGACATGTCTGTGATCCCGGGCGTCTCCGGATGGCCCGAAGGCTCCGTGTCGTCTCTCAGAAACACTTGTCCCGAGGTGTTTCATCAGAACCTGGTCCAGATGCCACCAGCCTTGTCTCAGCTACGGTCACTTTCATCCCAGAAGATTCTAGAAAAGTTAGAATCGCTCGCTCCTCAAATAAAACTCAACAAGCTCCTGAGCATCTTCTGGATCCAAACCGCCAACCGTGAGCAGCCGATCCCACAGCCGGGCTGCTTGCTCTTATCAGAACAGGACATAACGGTGCTGTCAAGTAAATTCAGTTCAAGCGACACCTTGGCTGTCTTCCACCATTTTGATCTCATGGAGATTAAGAAGGTCCAGATTAGCTTGGCAGGGCAGCACGTCCGCCTCATCGGCTGCACCGAGGACGCGGTCTTGGCCGTCTTCACCCACAGCAGAGATCTGACCCAGGAGCTGTGCAAGGACTTACTGAAGGTCCTGTCTCCTGAAGAGCTCCCTGAAGGGACTGAAGATCACCCGCTGCTCTCCGGTGACCTCATGGCGCTCTCTCTGGATTGGTCCTCGAGTGTTCCTGACATCGTCCTGGACGGCGGTCTTCACATCACCTCCAGATTTAAGCGAGTCCTGGCAGACCTCCTCTACATCGTCCACGGGAACATGGACGGTCCTGGGAAACCCTC
The DNA here is from genome assembly GCF_900880675.1 of Sparus aurata. Lineage (NCBI taxonomy): Eukaryota > Metazoa > Chordata > Actinopteri > Spariformes > Sparidae > Sparus > Sparus aurata. The sequence goes on along the minus strand of NC_044187.1, from coordinate 2,814,036 downwards.
TCTGGCCAACATCTGTCCTCTGCTCTACACGAGCGTCAAGCTCATGAACTCGACCCGTCTGCATCAGAGCGCCATTTTCCAGTTCCTCCTGACGGACACTCACGTAGCTCTTCTCCGTGAGGACGGCGTGTTTCACCCGGTGCCACGGGGCACCAGTCTGGTCCCGTCCCAGCCCCAGTTCCGAGGGCTTGAACTCCGGAAGCGATCAGAGATCAGATGTCTGCTCGTGAGGCGGAGTGACGACTGGCTGGTGGTAGAAATCACGTTTACAACCAACAAGCCGGAGAGGAAGGTGGAGTCCAGGCGAGGCTCGGCGGAGGTGCCGTCCGTCTCTCATCGCAGGAGTCAGTGCCACTCCTGGAATTTATCTTTTGGATGCACTGCAGAGGCCATGATCCTGATCAACCACCTGAGCACCTGAGACACACGACTGAAGGCTGTTTCACCTCAACGTATCAATGTGACATTAAAAGTTCACTGCCAGATAATTTCTATATGTATTTATGGATTATTAAAGGGAAAGTTCACACACAAATGTAACCTCAGTCCTCCTCTCCTCCTCCTGATGATATAAAGTCCTCCTCTATAAAGTCCTCTCCTCCTCCTGATGATATAAAGTCCTCCTCTCCTCCTCCTGATGATATAAAGTCCTCCTCTCCTCCTCCTGATGATATAAAGTCCTCCTCTCCTCCTCCTGATGATATAAAGTCCTCCTCTCCTCCTCCTGATGATATAAAGTCCTCCTCTCCTCCTCCTGATGATATAAAGTCCTCCTCTCCTCCTCCTGATGATATAAAGTCCTCCTCTCCTCCTCCTGATGATATAAAGTCCTCCTCTCCTCCTCCTGATGATATAAAGTCCTCCTCTCCTCCTCCTGATGATATAAAGTCCTCCTCTCCTCCTCCTGATGATATAAAGTCTTCCTCTCCTCCTCCTGATGATATAAAGTCCTCCTCTCCTCCTCCTGATGATATAAAGTCCTCCTCTCCTCCTCCTGATGATATAAAGTCCTCCTCTCCTCCTCCTGATGATATAAAGTCCTCCTCTCCTCCTCCTGATGATATAAAGTCCTCCTCTCCTCCTCCTGATGATATAAAGTCCTCCTCCTCCTCCTCCTGATGATATAAAGTCCTCCTCTCCTCCTCCTGATGATATAAAGTCCTCCTCTCCTCCTGATGATATAAAGTTCCTCCTCTCCTCCTGAGGATATAAAGTCCTCCTCTCCTCCTCCTGATGATATAAAGTCCTCCTCTCCTCCTCCTGATGATATAAAGTCCTCCTCTCCTCCTGAGGATATAAAGTCCTCTCCTCCTCCTCCTGATGATATAAAGTCCTCCTCTCCTCCTCCTGATGATATAAAGTCCTCCTCTCCTCCTCCTGATGATATAAAGTCCTCCTCTCCTCCTCCTGATGATATAAAGTCCTCCTCTCCTCCTGATGATATAAAGTCCTCCTCTCCTCCTGATGATATAAAGTCCTCCTCTCCTCCTCCTGATGATATAAAGTCCTCCTCTCCTCCTGATGATATAAAGTCCTCCTCTCCTCCTCCTGATGATATAAAGTCCTCCTCTCCTCCTCCTGATGATATAAAGTCCTCCTACTCCTCCTCCTGATGATATAAAGTCCTCCTCTCCTCCTGATGATATAAAGTCCTCCTCTCCTCCTCCTGATGATATAAAGTCCTCCTCTCCTCCTCCTGATGATATAAAGTCCTCCTCTCCTCCTCCTGATGATATAAAGTCCTCCTCTCCTCCTCCTGATGATATAAAGTCCTCCTCTCCTCCTCCTGATGATATAAAGTCCTCCTCTCCTCCTCCTGATGATATAAAGTCCTCCCCTGATCTGAGGAGACGTTCTTGGGGAGACGTTAAGAGTTCAGAGGCATCGTGTGTAAAGTAACAACGACACATCTGAAAGTATTTTAAGATATTTTTAAACATTTTAAAGATATCTGATATTTGAATGTAATTGTGTGATTTTTGTCCGTTTTGTGTTTTGAGATGATGAACTGTGATTTATATGAACGATGAAGATAAACAGCTTCCTGTTTGATTGTTGGTCTGATGAGGTTTAAAGGGAGAATCTTGAAGTTTATTCTGCACTTTGCAAAGATTGATTTTGATCCGATGACTTGATTTGTCAACATGTGACCAGACTCCAGATGATTATTGTGTATTTGAATGACTGATGTTTAATGTCTCTTGTATGATGATACGCAGTGACAACATTTAGTTTGTAAAGAGGATAATAAAGTTTAAAGTTTGCACGATTCTCAGCGTCTGATTTTATTTGTTAATCTTCAGAAATGATTCTCAGTCGTGTTCATGAATCGATTCTCAGCGATCACTGAGTCAACACTTCACTCTCGTCCTGTCGTCTTCTTCTCTTCTCCCGTCTTCTCTCCTTTCTCTCCCCGCCGACTTCCTGTGCAGCACCTGGTCTGTCGCCCTCCCGGGACGAGCGCCGACGACCTTCAGGAGCCCGTTAAAATTAGCATTCCTCGCCACGTCCTCCGCGGGCAGGGGAAGGACGAGCACTTTGAGTTCGAGGTGAAGGTGAGTTTCCTCAGCCGGGTTCATCTTTTCATCACTTCATCGGTTATTTATGTTTTCTTACGTCTTCATCTTCTCATGTGTCGTCTCCTTCATCATCCTTCTCTCTCCAGCAGGTTGTGTGTTTTATTCATCTTCTTCTGAGATGTGATTAAATAATTACAGAAATACAGTTTCTACTGCAGCAAGTGTGTAAAATAAAAATAAGGACAAAACAAGTCAAACACAAAGATTACAAGGTGTTTCTTGTTTTATTTAAGTTTTAAAAATCTGCATATGAAACGTGAAAAAATGATGCTCAGAGTGAATGTGTCTGAAATTAAGTGTAATGATATTTTGACTGGAAGTGTAACAAATAGACTTTGTAAGATTTTTAGTGTTTGAAGTGTAGAACAGCAGTTTACTTCGAAAAACATTTCAGAACTCTGGATTAAAGTTCAGTGTTTTCAGTCCTTCACTCAGATCTCAGAAGTTAATGTATTGTATGGATGTATTAATCATCAGAACCAGGCGGTGACGTTGTATCGGGTCTGAGTCTGTTAAACTTGAGCTCGACTGTTAATGTTTTGATCTTTTCTTCCGTCTCTATGTCCGTCGTTTCTCCCTCTTTCGTCAGATCACCGTGGTGGACGAGACGTGGACGGTGTTCAGACGTTACAGCCGCTTCCGGGAAATGCACAAGAGCCTGAAGTTAAAATACCCAGAGGTGAGACGCTGTGTGATGTCACTGCGTCACTTCTACCTAACTGAAGGTCACACTGATGGGACGTGTTGTTATACTGCTGACTTTTTGTCTTCACACACAGTTAACTTGTTGTTTTCTGTTCTGTGCATCAGGTAGTTTAAGCAAAACATGTTCAGGTTAAAATCTGCAGGTTCACGTCGTTAAAGATGTGATTGAAAGGAGAACTCTCCTGTGTGCACATCTTTCCCACCACGACTGGTCGGTTTCAGCGATGGCCGACATCAGCTGTTGTATCGTGTGTTTGATGAAGTCTGTTGTCTTCCTGTTTCAGCTGGCAGCTCTCGAGTTCCCTCCAAAGAAGCTGTTTGGAAACCGAGACGAGCGGATGGTCGCTGAGCGCCGGAATCACTTGGAGGCAAGACAGTTTAATATAAATATTAAAGGACAAAGAGTCGATTCTCTCGTCTCTCTGGTCATAGAAATGTTTGAGTTGACTTGATGTTGCCGTCGTGTTTCTCTGCAGCGTTATCTGAGGAACTTGTTCCGGGTGATGCTGTCGTCCTCCGGCTCTCCTCTCCGAGCCGACGCAGACGGCGGCTTCCATCTCACCAAACACGCCATCTGTGATTTCTCGCCGTTCTTCAAGAAGGGCGTCTTCGAGTACAGCAGCCACGGCACCGGCTGACTCCACCGCCGAGCGCCTGAGCCGGCGTCTTGTTGGGCTGAAAGTTCCTCCAAACCAAAACAAAAAGAAACTGCTCGGTGCCTTTTCCCCCGAGCCTCGGCTCGCAGAACCGCCTCAAAGAAGGAGAAACTTCAGGTCAGTTTCGTCTCCAGCCTCACGTCATCCTGAGAGAACAACATCTCAAACCAGCCTGCTGCTGTTCAGCTCTCTGTGGAAACTCTATCTCCAACGGACAAGTAGGAACATCAGCGCTCTGTTTAAAGAGTTTCATTTCTATTATATATCCAGAGAAAAACACAATTTCATCGTCTATAAAGATCCGACTTTGTACGATCATGTGCCGAGTTTTTTACATCAGTGATGGACGCAAAGACTTTATTTGACTCATTCTAGCAATAAACAGCTTTATATCTAATATATTCACAGCTACGATATTTATCACAAGTCTAAAGTAGAAGAAAACATTAACACAGGAGGCGCTCTGAGCAGCAGGAGGTGCAAACAAGCTGTCGCTACGAGCATCGCTTAACGTGTTCAGAAAATGTATAAAAAACATCCGAGACGTCTCAACTCTTAAAGTTTAATTGACCGACTCCCGAAAATACGATTTGTGACTTGAGACATTTTGGTGTCTCACAGCTTCTCTGTGCTCTGATTATTGATTTTGCAAATTGATTGCAGGGATGTTTTCTTTTAAACAACAGCATGATCAGTTAAATCACATTAGATTGAGTTTGCACTTTGTTAGCGACGAGTAAAAAAACCTCTTCAGGCCTGTAAAACAAGAGAGGAGAGCGCAGAGCTGCAGTGATTCAGCAGAAACACACCTGAAGAATAATCTAGTAACTCATTCAGAGGGAACGTTTTGCTCCTTCGGCAGCTCAACACTTAAATATATCTTCCAGAACTAATTTTAACTCCGTGGTGACATCAGCCTCCGTCACTGATCCGATCCTGAAGTCTTCCACAGCCTCACAGGAAACACTTTCAGTTCATTCAGCCTGCAAACCGCTGACTGCTCGCTCCATAAGCCATACTGTGTGTATATAGACTGTAAATATGGATGTGCATAGTTTTTCTATACGATATGCTTGTTTGCCATGTAATGTATTGACATTGAATGTCAGTAAAGGGAATGTGCCACAACATTCAGACTGCTTGTTTTCTTTGTGAGTGAATCGACACCAGAAGCTGCAGCCAGCAGACGTTTAGCTTAGCTTAGCTTAGCACGAAGACTGCAAACAGCTAGCCTGGCTCTGTCCACAGGGATAAACACTAAATGACACAAAACAACAACATCGTATTTAACTCTGTGAACTGGAAGAACTCTAATTAATCAAAGACATGAGAGGAAACATCTGTAATATGTTCAGAAGTTCAGTTTTAAATGTTATAAAGCTGAGCTAACATGAACCGAGGGAAGAAACATCAGTGTTGATATTCTGTCAGTTATCTACTGGAGTTAGCATGCTAACAGCTAGCCTCTGTCTCTCAGAGGTGACAGTCTGACAGCCTGTAGTTCACTTCTGAGTATAAGAAGTTGACAACATAAACTCACGAATGTGAAGAAAGGAAATATTTTGACTCCTATTTTCATTATAAACAGAAAAATCCAACCGTTTGTGTCTCAGACTGAACTCAGACCAGTTTAATCTGCTCGTTGACTCATCGTCAGACTCACTTCATTCAGACTGGACTCAGAGTCGGAGTCACCAGAACAGTTCTGGTTCGTCTCCACAGTCTCCTCTGGTTTCTCCGTTCACAGTAACATGTGGAAAACTCTACAGCCGCTGGTGTCACTGCTAACTGCAGCTAGCACAGCGCAGCAGCTGATGAAACACCGTCCTGTGTTTTTGGCCTCATTTTACAAATTACACGATCAAATACAGTGAGAGAGAAATGAAAACGCACACTGAGGAAATCAAGTGTGAAGACAAAAGAAGTGTTTATTGTTGTGACCTTTGTGATTCACAGTTTACCTGGTAAACGTGTCGTCACCAGCAGCACAGGGTGACGGACCGGTCCCCCTCAGAACAAAGTCCATTCATATCTGTTTAATATAAAGCTGTACAGTGCATGTGACTGAGCGGATGAGACAGAGGTAGAGAAGGTGAGTATCATCCAGGTGGAGCAGGTGCATGATCCTGACACCTGGAGGACTTCAGTGTTTGGACGCAGGTCCAGGAGAGTTCTGACCCGGAGTCTTTCGGCCCAGGATCTGCTCCGAGGGCCTGAAGGGGAAGTCGTACAGCGGGACGCCCAGAGCCCTCAGCTTCTCCTCACAGGTGTGCAGCATGGCGTCATACACCTGCAGGTCACACGGTCGTTTTAATCAGCACGTTATCTGACAGAACATCTGATCACTGAGAAGTTAACTGACCTCAGAATCTCGGGCCAAGTCGCACTGTAAGGCATCGATGGTGACCCGTTTGGAGTCCAGTATCTCCTACAGGCAGGGAAACACTCTCAGACAGAAGCTCACACACACACACGTGTAAATTACATTATATCACAGATAATGATCCAGAGGACAGAACCTGGTTGTGTCCCCTCATGTGGACACAACATCACACCTCGAGTTTGTTTGCCGCGCTGCCGGCTGCAGTCTGGTCGACGCTGGAGGCGGAGAGCGCGGCGCAGAGCTGAGCCTCCTTCTGCTCCAGAGTTTCTGTCAGCGCCGACAGCTTCCTCTCCAGCAGCAGCTCCTTCAGGCCGCTCTTCTGCTGGAGGTCCAGGATGAGCTCCATCTGCTTCTTCAGCAGCTCGTCGCGCTCCTGCTGAACCTGCCGGACACAGAAACATTCATGAGAGCGCCGGCCGGGCCGAGCGTGACAGACCTGCGCTGTGAGCAGCTTACCTTCCCAAAGGCCTGCCGCAGCATCTCGTTCTCCACCGTCAGGTCCCTCAGCTCCCTCTCAACCAGCTTCATCTCAGCTCGACACGTCTGTCGGACACATCGCAGTGTGATAATACTTTAATGATCCACCTCACTGTGCTGGTGATGCTACACTCTGTCGTCTAATACTGTCACTGTATCTTCATGTGGTGGAAACTGAACAACAGACCAATCTATAAAAATTAGATTCAACTTGTTAATAAATCTAATTTTCCTTCATGGAACGAACACTTGATCATCTGTGTTACTGTGTGTTACTGTTACTGTAATACAGAGTGTGGTGGTGCTTTGTGTGCAGTGAACGCACCGCCATCATGGCCTTGGCCTGCTCGAACTCCTCCAGCTGTTTCTGCAGCTGTGGCAGCTTTTCTTGGGCCTCCTGCAGAGATTCACTCATACGTTTGTTCTCCTGCAGAGCTGCTGACAGCTCTTTGTCCACTCGGGAATGCTGCTTCATCACCTCCTCAAGTTCTGACTGCAAATCGACAAACACAACATGGCTCACTGAAGCAGAGACACCTGAGGAGTGACTGAACTCCAAACATCCTCAACACATGTTCTGGTTCTTTGTGAACAAAATTCTAAATACTTGTGACCATTTCTTTCCTCCAGTGAGATGTAACTTCTCAGTTCTACATGTATTGACTGTATGTAGTGGATGAGTCACCATCTTGTTTCTAAATCAAGCAGGATCAGATTTTCTCCGAGTACTTTCTGTTCTCTCCACACCGTCTACTTCGATATACTACGATACTTCAAAGACGACACAGTTAGCTTAGCATTTAGCCCTGACTGGAGGAAACTCTGACAGTCTGACATGTTTGTTTATTGTCTTTTTCAGAGATCCTTTATTGATTTGTCTGTGAAGAGGGTTCACTCTGGACAAATGTGAGAAAGTGAATGTTGTAACAAACTGAATTTCTCTCTTGTAGTCTGTAGTTGGATCACTGAAGGCTGCGGTCTTTATTACTGAACTTGTCACAGAGACGACGGGAGAAAGTCGAGCTGTTGTTGTGAAATACCTCCATCTTTTTAAAGAAGACTTTAATGATGTAAAGGACAGCTGAAAACTGATCTTTACTGATTCAGATGTGACAGACTAACAATGGAATCACAATCAAATCCTGACCTTAAAATCCAAAGTCTAATTCATTTGTGGATTTGGTGAATCATGACATCACTAACATGTAACCTGTGAGTGTTTAACATGCTTTCATTCGGGCAGGTTGTTGTGTAGAAACAGTGTTGACGGATCGAGTCTCTTCTGTTCGGTTTGTGTTTTATCATCTCACCTTCAGATGGTTTCGATCTGATAAGAGTTCCCGCTGGATAGAAGCGTAGTGCTCCTCAGCGTGTCTGAGCGCTCGGTCATTATCCTCCACCAGACTCACAACCCGACTTTTCATTCTGTCCTCCATCTCGTTGATCTCGGCGTTCCACCTTTTCCTCTCCGCTTCGCTCATCGTCTGCATGTTGTCGTGAAAGTTCAACTCCATCTCTGTTTCAAAAGCAGCCGGAGGGAAATGTTCAGACAGAGTTTATTACAGCAGCTTTAAATTAACTCAGAAGTGGAGGTCGGGTTATTCACCTCTGATTCTCTGGTCGTAGCTGTTTGCCATTTCCATTAACTCCACCTGATGTTTCTGTTGACAGTCAGCAGTTAAAGATCTGTGGCAGAGCTGCTCGCATGTCCAAATAAAACAGGAAACAAAAGCTCAGGTGTCAGAATAAAACCAGCCTCACCAGCTTCAGCTCCTTGATGTAGGTTTCGTTGTGCAGCTTCTTCTCCCGGAGGTCGGCCTGCAGCCCGCGTGCCTCCCTCTGCAGCCCGAGCTCCGACACCGTGTGCTGGTTCTGGATCAGCGTGGTCGAGGCCACGCCGTCCATCTTCATCTCAGAGGACACGTTGTGGTGCTCGGACAGGACGTGCTTCAGCTTCTGCTTGTACACCTGAACACCGACCAGCACGTGACGTTCAGAAGAGAAACAAAGCATCGTCAGAAACATGTTGGTGACATTCACTGCGTTTAATCAGCTGAATCATAACGAGTCTGTGAAGAACCTGAAGATGTTCTGGACTAACAGGCAGTAAACAGGAAGTATGAAGTTTGTATATTAACTTGTTTTTCAGGATTTTTATAGTCTTTACATGTTTCTTCTGTTATGTTTGTTTCTCTAAATCTCTCCGTCTCCTGTCATTATATAATCATACGGTTTAAAATCTACATGTTGACAAAGAAATATTTAAAATGTCTCTGTGAATAACTGGTGGTTTGTTTGAATATTAAATGATTAAATGTAACAGTAACCCTCTGAACAGTGTGTGTGCAGCTCACAGCGATCTCCACTCGGTGGCGCTCCTCCGCCTCCTCCCTCTCCCTCTGCCTGTTCCTCAGCTCGGCCTTCGCCTCCTCCAGGCTCCTCTTGGAGATTTCCCAGAATGCCTGGATCCTGTCCCTCTCCAGCTGGAAGTAGCTCCTCTCCTCCCGCTCTCTGTCCAGCTCCTCTCGGAGGCGGATGATGTGGTCCTCCAGCTGGAAGTTCACACACAGTCGGGTCAGCTGGAGATCAGGTCATTGTTGTGTTCAGGATCCTCCACATCTCATATCATCATGTTATGTCTGCACCGTGCAAACTTAGCCAACACTTAACTAACCATTAAATCAGCAGCCTAATAATGTTTAATGGAGTAAGAATATGTCCTGCAACACATGTTCTTTCATGTTTCTCTGTAATATTCTGTTTCAGTCTTGTGGAGAACGGTGGTGTGGAGGGTTTAACTCCTGAGAGGACACATGGGGTCACATCCTGCAGGTGTCAGCCGACACACAGCAGCTCGGTCACTGGATCTTGTGGTTGCTCGGGGTTTTTAGTTTTAGACAAACAGATTTAAAAGAACAAAAAAAGAGAAGAAATTCAAACTAAATCTGAGATCTAAATGATCAGTGAGGTAATAATGCAAATGCTCCTCTATCAGTGAACAAACTAGCTGTTCTCAGAGGTCCCAGAAGACTGTCTGAAGCTAGCAGGGTGGCAGGGTCCGCCACATATTGTGTTGCCCTTTAAGGTCAGTTTGTTTATTCAGTCATGAAGACAGAGTTTGTAGTTTTAGTGAAGACATGTTAATGAGAAGAGAAGGATCTTTACTGGATTAAAACAAAGTGCAGACAATGACACCAGGTCATCAGTCTGAGCCCTGGTGTTTTGTTTTGTAATGAGTCTGCAGAGCTGATAAATGTCAGGAGCAACAGAAGCACCTCAAAGCTGAACTTCATTCAAGTCCCAGATGAAGTAGAAAGTAGCGAGCACTTACTCAAGTACTTTAATTAAGTTTAGGGTTTTTTCTACATAAATATCCTCAATTTAAAGCTGAAGCTCTGAACCTCAGTCAATGTTTCTATTCAACACACGTGCTGCAGTCACAGTGAGGACAAACTCAATGTCACTGGACTGGTAGACGCTAAGCTAACTCAGCCTCCAGCTGACTCCAACTACTACTCCAGCACAGTTTGATAGTTTTGGGGGCTAACGTTAGCCGTGTTAGCATCTCCCAGCAGCTCTGACCTGGTCCTTGGACATCTCCTCCGTTGGCAGACCGTCCACCACCGCCGACGCCTTCCCCTTCCCGGCCTTCTTGTTCTTACCTTTGGGCGGCTGGAGATAAAAACACACCATGATTAAACTCGCTCCTCATTAGCCGACCCAGCTAGCTGTCTGCACACGAAGCTGGTTATCTAGCTAGCTGATGCTAACCAACACATGCTAACAATAACACTGTGACATACGTGAGTTAGTGACTCAACAGGAGTTTACTCACCATCGTGAAACAAAGTCCGCGGGACGATAAAATGTCGGTTTAATGTTAAACTGTTAGCTAGCAGAGCCAGAAGCGCTGTGGTGCTCCGCTACGCGTCACCACGACGCGCTGCCATGGCAACAACTTCTTCTTCTTCTTCTACTGGCTCTTATTGGCGGTTGGCAACCAGCTTTTAGGTGCATTTACCGCCACCTACTGGACGGGAGTGTGGAACATGAGATGTCAGAACTAGAAAATAATACAGAAAGAGAAGAGAAAATAAAATAAAATAGAAAAAATTAAAAGTGAAAAATGAAAAAAACAAACATTTTTTTTTAGCTGTTATTCCAAATAGTCTGCATCCTATACCTGTGTCCTTTAGATATTTCATTAAAACACTCATCCCCTTTTTTGATGTACTCCCTAATAAATTCCTTAAAGTCAATTCCAGCTTTTCTTCTGTCAGCATTTGGAGAACTTCCTGTCGTTCCTCCCTGTACTTACTACACTCCAGCAATACATGTTGGACTGTTTCTGGTTGTGTACACTGTGAACACAAACCTGTTGGATGTTTCCCTATTTTACTGTGTATGATTGAGTCCTGTGTGTCCTATTCTGAGTCGAGTTAAGATAATTTCTTCCCTCCGGTTCCTGCCCCGTATTTCACCATTTTTGACTTGCGGTTGTATACTGTAAAGATGTCTCCCTGTGTTCATACTATCCCAACTTTCCTGCCAGATTTTGTACATGTGTTTACTGATAATAGATTTGATTTCTGCCCTGCTTAGGGGTATTTCCATGTTTATTGTGTTTGATTTTAGCGCTTGTTTGGCCAATATATCGGCTTCTTCATTTCCTTCGACTCCTACGTGGGCAGGAGCCCAGAGGAAAGAAACATCCACACCTTTATTGTGTAATCTGTATATTGGATTTGATATTTCCAGTAAAAGATCCTGCCCGCATGAATTCCCTGATTGAATGCTTGTAAGTGTTGAGATACTATCTGTTGCTATTGTTGTTACTGTGATGTTAAAGCTATGGGTCTGTAACTTGTTGGGTCAGATGGAACTTTACCAGGTTTAAGTATTGGTACTATGACTGATTGCTTCCAAGCAGATGGAATTTGGCCTGTTTCCCATATTAAGTTGAACATCTTCAATATTGCTGTGAGCGAACTGTCCTTCATATTCGCCAGCATTTTATAGCAGATGCCATCTTTCCCTGGTGATGTTTGCCTTGCATTTGTTATTGCCCTCCTTAGTTCTAGCGTAGTAAGTGGTAAGTCCAGATCCCGCCCTGTGTTGGCCCGTCTTTCTGTCACTCCTGGATACTGCATGAGGGTATTTTCTCTACTCTGTTTTGCATCTGCTGATAGGTTATCTGACCCATGAAACTTAACAAATGTGCTTGCCAAAAGTTCTGCTTTTTCCACATTGCTAATTGCTTTATTGTTACTGCTACTTAGTACTGGTATTTCATATTTGCTCTTGATTCCGTTCGTCTTCTCCAAACCTCTGCCAATGCTGTCTCTCTCCCAATTCTATTACAGTATTTCCTCCAGCCTGCACGCTTTGCTGTTTTTACTGTTTTGCGGACTACTGCTTGAGCTCTTTTGTACTGAACCAAGGTTTCTAGATCATTATCTTTAATAAATACCTCTACTACCAACCCATTCACATCAGTGCTTTTGTTACCCCAGAGTGTACTATGTGCATTAAAGTTCCCACACCAAACAATTTTCCCTTGTGACTGCCCACCTATATCACTTAATATACCTGGTGTTAATTTATTGCAAGGGTTATATTAGTTAATTATTGTGACACTATCATTTCCTGTCCAGGTTTTGATACATATTGATTCCTGCTCCTTTCCCACGCTGCTCACACTATAATTTATTCCACTTTGTATAAATGTAGCAACTCCTCCACCTTTACCCACTTCTCTATCATTCCTTATGGGAGTATAACCCTGTATAATAAAATCCAATTGCGGTTTTAACCAAGTTTCCTGTACTCAGATTATATGAGGTTTGTTTTGTAGTTCAAATATATATCTCTTAAATTCTTGTCCATTGGCTGTAAGGCTTCTGGCATTCCATTGCAGAATACTTAAGACCATGATGAACCAGCCCATTTCTGTGAATTAGGAGGCCCTCCACTTAGCATCTCCTCTACTGCTTCCCAGTGCAACCTTTAGAGACGCCACCTGTCCTGTTTTTCCCAGAACTGTTCTCTTTTTTCAACAGCTCCATAACAAACATAACATGATAAGATATTAGAAACATTTTCTTATTTATGACTGATCAGAATATCACGTCACTGACCTCCTCATGCAATTCCCATGAGCGTGATTGAATCAGAATCAGAATAAGAATCAGAATTCCTTTATTAGTCAAACGGGGATATCTGCGTGTCACAACAGCCTAATCAATAAACATGAATAAAAGTACAGAATAAACAATATATAATAGAAGGGTAAGAAATAGATTCTTACATACATAATATGTACTAGTGCCCCGCCCCTTTCTGTGACATCATCCCCATGAAGTCATCGTTCACATTTAATTTAATTCATTTTATGGTAAAAGTACAGAACAGAAATCAGTAACACTTGAGCTGAGGTGTCCAAAAAGTAATGTAACTTGATTACATTCAGTTAGTTTTTGGATTGATAACAAATGAAGTCCAGAGAAATTAAATATCAATAAAAAAAGTATATTTTTGTGTATCCTGTTAACAAGTGTTTATCTGTGTTTGTTCCAATAATTTTTATCTTAACTTTTGACAAGAGAAGTTACAGTAAATATGATGCAGTTGAGTTTCTCCAGCAGGGATTCAAACTCAGGATAAAAGCAGATTTGTGATCACAGAACTCCTACTCTACCCACTGAGCTTAACAGCTTTGGGCTGTAAAGGAATTCTCTACCTGTAATGACGTAAACTACGTCAAAGAAGTCCCACCCCCAGAGCTTCTGACGAATCCAGGTGGTGTACGTCAAAAGGGGCGGTCTCCCTCGTTTCCCGCGCGAAGTTACTGCATTTCCCTCCAAAACCTCAGATGTGTATAAAAATGGCTGACTGATCGTCACTCTGTTTGGAGCTGCTCTTCTCTGAGGACACGAACACGGTGAGTAAACTGTTCTGTACGATCTGCTTTATGTGTCCAGTTACCTGCTCAGTACAGGTGTATTCATGTCTGTGTGGAAGGTGTACAGGTAGTTAATACTTATTGATCTCAGGTAATAAGTCCAGGTGATGTTCCTTCATATATCAGCAGCTCCACATATTAACTACCTTCATGGCTGTATAAGCCCAGTAAGTTCTGTGCGGGTTAAAATGGAGCCAGCCTCATTTTCATGTGGTGAGATTTGTTTCTAGCTCAAATGTTTCTGAAATAACTCTGAACAGAAGCTGAAGACTTCTCATTTATCTGTTAACTGTTGAGGTAAATTCGGCTCGAACATAATCCTTTAATTACAGCCAATTAAATCCGTGATGGACGTTGTGTTTTGTTCCATGCACCAAACTCCATTGAGATTTTGGTCAGTTTTATCTCTGCCATGTTAATTACATGAATAAAGCACAGTTAACTAACTTTGATCACTATCTAAATACAAGACGGTAGTTTCGGTAAAGTCGGCATTAAGTTTTTATAAATGTATTTATTCTTTAGAACGGCATGAAAGCTGTTTAGCTAACGTTAGCTGGTCAGTATAAGTGGTAATGCTATGTTAGCTAGCTGACTTTAAAGTTGTTGCAGATGCACTGCAGGTTTGGAAACACGTTAGCAGCGGCTCAGCTGCCTTTATTAACGGTACTGACAGTATAACGAGCTTATAAAGACGTCTGAGTCATTTAATCATCGTGTTTTTACAGACAGGTTTGCATGTTAGCTAACGTGTGTGTCTGCTGGAGAGTGTTAGCATGAAGGCATTATCCTGCTGTGTAATGTTAGCTTGTTAATACTAGCATCATTACAGCTGAATATCTGAGTACAGCACAGTTAGCTAACAGGCTCCATGTGTAATAATGTCTGTTAGTATGTCAGCATCTAGAAGGTCATTTTGAGCAGCTAAAGTAGTTTAACACACAATATGCAGCCTCATTGTAGCTGCACAGAATGGATTCAGTTTGTCTCAGTTCTGGTTTAAAGTGTTATTAAACTCACTGCACTGACTCCCTGTCTGTCAAAAGATAGACTTTAAATATACTCATTACTCATCTATAAATCACTAAATGTTCTCAGGATTTAATACATTTGGTTTACTTTTGGTTTACTTTTTAAAAAAACACATTTATTAAATCAGATTCTAGCAGATTTTATAGTGCAGAATGATGTGAGACTCCTGAAGTGATGTCATGCACATGGTTACAGACTGTTATATCATTCTTTATTATAAAATTATAATCCTGTAAGAGATCCCCTTTTTGCCGGATGTATCTGTAATCTGATTACTTCTTCTTTTTTACTGCTATAATTAAAATGTATATAGACAAACACACACACATATGCACGTAGTCATCATGTTATATTAAAGTACTTCCTCCTCTCTCCAGGTGAACAGTGGGACTTGTCTTCAGCTTCAGGTGGAACAGCTCTGACCTGTATGATGATCAGACCTGGAGAGGAGAGACACCTGGTCCAACAAGGTCAGTGCAGTATAGGGGCAAAAATTAAAGGCAGAAAGTGTGAGTTGTGTCAGTTGCTGTTCATTAATACTCTAAAATCAGTAAATGATTCTAGAAGATAGTCGAGTCTCATTCACAGGTCGTTGAATACTGACAGTTTGGGTTGGCAGAAGCCACTATAGTATCTCTGTGAGGACACTACTCTATAAATTAGTAGTATTTTAAATGTTTTTTGTTTACTGAGAGGAAATTTAAACAGTCTGTCTGTTTAGAACACCTGCATTTATTTGATCTCATTTATATATATTATAAATGATATAATCATATTTTATTTAACATGTATATCTCCACTGTTCAGCCACAACATTAAAACAACTGACAAGTGAAGTGAGCATTGATCATTTTGTTACAATCAAATGTTCAGCTGGGAAACTTTGAGTTCTGTCATTTCTGTGGAGCCTCTTTGACAAACACCACCCACCCAAACACCGTTCAGACCAACTACACCCCCTCATGGCAAAGAACCCAAGGTGTCAAACTGGCCTCCTCATTCTCCAGATCCCAATCCAGCTGAGCATCTATTGGATGCACCAGAACCAACTCCCATCCACGTTGGGGCCCCCGTGGATCGTTCTTGGCTCTGACTGCATCCAGTGGAAGCTCAGTTGGATTGAGATCTGGGGAATCTGGAGGCCAGGTTGACACCTTGAGCTCTTTCCCACGTTCCTCGGGTCGTTCCTGAGCAGTTTTTGCAGCGTTGCAGGCGCGTTGTCCTGCTGGGGGGGCACTGCCATCAAGGAGTGCTGCTGCCATGAGGGGGTGTACTCGGTCTGCAGCTGTGTTTGGGTGACTGGTGTTTGTCAAAGAGACATCCACATGAATGCTAGAACTCATGGTTTCACAGCCGAACATGACATTGGAACACAATGATCCATGTTATTTATTTCACCTGTCACTGGTTCTAATGTTGTCGCTCTCAGTGTATACACATGTTAAATACTTTATGAATGAGATCAAATAAATGCATTCAGGCACTGTAACCAGACCTGTTTATATTTCCTCTCAGTAAAACAAAACCTGTTTAAATGACTTCCTCTTCCTTTGAACTCTCTGGGTTTTGAGCTAAGACTTATGCATTTTAAATGGACAGCTTCATTTATGTAGATTCAACATTAGCATAAGTCTCGGCCTGTTAGACCAGCAGGCCACTAATAAGGATCGTATTCAGTTTCTGATGTGCAACTGTGTGGTAGTGAAGTTTTGCTTTAGAAGTTGTTCTTGTGGACTCATTGATGGTGGAGATGCAGCAAACTGCGCTCCAAACACCAGCAGAATGACCAGAGACATGTTAATTTCTGTCAGCCTGTGTAAGGTTTTGCTTGAGCAGTTGTAAGTTTGTCTACGTCCTTTGAGTGTATAAACTATGTTGAGCAGAGCTTAGTGTTAACATTGGCGTTCTTATATGTGGTAGAAGTGCAGTGAGTTAAGTGCTACAACAGCAGCAGAACTGAGCAGAGACTTGTTGTTTTGGAGGCCTCGTTGTATAGAGCTGTTTAGGGACAAAAGTTCAGTAACAGTAATCCAGTTGTTAGTGGTCTGCCAGGCAAACCTGGTGTTGTCATTGTAAGTTACAGGTTAACTTGACCGGACTTCAGCTATCTTCAATGGCAAATGCCCGAGTGCTGTCCATCGGAGCTGATAGCAGTGTTTTCTATGAATGGCAGTAGTCAGGCCTTTGATCAGCTGCTGGTATTGGTAATAGTGTATCCTACGAGCCCTTGTGCCATCCCGCCAACTTACAGGCCCCTGTTGTTACACACCTATGGTATGGTAGAATCGTGCACAATGTGCACGTGTTTAGTTGGGCCTCGGCCTGGCTAGGGATATGCTCAGGGCCACGGTAAAAGCTCGCCTGACGCCACTGAAGCGGCTCCGGTCTCTGCCCTCATCTGTCCATGCCGATTTCCCTCGCGAGCTCAGTGTGTATGGGCGCGATGCCTTTGCTTGAAGATAATGTTGAACTCTGTGATAAAACACAATAAAAAAAAAAATGTGTAGGAATTCATTTTCTTTTCAACTGTGTGTAACAGCATCCTGCTTGATTACACCATGCAGAGATCATTACAAAGCTGTTACAGGGCCCTCGGCCTCACTGCCCAGCAGACCACTAATAACGATCCGATTGTGTTGTGTTGATGTTTTTTGTTAGGAAGCAGTTGTTGTGGTTATGTTCATGGTGGAGTTGCAGCAAACTGATAGCTACAAACAGCTTGAGCGGTTGTTAGTTTGTCTGCGTCCTTCTGAGTGTATTGAAGGTTGTTTTCAGTTCAGGTTCATCTCCACTCGAGTGCACAAATGTGCGTTCAGAGAGTGCTTGATAAGCTTTATGAAGCCTTTGAAGTTGTTGTTTTGCTGGAGAAACATCGTGGTATAAAGATTTTCAGGCTAACAGTGTTAGCTAAACAATGTTGAGTGCAGTAAGCTATGACAACCAGTTCACCACCATAGAGTTCTAGGCACAAAAGTTCAGTAACAGCAATCCAGTTGTTAGTATTCTGCCAGGTAAACTGGTTATCAGGCTTGTGTGAACCGACCAACCAGAGCAGACTGAGGCCCCGCCTCAAACCCACAGGATTCAAGGAATGTTTTTACAGCTACTGGATATAAAAAAATATATATCTTGAAATAAAATGTGTATGAAAATACAAATCTTCTCACTGTTAACAACTCGACTCTCTATGAGTCCTGTTAATAGCCCACAAAGTGTGTTATTTGACGACCTGAGAATGAGACCAGAAAATCAGCTGTCTTTCTACAGAATTGCTTTATAAGTATACCGACATCACGCAATTAATCAAATGATAAATAATTGTCCTCTATATGCAGCACACTGGCTCTCAACTTTCTGCTTTTAATGCTGGATAACTTAATCTATAATAATACATCATGTTTGAATATTTAATATTGTTTATATGAATCTGCAAAGTAACTAGTAACTAAAGCTGTTAGACAAAGTGCAGTGAAAGTAATAATATAGTTAAAAACTCAATTTATGCTAAATATTAAAAGTATTTAACATGTATATCTCCACTGTTCAGCCACAACATTAAAACAGCTGACAAGTGAAGTGAGCATTGATCATCTTGTTACAATCAAATGTTCTGCTGGGAAACTTTGAGTTCTGTCATTTCTGTGGAGCCTCTTTGACAAACACCACCCACCCAAACACCGTTCAGACCAACTACACCTCCTCATGGCAAAGAACCCAAGGTGTCAAACTGGCCTCCTCATTCTCCAGATCCCAATCCAGTTGAGCATCTATTGGATGCGCCAGAACCAACTCCCATCCACGTTGGGGCCCCCGTGGATCGTTCTTGGCTCAGACTGCATCCAGTGGAAGCTCAGTTGGATTGAATTCTGGGGAATCTGGAGGCCAGGTTGACACCTTGAGCTCTTTCCCACGTTCCTCGGGTCGTTCCTGAGCAGTTTTTGCAGCGTTGCAGACGCGTTGTCCTGCTGGGGGGGCACTGCCATCAAGGAGTGCTGCTGCCATGAGGGGGTGTACTCGGTCTGCAGCTGTGTTTGGGTGACTGGTGTTTGTCAAAGAGACGTCCACATGAATGCTAGAACTCATGGTTTCACAGCCGAACATGGCATTGGAACACAATGATCCATGTTATTTATTTCACCCGTCACTGGTTCTAATGATGTGGCTCTCAGTGTATACACATGTTAAATACTTTATGAATTAGATCAAATAAATGCATTTAGGCACAGTAACCAGACCTGTTTATATTTCCTCTAAGTGAAACAAAACCTGTAAATGTTCTAATTTACTTCAGAATTAAATTAAAACTCCATGTAAATAAATTACGAAAAGTGATTTCAGGTTAAATACAACTGAGTTAGAGACTCAAACCTCCACAAGGAGACTCAAAACTCATCAAAAATAGACCCAGGTCTCTTTGTGGAGGACAAACAACTACCACCAAAACAAAACTTCCACACACAAACAAAACCTCTAAAAACATTAAAAACCTGCACAAACACACAAAACCTCCAAAAACCAACACTCAAACCCCTAAAAACACTCAAAAACCCCTAAAAACAAACACAAAACCTCTACAAACAAACAAAAACCCCTAAAAACAAACACACAAAACCCCTAAAAACAAACACACAAAAAACCCTAAAAACAAACACACAAAATCCCTAAAAACAAACACACAAAATCCCTAAAAACAAACACAAAATCCCTAAAAACAAACACACAAAACCTCTAAAAAAACAAACAATACCCCTAAAAACAAACAAAAAACCCTAAAAACAAACAAACAAACAAACATAAAACAACACCAAACCTCTAAAAACGAACAACACTAAACCTCCACAAAGAGACATCAAACTACCACTGCTCCTCTTTCTCTTCCTGCAGGTGACGGACGAGCAGCTGAGACGAATAAGACGAGCCGTCACAGGACCTGAAGCAGGAAAACTGAGGATCGTTGTTATGTCCAAGACCTGTTGTGCTGTGTCTTACAGAGTACCTGAGTCTCCTCCTCCTCGTTACCTGGCACCTGCTGCTGGGTTTAAAAGCCCAGCGTGACCCCACCCACACTCTCTCCCTGCAGCCTGGACCAGCAGCATGGTCGCCAGACACCATTTTGGTTTTCCTTTGTTATTTTTTGGTTACAATAAACGTAGATTACTTGCATTTAACCTGTGTTTGAGTAGTACCTGTGTTTCCCTCGAGCCGGGGTCATAACATATTGGGGGCTCGTCCGGGATAAAAAAAAAAAATGTGTTGTGTCCGTTTTTTTTTTCCCCTAGACTGTGTAATCTTATAGGTTGGTGGTGTTTGGCAATTTGGCTGGGAGCAGCTGTGGTCTTCTCCTGGTGGGTGTGGTGAGTATAATATCTGAGTGTCTCTGGGTTAAGCTTGTGAGTGATCCCTGGTTAGTTAGGGAGTGTGCCAGCTGAGCAGAGCAATCTGTCCTTCCTTCGGTATACTATTTGTTATTTTGCCTTTTTTATTTTTGAGGCAACTCTGGGTGGAGACATGTCTCTGGTGGGGGCGAGCATCTCAGGGGCCTTGGTCATATGGCTAAGGTTTCCTGAGGTTTTGCTTTAAAGAAGCCTCGAACCCGGCACGTCTCAGAAGGCAGGTAGGCTTAGTTTGAAGTTAGGCAGGTACCAGGGGGGCTTGCTTGCTCGATCATTGACACTCGGAGGTTTGCTCACCGACTCAATAGTGATCGATTGGTAAAGTTAGGTGAGGTAGTTATTGCCTTATGGGGGACAAAGGTGGTAGCGTGCCTAGGATCCTAATTTTGTATTTTGGTGCAGCTTTCAATTTGTCAAGTGATGGTGTGTAACTTGACTTTATAGGCTAGTTCTCCCTAAGTTTCCTTAGTTTAATTGCCAGCAGGTTCCATTTTGTTAATGGTTTTGTATGGGCAACATTTGTGCTACCTTAGTAGCTTGATGGGGGGTTTCTAGGCCTATTTTTGTGATCATGGTTTCTAGAGCCATTTAGTAGAGGCCATTTGTGACTAGCTGCTTGTAGTATTGGACACTTTATTTTGTGTGCATTGTGCATACTGGTTAATTTGAAATATTGTGTAATTGGTTTATAGTTTAGGTTGATTTGGGTTTTTTTTTTTTTTTCATTTTTCACTTTTGACTTAGGAAAGTTATCTGGCATGGCATCACTCAATGACTTTATTAGTGCACCATCAGAGGAGTTGCTTTGCCAGCTTACTAAAGAACAGCTTCTTAGCCTTGCTAGTCACTATGACATTGAGATTGCCAGTAGCGATAAACGGCTTAAAGATAGTATAAGGGATGCACTTAGGACTATTCTAACAGAAAACAAAGTCCTTAAGCCATCGTCATCGTCACCAGCATATCAACAACTTGTAACATCTCAAATGTCAGAGCGTGAAATTGAGTTAAGGTTAAAAGAACTGGCTTTTCAAGAACTACAATTAGAAGATGCCCAAAAAGAGCGTCTTCTTAGAGAAAAACAAATGCATTTAGAACATGAACGCTTCCTTAAAGAAGTTGAACTTAAACATGCTGCTCTAAACTCATCGAGCGCTTCGTCCTCTCAGTTTGATGTAGTGAGAAACATCAGATTGGTACCTCCATTCGCTGAGAAGAATGTTGAAAAATATTTTCTTCATTTCGAACGTGTGGCTACGGTTTCAAAGTGGCCAACACATGCCTGGACATTGCTTTTACAAAGTGTTTTGGTGGGGAGAGCACAGGAAGCTTACTCTGCTTTAAGCATTGAGGATAGCAAGGACTATGTAAAGGTTAAAGATGCCATATTAAGAACTTACGAGCTCGTTCCTGAGGCGTACCGCCAGCGCTTTAGAAGCCTCAGTAAGCTGGATGAACAGACTTATGTTGACTTTGCGAAAGAAAAGGAGACCAGTTTTAATAGTTGGTGTAAGTCGCAGAAAGCTGAAACTAAGGAAGATCTTAAACAATTGGTTCTGCTTGAGGAATTTAAAAACTGTCTGCCTAAAGCTGTGTGTATTTATCTTAATGAGCAAAAAGTGACAACTCTTGATAAAGCTGCTGTTTTGGCAGATGAGTTTGAGTTGACACATAAGGTAAATTTTGATGGCGAACAAGGTGAGCAAAAAGGAAGGGCTTTGTTTAATAGATCTCGGTTTCCAAAGCCTCTTCCCACTGTCTCTACAGTTTCTACTAGAAAGTTGGCTACTGCGAGTACTCCTGTAGAAAAGGTTTGTTTCTATTGCAAGAACAGTGGTCATTTCATTGCTGACTGCCCTGTCTTGAGTAAGAAGCAAGAATCTTGTAAACCTGTTGCCTTAATAAAATCTGCAAAAAACTATAGCACTCAAAACATGGACCAACCAGTTCAGAAGTGTGAGCTGGCTGGCTCTTCGTCTTTTCTTATGGATGGTTTTGTTTCCCTTGGTCATTCTACAACCAAGAAACCTATTAAGATTTGGAGAGACACTGGAGCTTTTCAGTCTTTGATTTTACATGACTTTTTACAGTTTACTGACCAGTCTGCCTTGGGCTCTAATGCCCTTGTCCAAGGGTTTGGGGGGGGTTATCTGTCCCTGCCAATGCATAACCTCAAACTTGAAACTGGTCTTGTTTCTGGAGAGGTTGCTGTAGCTCTGTGTTCCTCCATCCCGATTGAAGGGGTATCCTTAATCTTAGGAAATGATCTTGCCGGTGGTAGAGTACTTGCTGCTCCTGAGGTGGTTCCCTTCCCTTTAGTGTCCAAAAGCCCAGATGAACTTGAGAAGCAATATCCAGAGACATTCCCCGTTTGTGTTGCCACCCGTGCCATGCTAAAGAAAAAGAAACAAATCCAAGAAGCTGATTCTGATATTGCACTGTTTGATACATTTTTAGCTAAGGGTGACATGCTGGGATTTGGTAAAGTGTTCCCCTCTTGTGATGAGCTCAAGTGCGAGCAGGGTAAAGATGTAACCCTGTCTCCCCTTTTTGACGAGGTTGTTTCTGAAGACGAGGTGACTACTGTGTCTGGTTGCTATTTTCTGAACAATGGTGTGTTAATGAGAAAGTGGACTTCTCCTAAGATGTCCTGTTATGATGATTGGAGTAGTGTGTTCCAAGTTGTGGTTCCAAGTGTCTATCGTCACGATGTCTTGCAGTTGGCCCATGATCATTGTCTTGCTGGTCACATGGGAATTAAGAAAACTTTGGACAGAGTACTGAGACATTTTTTTTGGCCTGGTGTGAAATCTGATGTTGTTGAACATTGTAGGACATGTCATGTGTGCCAAACTATCGGTAAGCCCAATCAGAAAATTCCACCAGCTCCTTTACATCCTATTCCTGCTATAGGAGAGCCTTTTGAGCGTATTTTGATTGATTGTGTGGGTCCCCTTCCTCGTACCAAATCAGGTAACCAGTACTTATTGACAATCATGTGTACAGCTACCCGGTTTCCTGAAGCTATCCCTCTACGTAAAATCACCGCTTCAGCCATTTCAAAAGCCCTTATCAAGTTCTTTACAGTGTTCGGTCTGCCAAGAGTTATTCAGACTGACCAAGGGTCTAACTTCATGTCCCGCGTGTTCTCCCAGGTGCTCCAGCAGTTGTCCATTGAGCACTGCACTTCATCTGCTTACCACCCAGAGTCTCAGGGAGCCTTAGAACGGTTTCACCAGACCCTTAAGTCTATGTTGCGAGCCTACTGTAAAGAGTTTGACAGAGATTGGGATGATGGAACCCCTTTGCTCCTCTTTGCGGCTAGGGAAGTCACTCAAGAGTCCCTCGGCTTTAGTCCAGCTGAACTAGTGTTTGGGCATACTGTGCGGGGCCCTTTGAAACTACTAAAAGACAGATGGCTGGTAAATCAATCTCCAGCCACAAATCTCCTAGATTTTGTTTGTCATTTCAGGTCTAAGCTGAGAGCAGCATGTGAGCTGGCAAGGCAGAACTTGGGGAAAGCCCAGGGAAGGATGAAGGGGTGGTACGATAAGAAGGCAAGGCATCGAACTTTTTCTCCAGGTGAGAAGGTGTTGGTGCTGCTGCCACTTTTGGGGTCTTCTTTACAAGCTCGATTCAGTGGCCCATATGTGGTTGAGCGTCAGGTTGGTGAGTGTGATTATTTGATAAAGACACCAGAACGAAAACGTAAAACGCGCCTCTGCCATGTTAATCTTTTGAAACCATATTGTGAGAGGAGCCAGGCTGAACTTACAGATGTGAAGACTGTTGCTGTGCTGAGCTCTCCAATCCTTGTGGGTGAGAGGGACACTGATGGGGTTGTTGATCCTGGAGTGTCTCATGGTAGGCTTCTGAATTCAGAGATCATATCCAATTTGGATGTCCATCTGTCTTATTTAGAGCCATCAAATCGGTCTGACATCATTGAAGTGATTGGTAAACATCCTACACTATTCTCTGATGTGCCTACATGTACCAACGTTCTCCAGCACGATATCGATGTCGGTGAGGCTGCGCCTATTAGGCAGCACCCTTACAGAGCAAATCCTGAGAAACGCCGACTGATGAGTAAAGAAGTGGATTACATGTTGCGGCATGGCATTGCAGAACCTAGTGCTAGCCCATGGAGCTCCCCGTGTTTGTTGGTTGACAAGTCTGATCACACACTTCGTTTCTGTACAGATTTTCGCAAGGTTAATGCTGTCACAAAACCAGACTGTTATCCCCTTCCCCGTTTAGATGATTGTATCGACAGAGTAGGGTCTGCAGTTTTCGTCACCAAATTAGACCTTCTTAAGGGCTACTGGCAGGTCCCTCTTACTCAGAGGGCTCGTGAAATCTCTGCCTTTGTGACTTCTGATGACTTCTGTCAGTATACCGTTATGGCTTTTGGAATGCGGAATGCACCTGCAACATTCCAGCGTCTTGTTAACCTGGTGTTGAAAGGAGTTGCAGACTGCGAAGCATACCTTGATGATGTAGTCATTTATAGCTCCACCTGGTCTCGACACAAAGCTCAGGTGGCGGAAGTATTTGGTAGGCTTGTTGCTGCAAATTTGACTTTGAATCTTGCCAAATGTGAATTTGGACAGGCCACCGTAACATACTTGGGGAAGGTTGTTGGTCGGGGAGAAGTCTGTCCTGTTGGCGCTAAAATAGAGGCCATTCAGAGTTTTGGCATTCCTACTTCTCGTCGTGAGCTTAAACGTTTTCTTGGCATGGCAGGCTATTATAGGAGTTTTTGCAAAAATTTCGCTGCAGCTGCTGCCCCTTTGACTAGCCTGCTTAGCCCGAAGGTCAACTTTGTTTGGACAGAGATGTGCCAGAGGGCATTTGAGAATCTGAAGGCACTGCTGGCTAGTGCTCCAGTCCTTGCTGCCCCTGACTTTAACAGGCCATTTAAACTGGCTGTTGATGCAAGTGATGCTGGGGTTGGGGCTGCCCTTCTTCAAGATGACTCTTCAGGGGTCGAGCACCCGGTTTGCTACTTTTCCAAGAAGTTTGACATTCATCAGAGGCATTACTCTACCATTGAGAAAGAGGCCTTGGCCCTTATTTCTGCTCTTGACCATTTTAATGTTTATGTTTCTTCCAGCCAGGTCTTGGTGGTCTACACAGACCATAATCCGCTTGTTTTTCTGAGCAGGATGAGAAACTCGAACCGTCGATTGATGCGATGGAGCTTGTTCCTACAAGGATTTAACCTAGAAATCAAGCATATCCGGGGAAAGGACAATGTTCTTGCCGATGCCCTCTCAAGGTCATAAGTGTCAACATTGTGTACAGCTACGCATAATCTTTGTCTCTTGTAGAGCTTGGAAGGTTGCCTTAGAGCAACCATTTTAAGGGGGGGGGGGTGTTATGTCCAAGACCTGTTGTGCTGTGTCTTACAGAGTACCTGAGTCTCCTCCTCCTCGTTACCTGGCACCTGCTGCTGGGTTTAAAAGCCCAGCGTGACCCCACCCACACTCTCTCCCTGCAGCCTGGACCAGCAGCATGGTCGCCAGACACCATTTTGGTTTTCCTTTGTTATTTTTTGGTTACAATAAACGTAGATTACTTGCATTTAACCTGTGTTTGAGTAGTACCTGTGTTTCCCTCGAGCCGGGGTCATAACATCGTCTTCTGATGAAACTCCTTCAGGTGCTGCAGGTGTTTGTTGGCTCTGGTTTCACCTGCTCAGACAGTGAGCACTGTTGTCTTTGCTGGTTTTTTACATAATAAAACCTTTTTTTGAATTACACTCTGTTGTGGTTTTTATAGATTTTTAAAGAAGGTGTTGAGTCTTTTGATGGAGTCCAATGTCTCCTCTCAGTGGCATTTTCAAAGCTTTAACTATATTTGATGTATACGTTTTCTTTCTGTAATGGAGAGCAGGGCTTCCATTACCTTCATTATCTATTCCTATTCTGGGAATGACTGATTTAGAAACCATGTGTTGTTTAATGTCTGAGTAAGTTAGCCTCTCTCCATCTCTTATCACATGAATGAAGCTAACAGCAGCTGTGAGAGTTTATAACGTTTTACCAGCAGCTGATATGAAATATACCTGCAGTGCTGCCTGTGATGTCACCAAGCAGACAGATAAAAGCTCATGTTGAGCAGCTACAGTAGTTTATATGATCATTATGCAGCCTCATTGTTACCTGCACTTTAAAATCATATTACTGGTCTGTAAAGCACTAAATGTTCTCAGGACTGAACACATTTGGTTTACTTGTACGAGGATCAGGAGGGTTATTTAAAATGTTTGTTCTGATACAGTTACTTATTTAAAAATAGTCAGTAATGTAATTGAAGTAAAACTGTCCACTCTTCTAATTCATAACTGTTCACTGTATTTCAAATAAGTACATTAATTTAATGCATTTTTTTTATCTGTAGTTTATTATATTAGCTTTTTCCCATTCTGTCTTTCAGATGCTGTTTTAATGTCTTAATGTTTTAGTTTTGATTACTTTCTATGTCTCTGAATGGATCTCTGAATGAGGCTTTATTTGACTGAAGGTTTTTACATGTCAACCTCGTTTTAAACCAAGTACTTATTAATATAAAATAGAAAACGGGACCTGAAATAAATCCAAAAGGCCTTT
Source organism: Sparus aurata (assembly GCF_900880675.1). Taxonomy (NCBI): domain Eukaryota; kingdom Metazoa; phylum Chordata; class Actinopteri; order Spariformes; family Sparidae; genus Sparus; species Sparus aurata. The sequence goes on along the minus strand of NC_044187.1, from coordinate 2,787,236 downwards.
TAGTCAGGATAGTTTACAGGCTCCTCAGCTGCACCAGTAATGGTCAGATTTTTCTCTGAATGCTTTTTTTCCCACTCTCACTTCACCTGTTTGTTTTCAGCTAATTCAGTCTGATCCTAAATATGCTCTCTGAACTTTAAATATTAATGTTCATGTTTTTAATGTGATCACAGCAAAGGAGAAAGTGTGTGTGCAGCTTGTGGTTTCACTCTATGAACAATTTGAACTTACAGAAACACAGATAGTGCTCAGACCCTAATAATACAAAAATCAATGAAAGTCTGTCAATTTGATATTTTAATTTGGTCCTTGGATGTAGCAGCAGTACCCAATCACTAACAAACTTACGTTACAGCTGATCAAGTGGAGAGCAGTCAGGGGAAGAGAAAATGACAGTTGCAGCAAAAAGTTATCTCTGTGTTAGTTTGACAAACAGGAGTTGAGGTCATTGGTAAGTTCTTGTCTTGTGATCTGATTTCCAGGTTGTTTTTAGCTGTTTCTTTCTGATTTTGCATGTTTAGATGCAGCTTTGTTTCACAAACAATGTCTACATCTTTTGTTTTCCTCACAAAAAAACTCAGTAAGACTTTCAGAGAAAGGCAAATCCTCCCAGTCCAAAGAGCTTTGCAAAAAGATTTTGTAGACTTGTCTGGTGAAAAAACATTTCCCCTTGGAGCTGTTGTGGTCAGGTGGGGATGGACTGAACCATTTGTTGGGTGGGGGTCTTTCCAACAGCCTCCTCCATGGACGGGTGTTTGACTTTATGGTCCTCCAAGGCCCACTTTCTGTTTCAGGCAGCTGAAGGACACAAACGAGAACAGGGATGGTTGAGAATAAGCTGCTGATGTAAACAGTGTTGGAAATGTTGTTTAAATCCGTATGATTATAGCCTGAGCAGAACTGGACTTTTGAGGCCAGTACCAATATTGAGATGTGTTTGTTTATATCAGCCATAAGTACATTTTTAAACATTAACAGTCTTGACACAAATACCTTAGACTTTATCCAGGCTAGTAGCAGGACTGTGAACGGAAATATTAGTCTGTCAGCTAGATGAGTGTCCTTTCAGTCCAAGATATTTCTCAGCTGACCTCACAATGATTTTAATCTTTTCTGTTTTCCTTTCTGTCTGTGCAGAACAATTTATTACATCAGTCATAAAGAGTATGAACTTGTTTTTCCCCACAGCCAGCGTATCCTCTTGAACTTTGTCACACCCTTTACATGGCTCCACATGTTTTTCCTCTGCACGCACTCTCATCATCTCCTCGCCTGATGCTTGTTTAGCTGCATCTGCATGTGTAATCCCCTGCGTGGTCTGAATCTGCGGTACCTCTGTTGCTTTTTTATTGGCGTAGCAACATTTCAGTTTAGCTCCCGCTTTGCATTTCCCGTATACATGCTCTCCTGCACGTCTTCCACACCTCTGTTTGCCTTTACAGATGGCTGCTACATGGCCATATTTTTGACACTTATAGCATCTCAGTGGCGGAGGGACATGGGGTCTGACTTCATAGCTGATGTATCCTATGAATACTCTGTCCCGTAACTTCGTCTCATCAATCTTTATCATAACAGACAAACTATCACATGTTTCCCCATTTCTAGTTGTTTTAGACGTTTTGCCTCAATCACTTTTGCTCCCATCACATTCTCTTTCACTTGTTGTTCGGTGATAGCTGTCGGTATTCCCGAGATGACTCCCCGTACAACATTTTTGCCCTCAAACAGTGAGCATTGTACTTTCTTTCTGTCAATTTTACTTATTCTGAATGCCTTCCCTTGTTGATCACTATCCCTGCATACTACTAACAACGACCCATTCCGCAACACTTTAATCTCACCCAGCATTCTGTTTATCATCTCTGTCAGATGTATTGGATTCCACTCACCAAACGATGCACCGTCTTTGGTAAGTTTAATGATCACTTTACACTCTTCTCTCTCATCATTGTATCATTTTTTCATTCACATAAAGCTTTATTGAACAAACTGTGTATAACAGAGAGACAATGACCGGAAACGGAAATTCAAAGAAAGAAAGAAAATAAGACGATAAATAAATATGAGACTTTGGAATATCACATATTTAAAACATACATTTTAACAAAGTCAATCAAATGATCCATAAAAAAATGCAGTTTTTGTATTTCTTTCTTTCTTTTAGAATCAGTATTTCTTTATTGTCCGACAAACGGGGAAATGTGTTTGCCAAGGCAGCAAAAGGACAGAATATTACTCAAAACAAACAAACAAATAATAATGGCAAAAAATAAACAATATAATCAAAAAGGTAAGAACACGTTGTATGCCGCTTGATTTGCTTTTGCAAGAGCATCATTTACACTTTCTTTAGTAGATTTTCAGACAGAGAGAAAGAAGATTAGATGTATAAATATGAATTTGGTCTCCGTGACAGTAAAGCAACTGTTTCCATCCTCACACATTACAACACGGCGCTTTTAGACATTTTACTGCAGAATTCTTCCTCCTCATGTCTTCAGTGTGAGACGTGACAGGTTAAAGGCTGACACTTCCTGTCTGTGCTGGGTTCTGGGCGAGGTAGTAAACGGCCTCCTGGCTGGGCCCTCCGGGCTTCAGCTTGTTCACGCTGCTGTACAGATTGTGATTGGCTGGCGTGGAGGTGCTCGGCGCTTCACTGATGCTGGTCCAGTAGTACGGACTCTCCACGTCAGAGTCCCTCCTCAGCTGCTCCTCACCAGCTTCAATCTCCTCGTAAATCACATCGGTGACGGTCTCGTTCACGTTGCTGTTTGTCTCTTCTCTGTTTTTGGGGCAGAATCTCAGCAGGAAGACGACCAGAGTCACCAGAGCAGCACCCACGACCGCACCGGCTGCTAGTTTCCAGGACCCAGAGGACTGTTGGTTCTGTGGGTCCCCGGCTGCAGCTCCGTCCTTCAGTCCATCGTTACCTTGTGTGACCATGTTGGGATCTGTTGTCACTTGCAGATATATTCTACTGTCGTTACAAAAATACATAGTAGAATCAGACAGTCTCACATCTCTTATGACCAGTGAATTATCAGCCAGGGAGCTGTAGTGTTTGTCGAGGATTCTCTCCATCCCGTCTTCAATCCTGACTATAACGACCTTGTCACCGTTGATGAAGCGGCTCCACTGAACATTTCCCACCTTGTGAGGACAGGGCAGCGTCACCTGCGTGTTCTGCTGCGCCACACGCTGGGGAACACCTGTACAGTAAGAAGGCAGTTATTAATGCATTACAGGTGAACGTGTCTGAGTCACCTGTGCGTCTCTGTCAGAGGTCACAGCTGCTGCAGCGAGCACTCACACGCCTCAGTGTGTTCACAGGTCTTTGGGAGTTCTGCTGCACGTGTGATCACATGAATTTCCTCCAGTGATGCCACTTGGTGACTAAGTTGTAATGTGGGTAAACATGCTGCCTACATTACCCACAATGCAACTCAGCCACTGGAGGCAGTTTATCACATTTCATGCAGCTTCCTCTGTCGTACTACTTTTTTCACATATACAGTCGTTCTCCTCAAGACCTGTAACAACTGTAACATTTAATACAGTTTGTATTTATGAGTATTTGTATTTATATCCAAGAGCTGATGCAATATGTAAGAACTGACCGCCTGTTGATTGAGCTAATGAAGCTCGGAGCTGCGCAGGTGTTATTTCTTCACATTTGACTGTTTTGAAATACATTTCTGACATATTTCATCTTTAAAATCAGAATCCTTCCTTTGTACACACAGCAGTTAGATTAACACGGCTTCATTTAATGATCAATGACAAATGCACCAGATCACATCTGTCCTCCAGACTCTCTGTTTTTAGTTACCTTTAATATTTAAATGTTTGTAGTTGATCATTCACTTTTACTTAAATCTTTTGATTACGTCTCCAATAATAAGAAATAATCAGAAAGCTTAAGAAGATTTGTGCCTTTTTACTTCATACATGAATAAATGAATGTGTTCTTACCAGCCGAGCTGAGACAGAAGCGTCCAGCGAGGAGGACGGAGAGGAGCAGCAGCATCTCTGCAGCCGCTGGACTCTGCACACTGAAACTGTCTCTTCTCCATGTAACAGGAAGTCGTGACTAACGAGGCTGCGGTTGGAACTAAAACTACTGTTACTGTGTCAGCTCATACTGACATCAGGAACTTTGTGCATACAAGGGAATGTTTGAAGAACTGGAACTGATAAACTTTGATAGTTTTGATCATGATTATTTAATTTATGCCCGTGATGGCTGAAGGTTATTTTTTACCCTCGCTGTGCAGTTGCACTTGTTAGCATTTAGCTCAGCAGCTACAGTGAAGATTTCATGCTTTAAAAGGGTGTAAATGACGTCTCTTCAGCTGCACGGAGACTTTTTAATGTTTTCTTTGACTCTGTTTAAATAAAGTCTCAGCTGCTTCAGTTGTTTAGCAGAACGCTGCAACTGTTTGACTGTGAAGCTCCAGAACTGTTCTGTGGACTACCACACTTCACCTGACTTTCTAATCAGCACTTTTGGTTGAACTGTTCCTTTAACACTTTGTACAATCTCTGCATGTACTGGATTCAGTCTCAGCTGCTCCACTGCAGCTTTTTATCCGTCATCTCAGCGCTCTGTGGCTGTTGATGAAGAGATCTCTGATGTTCATCAGGCTGCTTCACACTGCAGGTCAGATTCACTCACTGAGCCTGAAACTGGGACTCTGTTGGTGAATTCACTGTTAGTTTAACTGTTTATTTATTTATTGAAGCTGTCAAATCACTGTGACAGGTGTTCAGATAGTTAATATGTAGTTTGTATTGTGTCTGTTGTTGAGTCCACAGGGTGGACAGCAGTGCGGGTCGGTCTGGTTCTGATGGCGCCCTGCAGTGAGTCTCTCAGCTGGACTGTGACTCAACTGTTATTTTTAATTCTGGACGGCCGTTGGCGTCAAACTTCCTGTAAGAGGAAACACCACGATGACTTCTGTCATTGCTCAACTTTATTCCAGAGAAAATCATCACAACACATGTTCTTCTTTTAACTCTGCTTCAAAACACAGCGCTTTAAATAAAACATCTTATTTACAATCTGCAGCACGTCAGCTGTTTACGGCTCGGATGCTTCTATGTCTTTTTAGTGCTGGTCGGCTGGCCGATCTGTGATAAATCCCCGAACGACGCTGTAGCTGAGCCTCGCTTCGCTGGTTTGGCCTGACGGGGACAAAAACACAGAAACATTTAAAATCAAAAAAACATTTAGTGTGGAATAAATAAAACAGAAGCAACATGCACAATCATCAGAATCCTGCCCTGATGTTTGAGACACTGTTGAACTCTGGGAGGTTCAGAACATCAACGCTTCAACCTCTGTATGAATATTAAAACAATACTGTGGGGGTGACTGTTGGTCTTTACTCAGATTTGTTATCAATATTCATCAGTTATGTGAATATAAGGACAGAGTGGGTGAAGGTGAGTGTCAGAACAGCCTGCTGACACGTTATGACATCACAATGTAACGATCACGTGTACTGATGGATGAACGTGGTGGCTGAGATGAAACAGAATCAGGTGTACGCACAGGTGAATCAATCTGAGGCAAAGACAGTGTGCTCTTATATCCGTCTCTGTGCAGACACACAGTTGTACCTGACCCCAGGTGTACCTGACCCCAGGTGTCGTCTCACCTGTGACTCATGAGGCTTCCAGCCAATCATGTAGAGGATCTCGAAGGTGGCAGGGACGGACCCGTCCTCGTTACCGTACATCTCTGAAACACAAACACATGATGAAGTGAAGCAGCTCCGTTCAGCTGCAGTTAAAGGAACAGTTCAGGAGAAGTTTAAACTGTCAGGGTTTTATTTTCAGCCACAGTGAGCTGACGAGTACAAATGACCATCATTAAAGCTGACATGTGATCCTGCAGAGAAACCGTCGAGCTTCTTCACCAGCAACACAACGTTCCTCCACATGTTTGTGGTCACTCTGAAGAAAACCACCCTCACTGTCACCTCCTTCTGACCTGTACCTGTGTGCAGCACTGCAGCCTCAGAGAGAGGAAGTTAAAACATGTAGAGTGCCAACGCCAACAGAAAAGTGTCTATATAAAGCTGGTGTGGTGTGTCAGTGTGGATCATGGTGAGTAAAAGGCACCAGGTCAGGTTTAAATAAAGGAAACAGTGGAAAAACAGAAAGCAGAAGTGTCAGGAAGAAGTCTGCTGCACCGACATGAGGAGGAAACTGTGTGTTGGCAGATCTGAGGTCAGTTATCTGAGTGTTTCTCAGGTGTTCTGGTGGCTCTCTCACCTTTATAGATCGCTGCTGCTGCTAACATGGTGTCTCTGTGCAGCAGCGACCTTCTGTTCCACGCACAGTTACTCTCACCCATACCTGAAACACATGATCGTCAGATCAAAACAACAAGAGCAAAAGTAAAATACCTGTAAAGTTTAAAGGTTCAGCAGCTGCACATCTCAGATTTATCTATTTTAAGGCCGGTTGGATGTTGGAGGTGAATTACAGTCGATACCTTGTAAGTCCGTCATGACTTCAGTGATTCCTGGATAGTGAACCTGAACGTCATCGATGTCCTGACAGAGACACAAGAGACGGTTTGGATTCAGTCTCAGTGTGTTCACATTTCTTCTTATTCTCCTGAATGTTTAACTGTAAATGTGTTACGTTGCGTACATTCATTACTGCCAATTTTGCCTGGGATGAACACATCGTTAACAGTTTCTTTTATTTCATAGTTTTCTCTTGTATCTATAATTCAGGTTAGAGGGAGTTCTGATGGATGGTGGACTCTGTGTGGTTCTGACGGTGGTTCTGTTCCTCACCACAGTGAGCATGCTGAAGCCGGCCTGGCCCAGCAGGTTGCCCAGGTCGGTGACGGCCGTGTAGGGGGAGACGTGGGGGGAGAATCCTCCCTCCCTCTCCGTCTCGGCCAGCTGGAGGGAGCAGCGCAGCTCGTACAGCGTCTCCCCGCCAACCATCGCCCCGATGAACACCCCGTCCGGCTTCAGCACCTGGTGGATCTGAGCGGAGGAGGAGGAGGAGGAGGAGGAGGAGGAGGAGGAGGAGGAGGAGGAGGAGGAGGAGGAGTTGGAGTTGGAGGAGGGGTTAACGTGAAGAAGAGGCTCACATGGACTTCCTTTCACCACAAGTAGAAAACTAAACTATGGAAAATCGTTTCCTGACTGAACTGCGACCTCTGCTGGGAGATCATCACGAGGTGGATGCTCACCTGTCTGAGAGCTCCGGGCAGATCGTTGATCCAGTGCAGACTGAAGGAGGAGAACAGGAAGTGAGAGTGAACACACAAACATTAAACATGTGAACGACACAGCTGGCCTCCTCTGTTTCCTCAAGTGTGAGTCTGTGGAGGCAACACTTCTGGTGTTTTATACACCAAATAAAGTCAAAACATGCTCACAGAATACAAAAAGGAAGGTGAGACAAACACCAACGTCTGTGTTCTCGTAGATTCAAAGTTTACAGTTAAATTCTCCCTCAGATCCTCCTAACATGTGGAGAAAACCTGAACCAGCACAAAGAAAATATAATATTTAAAAACTGTTTCACCTCAAGCTGCTCACCACCAGGTCGAAGGTGTTTTCTTTAAACGGCAGAAACTCCTCGTCAGCTAGAACGCAGTGAGTCGGGATCTCGCTCTGTCTGCTCTGTTTCTGGAGACGAGAGCCGTGAAACGAGTGTTAATCAGCATCATGTGCCAACATTCATAAAGGAACAGTTCACCTAAAGATGAAGATCCAGTCCTCGTCTCCTCCTCCATGCTGACAGAACGCCAGCTTCACAGTAAAACAACTGAAGCAGCTGGAGACGTGATTTAAAATGGAGAAACAACCAAATAAAATGAAAGAAATTAACACTCGAACTCGATTAAATCTTTGCCGAATTATCTGTTAGCACTTCCTGTTAGCAGTGAACCTGTGGATGTTCAGACGACTGTCACTGGATCACTGTGGTACTGAAGAGAACTTAAAAACGTGATGTTTCTAAGGCAGGTTCTGCTCATGTGAGGAGAGTGTTTTTATTTAGGATTTCTGAGTGAATCCATAGAGTCCTCCTCTCCTCCTCCTGACTTGACTTCATATCATCAGGGAGGACTGGATTTACATTTTTTGCGTGAACTGTTCCTTTAATTCATATTGTGTCATCAGTCCCTAAGAAGTGACTGTAAGGATTAATGTATCTATTAACAAACAATGAGTCTGACTGTATGAAAAGATAACGAGCAGGTAATAATGTAACGACACTCACCAGAGTTTTCTCTGAGACGTCTGTGAGGAACAAACGCTCCACCACATCCTGAAACAGCGACAGACACACAGACGGGACAAAGTCAGAGTCAGTGCTGCAGTGTTTACCTGGATCAGTGAGGTCATCAGACAGATCCAGGTGTTCACTGTACCTTGTTTAAATGCTCTGCGATGTGACTCTTTCCAGCACCGATGTCCAGAGCGAGAGGAAACGTCCTGAGAGGACGAGAAGAGGGAGCGACGATAAGAAAGAGAAGACAAACAACAAAAAAACGTGAAAAAGAAACAAGCTGTGATGTCATAAACTCACCTCGTGATGTCATAGACCCGATCTGCCACCCGACTGCCCACCTGCAACACAACAAGCTGATCTTACTGCACTGTTTCTGTTGACATGATCACTTCTTCTTCTAAGGATCAATTTTATATTTTACCCACTCTCATGTTTTAACATTTTATTTTACTGTGTCTTTTTACTCTCATCTGTTAATCCTCCTGTTATAAATATATATAAACATAAAACAACATATGGGCCGATATAAACTGTATCTATGATTTGCCAATATCAACCAATAACATCGATCAATCAATATATCGATCGGTCTGTAATAAATGTAGTGAAGTTAAAAGTACTTTATCTCCCTCTGAGATGTGCTGTGACAGAAGACAGCATGAAAACACTCCAGTCCAGTACCAGAACCTCAGTACCAGGACCTCAGTACCGGTACCTCAGATGTGTACTCATTCTTGTGTAATTGTACTTGGTGACGTCACAGTGTCTGTGGGCTCCTACCTCGTCCCTCAGGTAGTCGTACTGGTGTCCGTCCTGCAGTGAAGCGGCCCAGTTCTTCTGCCTCTTCTTCATCTCCCTGTTGAACACGTTCATGGTGCCCCTGCCCGATACCGACAGCCCTCTGCGGGCCTCACACCTCGGCCCGGCCGGGAGTCTGCAGCAGGAGGACGGGAGCCGGCTCCAGGTACCTGACGAGGCGGCCGGAGCGGGAGCGGCGGCCCGCAGCCTGTGCAGGACGGTCCGGCTCACTCCGGTGCTCATGGTGCTGCTGCGTCGGGTCCAAAGTCAAAGAATCAGCTGTGAATTAAAGCAGAACCTCTTCACACATGACAACAGAACCCGACATGCTTCCTGTCCTCCACAGCGATGACCTCCGAGGACAGCAGGGGGGAAAACACGGAACTGGATTCTGATTGGTTCAGTGGAAACTATGGAACTGGACTCAAACATTAAAACTATTTTTCCACCAACTTCTGTTATAATTACTCGATCCACTGTCTTTTAATTTAATTCAATTTTAAAGCAATTGCAGTCAAAGTAGGTAGGTACAGCAGTTTGTAAGATCAGATGTTTTGGTGTGATCTATTATTGATCATCAATCAAATTACAAAATAAGAGAAGTAAGATCTAAAATGCATCGAAAAAATATTTTTGAGTAACTGTTAACAGTGTGAACTAAAGTAACATGTGCGATAATAGTTTGGAGTCATATTAAAGTCATATTTTAGACGTTATGTTAGTTAGAAAGTGTTTTGGGAGTTTCCTGTGGCCTTGATGCGCGTTTTGCCTCGTTAGTCCCACTTCGCTTGCCGTACTGAGAAAGGGGCGGGAGAAGCGCGGGGTCACGGAAGAGTTGCATGCTGGGAAAACACGTGTGGCAGAGCATCCGAGCGGTTCAGGTAAAGACTGTTGATTATTATCACCGTTAAACAGTCTTTTAAACCTGTTTTTATACCTTCTCACAGGTTCTTGCTCAGGTTTGTGTTGCTGTTTGTTGTTCCGGGTTTTCCCGCCGTTACTAACCGTCTTCACTGTCCGGACATTTTGTTTACAGCGCGGCTCTGCTGAGCTGAACCGAACTTTAACGAACCACTGACACAACACGAGTTTAACAAGACAACAGTCCAGACACCTGAGCTGAGACAAAGTTACATCCCCAGTTAAACCCGAACTTCTGCCGGTCATTAAATGCGATGCTATCAGTTCCAGTAGCTGAGCAGCTAACTGTTTGTAGCTGCAGTAACGTTAAACTACATCCAGTGTTTTCAGTGTTGTTCACTGATCTGCGTCTTCATCAAGTGATTATTCAGGTTTTAAAGTGTAAATATAAGAGCCTACGGTTATAACAAGAGTAGAAACGAGACAGTAAGTAGTATCACATTACAAAGTACAGTCAGTTTATCCACTGATAATAAATAAACACTGATTGGTGCAGATTTAACCAAACATCAGTAAAGCATGTTAGAAAGTCCACCAGAGGCTGGAAACCAGGATCAGATCATTTAAAGGTCCCACATGAGGGAAACCAGTCCTGGGTGCGATATAAATACTATACTCTACTATATATACTATGGAAGTGTGATATGTGTTTTGAATTTTGCCTTTGAACTAACATTAGCTGTTAGGACTTCCTTAAGTCTGTGATGTCACAACTATACAGTCACAGCCCGTAATCACAACCCAGCATGACCACAGGAGAGCTGAGCTGCTTCCAAACATGCCTGCTCAGTCCTGTGAGAGCTGACCAATCAGAGCAGACTGGCCTTTAAAGAGAAGCACTAAACCAGAGGGTGAATACAGGTGCTGCAGCATTTGATAGCATGAGAAAAGATCATGTGTTGCTGTTTAAACATTGTCTCACGACCTATAAAAGAAAGTTGCACATTAATGATATAAGAAAGAAGCTTAATGGTCGCTGTCCATGTTACCTAATAATGTTTCCTGTTTTTTCTGTCAGGTGACAAGTGAAGTTTGCCAACATGTCGTCCAAGAAGAACAAGGACGGCGATGAGCGCTTCCTGCGGGTGCAGAAGGACCCCAGGTTCTGGGAAATGCCAGAGAGAGAGCGCAAAGTCAAGATCGACAAGCGGTTCCAGTCCATGTTTCACGACAAGCGCTTCAAGGTGAAGTACACGGTGGACAAGCGAGGACGTCCCATCAACCACACCTCCACAGAGGACCTGAAGCGCTTCTACAACATCTCCGACTCCGAGGACGAAGAGGATGAGGATGACGTGAAGAGCAAGAAGGTGGCGGAGGGCAAGAAGAAGAAGAAAGTGAAGGAGAAGCTGGTGAAGGCTGACGGAGCGGTGAAGAAGGAAAAACCAGTGCAGAGCAGAGATGCTAATGCTAAAGCAGAGCAGCCGGAGCGAGGGGTCCGAGTGTTTGAAGAGGGTGAGCACATGTTTCTGATTCTCATGTTTCTGTTTGTGTTTGAATTTGTGCTTTTGCAGAGTCTGTGGAAGTCAAATCTGATGTGTTGCATTGTTTCATTTTGAACTTGAATGTATTAAATCAGGTTTTTGTTTCTGAGATTTCTGTCACTGCAGAAACATGCGACTGTAACCCTGTAACCTGATTTTCTTCAGATGAGGATGATGAGGAGGAGCAGCATTCTGCAGAGGAAGATGGTGTTGATCTGGGAGACAGTGTCACAGATGGCAGTGAGGAGGATGATGAGGAGGAGGATGATGGAGACGAGGAGAGTGACGAGGCGAGCGGATCAGATGAAGAGGAGTCTGGTCTGGATTCTGAGGAGGACAGTGACAGCGGGCCGGATCTGGCCCGAGGGAAGGGAAACATCGAGAGCAGCTCGGATGAAGACGATGATGACGACGTGGATGCCATCTTGAGGAAGGAGGAAGAGGAGATTGAACACGACTGGGGAGAGCTGTGCAAAGACGCTCCACGCAGCGACGAGGTGAGGCGACGTGACGTCTGGTCTCTGCTCACCTGACCAGGAAACATTTGAGCTCTCACTGAGTTTGTGGTTTGTGGATGTTTGTCAGGTTACTGCCCGACTGGCCGTCTGCAACATGGACTGGGACCGGATGAAAGCCAAAGACCTGCTGGCTCTGCTGAACTCATTCACACCTAATGGAGGAGCTGTGCTGTCTGTCAAAGTAAAGATCTAAATTACTACAAACATTTGAATGATTCAAAATGTTTGGGGAAAAAAAGCAACAAATCTTGAACCATCAAAATTTTCCACATAAAAGTTGCTTCAAAATTAATTGATTGATTTCCCAATCATTTCAGTTGTACTTGTATAAACTGTAGTTTAATTTATAACAAAGAAAATCATGTTTTAAAACCTTTTATATGATGTGCAAAAATCTTCATTCTAAAGTTACTTGTAACTAAAGCTGTCAGATAAATGTGGTGTAATCAAAGAAGAAAGTGCCTCAAATGTTGTAGTCAGTCACATAAATACATCACATTTTATTACATTACACCACAGCACTCGGGGACAGGTGGATGTTGTGTGTAAGTGAGATTGACAGCAGTGCATGCTGGGTATTGTCCAGATCTATCCATCAGAGTTTGGGAAGGAGAGGATAACGGCAGAGCAGACGCAGGGACCGCTGGAGCTGAGAGCTCTGCCCGACGACTCGGAGGACGACACCGAGGAGGAGAAGTAAGACACGCACACAAACACACACACACACACACACACACACACACACACACACACTTTAATGTTACCAAGTATAAACACCTGAAATACATTTTAAACTACTTCATGCTCACCGATCATTGATAGTATGTGTTCTTCCTCTGGATCTGACGTTGTGTGTGTGTGTGTGTGTGTGTGTGTGTGTGTGTGTGTGTGTGTGTGTGTTCTCAGGGTTTACAGAGAGAAGATGCGCGACTACCAGTTCAAGCGTCTGAAGTATTTCTACGCCGTAGTCGAGTGTGACTCGGTCAACACGGCTGCCAAAATCTACGAGGAGTGTGACGGCTACGAGTACGAGAGCAGCTGCTCCGTCCTGGACCTGCGGTAGGATTTCACACACGAGCGCACCGGAGAATACAAGTTTAACTTTTTAAATGAAACTGGTCTCATTTAAACTACTGTCGATTCTCTTTTTCACTTCATGTCTCTGTTACCAGGTTTATTCCTGATGATGAGAAGTTTGACGAGGAGCCCAAAGACGTGGCGACGGACGTAAACCTCTCAGCCTACACACCCAAACTGTTCACCTCGTCTGCCACAACAACCTCAAAGGTACAGATACTGACGCCGTCCAGAGAAATCCTTCATTACGTCCACTGAGGAGGTCATGGTGGAGTTTTACTGCAGTGGAATTGTGGCATTTCTTCTTCTGACTAATTATAAGTAAATTTACTTCTTCCGACGCAGATTCTAAGTTACATTTAGTTAGAGTGTCAGTGACGGCAACTGGAATGAAATGGTTAATGGCAGCTGTGACAGACTCGGGTGTAAAGTTGTGGTTTAAATATGACAGCAGGACACAACTTCAAGATGATGTTTGTAGAGAACAAGCAGCAGGACTGATGTGTGTGTGTGTGTCTTTAACCAATCAGGTGCAGCTGACGTGGGATGAGACCGACCACGAGCGCGTGACCGCCCTGAACAGGAATTTCAACAAGAATGAGCTGCTGCACATGGACTTCAACGCCTATCTGGCCTCCTCCAGCGAAGAAGAGGACGACGAGGAAGGAGGGTTTGAGTTTGGAGAGGAAGAGAATGACGACGATGGTGTCACAGCCGGAGGTGAGACAGAAGTGTTGACGCAGCCTCGCTGTTTTGATTCTGTGGTGGGATGAACAGCACTCAGGAGTTGTGACGTCTTGTTGGTGTTGTAGCTTCGCAGACAGACGAGCCCGTCGTGGAGCTGCAGAAGAAACCTCAGAGCGAGGACGACAAGAAGAAGCAGAAGAAGAAGAAAAGTGAGGAGCAGATCTTAAAATACAGAGAGCTGCTGAAAGGGATCCAGGAGAAAGAGAAGAAGCTGCAGGAAGACAAAGCCATGGAGATGGAGATCTCCTGGGTGCCAGGTACGACCACACCTTTTCACCTGCAGCTGTCTGAGTGGGAAGTTGTTCTATCAAAGGCATGTTGAAGGTTGTAGAGCTGCTCTCACTCAGGTCAGGTGTGCTTCACACCTTTCTGATTTTAACACAAGTGACCTCATTTCCACCACAAACAGTCTGAACAGCTGATGTTGGTTTATTTTCCTCATCAGAGATCTTTTCATTTTTTTGCGAAGATGGTTCACTCTGGACAGATTTGAGACACTGAACATTGAATCTCAATCTTTTCTTGTTTCTTGTTGAATCACTTACAGCTGGTGTTTTACCTGAACTGTGGAATCTTTTTATTTTTATTGCTGAATATTATTTGAACTTGTCAAACCTTCAAAAAGACAGCAGCTTAAAAATCAAGCTGTTGCGTTAAAATACTCCGATCTTCAAGTCGTGATGTGGATATTCTACATTTCACTTCACAAAACATCTACTACTGATTCTCCAAATAAGCATGTCGGGCCAGCAGGTTGTGATAAAGTCTACAGTGATCATTCCAGAGGTGAACGTACTCAGCTTGTGTCATGAGTGGATTTTACAGCAGCAGCCTATTATTGATTTAATCTATTTGTAGTTGTTTGACAACTTTATTCTTCACCTTTGTTCGTTGAACACCTTTCAGGCCTGTTTAGAGCTCAGCAGCGCTCACCAAACACTGTCCGCCATTGTTGTTGTTGTTGTCAGGTGCACGCTCATTTTTTCCCAGATACAAATACCAAAATGCAAAGAAAAACATTGATATTGGAAAATATGTGGACAAGAGTTTAATAACTGTGCGTGCAGGACTGAAGGAGACGACGGAGCAGCTGGTGAAGAAGAAGTTGGAGGGGAAGGATCAGCTGACGCCCTGGGAGGACTTCCTGGAGAGGAAGAAAGAGCGAAAGAAGCAGAAGAAGTCTCAAAGAAATCAGGTGAGAACAGCGACACAGTCAGGAGGTACACACAGGTGAATGCAGCGAGATGTTCCCATGTTCTCAATCTGAGTCCTGCATCATTCAGCACAATCAGTCACACACGACTCATTAAACACATTTATTAAGTTTCCTCAAGCTGTGAGGTTTCATCAATCAGTTGTATTTGTTGTCTTGTATCAGGGAGAAGAAGAAGAGGAGCTCAGCGAAGAAGATCTTCCTTCAGACGTCGATCTCAGTGACCCGTTCTTCGCCGAGGAGCTCGCTGCTACAGGTGATCAATACTGTCTGATCATCAATCAGTCAATCACAGTCGGGTCCAGAGGGCAGCTGTGTGTTGTTTATCACCTGTTTTATTATGAAACTGTCACGTTGAGGCAGAACTTGACACAATCACTGATGAAAAGATCCCATCACCATCTTTGTTTTCCTGCAACTTTGAATTTAGCAAGAATTAAATGATCCTGATTCAGAGTCAATATCAACAGCTGGCCAATAAAGCCCGACTGAAGCTGGAGTTTTGAGGCGGACACCAACACTAATATCAGGGAGGAAGACATTCAAATATCGATCTATCAGCAGATATTCTCAGACAGAAACACTTTTTTGCAACCATCTCTCAAATGTGTTTGTCAATTCAACAGAGGCTGGATGTTTTAAATATTAACAATAAACTTCATATCAGTGCGCTGAACACTGAAACAGTCAACTTCACTGGAAACAACACATCTGTGACGGCCAATAAAGGCTGACTGGTAGATATTTGTTGATTGATTGATTGCTATACTGTATTTTTCACAGGCCGATCTGAACACAGCTTTAGGACAGGAGCCGCAATAAGGGAGCAAAAAAAACTTATGAACATATTTTTTTTGAATGATCTTCACTTGAAATCACTTTAAATCAGCCCAGGCATCAGTTTCTGCACCGTATTCTTCTGATGTCAACAACAATATCGGTCCGTGATATCAGAACCGATGTATCGGCCGGGCTCCAGGGAATCTTAAGTTACTTTGAAAGTGGTTAAAAAGATGTTGGATTATTATTGAGGGAAATATTTTCTCATCTGAACCTTAAATTCAGATTCTACTTCTGTATTATTGTAGTTTTGAAGCGTATAGTTCAGTTATTATCCTGTATCTGTTATTGATGAAGTACATTTACAAAGAAGTATTAATTAAATATGATTAGATTCCGTCTGTTAAATAACTTATTGTAGTTGTTTTGTCACACTAATCTAAACATGTCAATCTTGTATTTCTGTATTTATATTGTTACTTGAAGCAGAAACAGATTTGACTTCATAATTATAGTGTTAAAGCAAAAGACGTGTGTGTTGGCAGTTCAGTGTTAATGTTGTCTGATGTGTCTGCAGACATGAAGAAGAAACAGAAGAAGAAGAAGACGACGCAGGAGGAGGAGGAGGAGCGGACAGCTGAGGAGGAAGAGGAGCTGGAGAAACAAAAGGTCCGAGTCGAATCCCGACACGTATAAACCACCAAACATCAGATCAGAGAGCAGCTTCATGCTCAGCGTGTGTTTGTGTTCGCAGGCGGAGATGGCGCTGCTGATGGAGGACGACGGAGAAGACGCCAAACAGAAACACTTCAACTACGACAAAATCGTGGAGCAGCAGAACCTGAGCAAGAAGAAGAGGAAGAAGCTGCTGAAGAAGGGCGAGGAGCCGCTGGAGGGCGACGACTTCCAGGTCAGTTTGAGTCATGACGGAAACCATTTCTGCAAACATGAACCTATAAATACTGAAGGGATTCAGAGTGAAATAAATCCTGACATCTCCTTAATGATTTAATGTGTCGACCTCTCTGCTGTCTGTGTGTCCAGGTCGACGTCAAAGACCCTCGTTTCCAGGCCATGTTCACCTCCCACCTGTTCAACCTGGACCCGTCCCACCCCAGCTACAAGAAGACGAAGGCCACGCAGAGCATCCTGACAGAGAAGCAGCGCCGCCGAGGGGAGGAGGAGCAGCGGCGGGCGGAGGGCACCGCTGCTGGTAAACAGGAAGCGGCAGGAACGAAACGTGAAAATGACTCAGACGCTCCGACGGTCGAGACCGCCTCGAAGAAATCGATGGACCCGAATCTGTCGCTGCTCATCAAGTCGATAAAAAGCAAAACGGAGCAGTTTCAGGCTCGGAAGAAACAGAAGCTCAAGTAGGTGTGAAGACAGAAAGTGATGGACTGAGTCTCTTCGTCTGCCGGGTCGGTCCTGGTGACGCAGGTTCTGGACCGCTGGGTTTCTGTTTGATGCGTTTGTACATGAAAGAATCCAGACGGACGAGGAGTGAAGAACATTTTTTGTAAAAACTGAATCCTGCTGCCACAGATCATGTTGAAATGTTTTTATTTCTACACATAGAAAATCAGTAAAGACATTAATTCACAGCTCAATTTACAAGATGCTACAGTCGTTACATTGGACCTCATACACGAGCAGAGTTCTTCTTCTGTGGTACATACGAGTGATTCTGATCTTCTGTGCACTTCACAGCTTTGACATTAAGTTTTTGAATCAAATGTCTTGTAAAAAGAAGTAAGGTGAAGATATTTAATAACAGATATACAAAATTAAAAGACTCAGATTGAGGCATAAAAACATCCGGACAGTCCCATTACTTTGTTGTGTTCTGTTATATTTTGAAAATGTTTGGGTCGGACCTTCAGAGTCCGTCTGACGGCAATCTAAAGTGCCAAACAACTGATGAGTGGCGTGAAACGAGGCGCTGCAGTCACGGCTGCTGTTCTGTGGAGGAATACGGACGTTGTTGACAGAATTTAGTGCGTCTGACGGCAATGTGAAGTGAAATGTTCAGTGTTGGAACTGTAGTCTCTAAATGTCAGGCAGAATGACTTGGACAGAGCAGAACATCATTCACAAACACCTCCAGGATCTTTAGACATGAACTCCTGATTAATGTAGCAAAAGAATCAGAGTGAAGAGACTCGGTGATCGTTCACTCCAGCCTTCTACGATACAGCACGACTGTAAAGTTGTTGTTTTTTACCTTGACGACAACTTGTAGAGAACGCAGTCACAGGGTCAGTATTCTCCACCCTGCACAGAATACATCCTCCTGTCATGTAGACGTCAGCGAGAGTAACAGCGAGGCTCGGGACGATTAAAGTAGGACGAATCAAAGGCACTTAATCACCTGATCAATATCTTCTAAAGAGCAGCAGCGTTAGTTGAGTGGGAGTTTCATGTAAAGGCTGATTAAATCTCTCTGGAACCTGTAACGCTGCTCGTGTCACACAGCATTAGTTTAGATGTTCAGTGGAAGGTGCAGAACAAATTCCTACCACGTGTTCTGTGGTTAGCAGAGTTCTGGTCATATTCAGAGTGTCAGCTCTGTTCTCTTATTGGTCGCTGCGCTGCACAAACATCACGATCTTGTCTGTGTGATTACCAGCACAAATCACAAATCCCCCCTGAGAGGTTTATTAAGTGTAACAAGGTTTTAAGAAGGCAGATTATCCGTCTTGTCTGAAAGGGGCTTTAATCACCGTGACGGGGTTCTGATTAGGGTTCTGCTGCTACGGTCCGGGGTATTCAAACACAGCAGCGGCTCCCATCCCGGTGCCAATGCACATGGACACGACGCCGTACGCCCTGCAGCCAGGAAGACACAAGAGAGGAACAGTGAGTCGCGTCGGCGCCAACAAACCATGAGTGTGTGCGGCAGCCGAGACGAACCTCTTCCCTCTGCGTCTGAGCTCGTTGAGCAGCGTCACCACCTGTCGAGCTCCGGTGCAGCCCAGAGGGTGACCCAGAGCGATGGCTCCTCCGTTAGGATTCACCTTCTCCAGCGGGATGCCCAACTTCTCCACACAGTACACGGCCTGAGCAGCAGCAGAGGGTCAGTGCAGCCAGTCACAGAACAGGAGGAAAAAAAACATTTCTATTTGAAGCAAACAGCCAAATTTACATGGTGTCAGAAAATCAGCCTGTTCTCATGTTTGTCAGTGACATTTGAACCAGTGTGGTACCGAACAGAACCTTTCTATGGTTCTCTTCTCTGTAATATAGAGTAAAATAATTTGTAGATAAATATCACTGATGTTACTTTGAAAGAAGAAGCTGTTCAAAGACGTGGGAGCAGCTTGATGAACACAGATACAAAGTAGATTTTTAGTACTTGAGTATTTCCATTTTCTGCTACTTTATACTCTCAGCATTACTTTTAGTTACAAGTTACTCTGTAGATTCAGATTATTCAGTGTTGATAGGCTTTTAATTGTGACACATTACCAATCAGATAGTGTTTTGGAGGAGACGTCACCTCAGAGCCGAAGTAGCACGTTTTAAAACTGGTTTTATTTTTGTCACAATCTGTAAATACTGAAAATATGCAACTCTGCTGGTTTCATACCAATAAAACTTCTCTCACACTGTTTTAAGACACTACACTGCTGTATGAAACCAACCAGTGTCCTCAGCTGACCATGATGATGATGATGATACTTTCAGTCTGAACTCACCTGACTGGCGAAGGCCTCGTTGATCTCAAACACGTCAATATCATCCACAGTCAGTCCTGAGAGAGGAAACAGTTTTATATCCAACTTGTAATACAACAACGTGACTTACAGGCTACACACAGTTAGCATGCTAACATGCTAACATGTAACCCTGTGTACAGCTGAGGCCGACCTTCGATTTTCATTTAACAATAAAAGAGCACAGTGTAGTTTTGTAGAAGAAATTCAAACTGATTTTTAACATTTACAACATTAATGAGGTAATAACACAAACTTTTCTCCATCAGTGAATAAACGAGCTTCTCTCAGAGGAAAATAAAGCAGATTTGTGCCAGTGAGGATCTTTTTCTTCATCACATCTACAGACTGCTCCTTTAAAAGCATGACCACCGCCTCTAACATCGTACCAGCCTGCTGCAGAGCTGCAGGGATGGCGAACGCTGGTCCAATGCCCATAACATCAGGAGGGACCCCCACCACCGCACTGGCCCTCAGGACCCCCAGGACCGGCAGCCCCAGAGCCTCCACCGCAGACCTGCGGCCAATCAGCACGGCCGCCGCTCCGTCGCTCACCTGGCTGGAGTTACCTGAGACAGAAGGACCGATTAGTGCCTGCTGAGACTGATCGGGTCACTGGCCGGGCACAGCTGAGGACTCACCTGCTGTGGTGCTGCCGTCAGGTTTGAAGGCCGGCCGCAGTTTAGCGAGTCCCGCCAGAGTTGTTCCCGCTCTGATCCCGTCGTCCTTAGCGACCGTCACCTGGCGCTCCTTTCCGTCGTCGTCTACGATCTTCGTGTTGACGGGAACGATCTCCTGCTCGAACAGACCCGAGTTCTGCGCCCGGGCGGCTCTGTGGGGACAGAAGCAGGACGCTCAACATGTTTCAGACAACAGACGCATTTAAAAACTGTTGTCAGTCTGAGAAATGTTCGCGTCGACACAGCAGACGGTTACAGCGAAGTAAAGTCTGATTCATCGTAGCAAGCTCGACAGAAATAACATATTTTGGACTGAAAAAGTGTTTCTAGACACTTTCACCTATAAAAAACATCACTTTTGTTGTTCCTCCTGAAAAAGATTTTTTTTTTTTTTCGTGTGTGAAATGAGGTGGGAATTTTCTCAGGAGGGTTAAAAAATGTTCATGTGTTTCGCAGATGAAAAAAACTAACTTTTTCAAGACAACATTTTTTTTGATTTGTTTTATCATGTGAATTTTTCTTTACTTTACTTTTTCCCAAATGTGAAAAAAGAATTCTCCAAAGTAAAAAAAAAAAAATCTTTTCACAGATAAATAAACAGATAAAAATCATTTAAGAGGTAAAGAGTTTTTTTTTTAAATCAAAAATAAGGCTTTGGCCAGAGAAAATCTTTTTTTAATGGATGGAAAATATTTGGAGTGGATTTATTTTCTTCAGAAAATAATCACTGGCTGCAATATTTTTTTCTCCTGCAAAACCTTTTTTTGCTCAGTATGAACAGTTGGGAAAAAAAATAGAATTTTTTTTGTTTCATCATGAATTTTTTTTTTTTGCTCAAAAGGTGTTAGGCTGAGTGAAAAAAAGTGAGGGGGAAGGGTCATTTTTTAAAGTGCTTTTGTATTTTTTTTACTGCCAAAACTCAGTTTCACACATGAAAAACAAAACAAAATCTTTGTT
Source organism: Sparus aurata (assembly GCF_900880675.1). Lineage (NCBI taxonomy): Eukaryota > Metazoa > Chordata > Actinopteri > Spariformes > Sparidae > Sparus > Sparus aurata. The sequence goes on along the minus strand of NC_044187.1, from coordinate 2,766,074 downwards.
TCACGCATGAAAAACTATTTTTCTCCTGGAAAAAAGAAATCCACTACAAACATATTTCACACACAGACTTTTTTTCCTGAATTGTTTTCATCCACTCTTTTTCTCACACATGAAAAAAAAAAAAAAAGTAAGAAGAAGTTTCACAAATTTTTTTTAATGATTATGCAAAACTTTTTTTTCCACCAGTTCTCAAGTAATAAACACAGGAAGGAAAACTGTTTGGATCGGAACTAGAAGAAAATGTTATTCAAGATAAATGATGGATTAATTAGTAAATGTTTGAATGTCAGCACATTTGTTACTAAAAACGTCTGACATCATGAAGGAGTTTTAAGAAAATGTGTTTTTTCTTCCTGTTAAATTATGAAAACATATGAAACAGGTGTAATAAACATTTACATTTCTTTCTGCGTCCAGACAAACAAATCTTAGAACTGGACTCACTTCAGCTGAGAACTGAGAGCGAAGGCGTCCTGTTTCTCTCTGGAGACTCCGAATCTCTCCGCGACGTTCTCCGAGGTGATGCTGTCAAACAAACACACGTACGTGAACTCACTGCTGTCTGAAGGCTCCAATCACAACCACACTGCTGCAAGAAGGCCCAGTGAAGCGGTTCTGATTCTGATTGTCTAACTGGGTCTGAAGAAAACAACATAGAAGTTTTGGATTTATCACAGACGTTAACAGCAGAAGTTTTGGGATTCATAAAGTTTTTTTGGGAGAGGAGTTTTAACAAAATGTGCTCTTAAGATAATATTCGCGACGAGACAGATTTTGGTGGCATCTAATGGAATATTTGGCTAGAACACGACAGTTTGAGAATTTTTATTAAAACAATATAGTGACTCAATTATGGGATTATAACAAATTCCAGGGTGGTGAATTTTGTGTTTAGCACTTTAAAAAATCATGATTACAACAAATAATTTGAAACTTCACAGCTATTTAATCTTAAAATTCCAAAATAAAATCATTTCTCTATTTGTGCTGACAGATCTTTGGGGGAATAACTTGGATGTTTTTGGTTTGTATGAATTATTTTTCGAGCTGTATTAGAAAATGTGAGCTAATCGTCATTTGGAGGCTCTGTATCGGTGCTGATCCTGGAGGTTATCAAAAACTTCAGATATGGATATATTGGCTGATACACCCATATTTTTGCATTGATCCCTTAAATGTTGTTATCAAACACAAAGATAAATAGTGAAAGCAAGATATTTTACAGCTGAATATAAATATTCAATAATATAATTTGGGGCGGCAATAGCTCTGTCCGTAGGGACTTGGCTTGGGGACTTGAAGGCCGGTTCAAGTCCCACCCAGACCAAAATGAAGGATGTGGACCGACAGTTGGAGAGTGCCGGTTCACATCCTGGGCATTGCTGAGGTGCCCTTGAGCAAGGCACCGTCCCCTAACACTGCTCGTTGGGCGCCGTGGCATGTGTGGCAGCACCTTTGCTCATCTCCTCTACACTGCATGTGTGTTTGTGTGTGCGCACCTGTGTGTAATGTGAGTGGAAAAAAGAATTTCCCAATTTGAGATTAAAATAGTATAAAAAAAACAAAAAAACAAATGTTACTCAGAATACGCCGATATCGATCGGCCAATATCAGCCAACCATTTAATTGTGATTATAAAAAACAGAAACAAGGAGCTCCAAAATGTATTTAGAGATTAGACGAAACAGTTTTGAGATTACAGAATTTTTGGGGGATATTACATGATTATAATAAGAAATGTTACACCTGTAAAAATACATCTACATCTGTGATTACAACAAAATCATTTTGAGATTGATTATCAAACTTGAGGCTTAAAGCAAGTTTAGGGATAAAGTGAATTACAGAAGTTTAATTTCTGAGCTGAAAGTAATTATTTTTGGGATGTTGATAAATAAGTTTTTGTTGGTACTGTATTTAATGTAGGATCAGAACCTTCAGTCCAGACTGACTGGCCTACAGAACAAACTGGACCCTGTCTCTCACCCCATCGGGATGATGCAGTCTCTGGCCTTGTCGTTGTCCATCAGCCTGGAGCTCAAATCTCCTGGATTACCTACTGAACGCAGAGACATGCTCTCCACACTGACACACACACACACACACTTTGTTTTTCTCATGTTTCATCAGTTTTATTCTCCACTCCTGAATTAACCAGATGTAATTTTACTTGTCTTTATTCACAGTTACAGACTCATACACTCACCCACATGCGAGGCCCAGGTCGATGGATCTGCTCCGGATGGCTCCTGCACAGCCGGGGTTAATAACAGGGTCAGTGTGGGTCTTTTACCTTCTTCAGGTTATAAAGAGATAAGTCCAGATTCTACCTGCGATGTTGAACAGCGCCTGCAGTCCAGAGGAGCACTGTCTGTTCACCGTGTAGACGGGGACCGTCTCTGGAAACCCACTGAGAGGAAGACGGAGCAGTGAGACATGAAGTGAGACAGACTGAGTGACTGATGGAGGATGACAGAGTGAGTGATCGGTCTGATCGGACTGACCTGAGGAAGTGGGCCACCCGGGCCAACAGAGCTCCGGCACCAGGCTGCAGCACGTTACCTGCAGACAGCAACACGCGGCTCAGTACACACAGAACATCTGTGCACAGTACAGCGATTATAGAGATATTTAAAAAACGTGAACGAGTTTTGTGTCCAGTTGTCATTCTTGTTTCTGATTTTTAGGTAAAAAATAATAAACTATGGCTGCTAATAGAGTTTATCGTAAGGGGCAGTGTGTCAATTTGGATTAGAAACAGAGAATTCTAATATTTACAATATTAACAAGGTAAAAATACAAATATTTCTCAATCAGTGAATAAAACAGCTGCTCTCAGAGGAAAATCAGGTCCCAGCACTCTGTTTGAAGCTAGAAAGGTGGCAGGGTCTGCCACATATAAACAAAGTAAAACAGTATAAACTGTGTTGTTTCTTTAAGGTCAGTTTGTTTGTTCAGTTTTGACAGAACAAAATCAGCTGATGAAGATCTTACTCTTCTCATTAGCGTTTCTTCAACAAAACTACAGACTGCTCCTTTAATGTGTTTGTTATTGCATTAATGTGATGAAGCGGAAGAAGAAATGAAAGTGTAGTCTCACCCACACAGACGTCTCCCAGCTTGTCGGCTGGCAGTCCAACATCTGTGAGCACAGCTGTCATCACGGCGCTCAGCAGCTCGTCAGGTGTGGTGTCCTGCAGGCAGGTGGAGGGTTAAACTCATCACCACGGCATCACACAGTCACTACAAACACCAACGCACATCCATGTTAAACACTCCAGTGCTGCAGTCAGGTTAAAGTTAAACACTGTTAGATTGGCCGTACTGTGGCATCATCCTGAGAGGAGCGAACTCTGAGGGGTCACCAGGAGAGGGAGGAAGATAAAACTACGCTCTGACACAAACACCTGTTGAGTCTTTGATATTTGTGTAAAATATTGGATAATCTGATTTCTTCTGAACTCCAATGGTTATTCAAATGAAACCAGGTGAAAAGTCAAATGTCTGGACATCTGAAACACGTCACACTGATGTTATCATAAAGTGAAAAGGTTGGGAACCCTCCATATTTTATATAAGAGTGTATTTTCAGATGATCGTGTGTTTTTTTGTATTCAAAAGAAAGCAGCGGTGGAAAAGACACTAAATACAGACCGACAGACACTTTATTGATCCTATTATTTATTAGCTGTCTGTAGCACAAAAGTTTCTGATAAATACCGTTAAGATGTAAGATGTAAATTCTGAGGGGAAATTTAGAAATGTACTCTACTTATATATAATGCTGAGGTGCTCATACATGACTGACATTTGTATATTTAAAGTTTAAAAAAGAAAAAAGAGCTGCAGATGAACACATCAAATATGATATATTAGGCTAATATAATTAACATTAATGGGATTCTGGACGATGAATCCTTTAACTTTGGGTACTTTCAGTACACTGTGGTTCCATATTTCAATACTGTGGTATTCCAACTTTGACTTGAATAAAACAAATGTTAAAATCTCCTGGGTACTCCATTACTGCTGGAAAGTAACTTGTAACTGAATCTGTTTCCCTCTTATGAGTCTGACAGGTTAGAGGTGACAGATTATAGGAATATCACGACATTAATGTAAATAGAGAGCTCTCTGTCAGCCCAGGTGTCTCTGCTCAGGTGTCTCACCTTAAACGCTCCCCTCTTGGCTTTCCCGACCGCGGTCCTCCGTCCATGGACCACCACCACGTCCTCCGGGCTGCTGCTCCGGGCCGCCGCTCCGCACTCGGCCCGTCCCAGGTCCCGCCTGTAGGCCGGAGACAAGTGTCCCGAGATGACTTTTAATCTGTGCATTGTGTCGATGAAACTCTGCGAGGTTACACGTCCAGATTCAGCCCGTCAGGTAACTCGAACTCTGGACTGACAGCGATGTGTTCACTTCCGTGTTGTTCTCCGTCAGGACGGAAAGCGCGGAGGGACAAACTACACAGATTCCGAACGAGTCTCCTCTGTGCTGTTCTGTCCTCACCAAAAGAATTTGATCTGGGACCCCCTCGGCAGGAATATTGATCATGAAATCAGAATAATCTTGTCTTGATTTATTCATTCATTCATTTATATCACTTGTTTAATTTATTGAATATTTTAAAAAAGAATAAAAAACGTTTTTCTCGATTGAGTTGCGTAGTTCGCTTATGCCTCAGGCCGGCCCTGCTTGTCTTGATTTATTTGATAGCTTTAGTTAATTTGCTTCCTTCATTTAAAAACATCTATGATAAGAGATTAATTACTTAAAGGATAGTGAAAGCAGGGTTTATCAGAATCAGAAACAGATTTATTGACAAAAAGGATTTTACACCAACGAGGAATTTGTCTTTGTGGGGAAGGTGCATACATTTAAGACAATAAACAATAAACAAACAGTAATTATGATATATACAATTTAACAAACAGACCAAGTGTGAGATAGATAAAGATAAATAAAGATGGAAGAGCTGCACAGGAATATGCAATGGTTAAAAGTTATAAAAATTTACAAATTCTGAAATGTTGTAATTGTAAGGAAGCAATGATGGTTATGCTGAAGGTGTCATTACTCAATGTGGATAGCAGGGCCATTTCTGTCTCTTTCAGGGTCCTATGCAAGATGCTGTTTAGGGGCCCCTATTTTGTCAAACTATGAGATTCCTAACCTTTTTAGGTGATCCACAAAGATGCAACAATCTGTTACATTTGAAGAAGAAAAGAGGCTAGAGTCGTGAAATCCTCTTAAATTAAAACTTAAATCTTAAGTTGATCCATCCAAGCAAGTTCCTCTATAGGTCAATAATTGAAACTGATGAAGTGTTCCTTTATCTTTATTTTAAATTGTAAAAAGAAGGTTCTTAAACATTAAAGAGCGAGTGTCCGGCTTCCTGGTCCACCGCTCCAAATATATTTCGGAATTGCCCCTACAAAGACAAAACTCCTCAGGTTACCAAGCAAAAATAGATCCTAAGCAAATATTCATACTATATAATTGAGTTATGTTACACTAATGCAGAAGTTCATAATCTGTTTTTATATTAAACATTGTAATGTTTAGCACAACACGTTTACACTTGGCTTCAGGCGACCACAAGGGCTGCTTTACAAAAGAAGAAACAGGGTCGCATCACCTAAATTTAAAACAAAGCCATTGGCAATCGTGCGCTAACTTTGAAGCTGATCTTCGGGAGTTAGACGGTGTCTTGTTGAGAGCGTGTTCAGGACCAAACACTTTTGGGAAGGAAAAGGAATCACAGTGCTCTGGCAGATTTGTGTCATGTGTAGGAAAGAGCTTACTTACAATTGTTGAGGCTGCTGGATGGGCGTCATTTACACATTCAAATGTGGCCTCGTCGACAACTCTAACGACAATCGTTTACACCTGGATTCAGGCGACTTCGACGGCTGCCTAGCAACGTCCAGCAGCACAAATGAACAAGGTGGTATCACCTTGATTGATAACGACCTCATTGAGGTTAAACACCTTGTACTCCCCGCCATTTATTCTCAACTCCCCCTTGGATGAGCTGCTTTCCCAGAGAATGAACAAGGTGGTATCACCGAAACTGATGAGGACGCCAATGGCACAGAAAACATACAGCGATCGTTCTCTAACTTTGAGGCTGATCTTCTGCAGTTAGAAGGTGTCTTGCTGAGAGCACGTTCAGACACACACACTTGTGGGAGGCAACAGGCGCTGCAGTGCGCCAGCAGACGTGCGTGTCTTGTGAAGGAAAGAGCTTACTTACAGAGCTATCGCCACGAGGCAGAGGGCTCGTCTGGGATTTGAACCCGGGACGTCTCGCACCCTAAGCGAGAATCAGTACCCCTAGACCAACGAGCCACAGCGAGGGCTTCCTGGTCGAGAGAAAGACTCCAGTGAAGACATCCACAGAGACACCAGACAGAGAAAAGTAGAGGGTCCACCTTTTGTTACATTGGTGCAGCTTTGCCAACCCGCTTCCAATCTTTGTGCCAAATTGCAAATAACGACCATCAGGTGCTCTCAGCTTGTTTAACCAGGGCTCGTCCTGGGATTTGAACCCGGGACCTCTCGCACCCAAAGCGAGAATCATACCCCTAGACCAACGAGCCATTCGAACTTGAGCTCCTGACAGGCTGCTGTCTCAAACAGAGCAGTTGGGGAATTGAAACACACATTTAACACATGCAGGGCTCAACCCAGGGGGGGCTTATGCCTCAGGTCAGACATCGATCAGTATATTCTGGATGGGAGCCGTTTACGCATTCAAATGTGGCCCCATGGACAACTCCAACGACAATCGTTTACACCTGGCTTCAGGCGACTTCAACGGCTGCCGAAACAACGTCCAGCAGCACAAATGAACAAGGTGGTATCAACGATCGATAACGATCCCCTTGTACTCCGTGCCAGTCATTTAGAACTCCCCCTTGGAGGAGACTTTAAAAGCGTTCAAGTGTCTATAAGCAAGGACACTTGCCTGAGGCGTGACCATCCATGACCTGGATGAGTAATAAACTTGACAAACATTTTACACGTGACGATCGCACACCAAGTGTCCATCTGACCATGGCGCTTTAGATGGCGATCTTCAAAAACAATTGGCCAGTACAGAACAAGTTGAATTGCCTGTTGAGCAACCTAGAGACAGGGTTTCTTGGGCAAGGAGGAGAGACTGTAGCTGTGGCAGGTATGGCAAAGACACACCTTTGGAACTATTGTGAAAGGCAGACAGCTGTCAAGGAGGGCTGGTCCGGGATTTGAACCCCGGACCTCTCGCACCCTAAGCGAGAATCATACCCCTAGACCAACGAGCCCTGCAGATTGGTCTCTGTGGCTTACATCGCCTTACAGAAACAGGGTAGTCTTTCAGGAATATCAATGTGTATTTTCAGGATTGGATTCGTTTACACTTTGAAATTTTGCCTTATCTACGACCCTAACGACCATCGTTTACACTTGGCTTCAGGCGACCACAACGGCTGCTTTACAATAGAACGAACAAGGTCGCATCACCGAAATTGAAAATGACGCCATCGGCACAGCAGATTGACATGCAGCGATCGTGCGCTAACTTTTAAGCTGATCTTCGGGAGTTAGAAGGTGTTTTGTTGAGAGCGCGTTCAGGAGCAAACACTTTTGGGAAGGAACATGTATCGCAGTGCTCTGGCAGATTTGTGTCTTGTGTAGGAAAGAGCTTACTTTACAGAGCTGTTGAGGCTGAGGGCTCGTCCGGGATTTGAACCCGGGACCTCTCGCACCCGAAGCGAGAATCATACCCCTAGACCAACGAGCCACAGCGAGGGCTTCCTGCTAGAGGAAAAGAGTCCAGTGAATCACAGAGACAGAGAAAAGTGGAGGGCACCCTTTTTGTCACATTGGTGCAGCGGCGCAAGCAGGGCCGCCCCGCTTCCTATCTTGGTGCTGAGCTGCAAACATAGATCTGCGGCTGACCTCAGCTGTTCAACGAGGGCTCGTCCGGGATTTGAACCCGGGACCTCTCGCACCCAAAGCGAGAATCATACCCCTAGACCAACGAGCCATCGAAAAAAGACCACCTCACAGGTTGCTATCTCAAACAGGAGCACTAGAACGTATGCAGACAGCAATGCAAAGTCTTGTGCATTGGGGAACTGAAACATACACTAAACACATGCATGGCTCAACACAGGGGGGCCTACGGCTCAGGTCAAGCCGCGGTGCCTTACCACTGTCTCTGTCCAGGACATCGATCAGTATATTCTGGATGGGCGTCATTTACACATTCAAATGTGGCCTCGTCGACAACTCTAACGACAATCGTTTACACCTGGATTCAGGCGACTTCGACGGCTGCCTAGCAACGTCCAGCAGCACAAATGAACAAGGTGGTATCACCTTGATTGATAACGACCTCATTGAGGTTAAACACCTTGTACTCCCCGCCATTTATTCTCAACTCCCCCTTGGATGAGCTGCTTTCCCAGAGAATGAACAAGGTGGTATCACCGAAACTGATGAGGACGCCAATGGCACAGAAAACATACAGCGATCGTTCTCTAACTTTGAGGCTGATCTTCTGCAGTTAGAAGGTGTCTTGCTGAGAGCACGTTCAGACACACACACTTGTGGGAGGCAACAGGCGCTGCAGTGCGCCAGCAGACGTGCGTGTCTTGTGAAGGAAAGAGCTTACTTACAGAGCTATCGCCACGAGGCAGAGGGCTCGTCCGGGATTTGAACCCAGGGACCTCTCGCACCCTAAGCGAGAATCATACCCCTAGACCAACGAGCCACAGCGAGTGCTTCCTGGTCGAGAGAAAGACTCCAGTGAAGACATCCACAGAGACACCAGACAGAGAAAAGTAGAGGGTCCACCTTTTGTTACATTGGTGCAGCTTTGCCAACCCGCTTCCAATCTTTGTGCCAAATTGCAAATAACGACCATCAGGTGCTCTCAGCTGTTTAACCAGGGCTCGTCCGGGATTTGAACCCGGGACCTCTCGCACCCAAAGCGAGAATCATACCCCTAGACCAACGAGCCATTCGAACTTGAGCTCCTGACAGGCTGCTGTCTCAAACAGAGCAGTTGGGGAATTGAAACACACATTTAACACATGCAGGGCTCAACCCAGGGGGGGTTTATGCCTCAGGTCAGACATCGATCAGTATATTCTGGATGGGAGCCGTTTACGCATTCAAATGTGGCCCCATGGACAACTCCAACGACAATCGTTTACACCTGGCTTCAGGCGACTTCAACGGCTGCCGAAACAACGTCCAGCAGCACAAATGAACAAGGTGGTATCAACGATCGATAACGATCCCCTTGTACTCCGTGCCAGTCATTTAGAACTCCCCCTTGGAGGAGACTTTAAAAGCGTTCAAGTGTCTATAAGCAAGGACACTTGCCTGAGGCGTGACCATCCATGACCTGGATGAGTAATAAACTTGACAAACATTTTACACGTGACGATCGCACACCAAGTGTCCATCTGACCATGGCGCTTTAGATGGCGATCTTCAAAAACAATTGGCCAGTACAGAACAAGTTGAATTGCCTGTTGAGCAACCTAGAGACAGGGTTTCTTGGGCAAGGAGGAGAGACTGTAGCTGTGGCAGGTATGGCAAAGACACACCTTTGGAACCATTGTGAAAGGCAGACAGCTGTGAAGCTGTTGGGTAGGGCTCGTCCGGGATTTGAACCCGGGACCTCTCGCACCCTAAGCGAGAATCATACCCCTAGACCAACGAGCCCTGCAGATGGGGTCTCTGTGGCTTACATCGCCTTACAGAAACAGGGTAGTCTTTCAGGAATATCAATGTGTATTTTCAGGATTGGATTCGTTTACACTTTGAAATTTTGCCTTATCTACGACCCTAACGACCATCGTTTACACTTGGCTTCAGGCGACCACAACGGCTGCTTTACAATAGAATGAACAAGGTCGCGTCACCGAAATTGAAAATGACGCCATCGGCACAGCAGATTGACATGCAGCGATCGTGCGCTAACTTTTAAGCTGATCTTCGGGAGTTAGAAGGTGTTTTGTTGAGAGCGCGTTCAGGAGCAAACACTTTTGGGAAGGAACATGTATCGCAGTGCTCTGGCAGATTTGTGTCTTGTGTAGGAAAGAGCGGCTGTTGAGGCTGAGGGCTCGTCCGGGATTTGAACCCGGGACCTCTCGCACCCGAAGCGAGAATCATACCCCTAGACCAACGAGCCACAGCGAGGGCTTCCTGCTAGAGGAAAAGAGTCCAGTGAATCACAGAAACAGAGAAAAGTGGAGGGCACCCTTTTTGTCACATTGGTGCAGCGGCGCAAGCAGTGCCGCCCCGCTTCCTATCTTGGTGCTGAGCTGCAAACATAGATCTGCGGCTGATCTCAGCTGTTCAATGAGGGCTCGTCCGGGATTTGAACCCGGGACCTCTCGCACCCAAAGCGAGAATCATACCCCTAGAACAACGAGCCATCGAAAAACGATCATCTCACAGGTTGCTATCTCAAACAGGAGCACTAGAACGTATGCAGACAGCAATGCAAAGTCTTGTGCATTGGGGAACTGAAACATACACTAAACACATGCATGGCTCAACACAGGGGGGCCTACGGCTCAGGTCAAGACGCGGTGCCTTACCACTGTCTCTGTCCAGGACATCGATCAGTATATTCTGGATGGGCGTCATTTACACATTCAAATGTGGCCTCGTCGACAACTCTAACGACAATCGTTTACACCTGGATTCAGGCGACTTCGACGGCTGCCTAGCAACGTCCAGCAGCACAAATGAACAAGGTGGTATCACCTTGATTGATAACGACCTCATTGAGGTTAAACACCTTGTACTCCCCGCCATTTATTCTCAACTCCCCCTTGGATGAGCTGCTTTCCCAGAGAATGAACAAGGTGGTATCACCGAAACTGATGAGGACGCCAATGGCACAGAAAACATACAGCGATCGTTCTCTAACTTTGAGGCTGATCTTCTGCAGTTAGAAGGTGTCTTGCTGAGAGCACGTTCAGACACACACACTTGTGGGAGGCAACAGGCGCTGCAGTGCGCCAGCAGACGTGCGTGTCTTGTGAAGGAAAGAGCTTACTTACAGAGCTATCGCCACGAGGCAGAGGGCTCGTCCGGGATTTGAACCCGGGACCTCTCGCACCCTAAGCGAGAATCATACCCCTAGACCAACGAGCCACAGCGAGTGCTTCCTGGTCGAGAGAAAGACTCCAGTGAAGACATCCACAGAGACACCAGACAGAGAAAAGTAGAGGGTCCACCTTTTGTTACATTGGTGCAGCCAAGGTGGTATCAACGATCGATAACGATCCCCTTGTACTCCGTGCCAGTCATTTAGAACTCCCCCTTGGAGGAGACTTTAAAAGCGTTCAAGTGTCTATAAGCAAGGACACTTGCCTGAGGCGTGACCATCCATGACCTGGATGAGTAATAAACTTGACAAACATTTTACACGTGACGATCGCACACCAAGTGTCCATCTGACCATGGCGCTTTAGATGGCGATCTTCAAAAACAATTGGCCAGTACAGAACAAGTTGAATTGCCTGTTGAGCAACCTAGAGACAGGGTTTCTTGGGCAAGGAGGAGAGACTATAGCTGTGGCAGGTATGGCAAAGACACACCTTTGGAACTATTGTGAAAGGCAGACAGCTGTCAAGCTGTTGGGTAGGGCTCGTCCGGGATTTGAACCCGGGTCCTCTCGCACCCTAAGTGAGAATCATACCCCTAGACCTACGAGCCCTGCAGATGGGGTCTCTGTGGCTTACATCGCCTTACAGAAACAGGGTAGTCTTTCAGGAATATCAATGTGTATTTTCAGGATTGGATTCGTTTACACTTTGAAATTTTGCCTTATCTACGACCCTAACGACCATCGTTTACACTTGGCTTCAGGCGACCACAACGGCTGCTTTACAATAGAACGAACAAGGTCGCATCACCGAAATTGAAAATGACGCCATCGGCACAGCAGATTGACATGCAGCGATCGTGCGCTAACTTTTAAGCTGATCTTCGGGAGTTAGAAGGTGTTTTGTTGAAAGCGCGTTCAGGAGCAAACACTTTTGGGAAGGAACATGTATCGCAGTGCTCTGGCAGATTTGTGTCTTGTGTAGGAAAGAGCGGCTGTTGAGGCTGAGGGCTCGTCCGGGATTTGAACCCGGGACCTCTCGCACCCGAAGCGAGAATCATACCCCTAGACCAACGAGCCACAGCGAGGGCTTCCTGCTAGAGGAAAAGAGTCCAGTGAATCACAGAAACGTGGAGGGCACCCTTTTTGTCACATTGGTGCAGCGGCGCAAGCAGTGCCGCCCCGCTTCCTATCTTGGTGCTGAGCTGCAAACATAGATCTGCGGCTGATCTCAGCTGTTCAATGAGGGCTCGTCCGGGATTTGAACCCGGGACCTCTCGCACCCAAAGCGAGAATCATACCCCTAGACCAACGAGCCATCGAAAAACGATCACCTCACAGGTTGCTATCTCAAACAGGAGCACTAGAACGTATGCAGACAGCAATACAAAGTCTTGTGCATTGGGGAACTGAAACATACACTAAACACATGCATGGCTCAACACAGGGGGGCCTACGGCTCAGGTCAAGACGCGGTGCCTTACCACTGTCTCTGTCCAGGACATCGATCAGTATATTCTGGATGGGCGTCATTTACACATTCAAATGTGGCCTCGTCGACAACTCTAACGACAATCGTTTACACCTGGATTCAGGCGACTTCGACGGCTGCCTAGCAACGTCCAGCAGCACAAATGAACAAGGTGGTATCACCTTGATTGATAACGACCCCATTGAGGTTAAACACCTTATACTCCCCGCCAACTTCCCCTTGGATGAGCTGCTTTCCAAAAGACGGCTGCTTTACCAGAGAATGAACAAGGTGGTATCACCGAAATTGAAGCCATCGGCACAGCAGATTGACATGCAGCGATCGTGCGCTAACTTTTAAGCTGATCTTCAGGAGTTAGAAGGTGTTTTGTTGAGAGCGCGTTCAGGAGCAAACACTTTTGGGAAGGAACATGTATCGCAGTGCTCTGGCAGATTTGTGTCTTGTATAGGAAATAGCTTACTTTACAGAGCTGTTGAGGCTGAGGGCTCGTCCGGGATTTGAACCCGGGCCCTCTAGCACCCGAAGCGAGAATCATACCCCTAGACCAACGAGCCACAGCGAGGGCTTCCTGCTAGAGGAAAAGAGTCCAGTGAAACACAGAGACAGAGAAAAGTGGAGGGCACCCTTTTTGTCACATTGGTGCAGCGGCGCAAGCAGTGCCGCCCCGCTTCCTATCTTGGTGCTGAGCTGCAAACATAGATCTGGGGCTGACCTCAGCTGTTCAACGAGGGCTCGTCCGGGATTTGAACCCGGGACCTCTCGCACCCAAAGCGAGAATCATACCCCGAGACCAACGAGCCATCGAAAAACGACCACCTCACAGGTTGCTATCTCAAACAGGAGCACTAGAACGTATGCAGACAGCAATGCAAAGTCTTGTGCGTTGGGGAACTGAAACATACACTAAACACATGCATGGCTCAACACAGGGGGGCCTACGGCTCAGGACAAGACGCGGTGCCTTACCACTGTCTCTGTCCAGGACATCGATCAGTATATTCTGGATGGGCGTCATTTACACATTCAAATGTGGCCTCGTCGACAACTCTAACGACAATCGTTTACACCTGGATTCAGGCGACTTCGACGGCTGCCTAGCAACGTCCAGCAGCACAAATGAACAAGGTGGTATCACCTTGATTGATAACGACCTCATTGAGGTTAAACACCTTGTACTCCCCGCCATTTATTCTCAACTCCCCCTTGGATGAGCTGCTTTCCCAGAGAATGAACAAGGTGGTATCACCGAAACTGATGAGGACGCCAATGGCACAGAAAACATACAGCGATCGTTCTCTAACTTTGAGGCTGATCTTCTGCAGTTAGAAGGTGTCTTGCTTAGAGCACGTTCAGACACACACACTTGTGGGAGGCAACAGGCGCTGCAGTGCGCCAGCAGACGTGCGTGTCTTGTGAAGGAAAGAGCTTACTTACAGAGCTATCGCCACGAGGCAGAGGGCTCGTCCGGGATTTGAACCCGGGACCTCTCGCACCCTAAGCGAGAATCATACCCCTAGACCAACGAGCCACAGCGAGGGCTTCCTGGTCGAGAGAAAGACTCCAGTGAAGACATCCACAGAGACACCAGACAGAGAAAAGTAGAGGGTCCACCTTTTGTTACATTGGTGCAGCTTTGCCAACCCGCTTCCAATCTTTGTGCCAAATTGCAAATAACGACCATCAGGTGCTCTCAGCTGTTTAACCAGGGCTCGTCCGGGATTTGAACCCGGGACCTCTCGCACCCAAAGCGAGAATCATACCCCTAGACCAACGAGCCATTCGAACTTGAGCTCCTGACAGGCTGCTGTCTCAAACAGAGCAGTTGGGGAATTAAAACACATGCAGGGCTCAACCCAGGGGGGGCTTATGCCTCAGGTCAGACATCGATCAGTATATTCTGGATGGGAGCCGTTTACGCATTCAAATGTGGCCCCATGGACAACTCCAACGACAATCGTTTACACCTGGCTTCAGGCGACTTCAACGGCTGCCGAAACAACGTCCAGCAGCACAAATGAACAAGGTGGTATCAACGATCGATAACGATCCCCTTGTACTCCGTGCCAGTCATTTAGAACTCCCCCTTGGAGGAGACTTTAAAAGCGTTCAAGTGTCTATAAGCAAGGACACTTGCCTGAGGCGTGACCATCCATGACCTGGATGAGTAATAAACTTGACAAACATTTTACACGTGACGATCGCACACCAAGTGTCCATCTGACCATGGCGCTTTAGATGGCGATCTTCAAAAACAATTGGCCAGTACAGAACAAGTTGAATTGCCTGTTGAGCAACCTAGAGACAGGGTTTCTTGGGCAAGGAGGAGAGACTGTAGCTGTGGCAGGTATGGCAAAGACACACCTTTGGAACTATTGTTAAAGGCAGACAGCTGTGAAGCTGTTGGGTAGGGCTCGTCCGGGATTTGAACCCGGGACCTCTCGCACCCTAAGCGAGAATCATACCCCTAGACCAACGAGCCACAGCGAGGGCTTCCTGGTCGAGAGAAAGACTCCAGTGAAGACATCCACAGAGACACCAGACAGAGAAAAGTAGAGGGTCCACCTTTTGTTACATTGGTGCAGCTTTGCCAACCCGCTTCCAATCTTTGTGCCAAATTGCAAATAACGACCATCAGGTGCTCTCAGCTGTTTAACCAGGGCTCGTCCGGGATTTGAACCCGGGACCTCTCGCACCCAAAGCGAGAATCATACCCCTAGACCAACGAGCCAATCGAACTTGAGCTCCTGACAGGCTGCTGTCTCAAACAGAGCAGTTGGGGAATTAAAACACATGCAGGGCTCAACCCAGGGGGGGCTTATGCCTCAGGTCAGACATCGATCAGTATATTCTGGATGGGAGCCGTTTACCGCATTCAAATGTGGCCCCATGGACAACTCCAACGACAATCGTTTACACCTGGCTTCAGGCGACTTCAACGGCTGCCGAAACAACGTCCAGCAGCACAAATGAACAAGGTGGTATCAACGATCGATAACGATCCCCTTGTACTCCGTGCCAGTCATTTAGAACTCCCCCTTGGAGGAGACTTTAAAAGCGTTCAAGTGTCTATAAGCAAGGACACTTGCCTGAGGCGTGACCATCCATGACCTGGATGAGTAATAAACTTGACAAACATTTTACACGTGACGATCGCACACCAAGTGTCCATCTGACCATGGCGCTTTAGATGGCGATCTTCAAAACAATTGGCCAGTACAGAACAAGTTGAATAGCCTGTTGAGCAACCTAGAGACAGGGTTTCTTGGGCAAGGAGGAGAGACTGTAGCTGTGGCAGGTATGGCAAAGACACACCTTCGGAACTATTGTGAAAGGCAGACAGCTGTGAAGCTGTTGGGTAGGGCTCGTCCGGGATTTGAACCCGGGACCTCTCGCACCCTAAGCGAGAATCATACCCCTAGACCAACGAGCCCTGCAGATGGGGTCTCTGTGGCTTACATCGCCTTACAGAAACAGGGTAGTCTTTCAGGAATATCAATGTGTATTTTCAGGATTGGATTCGTTTACACTTTGAAATTTTGCCTTATCTACGACCCTAACGACCATCGTTTACACTTGGCTTCAGGCGACCACAACGGCTGCTTTACAATAGAACGAACAAGGTCGCATCACCGAAATTGAAAATGACGCCATCGGCACAGCAGATTGACATGCAGCGATCGTGCGCTAACTTTTAAGCTGATGTTCGGGAGTTAGAAGGTGTTTTGTTGAGAGCGCGTTCAGGAGCAAACACTTTTGGGAAGGAACATGTATCGCAGTGCTCTGGCAGATTTGTGTCTTGTGTAGGAAAGAGTTCACTTTACAGAGCTGTTGAGGCTGAGGGCTCGTCCGGGATTTGAACCCGGGACCTCTCGCACCCGAAGCGAGAATCATACCCCTAGACCAACGAGCCACAGCGAGGGCTTCCTGCTAGAGGAAAAGAGTCCAGTGAATCACAGAGACAGAGAAAAGTGGAGGGCACCCTTTTTGTCACATTGGTGCAGCGGCGCAAGCAGTGCCGCCCCGCTTCCTATCTTGGTGCTGAGCTGCAAACATAGATCTGCAGCTGACCTCAGCTGTTCAACGAGGGCTCGTCCGGGATTTGAACCCGGGACCTCTCGCACCCAAAGCGAGAATCATACCCCTAGACCAACGAGCCATCGAAAAACGACCACCTCACAGGTTGCTATCTCAAACAGGAGCACTAGAACGTATGCAGACAGCAATGCAAAGTCTTGTGCATTGGGGAACTGAAACATACACTAAACACATGCATGGCTCAACACAGGGGGGCCTACGGCTCAGGTCAAGACGCGGTGCCTTACCACTGTCTCTGTCCAGGACATCGATCAGTATATTCTGGATGGGCGTCATTTACACATTCAAATGTGGCCTCGTCGACAACTCTAACGACAATCGTTTACACCTGGATTCAGGCGACTTCGACGGCTGCCTAGCAACGTCCAGCAGCACAAATGAACAAGGTGGTATCACCTTGATTGATAACGACCTCATTGAGGTTAAACACCTTGTACTCCCCGCCATTTATTCTCAACTCCCCCTTGGATGAGCTGCTTTCCCAGAGAATGAACAAGGTGGTATCACCGAAACTGATGAGGACGCCAATGGCACAGAAAACATACAGCGATCGTTCTCTAACTTTGAGGCTGATCTTCTGCAGTTAGAAGGTGTCTTGCTGAGAGCACGTTCAGACACACACACTCGTGGGAGGCAACAGGCGCTGCAGTGCGCCAGCAGACGTGCGTGTCTTGTGAAGGAAAGAGCTTACTTACAGAGCTATCGCCACGAGGCAGAGGGCTCGTCCGGGATTTGAACCCGGGACCTCTCGCACCCTAAGCGAGAATCATACCCCTAGACCAACGAGCCACAGCGAGGGCTTCCTGGTCGAGAGAAAGACTCCAGTGAAGACATCCACAGAGACACCAGACAGAGAAAAGTAGAGGGTCCACCTTTTGTTACATTGGTGCAGCTTTGCCAACCCGCTTCCAATCTTTGTGCCAAATTGCAAATAACGACCATCAGGTGCTCTCAGCTGTTTAACCAGGGCTCGTCCGGGATTTGAACCCGGGACCTCTCGCACCCAAAGCGAGAATCATACCCCTAGACCAACGAGCCATTGGAACTTGAGCTCCTGACAGGCTGCTGTCTCAAACAGAGCAGTTGGGGAATTGAAACACACATTTAACACATGCAGGGCTCAACCCAGGGGGGGCTTATGTCTCAGGTCAGACATCGATCAGTATATTCTGGATGGGAGCCGTTTACGCGTTCAAATGTGGCCCCATGGACAACTCCAACGACAATCGTTTACACCTGGCTTCAGGCGACTTCAACGGCTGCCGAAACAACGTCCAGCAGCACAAATGAACAAGGTGGTATCAACGATCGATAACGATCCCCTTGTACTCCGTGCCAGTCATTTAGAACTCCCCCTTGGAGGAGACTTTAAAAGCGTTCAAGTGTCTATAAGCAAGGACACTTGCCTGAGGCGTGACCATCCATGACCTGGATGAGTAATAAACTTGACAAACATTTTACACGTGACGATCGCACACCAAGTGTCCATCTGACCATGGCGCTTTAGATGGCGATCTTCAAAAACAATTGGCCAGTACAGAACAAGTTGAATTGCCTGTTGAGCAACCTAGAGACAGGGTTTCTTGGGCAAGGAGGAGAGACTATAGCTGTGGCAGGTATGGCAAAGACACACCTTTGGAACTATTGTGAAAGGCAGACAGCTGTCAAGCTGTTGGGTAGGGCTCGTCCGGGATTTGAACCCGGGTCCTCTCGCACCCTAAGTGAGAATCATACCCCTAGACCTACGAGCCCTGCAGATGGGGTCTCTGTGGCTTACATCGCCTTACAGAAACAGGGTAGTCTTTCAGGAATATCAATGTGTATTTTCAGGATTGGATTCGTTTACACTTTGAAATTTTGCCTTATCTACGACCCTAACGACCATCGTTTACACTTGGCTTCAGGCGACCACAACGGCTGCTTTACAATAGAACGAACAAGGTCGCATCACCGAAATTGAAAATGACGCCATCGGCACAGCAGATTGACATGCAGCGATCGTGCGCTAACTTTTAAGCTGATCTTCGGGAGTTAGAAGGTGTTTTGTTGAAAGCGCGTTCAGGAGCAAACACTTTTGGGAAGGAACATGTATCGCAGTGCTCTGGCAGATTTGTGTCTTGTGTAGGAAAGAGCGGCTGTTGAGGCTGAGGGCTCGTCCGGGATTTGAACCCGGGACCTCTCGCACCCGAAGCGAGAATCATACCCCTAGACCAACGAGCCACAGCGAGGGCTTCCTGCTAGAGGAAAAGAGTCCAGTGAATCACAGAAACGTGGAGGGCACCCTTTTTGTCACATTGGTGCAGCGGCGCAAGCAGTGCCGCCCCGCTTCCTATCTTGGTGCTGAGCTGCAAACATAGATCTGCGGCTGATCTCAGCTGTTCAATGAGGGCTCGTCCGGGATTTGAACCCGGGACCTCTCGCACCCAAAGCGAGAATCATACCCCTAGACCAACGAGCCATCGAAAAACGATCACCTCACAGGTTGCTATCTCAAACAGGAGCACTAGAACGTATGCAGACAGCAATACAAAGTCTTGTGCATTGGGGAACTGAAACATACACTAAACACATGCATGGCTCAACACAGGGGGGCCTACGGCTCAGGTCAAGACGCGGTGCCTTACCACTGTCTCTGTCCAGGACATCGATCAGTATATTCTGGATGGGCGTCATTTACACATTCAAATGTGGCCTCGTCGACAACTCTAACGACAATCGTTTACACCTGGATTCAGGCGACTTCGACGGCTGCCTAGCAACGTCCAGCAGCACAAATGAACAAGGTGGTATCACCTTGATTGATAACGACCCCATTGAGGTTAAACACCTTATACTCCCCGCCAACTTCCCCTTGGATGAGCTGCTTTCCAAAAGACGGCTGCTTTACCAGAGAATGAACAAGGTGGTATCACCGAAATTGAAGCCATCGGCACAGCAGATTGACATGCAGCGATCGTGCGCTAACTTTTAAGCTGATCTTCAGGAGTTAGAAGGTGTTTTGTTGAGAGCGCGTTCAGGAGCAAACACTTTTGGGAAGGAACATGTATCGCAGTGCTCTGGCAGATTTGTGTCTTGTATAGGAAATAGCTTACTTTACAGAGCTGTTGAGGCTGAGGGCTCGTCCGGGATTTGAACCCGGGCCCTCTAGCACCCGAAGCGAGAATCATACCCCTAGACCAACGAGCCACAGCGAGGGCTTCCTGCTAGAGGAAAAGAGTCCAGTGAAACACAGAGACAGAGAAAAGTGGAGGGCACCCTTTTTGTCACATTGGTGCAGCGGCGCAAGCAGTGCCGCCCCGCTTCCTATCTTGGTGCTGAGCTGCAAACATAGATCTGGGGCTGACCTCAGCTGTTCAACGAGGGCTCGTCCGGGATTTGAACCCGGGACCTCTCGCACCCAAAGCGAGAATCATACCCCGAGACCAACGAGCCATCGAAAAACGACCACCTCACAGGTTGCTATCTCAAACAGGAGCACTAGAACGTATGCAGACAGCAATGCAAAGTCTTGTGCGTTGGGGAACTGAAACATACACTAAACACATGCATGGCTCAACACAGGGGGGCCTACGGCTCAGGACAAGACGCGGTGCCTTACCACTGTCTCT
Organism: Sparus aurata; assembly: GCF_900880675.1. NCBI lineage: Eukaryota > Metazoa > Chordata > Actinopteri > Spariformes > Sparidae > Sparus > Sparus aurata. Next base: position 2,745,760 of record NC_044187.1, on the reverse strand, counting down.
GTCCAGGACATCGATCAGTATATTCTGGATGGGCGTCATTTACACATTCAAATGTGGCCTCGTCGACAACTCTAACGACAATCGTTTACACCTGGATTCAGGCGACTTCGACGGCTGCCTAGCAACGTCCAGCAGCACAAATGAACAAGGTGGTATCACCTTGATTGATAACGACCTCATTGAGGTTAAACACCTTGTACTCCCCGCCATTTATTCTCAACTCCCCCTTGGATGAGCTGCTTTCCCAGAGAATGAACAAGGTGGTATCACCGAAACTGATGAGGACGCCAATGGCACAGAAAACATACAGCGATCGTTCTCTAACTTTGAGGCTGATCTTCTGCAGTTAGAAGGTGTCTTGCTTAGAGCACGTTCAGACACACACACTTGTGGGAGGCAACAGGCGCTGCAGTGCGCCAGCAGACGTGCGTGTCTTGTGAAGGAAAGAGCTTACTTACAGAGCTATCGCCACGAGGCAGAGGGCTCGTCCGGGATTTGAACCCGGGACCTCTCGCACCCTAAGCGAGAATCATACCCCTAGACCAACGAGCCACAGCGAGGGCTTCCTGGTCGAGAGAAAGACTCCAGTGAAGACATCCACAGAGACACCAGACAGAGAAAAGTAGAGGGTCCACCTTTTGTTACATTGGTGCAGCTTTGCCAACCCGCTTCCAATCTTTGTGCCAAATTGCAAATAACGACCATCAGGTGCTCTCAGCTGTTTAACCAGGGCTCGTCCGGGATTTGAACCCGGGACCTCTCGCACCCAAAGCGAGAATCATACCCCTAGACCAACGAGCCATTCGAACTTGAGCTCCTGACAGGCTGCTGTCTCAAACAGAGCAGTTGGGGAATTAAAACACATGCAGGGCTCAACCCAGGGGGGGCTTATGCCTCAGGTCAGACATCGATCAGTATATTCTGGATGGGAGCCGTTTACGCATTCAAATGTGGCCCCATGGACAACTCCAACGACAATCGTTTACACCTGGCTTCAGGCGACTTCAACGGCTGCCGAAACAACGTCCAGCAGCACAAATGAACAAGGTGGTATCAACGATCGATAACGATCCCCTTGTACTCCGTGCCAGTCATTTAGAACTCCCCCTTGGAGGAGACTTTAAAAGCGTTCAAGTGTCTATAAGCAAGGACACTTGCCTGAGGCGTGACCATCCATGACCTGGATGAGTAATAAACTTGACAAACATTTTACACGTGACGATCGCACACCAAGTGTCCATCTGACCATGGCGCTTTAGATGGCGATCTTCAAAAACAATTGGCCAGTACAGAACAAGTTGAATTGCCTGTTGAGCAACCTAGAGACAGGGTTTCTTGGGCAAGGAGGAGAGACTGTAGCTGTGGCAGGTATGGCAAAGACACACCTTTGGAACTATTGTTAAAGGCAGACAGCTGTGAAGCTGTTGGGTAGGGCTCGTCCGGGATTTGAACCCGGGACCTCTCGCACCCTAAGCGAGAATCATACCCCTAGACCAACGAGCCACAGCGAGGGCTTCCTGGTCGAGAGAAAGACTCCAGTGAAGACATCCACAGAGACACCAGACAGAGAAAAGTAGAGGGTCCACCTTTTGTTACATTGGTGCAGCTTTGCCAACCCGCTTCCAATCTTTGTGCCAAATTGCAAATAACGACCATCAGGTGCTCTCAGCTGTTTAACCAGGGCTCGTCCGGGATTTGAACCCGGGACCTCTCGCACCCAAAGCGAGAATCATACCCCTAGACCAACGAGCCAATCGAACTTGAGCTCCTGACAGGCTGCTGTCTCAAACAGAGCAGTTGGGGAATTAAAACACATGCAGGGCTCAACCCAGGGGGGGCTTATGCCTCAGGTCAGACATCGATCAGTATATTCTGGATGGGAGCCGTTTACGCATTCAAATGTGGCCCCATGGACAACTCCAACGACAATCGTTTACACCTGGCTTCAGGCGACTTCAACGGCTGCCGAAACAACGTCCAGCAGCACAAATGAACAAGGTGGTATCAACGATCGATAACGATCCCCTTGTACTCCGTGCCAGTCATTTAGAACTCCCCCTTGGAGGAGACTTTAAAAGCGTTCAAGTGTCTATAAGCAAGGACACTTGCCTGAGGCGTGACCATCCATGACCTGGATGAGTAATAAACTTGACAAACATTTTACACGTGACGATCGCACACCAAGTGTCCATCTGACCATGGCGCTTTAGATGGCGATCTTCAAAAACAATTGGCCAGTACAGAACAAGTTGAATAGCCTGTTGAGCAACCTAGAGACAGGGTTTCTTGGGCAAGGAGGAGAGACTGTAGCTGTGGCAGGTATGGCAAAGACACACCTTCGGAACTATTGTGAAAGGCAGACAGCTGTGAAGCTGTTGGGTAGGGCTCGTCCGGGATTTGAACCCGGGACCTCTCGCACCCTAAGCGAGAATCATACCCCTAGACCAACGAGCCCTGCAGATGGGGTCTCTGTGGCTTACATCGCCTTACAGAAACAGGGTAGTCTTTCAGGAATATCAATGTGTATTTTCAGGATTGGATTCGTTTACACTTTGAAATTTTGCCTTATCTACGACCCTAACGACCATCGTTTACACTTGGCTTCAGGCGACCACAACGGCTGCTTTACAATAGAACGAACAAGGTCGCATCACCGAAATTGAAAATGACGCCATCGGCACAGCAGATTGACATGCAGCGATCGTGCGCTAACTTTTAAGCTGATGTTCGGGAGTTAGAAGGTGTTTTGTTGAGAGCGCGTTCAGGAGCAAACACTTTTGGGAAGGAACATGTATCGCAGTGCTCTGGCAGATTTGTGTCTTGTGTAGGAAAGAGTTCACTTTACAGAGCTGTTGAGGCTGAGGGCTCGTCCGGGATTTGAACCCGGGACCTCTCGCACCCGAAGCGAGAATCATACCCCTAGACCAACGAGCCACAGCGAGGGCTTCCTGCTAGAGGAAAAGAGTCCAGTGAATCACAGAGACAGAGAAAAGTGGAGGGCACCCTTTTTGTCACATTGGTGCAGCGGCGCAAGCAGTGCCGCCCCGCTTCCTATCTTGGTGCTGAGCTGCAAACATAGATCTGCAGCTGACCTCAGCTGTTCAACGAGGGCTCGTCCGGGATTTGAACCCGGGACCTCTCGCACCCAAAGCGAGAATCATACCCCTAGACCAACGAGCCATCGAAAAACGACCACCTCACAGGTTGCTATCTCAAACAGGAGCACTAGAACGTATGCAGACAGCAATGCAAAGTCTTGTGCATTGGGGAACTGAAACATACACTAAACACATGCATGGCTCAACACAGGGGGGCCTACGGCTCAGGTCAAGACGCGGTGCCTTACCACTGTCTCTGTCCAGGACATCGATCAGTATATTCTGGATGGGCGTCATTTACACATTCAAATGTGGCCTCGTCGACAACTCTAACGACAATCGTTTACACCTGGATTCAGGCGACTTCGACGGCTGCCTAGCAACGTCCAGCAGCACAAATGAACAAGGTGGTATCACCTTGATTGATAACGACCTCATTGAGGTTAAACACCTTGTACTCCCCGCCATTTATTCTCAACTCCCCCTTGGATGAGCTGCTTTCCCAGAGAATGAACAAGGTGGTATCACCGAAACTGATGAGGACGCCAATGGCACAGAAAACATACAGCGATCGTTCTCTAACTTTGAGGCTGATCTTCTGCAGTTAGAAGGTGTCTTGCTGAGAGCACGTTCAGACACACACACTCGTGGGAGGCAACAGGCGCTGCAGTGCGCCAGCAGACGTGCGTGTCTTGTGAAGGAAAGAGCTTACTTACAGAGCTATCGCCACGAGGCAGAGGGCTCGTCCGGGATTTGAACCCGGGACCTCTCGCACCCTAAGCGAGAATCATACCCCTAGACCAACGAGCCACAGCGAGGGCTTCCTGGTCGAGAGAAAGACTCCAGTGAAGACATCCACAGAGACACCAGACAGAGAAAAGTAGAGGGTCCACCTTTTGTTACATTGGTGCAGCTTTGCCAACCCGCTTCCAATCTTTGTGCCAAATTGCAAATAACGACCATCAGGTGCTCTCAGCTGTTTAACCAGGGCTCGTCCGGGATTTGAACCCGGGACCTCTCGCACCCAAAGCGAGAATCATACCCCTAGACCAACGAGCCATTGGAACTTGAGCTCCTGACAGGCTGCTGTCTCAAACAGAGCAGTTGGGGAATTGAAACACACATTTAACACATGCAGGGCTCAACCCAGGGGGGGCTTATGTCTCAGGTCAGACATCGATCAGTATATTCTGGATGGGAGCCGTTTACGCGTTCAAATGTGGCCCCATGGACAACTCCAACGACAATCGTTTACACCTGGCTTCAGGCGACTTCAACGGCTGCCGAAACAACGTCCAGCAGCACAAATGAACAAGGTGGTATCAACGATCGATAACGATCCCCTTGTACTCCGTGCCAGTCATTTAGAACTCCCCCTTGGAGGAGACTTTAAAAGCGTTCAAGTGTCTATAAGCAAGGACACTTGCCTGAGGCGTGACCATCCATGACCTGGATGAGTAATAAACTTGACAAACATTTTACACGTGACGATCGCACACCAAGTGTCCATCTGACCATGGCGCTTTAGATGGCGATCTTCAAAAACAATTGGCCAGTACAGAACAAGTTGAATAGCCTGTTGAGCAACCTAGAGACAGGGTTTCTTGGGCAAGGAGGAGAGACTGTAGCTGTGGCAGGTATGGCAAAGACACACCTTTGGAACTATTGTGAAAGGCAGACAGCTGTGAAGCTGTTGGGTAGGGCTCGTCCGGGATTTGACCCCGGGACCTCTCGCACCCTAAGCGAGAATCATACCCCTAGACCAACGAGCCCTGCAGATGGGGTCTCTGTGGCTTACATCGCATTACAGAAACAGGGTAGTCTTTCAGGAATATCAATGTGTATTTTCAGGATTGGATTCGTTTACACTTTGAAATTTTGCCTTATCTACGACCCTAACGACCATCATTTACACTTGGCTTCAGGCGACCACAACGGCTGCTTTACAATAGAACGAACAAGGTCGCATCACCGAAATTGAAAATGACTACGGCTCAGGTCAAGACGCGGTGCCTTACCACTGTCTCTGTCCAGGACATCGATCAGTATATTCTGGATGGGCGTCATTTACACATTCAAATGTGGCCTCGTCGACAACTCTAACGACAATCGTTTACACCTGGATTCAGGCGACTTCGACGGCTGCCTAGCAACGTCCAGCAGCACAAATGAACAAGGTGGTATCACCTTGATTGATAACGACCTCATTGAGGTTAAACACCTTGTACTCCCCGCCATTTATTCTCAACTCCCCCTTGGATGAGCTGCTTTCCCAGAGAATGAACAAGGTGGTATCACCGAAACTGATGAGGACGCCAATGGCACAGAAAACATACAGCGATCGTTCTCTAACTTTGAGGCTGATCTTCTGCAGTTAGAAGGTGTCTTGCTGAGAGCACGTTCAGACACACACACTTGTGGGAGGCAACAGGCGCTGCAGTGCGCCAGCAGACGTGCGTGTCTTGTGAAGGAAAGAGCTTACTTACAGAGCTATCGCCACGAGGCAGAGGGCTCGTCTGGGATTTGAACCCGGGACGTCTCGCACCCTAAGCGAGAATCATACCCCTAGACCAACGAGCCACAGCGAGGGCTTCCTGGTCGAGAGAAAGACTCCAGTGAAGACATCCACAGAGACACCAGACAGAGAAAAGTAGAGGGTCCACCTTTTGTTACATTGGTGCAGCTTTGCCAACCCGCTTCCAATATTTGTGCCAAATTGCAAATAACGACCATCAGGTGCTCTCAGCTGTTTAACCAGGGCTCGTCGGGGATTTGAACCCGGGACCTCTCGCACCCAAAGCGAGAATCATACCCCTAGACCAACGAGCCATTGGAACTTGAGCTCCTGACAGGCTGCTGTCTCAAACAGAGCAGTTGGGGAATTGAAACACACATTTAACACATGCAGGGCTCAACCCAGGGGGGGCTTATGTCTCAGGTCAGACATCGATCAGTATATTCTGGATGGGAGCCGTTTACGCGTTCAAATGTGGCCCCATGGACAACTCCAACGACAATCGTTTACACCTGGCTTCAGGCGACTTCAACGGCTGCCGAAACAACGTCCAGCAGCACAAATGAACAAGGTGGTATCAACGATCGATAACGATCCCCTTGTACTCCGTGCCAGTCATTTAGAACTCCCCCTTGGAGGAGACTCTAAAAGCGTTCAAGTGTCTATAAGCAAGGACACTTGCCTGAGGCGTGACCATCCATGACCTGGATGAGTAATAAACTTGACAAACATTTTACACGTGACGATCGCACACCAAGTGTCCATCTGACCATGGCGCTTTAGATGGCGATCTTCAAAAACAATTGGCCAGTACAGAACAAGTTGAATAGCCTGTTGAGCAACCTAGAGACAGGGTTTCTTGGGCTAGGAGGAGAGACTGTAGCTGTGGCAGGTATGGCAAAGACACACCTTTGGAACTATTGTGAAAGGCAGACAGCTGTGAAGCTGTTGGGTAGGGCTCGTCCGGGATTTGAACCCGGGACCTCTCGCACCCTAAGCGAGAATCATACCCCTAGACCAACGAGCCTTGCAGATGGGGTCTCTGTGGCTTACATCGGCTTACAGAAACAGGGTAGTCTTTCAGGAATATCAATGTGTATTTTCAGGATTGGATTCGTTTACACTTTGAAATTTTGCCTTATCTACGACCCTAACGACCATCGTTCACACTTGGCTTCAGGCGACCACAACGGCTGCTTTACAATAGAACGAACAAGGTCGCATTACCGAAATTGAAAATGACGCCATCGGCACAGCAGATTGACATGCAGCGATCGTGCGCTAACTTTTAAGCTGATCTTCGGGAGTTAGAAGGTGTTTTGTTGAGAGCGCGTTCAGGAGCAAACACTTTTGGGAAGGAACATGTATCGCAGTGCTCTGGCAGATTTGTGTAGGAAAGAGCTTACTTTACAGAGCTGTTGAGGCTGAGGGCTCGTCCGGGATTTGAACCCGGGACCTCTCGCACCCGAAGCGAGAATCATACCCCTAGACCAACGAGCCACAGCGAGGGCTTCCTGCTAGAGGAAAAGAGTCCAGTGAAACACAGAGACAGAGAAAAGTGGAGGGCACCCTTTTTGTCACAGTTGGTGCAGCGGCGCAAGCAGTGCCGCCCCGCTTCCTATCTTGGTGCTGAGCTGCAAACATAGATCTGCGGCTGACCTCAGCTGTTCAACGAGGGCTCGTCCGGGATTTGAACCCGGGACCTCTCGCACCCAAAGCGAGAATCATACCCCTAGACCAACGAGCCATCGAAAAACTACCACCTCACAGGTTGCTATCTCAAACAGGAGCACTAGAACGTATGCAGACAGCAATGCAAAGTCTTGTGCATTGGGGAACTGAAACATACACTAAACACATGCATGGCTCAACACAGGGGGGCCTACGGCTCAGGTCAAGACGCGGTGCCTTACCACTGTCTCTGTCCAGGACATCGATCAGTATATTCTGGATGGGCGTCATTTACACATTCAAATGTGGCCTCGTCGACAACTCTAACGACAATCGTTTACACCTGGATTCAGGCGACTTCGACGGCTGCCTAGCAACGTCCAGCAGCACAAATGAACAAGGTGGTATCACCTTGATTGATAACGACCTCATTGAGGTTAAACACCTTGTACTCCCCGCCATTTATTCTCAACTCCCCCTTGGATGAGCTGCTTTCCCAGAGAATGAACAAGGTGGTATCACCGAAACTGATGAGGACGCCAATGGCACAGAAAACATACAGCAGTCGTTCTCTAACTTTGAGGCTGATCTTCTGCAGTTAGAAGGTGTCTTGCTGAGAGCACGTTCAGACACACACACTTGTGGGAGGCAACAGGCGCTGCACTGCGCCAGCAGACGTGCGTGTCTTGTGAAGGAAAGAGCTTACTTACAGAGCTATCGCCACGAGGCAGAGGGCTCGTCCGGGATTTGAACCCGGGACCTCTCGCACCCTAAGCGAGAATCATACCCCTAGACCAACGAGCCACAGCGAGGGCTTCCTGGTCGAGAGAAAGACTCCAGTGAAGACATCCACAGAGACACCAGACAGAGAAAAGTAGAGGGTCCACCTTTTGTTACATTGGTGCAGCTTTGCCAACCCGCTTCCAATCTTTGTGCCAAATTGCAAATAACGACCATCAGGTGCTCTCAGCTGTTTAACCAGGGCTCGTCCGGGATTTGAACCCGGGACCTCTCGCACCCAAAGCGAGAATCATACCCCTAGACCAACGAGCCATTCGAACTTGAGCTCCTGACAGGCTGCTGTCTCAAACAGAGCAGTTGGGGAATTGAAACACACATTTAACACATGCAGGGCTCAACCCAGGGGGGGCTTATGCCTCAGGTCAGACATCGATCAGTATATTCTGGATGGGAGCCGTTTACGCATTCAAATGTGGCCCCATGGACAACTCCAACGACAATCGTTTACACCTGGCTTCAGGCGACTTCAACGGCTGCCGAAACAACGTCCAGCAGCACAAATGAACAAGGTGGTATCAACGATCGATAACGATCCCCTTGTACTCCGTGCCAGTCATTTAGAACTCCCCCTTGGAGGAGACTTTAAAAGCGTTCAAGTGTCTATAAGCAAGGACACTTGCCTGAGGCGTGACCATCCATGACCTGGATGAGTAATAAACTTGACAAACATTTTACACGTGACGATCGCACACCAAGTGTCCATCTGACCATGGCGCTTTAGATGGCGATCTTCAAAAACAATTGGCCAGTACAGAACAAGTTGAATTGCCTGTTGAGCAACCTAGAGACAGGGTTTCTTGGGCAAGGAGGAGAGACTGTAGCTGTGGCAGGTATGGCAAAGACACACCTTTGGAACTATTGTGAAAGGCAGACAGCTGTCAAGCTGTTGGGTAGGGCTCGTCCGGGATTTGAACCCGGGACCTCTCGCACCCTAAGCGAGAATCATACCCCTAGACCAACGAGCCCTGCAGATGGGGTCTCTGTGGCTTACATCGCCTTACAGAAACAGGGTAGTCTTTCAGGAATATCAATGTGTATTTTCAGGATTGGATTCGTTTACACTTTGAAATTTTGCCTTATCTACGACCCTAACGACCATCGTTTACACTTGGCTTCAGGCGACCACAACGGCTGCTTTACAATAGAACGAACAAGGTCGCGTCACCGAAATTGAAAATGACGCCATCGGCACAGCAGATTGACATGCAGCGATCGTGCGCTAACTTTTAAGCTGATCTTCGGGAGTTAGAAGGTGTTTTTTTGAGAGCGCGTTCAGGAGCAAACACTTTTGGGAAGGAACATGTATCGCAGTGCTCTGGCAGATTTGTGTCTTGTGTAGGAAAGAGCTTACCTTACAGAGCTGTTAAGCTGAGGGCTCGTCCGGGATTTGAACCCGGGACCTCTCGCACCCGAAGCGAGAATCATACCCCTAGACCAACGAGCCACAGCGAGGGCTTCCTGCTAGAGGAAAAGAGTCCAGTGAATCACAGAGACAGAGAAAAGTGGAGGGCACCCTTTTTGTCACATTGGTGCAGCGGCGCAAGCAGTGCCGCCCCGCTTCCTATCTTGGTGCTGAGCTGCAAACATAGATCTGCGGCTGACCTCAGCTGTTCAACGAGGGCTCGTCCGGGATTTGAACCCGGGACCTCTCGCACCCAAAGCGAGAATCATACCCCTAGACCAACGAGCCATCGAAAAACGACCACCTCACAGGTTGCTATCTCAAACAGGAGCACTAGAACGTATGCAGACAGCAATGCAAAGTCTTGTGCATTGGGGAACTGAAACATACACTAAACACATGCATGGCTCAACACAGGGGGGCCTACGGCTCAGGTCAAGACGCGGTGCCTTACCACTGTCTCTGTCCAGGACATCGATCAGTATATTCTGGATGGGCGTCATTTACACATTCAAATGTGGCCTCGTCGACAACTCTAACGACAATCGTTTACACCTGGATTCAGGCGACTTCGACGGCTGCCTAGCAACGTCCAGCAGCACAAATGAACAAGGTGGTATCACCTTGATTGATAACGACCTCATTGAGGTTAAACACCTTGTACTCCCCGCCATTTATTCTCAACTCCCCCTTGGATGAGCTGCTTTCCCAGAGAATGAACAAGGTGGTATCACCGAAACTGATGAGGACGCCAATGGCACAGAAAACATACAGCGATCGTTCTCTAACTTTGAGGCTGATCTTCTGCAGTTAGAAGGTGTCTTGCTGAGAGCACGTTCAGACACACACACTTGTGGGAGGCAACAGGCGCTGCAGTGCGCCAGCAGACGTGCGTGTCTTGTGAAGGAAAGAGCTTACTTACAGAGCTATCGCCACGAGGCAGAGGGCTCGTCCGGGATTTGAACCCGGGACCTCTCGCACCCTAAGCGAGAATCATACCCCTAGACCAACGAGCCACAGCGAGTGCTTCCTGGTCGAGAGAAAGACTCCAGTGAAGACATCCACAGAGACACCAGACAGAGAAAAGTAGAGGGTCCACCTTTTGTTACATTGGTGCAGCTTTGCCAACCCGCTTCCAATCTTTGTGCCAAATTGCAAATAACGACCATCAGGTGCTCTCAGCTGTTTAACCAGGGCTCGTCCGGGATTTGAACCCGGGACCTCTCGCACCCAAAGCGAGAATCATACCCCTAGACCAACGAGCCATTGGAACTTGAGCTCCTGACAGGCTGCTGTCTCAAACAGAGCAGTTGGGGAATTGAAACACACATTTAACACATGCAGGGCTCAACCCAGGGGGGGCTTATGCCTCAGGTCAGACATCGATCAGTATATTCTGGATGGGAGCCGTTTACGCATTCAAATGTGGCCCCATGGACAACTCCAACGACAATCGTTTACACCTGGCTTCAGGCGACTTCAACGGCTGCCGAAACAACGTCCAGCAGCACAAATGAACAAGGTGGTATCAACGATCGATAACGATCCCCTTGTACTCCGTGCCAGTCATTTAGAACTCCCCCTTGGAGGAGACTTTAAAAGCGTTCAAGTGTCTATAAGCAAGGACACTTGCCTGAGGCGTGACCATCCATGACCTGGATGAGTAATAAACTTGACAAACATTTTACACGTGACGATCGCACACCAAGTGTCCATCTGACCATGGCGCTTTAGATGGCGATCTTCAAAAACAATTGGCCAGTACAGAACAAGTTGAATAGCCTGTTGAGCAACCTAGAGACAGGGTTTCTTGGGCAAGGAGGAGAGACTGTAGCTGTGGCAGGTATGGCAAAGACACACCTTTGGAACTATTGTGAAAGGCAGACAGCTGTGAAGCTGTTGGGTAGGGCTCGTCCGGGATTTGAACCCGGGACCTCTCGCACCCTAAGCGAGAATCATACCCCTAGACCAACGAGCCCTGCAGATGGGGTCTCTGTGGCTTACATCGCATTACAGAAACAGGGTAGTCTTTCAGGAATATCAATGTGTATTTTCAGGATTGGATTCGTTTACACTTTGAAATTTTGCCTTATCTACGACCCTAACGACCATCATTTACACTTGGCTTCAGGCGACCACAACGGCTGCTTTACAATAGAACGAACAAGGTCGCATCACCGAAATTGAAAATGACTACGGCTCAGGTCAAGACGCGGTGCCTTACCACTGTCTCTGTCCAGGACATCGATCAGTATATTCTGGATGGGCGTCATTTACACATTCAAATGTGGCCTCGTCGACAACTCTAACGACAATTGTTTACACCTGGATTCAGGCGACTTCGACGGCTGCCTAGCAACGTCCAGCAGCACAAATGAACAAGGTGGTATCACCTTGATTGATAACGACCTCATTGAGGTTAAACACCTTGTACTCCCCGCCATTTATTCTCAACTCCCCCTTGGATGAGCTACTTTCCCAGAGAATGAACAAGGTGGTATAACCGAAACTGATGAGGACGCCAATGGCACAGAAAACATACAGCGATCGTTCTCTAACTTTGAGGCTGATCTTCTGCAGTTAGAAGGTGTCTTGCTGAGAGCACATTCAGACACACACACTTGTGGGAGGCAACAGGCGCTGCAGTGCGCCAGCAGACGTGCATGTCTTGTGAAGGAAAGAGCTTACTTACAGAGCTATCGCCACGAGGCAGAGGGCTCGTCCAGGGATTTGAACCCGGGACCTCTCGCACCCTAAGCGAGAATCATACCCCTAGACCAACGAGCCACAGCGAGTGCTTCCTGGTCGAGAGAAAGACTCCAGTGAAGACATCCACAGAGACACCAGACAGAGAAAAGTAGAGGGTCCACCTTTTGTTACATTGGTGCAGCTTTGCCAACCCGCTTCCAATCTTTGTGCCAAATTGCAAATAACGACCATCAGGTGCTCTCAGCTGTTTAACCAGGGCTCGTCCGGGATTTGAACCCGGGACCTCTCGCACCCAAAGCGAGAATCATACCCCTAGACCAACGAGCCATTGGAACTTGAGCTCCTGACAGGCTGCTGTCTCAAACAGAGCAGTTGGGGAATTGAAACACACATTTAACACATGCAGGGCTCAACCCAGGGGGGGCTTATGCCTCAGGTCAGACATCGATCAGTATATTCTGGATGGGAGCCGTTTACGCATTCAAATGTGGCCCCATGGACAACTCCAACGACAATCGTTTACACCTGGCTTCAGGCGACTTCAACGGCTGCCGAAACAACGTCCAGCAGCACAAATGAACAAGGTGGTATCAACGATCGATAACGATCCCCTTGTACTCCGTGCCAGTCATTTAGAACTCCCCCTTGGAGGAGACTTTAAAAGCGTTCAAGTGTCTATAAGCAAGGACACTTGCCTGAGGCGTGACCATCCATGACCTGGATGAGTAATAAACTTGACAAACATTTTACACGTGACGATCGCACACCAAGTGTCCATCTGACCATGGCGCTTTAGATGGCGATCTTCAAAAACAATTGGCCAGTACAGAACAAGTTGAATAGCCTGTTGAGCAACCTAGAGACAGGGTTTCTTGGGCAAGGAGGAGAGACTGTAGCTGTGGCAGGTATGGCAAAGACACACCTTTGGAACTATTGTGAAAGGCAGACAGCTGTGAAGCTGTTGGGTAGGGCTCGTCCGGGATTTGAACCCGGGACCTCTCGCACCCTAAGCGAGAATCATACCCCTAGACCAACGAGCCCTGCAGATGGGGTCTCTGTGGCTTACATCGCCTTACAGAAACAGGGTAGTCTTTCAGGAATATCAATGTGTATTTTCAGGATTGGATTCGTTTACACTTTGAAATTTTGCCTTATCTACGACCCTAACGACCATCGTTTACACTTGGCTTCAGGCGACCACAACGGCTGCTTTACAATAGAACGAACAAGGTCGCATCACCGAAATTGAAAATGACGCCATCGGCACAGCAGATTGACATGCAGCGATCGTGCGCTAACTTTTAAGCTGATCTTCGGGAGTTAGAAGGTGTTTTGTTGAGAGCGCGTTCAGGAGCAAACACTTTTGGGAAGGAACATGTATCGCAGTGCTCTGGCAGATTTGTGTCTTGTGTAGGAAAGAGTTCACTTTACAGAGCTGTTGAGGCTGAGGGCTCGTCCGGGATTTGAACCCGGGACCTCTCGCACCCGAAGCGAGAATCATACCCCTAGACCAACGAGCCACAGCGAGGGCTTCCTGCTAGAGGAAAAGAGTCCAGTGAATCACAGAGACAGAGAAAAGTGGAGGGCACCCTTTTTGTCACATTGGTGTAGCGGCGCAAGCAGTGCCGCCCCGCTTCCTATCTTGGTGCTGAGCTGCAAACATAGATCTGCAGCTGACCTCAGCTGTTCAACGAAGGCTCGTCCGGGATTTGAACCCGGGATCTCTCGCACCCAAAGCGAGAATCATACCCCTAGACCAACGAGCCATCGAAAAAAGACCACCTCACAGGTTGCTATCTCAAACAGGAGCACTAGAACGTATGCAGACAGCAATGCAAAGTCTTGTGCATTGGGGAACTGAAACATACACTAAACACATGCATGGCTCAACACAGGGGGGCCTACGGCTCAGGTCAAGACGCGGTGCCTTACCACTGTCTCTGTCCAGGACATCGATCAGTATATTCTGGATGGGCGTCATTTACACATTCAAATGTGGCCTCGTCGACAACTCTAACGACAATCGTTTACACCTGGATTCAGGCGACTTCGACGGCTGCCTAGCAACGTCCAGCAGCACAAATGAACAAGGTGGTATCACCTTGATTGATAACGACCTCATTGAGGTTAAACACCTTGTACTCCCCGCCATTTATTCTCAACTCCCCCTTGGATGAGCTGCTTTCCCAGAGAATGAACAAGGTGGTATCACCGAAACTGATGAGGACGCCAATGGCACAGAAAACATACAGCGATTGTTCTCTAACTTTGAGGCTGATCTTCTGCAGTTAGAAGGTGTCTTGCTGAGAGCACGTTCAGACACACACACTTGTGGGAGGCAACAGGCGCTGCAGTGCGCCAGCAGACGTGCGTGTCTTGTGAAGGAAAGAGCTTACTTACAGAGCTATCGCCACCAGGCAGAGGGCTCGTCCGGGATTTGAACCCGGGACCTCTCGCACCCTAAGCGAGAATCATACCCCTAGACCAACGAGCCACAGCGAGTTCCTGGTCGAGAGAAAGACTCCAGTGAAGACATCCACAGAGACACCAGACAGAGAAAAGTAGAGGGTCCACCTTTTGTTACATTGGTGCAGCTTTGCCAACCCGCTTCCAATCTTTGTGCCAAATTGCAAATAACGACCATCAGGTGCTCTCAGCTGTTTAACCAGGGCTCGTCGGGGATTTGAACCCGGGACCTCTCGCACCCAAAGCGAGAATCATACCCCTAGACCAACGAGCCATTGGAACTTGAGCTCCTGACAGGCTGCTGTGTCAAACAGAGCAGTTGGGGAATTGAAACACACATTTAACACATGCAGGGCTCAACCCAGGGGGGGCTTATGCCTCAGGTCAGACATCGATCAGTATATTCTGGATGGGAGCCGTTTACGCATTCAAATGTGGCCCCATGGACAACTCCAACGACAATCGTTTACACCTGGCTTCAGGCGACTTCAACGGCTGCCGAAACAACGTCCAGCAGCACAAATGAACAAGGTGGTATCAACGATCGATAACGATCCCCTTGTACTCCGTGCCAGTCATTTAGAACTCCCCCTTGGAGGAGACTTTAAAAGCGTTCAAGTGTCTATAAGCAAGGACACTTGCCTGAGGCGTGACCATCCATGACCTGGATGAGTAATAAACTTGACAAACATTTTACACGTGACGATCGCACACCAAGTGTCCATCTGACCATGGCGCTTTAGATGGCGATCTTCAAAAACAATTGGCCAGTACAGAACAAGTTGAATTGCCTGTTGAGCAACCTAGAGACAGGGTTTCTTGGGCAAGGAGGAGAGACTGTAGCTGTGGCAGGTATGGCAAAGACACACCTTTGGAACTATTGTGAAAGGCAGACAGCTGTGAAGCTGTTGGGTAGGGCTTGTCCGGGATTTGAACCCGGGACCTCTTGCACCCTAAGCGAGAATCATACCCCTAGACTAACGAGCCCTGCAGATGGGGTCTCTGTGGCTTACATCGCATTACAGAAACAGGGTAGTCTTTCAGGAATATCAATGTGTATTTTCAGGATTGGATTCGTTTACACTTTGAAATTTTGCCTTATCTACGACCCTAACGACCATCGTTTACACTTGGCTTCAGGCGACCACAACGGCTGCTTTACAATAGAACGAACAAGGTCGCATCACCGAAACTGAAAATGACGCCATCGGCACAGCAGATTGACATGCAGCGATCGTGCGCTAACTTTTAAGCTGATCTTCGGGAGTTAGAAGGTGTTTTGTTGAGAGCGCGTTCAGGAGCAAACACTTTTGGGAAGGAACATGTATCGCAGTGCTCTGGCAGATTTGTGTCTTGTGTAGGAAAGAGCTCACTTTACAGAGCTGTTGAGGCTGAGGGCTCGTCCGGGATTTGAACCCGGGACCTCTCGCACCCGAAGCGAGAATCATACCCCTAGACCAACGAGCCATTGGAACTTGAGCTCCTCACAGGCTGCTGTCTCAAACAGAGCAGTTGGGGAATTGAAACACACATTTAACACATGCAGGGCTCAACCCAGGGGGGGCTTATGCCTCAGGTCAGACATCGATCAGTATATTCTGGATGGGAGCCGTTTACGCATTCAAATGTGGCCCCATGGACAACTCCAACGACAATCGTTTACACCTGGCTTCAGGCGACTTCAACGGCTGCCGAAACAACGTCCAGCAGCACAAATGAACAAGGTGGTATCAACGATCGATAACGATCCCCTTGTACTCCGTGCCAGTCATTTAGAACTCCCCCTTGGAGGAGACTTTAAAAGCGTTCAAGTGTCTATACCTGGATGAGTAATAAACTTGACAAACATTTTACACGTGACGATCGCACACCAAGTGTCCATCTGACCATGGCGCTTTAGATGGCGATCTTCAAAAACAATTGGCCAGTACAGAACAAGTTGAATTGCCTGTTGAGCAACCTAGAGACAGGGTTTCTTGGGCAAGGAGGAGAGACTGTAGCTGTGGCAGTTATGGCAAAGACACACCTTTGGGACTATTGTGAAAGGCAGACAGCTGTGAAGCTGTTGGGTAGGGCTCTTCCGGGATTTGAACCCGGGACCTCTCGCACCCTAAGCGAGAATCATACCCCTAGACCAACGAGCCACAGCGAGGGCTTCCTGGTCGAGAGAAAGACTCCAGTGAAGACATCCACAGAGACACCAGACAGAGAAAAGTAGAGGGTCCACCTTTTGTTACATTGGTGCAGCTTTGCCAACCCGCTTCCAATCTTTGTGCCAAATTGCAAATAACGACCTTCAGGTGCTCTCAGCTGTTTAACCAGGGCTCGTCGGGGATTTGAACCCGGGACCTCTCGCACCCAAAGCGAGAATCATACCCCTAGACCAACGAGCCATTGGAACTTGAGCTCCTGACAGGCTGCTGTCTCAAACAGAGCAGTTGGGGAATTGAAACACACATTTAACACATGCAGGGCTCAACCCAGGGGGGGCTTATGTCTCAGGTCAGACATCGATCAGTATATTCTGGATGGGAGCCGTTTACGCGTTCAAATGTGGCCCCATGGACAACTCCAACGACAATCGTTTACACCTGGCTTCAGGCGACTTCAACGGCTGCCGAAACAACGTCCAGCAGCACAAATGAACAAGGTGGTATCAACGATCGATAACGATCCCCTTGTACTCCGTGCCAGTCATTTAGAACTCCCCCTTGGAGGAGACTTTAAAAGCGTTCAAGTGTCTATAAGCAAGGACACTTGCCTGAGGCGTGACCATCCATGACCTGGATGAGTAATAAACTTGACAAACATTTTACACGTGACGATCGCACACCAAGTGTCCATCTGACCATGGCGCTTTAGATGGCGATCTTCAAAAACAATTGGCCAGTACAGAACAAGTTGAATAGCCTGTTGAGCAACCTAGAGACAGGGTTTCTTGGGCAAGGAGGAGAGACTGTAGCTGTGGCAGGTATGGCAAAGACACACCTTTGGAACTATTGTGAAAGGCAGACAGCTGTGAAGCTGTTGGGTAGGGCTCGTCCGGGATTTGAACCCGGGACCTCTCGCACCCTAAGCGAGAATCATACCCCTAGACCAACGAGCCTTGCAGATGGGGTCTCTGTTCCTTACATCGGCTTACAGAAACAGGGTAGTCTTTCAGGAATATCAATGTGTATTTTCAGGATTGGATTCGTTTACACTTTGAAATTTTGCCTTATCTACGACCCTAACGACCATCATTCACACTTGGCTTCAGGCGACCACAACGGCTGCTTTACAATAGAACGAACAAGGTCGCATCACCGAAATTGAAAATGACGCCATCGGCACAGCAGATTGACATGCAGCGATCGTGCGCTAACTTTTAAGCTGATCTTCGGGAGTTAGAAGGTGTTTTGTTGAGAGCGCGTTCAGGAGCAAACACTTTTGGGAAGGAACATGTATCGCAGTGCTCTGGCAGATTTGTGTCTTGTGTAGGAAAGAGTTCACTTTACAGAGCTGTTGAGGCTGAGGGCTCGTCCGGGATTTGAACCCGGGACCTCTCGCACCCGAAGCGAGAATCATACCCCTAGACCAACGAGCCACAGCGAGGGCTTCCTGCTAGAGGAAAAGAGTCCAGTGAATCACAGAGACAGAGAAAAGTGGAGGGCATCCTTTTTGTCACATTGGTGCAGCGGCGCAAGCAGTGCCGCCCCGCTTCCTATCTTGGTGCTGAGCTGCAAACATAGATCTGCAGCTGACCTCAGCTGTTCAACGAGGGCTCGTCCGGGATTTGAACCCGGGATATCTCGCACCCAAAGCGAGAATCATACCCCTAGACCAACGAGCCATCGAAAAACGACCACCTCACAGGTTGCTATCTCAAACAGGAGCACTAGAACGTATGCAGACAGCAATGCAAAGTCTTGTGCATTGGGGAACTGAAACATACACTAAACACATGCATGGCTCAACACAGGGGGGCCTACGGCTCAGGTCAAGACGCGGTTCCTTACCACTGTCTCTGTCCAGGACATCGATCAGTATATTCTGGATGGGCGTCATTTACACATTCAAATGTGGCCTCGTCGACAACTCTAACGACAATCGTTTACACCTGGATTCAGGCGACTTCGACGGCTGCCTAGCAACGTCCAGCAGCACAAATGAACAAGGTGGTATCACCTTGATTGATAACGACCTCATTGAGGTTAAACACCTTGTACTCCCCGCCATTTATTCTCAACTCCCCCTTGGATGAGCTGCTTTCCCAGAGAATGAACAAGGTGGTATCACCGAAACTGATGAGGACGCCAATGGCACAGAAAACATACAGCGATCGTTCTCTAACTTTGAGGCTGATCTTCTGCAGTTAGAAGGTGTCTTGCTGAGAGCACGTTCAGACACACACACTTGTGGGAGGCAACAGGCGCTGCAGTGCGCCAGCAGACGTGCGTGTCTTGTGAAGGAAAGAGCTTACTTACAGAGCTATCGCCACGAGGCAGAGGGCTCGTCCGCGATTTGAACCCGGGACCTCTCGCACCCTAAGCGAGAATCATACCCCTAGACCAACGAGCCACAGCGAGGGCTTCCTGGTCGAGAGAAAGACTCCAGTGAAGACATCCACGGAGACACCAGACAGAGAAAAGTAGAGGGTCCACCTTTTGTTACATTGGTGCAGCTTTGCCAACCCGCTTCCAATCTTTGTGCCAAATTGCAAATAACGACCATCAGGTGCTCTCAGCTGTTTAACCAGGGCTCGTCGGGGATTTGAACCCGGGACCTCTCGCACCCAAAGCAAGAATCATACCCCTAGACCAACGAGCCATTGGAACTTGAGCTCCTGACAGGCTGCTGTCTCAAACAGAGCAGTTGGGGAATTGAAACACACATTTAACACATGCAGGGCTCAACCCAGGGGGGGCTTATGCCTCAGGTCAGACATCGATCAGTATATTCTGGATGGGAGCCGTTTACGCATTCAAATGTGGCCCCATGGACAACTCCAACGACAATCGTTTACACCTGGCTTCAGGCGACTTCAACGGCTGCCGAAACAACGTCCAGCAGCACAAATGAACAAGGTGGTATCAACGATCGATAACGATCCCCTTGTACTCCGTGCCAGTCATTTAGAACTCCCCCTTGGAGGAGACTTTAAAAGCGTTCAAGTGTCTATACCTGGATGAGTAATAAACTTGACAAACATTTTACACGTGACGATCGCACACCAAGTGTCCATCTGACCATGGCGCTTTAGATGGCGATCTTCAAAAACAATTGGCCAGTACAGAACAAGTTGAATTGCCTGTTGAGCAACCTAGAGACAGGGTTTCTTGGGCAAGGAGGAGAGACTGTAGCTGTGGCAGGTATGGCAAAGACACACCTTTGGAACTATTGTGAAAGGCAGACAGCTGTGAAGCTGTTGGGTAGGGCTTGTCCGGGATTTGAACCCGGGACCTCTCGCACCCTAAGCGAGAATCATACCCCTAGACCAACGAGCCACAGCGAGGGCTTCCTGGTCGAGAGAAAGACTCCAGTGAAGACATCCACAGAGACACCAGACAGAGAAAAGTAGAGGGTCCACCTTTTGTTACATTGGTGCAGCTTTGCCAACCCGCTTCCAATCTTTGTGCCAAATTGCAAATAACGACCATCAGGTGCTCTCAGCTGTTTAACCAGGGCTCGTCGGGGATTTGAACCCGGGACCTCTCGCACCCAAAGCGAGAATCATACCCCTAGACCAACGAGCCATTGGAACTTGAGCTCCTGACAGGCTGCTGTCTCAAACAGAGCAGTTGGGGAATTGAAACACACATTTAACACATGCAGGGCTCAACCCAGGGGGGGCTTATGTCTCAGGTCAGACATCGATCAGTATATTCTGGATGGGAGCCGTTTACGCGTTCAAATGTGGCCCCATGGACAACTCCAACGACAATCGTTTACACCTGGCTTCAGGCGACTTCAACGGCTGCCGAAACAACGTCCAGCAGCACAAATGAACAAGGTGGTATCAACGATCGATAACGATCCCCTTGTACTCCGTGCCAGTCATTTAGAACTCCCCCTTGGAGGAGACTCTAAAAGCGTTCAAGTGTCTATAAGCAAGGACACTTGCCTGAGGCGTGACCATCCATGACCTGGATGAGTAATAAACTTGACAAACATTTTACACGTGACGATCGCACACCAAGTGTCCATCTGACCATGGCGCTTTAGATGGCGATCTTCAAAAACAATTGGCCAGTACAGAACAAGTTGAATAGCCTGTTGAGCAACCTAGAGACAGGGTTTCTTGGGCAAGGAGGAGAGACTGTAGCTGTGGCAGGTATGGCAAAGACACACCTTTGGAACTATTGTGAAAGGCAGACAGCTGTGAAGCTGTTGGGTAGGGCTCGTCCGGGATTTGAACCCGGGACCTCTCGCACCCTAAGCGAGAATCATACCCCTAGACCAACGAGCCTTGCAGATGGGGTCTCTGTGGCTTACATCGGCTTACAGAAACAGGGTAGTCTTTCAGGAATATCAATGTGTATTTTCAGGATTGGATTCGTTTACACTTTGAAATTTTGCCTTATCTACGACCCTAACGACCATCATTTACACTTGGCTTCAGGCGACCACAACGGCTGCTTTACAATAGAACGAACAAGGTCGCATCACCGAAATTGAAAATGACGCCATGGGCACAGCAGATTGACATGCAGCGATCGTGCGCTAACTTTTAAGCTGATCTTCGGGAGTTAGAAGGTGTTTTGTTGAGAGCGCGTTCAGGAGCAAACACTTTTGGGAAGGAACATGTATCGCAGTGCTCTGGCAGATTTGTGTCTTGTGTAGGAAAGAGTTCACTTTACAGAGCTGTTGAGGCTGAGGGCTCGTCCGGGATTTGAACCCGGGACCTCTCGCACCCGAAGCGAGAATCATACCCCTAGACCAACGAGCCATTGGAACTTGAGCTCCTGACAGGCTGCTGTGTCAAACAGAGCAGTTGGGGAATTGAAACACACATTTAACACATGCAGGGCTCAACCCAGGGGGGGCTTATGCCTCAGGTCAGACATCGATCAGTATATTCTGGATGGGAGCCGTTTACGCATTCAAATGTGGCCCCATGGACAACTCCAACGACAATCGTTTACACCTGGCTTCAGGCGACTTCAACGGCTGCCGAAACAACGTCCAGCAGCACAAATGAACAAGGTGGTATCAACGATCGATAACGATCCCCTTGTACTCCGTGCCAGTCATTTAGAACTCCCCCTTGGAGGAGACTTTAAAAGCGTTCAAGTGTCTATACCTGGATGAGTAATAAACTTGACAAACATTTTACACGTGACGATCGCACACCAAGTGTCCATCTGACCATGGCGCTTTAGATGGCGATCTTCAAAAACAATTGGCCAGTACAGAACAAGTTGAATTGCCTGTTGAGCAACCTAGAGACAGGGTTTCTTGGGCAAGGAGGAGAGACTGTAGCTGTGGCAGGTATGGCAAAGACACACCTTTGGAACTATTGTGAAAGGCAGACAGCTGTGAAGCTGTTGGGTAGGGCTTGTCCGGGATTTGAACCCGGGACCTCTCGCACCCTAGGCGAGAATCATACCCCTAGACCAACGAGCCACAGCTAGGGCTTCCTGGTCGAGAGAAAGACTCCAGTGAAGACATCCACAGAGACACCAGACAGAGAAAAGTAGAGGGTCCACCTTTTGTTACATTGGTGCAGCTTTGCCAACCCGCTTCCAATATTTGTGCCAAATTGCAAATAACGACCATCAGGTGCTCTCAGCTGTTTAACCAGGGCTCGTCCGGGATTTGAACCCGGGACCTCTCGCACCCAAAGCGAGAATCATACCCCTAGACCAACGAGCCATTGGAACTTGAGCTCCTGACAGGCTGCTGTCTCAAACAGAGCAGTTGGGGAATTGAAACACACATTTAACACATGCAGGGCTCAACCCAGGGGGGGCTTATGTCTCAGGTCAGACATCGATCAGTATATTCTGGATGGGAGCCGTTTACGCGTTCAAATGTGGCCCCATGGACAACTCCAACGACAATCGTTTACACCTGGCTTCAGGCGACTTCAACGGCTGCCGAAACAACGTCCAGCAGCACAAATGAACAAGGTGGTATCAACGATCGATAACGATCCCCTTGTACTCCGTGCCAGTCATTTAGAACTCCCCCTTGGAGGAGACTCTAAAAGCGTTCAAGTGTCTATAAGCAAGGACACTTGCCTGAGGCGTGACCATCCATGACCTGGATGAGTAATAAACTTGACAAACATTTTACACGTGACGATCGCACACCAAGTGTCCATCTGACCATGGCGCTTTAGATGGCGATCTTCAAAAACAATTGGCCAGTACAGAACAAGTTGAATAGCCTGTTGAGCAACCTAGAGACAGGGTTTCTTGGGCAAGGAGGAGAGACTGTAGCTGTGGCAGGTATGGCAAAGACACACCTTTGGAACTATTGTGAAAGGCAGACAGCTGTGAAGCTGTTGGGTAGGGCTCGTCCGGGATTTGAACCCGGGACCTCTCGCACCCTAAGCGAGAATCATACCCCTAGACCAACGAGCCTTGCAGATGGGGTCTCTGTGGCTTACATCGGCTTACAGAAACAGGGTAGTCTTTCAGGAATATCAATGTGTATTTTCAGGATTGGATTCGTTTACACTTTGAAATTTTGCCTTATCTACGACCCTAACGACCATCATTCACACTTGGCTTCAGGCGACCACAACGGCTGCTTTACAATAGAACGAACAAGGTCGCATTACCGAAATTGAAAATGACGCCATCGGCACAGCAGATTGACATGCAGCGATCGTGCGCTAACTTTTAAGCTGATCTTCGGGAGTTAGAAGGTGTTTTGTTGAGAGCGCGTTCAGGAGCAAACACTTTTGGGAAGGAACATGTATCGCAGTGCTCTGGCAGATTTGTGTCTTGTGTAGGAAAGAGTTCACTTTACAGAGCTGTTGAGGCTGAGGGCTCGTCCGGGATTTGAACCCGGGACCTCTCGCACCCGAAGCGAGAATCATACCCCTAGACCAACGAGCCACAGCGAGGGCTTCCTGCTAGAGGAAAAGAGTCCAGTGAATCACAGAGACAGAGAAAAGTGGAGGGCATCCTTTTTGTCACATTGGTGCAGCGGCGCAAGCAGTGCCGCCCCGCTTCCTATCTTGGTGCTGAGCTGCAAACATAGATCTGCAGCTGACCTCAGCTGTTCAACGAGGGCTCGTCCGGGATTTGAACCCGGGATATCTCGCACCCAAAGCGAGAATCATACCCCTAGACCAACGAGCCATCGAAAAACGACCACCTCACAGGTTGCTATCTCAAACAGGAGCACTAGAACGTATGCAGACAGCAATGCAAAGTCTTGTGCATTGGGGAACTGAAACATACACTAAACACATGCATGGCTCAACACAGGGGGGCCTACGGCTCAGGTCAAGACGCGGTTCCTTACCACTGTCTCTGTCCAGGACATCGATCAGTATATTCTGGATGGGCGTCATTTACACATTCAAATGTGGCCTCGTCGACAACTCTAACGACAATCGTTTACACCTGGATTCAGGCGACTTCGACGGCTGCCTAGCAACGTCCAGCAGCACAAATGAACAAGCTGGGATCACCTTGATTGATAACGACCTCATTGAGGTTAAACACCTTGTACTCCCCGCCATTTATTCTCAACTCCCCCTTGGATGAGCTGCTTTCCCAGAGAATGAACAAGGTGGTATCACCGAAACTGATGAGGACGCCAATGGCACAGAAAACATACAGCGATCGTTCTCTAACTTTGAGGCTGATCTTCTGCAGTTAGAAGGTGTCTTGCTGAGAGCACGTTCAGACACACACACTTGTGGGAGGCAACAGGCGCTGCAGTGCGCCAGCAGACGTGCGTGTCTTGTGAAGGAAAGAGCTTACTTACAGAGCTATCGCCACGAGGCAGAGGGCTCGTCCGGGATTTGAACCCGGGACCTCTCGCACCCTAAGCGAGAATCATACCCCTAGACCAACGAGCCACAGCTAGGGCTTCCTGGTCGAGAGAAAGACTCCAGTGAAGACATCCACAGAGACACCAGACAGAGAAAAGTAGAGGGTCCACCTTTTGTTACATTGGTGCAGCTTTGCCAACCCGCTTCCAATCTTTGTGCCAATTTGCAAATAACGACCATCAGGTGCTCTCAGCTGTTTAACCAGGGCTCGTCCGGGATTTGAACCCGGGACCTCTCGCACCCGAAGCGAGAATCATACCCCTAGACCAACGAGCCATTGGAACTTGAGCTCCTGACAGGCTGCTGTCTCAAACAGAGCAGTTGGGGAATTGAAACACACATTTAACACATGCAGGGCTCAACCCAGGGGGGGCTTATGCCTCAGGTCAGACATCGATCAGTATATTCTGGATGGGAGCCGTTTACGCATTCAAATGTGGCCCCATGGACAACTCCAACGACAATCGTTTACACCTGGCTTCAGGCGACTTCAACGGCTGCCGAAACAACGTCCAGCAGCACAAATGAACAAGGTGGTATCAACGATCGATAACGATCCCCTTGTACTCCGTACCAGTCATTTAGAACTCCCCCTTGGAGGAGACTTTAAAAGCGTTCAAGTGTCTATAAGCAAGGACACTTGCCTGAGGCGTGACCATCCATGACCTGGATGAGTAATAAACTTGACAAACATTTTACACGTGACGATCGCACACCAAGTGTCCATCTGACCATGGCGCTTTAGATGGCGATCTTCAAAAACAATTGGCCAGTACAGAACAAGTTGAATTGCCTGTTGAGCAACCTAGAGACAGGGTTTCTTGGGCAAGGAGGAGAGACTGTAGCTGTGGCAGTTATGGCAAAGACACACCTTTGGGACTATTGTGAAAGGCAGACAGCTGTGAAGCTGTTGGGTAGGGCTCGTCCGGGATTTGAACCCGGGACCTCTCGCACCCTAAGCGAGAATCATACCCCTAGACCAACGAGCCCTGCAGATGGGGTCTCTGTGGCTTACATCGCCTTACAGAAACAGGGTAGTCTTTCAGGAATATCAATGTGTATTTTCAGGATTGGATTCGTTTACACTTTGAAATTTTGCCTTATCTACGACCCTAACGACCATCGTTTACACTTGGCTTCAGGCGACCACAACGGCTGCTTTACAATAGAACGAACAAGGTCGCATCGTGCGCTAACTTTTAAGCTGATCTTCGGGAGTTAGAAGGTGTTTTGTTGAGAGCGCGTTCAGGAGCAAACACTTTTGGGAAGGAACATGTATCGCAGTGCTCTGGCAGATTTGTGTCTTGTGTAGGAAAGAGCTTACTTTACAGAGCTGTTGAGGCTGAGGGCTCGTCCGGACTTTGAACCTGGGACCTCTCGCACCCGAAGCGAGAATCATACCCCTAGACCAACGAGCCACAGCGAGGGCTTCCTGCTAGAGGAAAAGAGTCCAGTGAATTACAGAGACAGAGAAAAGTGGAGGGCACCCTTTTTGTCACATTGGTGCAGCGGCGCAAGCAGTGCCGCCCCGCTTCCTATCTTGGTGCTAAGCTGTTAATTTTATGCAATCTTGGCTCCTACAGCCAGCAAAATATCAATATGAGAACTACTCCAGAAACTCAAGTGAAAGTTAAAAATTGCGCTTGCAGTGAGTGCCCCAGTAACACGTTGTCTGCCCATCGTTGGCATTGAGACGTGTCCCGGTATACATGTGCCGACCCAACCAAAACACATTGTGCAAGAATGACACTTCTGGGGCCTCAAATAGGTCCCGGCGGGCCCTTTTGAGCACCACTGCCCTAGAGAAACGAGCCACAGTGAAGGCTTCGTGGTAGAGAGAAAGACTGTCATCAATCACAAGCCCCTTTCACACAGGGACGCAGCATTAACATCCTGACCACCAAACATCCTGGAAATTAATAAAGTTAAGTCAATTTAGCTTAATAACTTAAACTTATGTTAAGTTAACCAGACAGTTTAGTTTAGTTTAGTTTTATGTTTCATTCAGTTTTCATTCATGATAAAATGATTTAATTCATTCTATATACAATAGTTTAATAGCTGAATTTAAAATTGATTATTGTCTTATCCTTTATCCACTCTAACTGTATAGATGTACATATGAATATATGTTTATTGGTGCTCATTCATCATGTCCCTGAAGAGTTCAATAGATATCTTGAATTACGTTGACTGCATTTGTGTTTTCCTTTAAAACAGAGATGGAGGCCAATGTAATCAGAATCCACAGCTTTTAAAAGTTAAACTCACAAGTCCCCAGAGGACTGTCAGCCCTCCAGGAAAATGCCTGGTATGCCCAATTACCAGTCCAGCCCTGCTCAGTGTTCTATCAGAAAACCTGCTGGAACATCAAGTGATGACAACCTGTGACAGTGAAGTCTGATCAGACACAGATCATATTGTTTCTGAACACAACATGTTCCAGTGGTTGTCTTTGTTAAAATGCAGATGTTCTGTTGGGTTTGTTTCAGAGGTCCAGTTCCAGATGTGCAGACATGACGGCTGTGTCAGTAATGGTGAAGAGAAGATCCAGCTTGAAGAGACGACATCACAGGTGGGTGTTAATCAGGATTTAAAAAGATGGAACAGGTGAGTGGAGATATGTCTGTTTGCATTTGGACCCAAGATGACAGTGGGACACAATTTCTGCAGTGCATCAATATCAACATATATAAATCAATATAACATGAGAATGATTTATACTTTTTCTACCACATACCTGATGTCTACGTCGCCTCCTCAGATTTCTATTAATAACCCTCCACCTTCCTCCACCTTATTGTGTCTGAGTCTGTCTTTGGGTCCATGAAGCTACAGACAGCCTCAAAGTAACTGTAACATTAATAACTGTATATATGTTGTGTCATTAGTGCAGCATGATGGAGTTTACAGACTGCCATTTCATTCTCCAACCCTGTGTTGGAACCATATGTGGTTGTGTGTCTCCATCATGTGTCCAGTGGAGCACATTACAATAAACAGGAGGAGAGGTGTGTCAGGTGACAGTGAAACATCTACTGTACATAGATATAGAACAGTGAACAGGCAGTTACACTGGAGCTGCAGGAGGAGTTTCACAGCTGTCTGTTCATCAGAAGGTCATTAACACCCTCCAGCCAATCACAATCTAGTATTCACCCAGACCACGGTATAATAGCTGTTAACAGCTGATCATACATCAGATTTAGGGGTTTCCTCCTCAAACCTGCAGGGGCTCCACAGGTAGTTTCTCTACAGCTAATGAGGTACGGAAGCCCTGAGGGGTCAGTGAAGATGTTTTTTTTTATTTCTGGTGATCCATTTTCTGTCTGATCTAAATTATTTTCTCTCCTGTGTTGATGAGCTGACAGCTGGTGGTAAAAACACTTTACAGGATCGTCTGTCAAAGTCATTTTGTTTTCATCTGTGAAAACTTTCCAAAAATCTTCAGGAGAAACAAAAATCATCCGTAAAACAGTAAAAAGAAAAAAATCAGGAGAAACCTTTTTTGTAATGGGTGTGAAACCAAGTTAACTTTTATTTCCATGACAAAAATATATTGTATAAAAAAACAATTATCTTCACTTGAAAAACATTTTATTCCTCCTGAATGTTTTTACAGATTAAAAAAATTAAGTAATTCAAACAGATTATGAAGACAGAACTTCTGCTTCCTGTAAACAGTCCTGAGAGTAAACAGTTTCTCTCTCCGTCTCTAACTTCACTTCCTGTCTCTGTGAGACTCACATGATTTCTTCCTGCAGACAAAAAGGTAAAAGTGTGTTTTTAATGTCACTTTTTCATGTGTAATTTGTGTCTTTTCTGCTGTAAAGACTCGTGTTATCAGACTGTTTGTGTCTTCATTAGTTTGACTCAATCATCGCAGTAGAAACTGTTGAAATGTGTGAGAGGTGTTGAGCTCGTTGGTCGACAGGATCTTGTGGTTTTGAACAGTTTGAAACGCTGCAAATCAGGAAGAACAAGAAGACTCATCATTCTTTTCACATTTTCATGTGAACTGTACAATGTTCAGTCAGACTCAACGTCCCGTTTATCTCCTCAGGAAAGATTTAGTTGTGTAGAAACAGTTAATTCATTTAGACACAACTTGTGTCTTTATTAGTAAGAAACCAGTTGAGAGGCAGGGACCAGATTCTCTGTTGGACCATTCAAACATGGAACCACATGAAGAAGTGAAGCTCTAATGTTTGTGTTCTGATCCAGACACTCTGCTGAAAAGCACAAAGCAGCCACAGCAGTATGAGACAAAGTGACAGTGTGAGTGAGCGGCCATGGGAGGTTAATACTCCTCAGCAGGTTCTGATCCAGAAGAATGACATCACAAACAGCTGCTTATTCTTTCATTCTTCTGTTTCCTCCAATAATGTGAAGAGTTGTGCAGCCTGACATTCCAGTCTCTTAGTCCACCAACAAGAATGATTTTATTTTGAAGCAGAACAACCTCATTATTCTAAATGTAATATATTATAGTGACTATAAAGGAATGAAAGCAGAAGGCTTCTGTCTGTCGTTGAACAAACGCCTTGTTTGGGAGATGCAGGGTTTTATCAAATGGTGTACAAGTAATTTCCTTGTGGTTAATGCAAAGAAAACAAAAGAGATGGTTCTAGATTAGAATGATTTTATTTTGAAGCAGCTTTAAAAATATAGATGTATTTTGTAGAGAACGAGCTCGTTATTCTAAATGTAACATGTTTGTGGAGAGAAGTTTAGTTTCAACAAGAGAGACGGAGCCAAAATCATGAGCTCATCAAAGTTTGATCAGCTGATTGTGATTTTATTCATATTATAATGTCACAATAAGAGAGTCCAGTTCTGCAGAACCAGCGACTCTGTCAACATACATACAGCATGTGAGTTGTGTATTAAGACACTGAGATGTGACAACATGTGAAGGACTCTTTAAATTCAGCCAGCAAACATTAATGGTGTTGTTACTGAATGAAAACAGAGCAGATATTTGAAAGAGACAGTTTATTGTAAATGTGTGTCAGATGTGTGTTGTTGCTTTCAGTCGACCTCTCTGTCTCTTTGTTGATGCACTTTGTGTTTGTCACATGTTGTCATGAGTTTACAGACTGTTCTCTCTCCCTCATTCAATCATCAACCTGTTGTTGTTTCTCTTCTTGTTGTCGGGGCTTCATTGTTCCTGCAGTTTGGACTCTGGATCTCTGTCAGCGTGTCTAACTGCTGTGAAATCTCTCCCATCAGAGCGCTGACTGACAGAGCTTCTGTAACACTGACACCTGCTGCTGACTGGCAGCACTACAGCTCACACTGGCTTTCTGCTCTCACCTCATTGATGTGTCTGGATTTGGATTTGAAGGTATGAGGATGTGACGGCTGTCGGTCAGATGAACACAGACACCAGCAGCGTCTGTCAGAGTCTGTAGACGAAGGAAGAACCACTCTTTGACCTCATCTGGACTTTAACAGGTGAGAACTGTGACAGGTAACATGACACACCTCTGATGAACAAACTACAACATCAACTTGTGGATGAGAGCAGTGATGAACTGAATGAAGACGATTTGAAATTCTGAATGTTCATGAATGAACTCACTAGTTATTCTATGAAATGTGACTTTCTCAACAAAATGAGTCTTTTCATGTTTTGTTTAATTGAGTGATTTTAATGTGAGCTGACTTTACTGCTGAGAGATGAGGGAGTGTCAGGTCCTGCTGTGTGTTTGTATCACTCTTATCACCACATCATCTCCAACATGTCAAAGTAACGTTAGCTCACAATAAGAGAGCGATGTTGTAATGTTGCTTTACAACTTTATTGTCCAGCTGAGCCTGAAAATAAACATTAGTAGACTATAAATGTGTTCAGGCTGCAAACTGAACGACTGTGTTCAGTCTTGGCTCATTTGACACAAGAGCACAGGACGCTTCCCAGCTTTGAACACTCGACCAAAACAGGCGACACCGTCCGACAACCACGCAAACACTCACTGGCTGCACCTGATTGGACGAATGCCACTCGTGAGCCGTGTATATTTAAAACTGGACCAACATGGAAACTTTCTCTTATATTATGAAAATAGCTCAGTGAGATTTCTGAAGAATTGTCTGAAGACAGTTGGAGTTAAAACAGTGCCGACCACTGATTGGTCAGTCTGACAACCAGGGTCATGTTTCTGTGTTTGAATCATCTCTGCCAGCAGAGCAGAGAATAAAAAGGTTAGCAGTTTGTGTATGTTGTCAGTACAGGTCGCAGTGTGTCAGGTCATAAATGCAGCAGCTTCTCAACAGTTCAGACCGGTCTTCCCTGATGTTTCCCAGCTGATGGAAGTCTGGCTGGTTTTCCTTCAGGTGATAACACTGCCTGTCTTTAGCAGGGAGCCACGATGACACCAGAGGACATTTTCAACACTCTGGAGGATCTAAAAGTTGATGAATTCAAGGATTTCAAATGGTATCTGAAGCTGCCTGACATCCTGGAAGGCTACCAACCCATCAAACAGTCCAGGCTGGAGAGAGCAGAAAGACGGGACACAGTGGATCTGATGGTGAACACCTTTACACTTGATGGAGCTCTGAAGGTGACCAAGAAGATTTTAGAGAAGATCAAGAGGAATGACCTGGTGCAGAGTCTGTCAGCCAACAGCTCAGGACCAGAAGGTCAGTCACAGTCTTTAATATCATTTTCAGAAGAAGAGAGTGAGTCGACCACACAATACTTGTAAAGGAACAGGCCTCTCAGTACAGAAGCTCATTGTTTTCAGCAAAGAGAAACAAAGAGGCCTGATTTCATAATGAGGAGAAAAGGTTGAAGCATCAATAATTGTTATTGGAGAGGATGGAGGTTTGATGGTGCTCTGGTTCACAGAAATAAACACTGTTTAACTGAGCAGAGATTCATTTAATGGTGCAAAAGAGCTCCGCCTGATTTAAAATCTGGATCAACTCATTTTAAACTAGTTTTACTAAACTCAGATTAGATCTAATTTTAGGTTTAATTAATCCTTGTTGGTGCAACCCAGCCATAATCTCTGTCTTCACCTCTCTCAGTGTCAGTGTATGTTGGTGATGTTGGAGAGACTCCAGAGAACAGAGGACCTTCTTCCTCTCAGAGTGAAGGTAAAGCTGCTGTATTCTCTGGTATGTACGGAAGCCCTGAAAGTCAAAGTTTAGTTTTTGGTGGAACTGACTGTCAGACTAACTTGTGTCTGACAGTCTAACAAGTGTTGCTCTGATGAAAGTGTCACAAAAAATATGCTCTAAAACAAACAGTTTGTGGAAAGATGCTCAGAAACGATCATGCAGTTTGTGTGTCTGTATCACCGAATGTGAGCTTGTGAAAATAATTAATGAATACAAATACATGATTAACAAGTAAACAATGTAACATATAAAAACTTCTCTCTCAGGTTCAGGTCCTGGTAGTGGTACTGCTAATTTCATGGTCAGCACTCCTTTGAATGAAAAGCATTAATGTCAAAAGTTTAACGTGACATAAGATGTCTCTTTGATAATGGAAGATGCCCATTGAACAGCAGTGCTTCTCCTCTGGCTGCAGCCAGTACAGGGCAAATTGACACGATCTAATCAGATTCATGGTCTGATTGGAGCAAATCTGAAGAAGCTACATGTGAAACACGTATTTTGCTTCGTCGTGTTTTTATTGTAACTTTTAATGAAATAGTGTCAATCTTCTCCTGGTGTGTGCAGGAATATTGATTCTGTTGATACGATGTGTCTTCTTCAGTCCGGCTCTGTCTCTTTACTCGCCCTCTCAGGGCATGAGAGCCTGATGGGTACATTTTTCAGGACTGGGTTTACTGTCCAGTCACAACCATTCTAGCCTTGTAAGTACTTCCTGTCTGTGGTCCATCCTGGCCTGCAGCCTTACCGGAATGGAGTCTTGTCAGCTGCCTTCTCACCAGTTCAGGCGTGAAGAACACTGTAGAGGTGACAGTTGGGGGAGAGGTGAGGTCCTCAGGTTATGGAGGACATGATGCAGAGCAGGGGGGAGGGGTGGAGTAGTTGTGTGTGAATTGAGGTGATGGAGGGCAGACAAGGGGTCTGTAAGGAGGAGGAGTAGGGAGAGGTAAAGTGGCAGTTGTTGTTGGGCAGCCAGCAGCAGAGTCTTGTGGGAGAGGAGCCGCAGTATCAAACCTATTGAAAAATAGGATCAGTTCATTGTTTGCCTAACAGGTTACAGTCCGAGCAGGGACATTGCTGTCCACACAGATATCACCAATAATTTTACAAGTAAATGTTTCCCCTGAATTAATAAATTAAATTAACAACCTTTATACTTTCTGCTTGCTTGAAATGTAGCTACCAAAATGCCTTTAAATATTTAACATTTTTCAGTAGATGTTGATTGTTTCTGTCTCAGACCGACCTCCAAACAGAACAGATGAGACCACTGATGTTTCTACTAAAACCAAAGGTATTCAGCTCTTTAAACACATAAAAACATACAACATACATGCATATTAAATAAGGTTGTTCACAGCCAAATAATACAAAAGTTCACCATACTTCTACTATTGAAACATGACTAGATTCAGATATTATGAACACACAGTATGTTATGGAGATGACACGCTTAAAGCTGTAAAAGTGACTACCATCTTGTAAAGTTATTGGCCATCAGCTTTTCTACCCTGTCATCTGCCCATTTTGTACTTCATGTGATTTGTTTGGTTTCTGAATAGATCTATTCAGAAACCAAAAGAATCACATGTATGGTAATCCTAACCCGCTGTGATACGGTGCGTCACCACTGTGAAACTTCAGCGGTAAAACAGAGAGCTGCGCTAGATAACTAGCACATAACAGCAGAGTTTGTGAATCCTAATGACAGGATTTGACTTTATATCCACAATGTGATTAGCAATGGCAGCATGGCACTATGTTATTATGAGTATTTTGGATGAAATTTAACTTTTACAGCCCTATTCATTAAAATGATAGTACTTGGGTCCTGTCCAGGCCAAGTTCTGACATCAGTGCACCACATACACACAAAGAGACGCACTGCAGTGCTCCTCCTGTTAAATGTCACTCAGTTTGCTCATATACAGTCAAACAGAGTTGTTTTATTGATGATCAGCCTCCAGCTGATCAATGGGAAGATGGCAAAGTCTATGCACACAGATTGTTAAATCTGAGAGCACAGTTTACAAATCCATTCGCATGGATTTTCACAGCCAGTTTTTTCCTACCATGTGGCCCTAGAGAGGCTCTGTTGATTTGTACTGAGACAATGAGGTGATAAAGCAACCTGTTCACTATAGGCTGGATTGCCCATATGTGCCACGTGGTGGTTGTTGGTGCCCACTGCAGCTAATGCAAAATCAAATAGAAAAAAGGGAAGTGTTTTCTGCTGTGTCGCAGTACCTTGAAAGCGGTAAAAACTGCGTCTTCTGAAAGGAGAAACGTGTAATATTTGCTTGGAAAAGTACGAGAAACATGTTATTCATGTAACTATGATCTCATTTATCTTTCAGGAAACATCCAAAAGTGCCAAGCTGATCTAAAATCTTATCTTAAATCTCAAACTCCGGATCTGTTTCAAGGAACACAGGAAGATGGATCATCAACTCTGTTACACAAGATCTATACAGAGCTTTACATCACAGAGGGAGACAGTGGGGAGGTTAACAGTGAACACGAAGTTGTTGAATTCGAATGTAAAAGGAGTTCAAGTGAGCAGAAGAAAATCGACCTCAATGCAATTTTTGAACCGTTATCAAACGAAGAAAATCCTCCCAAGAGAGTTCTGACCAAGGGAAATGCTGGGATTGGAAAAACTGTCGCCGTGCAGAAATTCACTCTCGACTGGGCGACTGGAACAGCCAACCAGACTACTGACTTCATATTTCCATTCACATTCAGAGAGCTGAATTTAATAAAAGATGAGATGAGTCTTAAAGAGTTAATATGTCGCTATTTTGAAGAAGTGAGGGATTTAGAAACCTCAGACTACAACAGTTCAAGTATTCTATTCATCTTTGATGGTCTGGATGAAAGCAAATTGCCTCTGGACTTTGAGAAAAATGAGACGTGCCGGAGTATTACAGACACTACAACATTAGACTGCCTACTAACCAACCTAATCAAAGGGAAACTGCTCCACAAAGCCTCAGTCTGGATCACAAGTAGACCAGCAGCAGCCAGTAAGATTCCCTCCGAGTTCATCCACAGGGTGACCGAGGTTCAAGGATTTGATGATGAGCAAAAGGAGGAATACTTTCAGAAGCAAGTCCATGACAAGGATAAGGCTCAGAAGATCCTCAATCATCTTCAGTCCAAAGCGTTAAGAAGTCTTTACGTCATGTGCCACATCCCACTCTTCTGTTGGATTTCAGCCACTGTGCTCCAGAGTCTTCTCACAGAAACTCCTGAAGGTGACCTACCGAAGACTGTGACTGAACTGTACACACACTTCCTGATCATCCAGACAAAACGTAAAAATAAGAAGGACTATCAGAAGGATGAAACAGACAAAGATGTGATCATGAAATTAGGAAAGCTGGCATTTGAACAGCTGCAGAAGGGCAACTTAGTATTCTATGAAGATGACTTGAAAAGTCAGATTGACCTGACAGAAGCTGCTGTTTATTCAGGAGTTTGTACACAGGTCATAAGAAAAGAAGCTGGTCTTCACAAACAAGTCATGTACTCTTTCATACATTTAACTGTTCAGGAGTTTCTTGCTGCTCTGTATGTGTTAGAAACCTTCATAGATAGCAGAAAGAATCTGCTTCCCAGCAAGAAAAGTTGGTGGCGTAGGTCATCAGAGAAAAGTCAACTTTCCTTCCTCCAAAAGAAGGCAGTGGATATGGCTTTGGTTGACGATCATGGACGATGGGACTTGTTCCTGCGCTTCCTGCTTGGTCTTTCACAGGAAAAGTATCAGGAGC
This sequence comes from Sparus aurata, assembly GCF_900880675.1. Classification (NCBI taxonomy): domain Eukaryota; kingdom Metazoa; phylum Chordata; class Actinopteri; order Spariformes; family Sparidae; genus Sparus; species Sparus aurata. The sequence goes on along the minus strand of NC_044187.1, from coordinate 2,710,200 downwards.
TTCTTCAGAGAGAATTTAAATTTACAAGAAGATGTCCTGGGAATAACCGGAACACAATTAGCTACATTCACGGGGAAGATCAAGAATCTGTCCCGCGATAACAAGGTCATCAATCTGTTCCACTGTTTAAATGAGTTGGGGGACCAGTCTCTGCTAGAGCAAGTCCAACAGTACCATAACTCAGGAGATATTGGTGAAATCTCACCTGCACATTGGTCAGCTATGGCATTTCTGCTGCTCAGTTCAAATGAAGACCTGGACGTCTTTGACCTGAAAAAATACTACAGATCAGATGAAGTTCTGGAGAGGCTGCTGCCTGTGCTCAAAGTATCAAAGACAGCTTTGTAAGTGTTCAACCTCAAGATACCTAACTGCTATGTTTACTGTGTTTAAATATAGGAGAGAATGTATGGAAATGTTGTCATTTTGTTTTTCTTTTTAGGTTAGGTAACTGTAACCTCACAGACAGATGTTGTAAGCATATTTCATCAGTTCTCAGCTCCCAGTCATCTAGTCTGATAGAGCTGGACCTGAGTAACAACGACCTGCAGGATTCAGGAGTGAAGAAGCTCTCTGCTGGACTAAAGAGTCCACACTGTAAACTGGAGACTCTCAGGTGAGATGAGCATTTAAATGTTACTTGACACTTCAGAATGAATGTAATAATAATAATAATAATAATAATAATAATAATAATAATAATAATAATAATAATAATCATCATTGGCCAAATTCCTCTGTCATCCATCAGCCATGTCACTGTGGTTCACCTGCTCACCTTTACTCAGCTCACACCAATGGTGAAAACTGTTCTTAACTTGAATGTGCTTAACAAAGCTAGCTGATGGTCAATAAGGTGAGCAGGTGAGCCACAGTCAGTGGGCTGATGGAGGACAGAGACAGATTAACATTTGGACAAAAATATATCCAAAATGATTAAGACGTACTTTGAATGTAAGAACGGTGCCAGAGTGCTTATAAAAAGCTTCAAAACAGAGCTTGTTTTTTAATGTTATTATTATTTTCTGCCTGACGTTGACCATGCTATTACAGGCAATAAATTTTGTTCTCATGTAGTGAGCTTAGAAACTGTAAACTGGATTGAATTAGCAGTCTGATAGATTTATGTATGTGGATCCTATCTTTAAAGTCAGCTGTGTTGATATGTCAATGTTGTGTTTTACATCTTGTCATGCTGCTCCCGAGTGGTCAAGAATAGATAACTGCAGATTTAACTCAAAATTCACACAGACATGACAAAAAGATCAAAACAATCATTCTTTGTATGTGTGTGTGTGTGTCCAGGCTGTCAGGCTGTCTGATCACAGAGGACGGCTGTACTACCCTGGCCTCAGCTCTGAGATCCAACCCCTCCCATCTGAGAGAGCTGGATCTGAGCTACAATCATCCAGGAGACTCAGGAGTGAAGCTGCTGTCGGATGGACTCGAGGATCCAGATTGGAGACTGAACACTCTCGGGTATGAACAGACAACAAGAGCTCACACACTGTTCCTCTGTCACACTGACAAGCTGAGGACTGTTGGTTCACAGTCTGAACCAGCAGCACTGCTGATAACATTAGGCAGTACCAGACTGGACTTCTCACTTGCTTGTCAAGCGAGGCTGGAGCAGAGCAAAATGTAGAGATTCTGAGTCTCGCCTAATTTTACCACAACACGCATCATTTTGGACAAAAATGGACCTAAAAATGACCTGTATACAATCATATGGACATTATTGTTTCACTACAGTTTTAATGTCTTATCTGTGGAATATGTCACAGACATGAAGAGAATACACACAACACGTGATTGGCAGTTTTTTACCTGTGCACTTTTTCTCTTTCCCTTCCTCTCTTTGCCCCTCCCACATCCTCAGATTCTGTCACTGTATTACATGTCAGGTGTCTGGTAGAAACTCTTTTTATTCAATCATCTAATTACTGATTTCTCATCCTGTTTCTAACAGGAACTTGCAGTTGAGGCATATTGTGTGTGTGGAAGTGTGTGCATGTGACTAAAGCTGTGCAGAGAGCAGAAGGTTCTATTTATCTTGTACCTTGTGTTCACAGCTTTCTGTTGGGATCACAGTTTCAGCAACATGTAAAATATTCAATAATTTTAAAACAAGCTGCCTGCAGCCAATAACTGATGTGTTTGACAGGAACTGAATGAGGGAAAGAAACGTCAACAACAACTAAATATGTCAGCAGACAAACATGAAGCGTTACAGTTTCCTGAAACATGAATGAAGCTGTAAAAAGGAGATTTCTTTGGTTGAGTTGTATATTTGTGTCTTCTCCTCTGGCCTGTTGACTCTGTCTGCTGTATTTAAAGGAGCTTAGAGGAGCTCACCTGCTGACTCTGTGTTCATCCTGTTCATCTCTTCAGCCTTTCGTCCAAATCCTGTTTTTTTGTTTTTTTTCTTAAGACCATTATTTTTCTGAGGCTGAACCCATTTGTACTGCTGAAATGTTTAATTTCCTTTGGAAGTGTTCTCTGGACTAACGCAAATCTGAAGAGTTTTTGGCTAAAAAGTGAGTTTTTCTGATCATAGGATAATAAGTCATTATCAGTCATACAGCAGCAACACATTCACTTGAGGAGCCGCTCTTTATCATTTATAATGACTTAACATTCAGAAATTAACATTCCAACCTACTGATCTACAATGTACATGAGGTAATGAGAAGATGTGGATATGACTGAAACTTTAACTGAACTGCTCGACAGTGAAAGAGGAGACAGTGCAGACAATAGTAATGATGAGGGATTTTTTAAAATTGACCATTTATCAGGGAAGAGAGCTGGATAATGTTGCTGAACTGACAATTGTGAAACATGGAATCAAAGAGATGATGTCCTCAGTGGAAGAGGACCTGGAAGGATCATTCTTACTCTGTTTCTTCCTCCAGGGTGGAACATGGTGGAGAGCAGAGGCTGAAACCTGGTCTGAGGAAGTGTAAGTGTGTGTTCACTTTGATTGCTGAAAACAAGGCAGCACATGTTAAAGTAGATTAGATCTAAAGCTTGTGTATCTGCATTCTACTGTCAGTTTGAAAGAAGATCCAAAAAGATGAGACATTGTGAAGTTTTGATCTAATTAACAGTCAGTCTGTTAATAAAGCAACAAATAAACCATCAGCTGTGTTAGATGATAAACTGCTGCTGAATTGTGTCTTGTTCTCTCCATCAGATGTCTGTGAACTCACAGTGGACACAAACACAGTAAACAGATTCCTCAAACTGTCTGACAACAACAGGAAGGTGACACATGTGGAAGAATATCAGCCATATCCTGATCATCCAGAGAGGTTTGAGAACAGGTGTCAGCTGCTGTGTAGAAATGATCTGACTGGTCGCTGTTACTGGGAGGTCGAGTGGAGAGGATGGGTTGATATATCAGTGAGTTACAGAGGAATCAGCAGGACAGGAGACAGAGAGGACTGTTTGTTTGGCTGGAATAATCAGTCCTGGAGTCTGAGCTGCTCTGATGGTGGTCGTTACTCTGTCTGTCACAATAAGACAAGAATAGACCTCTCCTCCTCCTCCTCCTCTGGCTCTAACAGAGTAGCAGTGTATGTGGACTGTCCTGCTGGCACTCTGTCCTTCTACAGAGTCTCTGACTCACTGATCCACCTCCACACCTTCAACACCACATTCACTCAACCTCTTTATCCTGGGTTTGGGTTCTGGTACTGGTCATCTGGTTCCTCAGTGTCACTGTAGGAGGGTGTAATAGTTGGAGTTATTGAATGTTTTGTTTAATGGATAATGGTGCCTAGAAGAAGAGCAGTTGTACTTCCTGTGTTCGTCACTGCATGTATGCATGTAATAACTAGTGCCGTAGAGACATGGCTTGGTATGGTCTGTATATTGGGATAAAGTGCGGAAATCCCACATGCTGCCTGCCGTGTCTTTAACCTAACCTGAGCTTCCGCCATTGAAAGCGACCATAACCTTCCCCTTCACCACCCACGTTACAAGGGACACACACACACACACACACACACACACACACACACACACACACACACACACACACACACTGTAAATGACAGTAACAGAAATGGTTCAGTTGTTTTGTCTCTTCTTGGTCAATGTGCTGCACATCATTGGTTTTAAATCTCTTTAAATCTGTTTTGAACGTTCAGATTTCAGTTTTCTGAACTTTGTGATCTGATTGTTTTCTCACAACAATCAGCCTGTATATACAATAAAATCAGGCTGCACACACACATGCATATAGATAATCATAATGATGATCTTTGTTCAGACAGGTTGTATTTTGTTGATGTGTCATTCATCATTGAAGTTTGTCATTTGTCTTCTTTGAGTTATTATGTGTAAATATGTGTATATGAGTGGATAGAGCTGCTGCTACGTGCAGACGGACCTCCATTACAAAATGTCCCAAGAGCCAAAGAGCCAAAGACTTTCTGTCAAAACTTCATCATCTCACATCATCTGTCAGAATAAACATAAGATATACTAATGTGTAAATATATTTATCGTGTGTTTCAGATCATCTAATCATTTTGATATCATGAACCTTAAATTCTGCTGATTTACAGGATTCCACTCTGATGAGTTTTGGTAGTAACTTTTAACACAATGATATCATGTTAGTATAACATGAGTGTATTTGATAGTAACCAGTATGATTTACTGATGATTTGACTTCTATGATCATGTATAATTGTAGATGTGCTTCTCTGTTTTATAATCCTGACCTACAGATATGAACATGTTTATTAGTTATGTTTTGTTACTCTGTGTTATTTGATAAATTTCTCTAACGAGCTCTTGGTGCTTCCTTTGGTTCTTAGATATGTTGCATATAGTGACGACAGAGCAAGTGAGTTTTCAGTTTGCCGGTTCATATAATTCAAATGTTATTTAAGATGTACAATTATTCCCCTTTGTGTGGCCAGTTCTCTCTCCACACAAAGGAATAAATGATTAATCAGTAAAAGAGCGCCAACAATCCTCCTTCTTCCAGAACACGCCCCTAGACTATAAACCTTGACAACACGTGCTGTCCTGCCCTCTTGTCTCTGACGGTTTCCATCCTGACTCTGTGCTGAAGCCCCTCTGATTGGCAGTGCAGACAACAGGCATGATCAGGTGTTGGCTTGTGTTTTAAACCTTTTACTGAGAGCTGAAGAAAGCTCCACAATGAACTCCACAATGACATCATGAATGTTGTGATCCTCCTTTGTAGTTAGTGAACTTTTTGAAATTTGAAGTCTTTTTGGCTTCATGCATCACAACTGTGCAGCCTGTCAGTGAACACAAGCAGACAGAAGAACACATGCTGTGTCTCCTCCGTGGCCTCAGATAGACCTGGTCTTAGCCTGATCCTGTCAGGCTCAGCGCTTTCCCAGAAGTTCACCTCATCATCAGCTCATCCACCACCAAAGTAGGAAATTACCATCTTCATGTGTTCTGTTGGAGAGTTGATGAAGAGCTCATTCTTAAATGATTTCTGCTTTTATTGAAGTGTTCCCTCTTTTTCAGTTTTTAAACATTTATGATAAAATTATTTAAATCACTCTGTCTACAATAATTTAATAACAGAATTTACAATTAATTCTTCTCTTCTCATTTATCCACTCTAACTGTATATGTGTACATATGAATATATGTTTATTGGTGCTCATTCATCATCCATGTCCCTGAAGAGTTCAATAAATATCTTGAATTAAGTCGTTTGTATTTGTGTTTTCCTTTATGACAGAGATGGAGGTCGATGTAATCAGAATTCACAGCTTTTAAAAGTAAAACTGATTAATTTGATGTGATTCATTTTCCTCCTGATGAATTAATAAATCACTGGAGGTGGTTCTCCTTCTGACGAGTGCTCATTAATATGTCATATATGTGTTGAGGACGCTCCAATCTGATGTTTGTGGATTAATATGCTGCATTAATGTGTATGTGTCAGTTTACTGCTGTAGATGTTTCAGGTGGAGCTCATTGTAACTCCTTTATATCCTGTTGGCTGGTTGAATCTCCAGCAGAACATCAGATTCTATAAGATCATCATATGTTTGTAGCTGGGCTGTCCTGTGAGAACCACGTATGTTTTCAGCTTCGTGACGATGCATTTTAATCCAAGAGGGTTTTTAAAGAGTTTATTTAGCTGAAGAAGGAGAATCTTCTTCATCATCCTTCAGTTTATCACAAACATTCATATTCAAACATCATCATGTGGAGATACAAGGTTTCCACTGGACAGGAAGGATATGAACAAACAGAATGTGTGCAGTAACTAAAGCTGTCAGATCAATGTGGTGGAGGAGAAATGTAAAGCTGCATCAGATGGAAATGAATGTGTGTTTGGAGAAGTTGTGTGAAGGTAAATGAACGTATTGATCACATATACAGTGATACAAGTTCACCTGATACAGTGACATGAGTTCTCTGTATTTAACCATCCTCAGTGTTCTATCAGAGAACCTGCTGGAACATTAAGTGATGACAACCTGTGACAGTGAAGTCTGATCAGACACAGATCATATTGTTTCTGAACACAACATGTTCCAGTGGTTGTCTTTGTTACAATGCAGATGTTCTGTTGGGTTTGTTTCAGAGGTCCAGTTCCAGATGTGCGGACATGACGGCTGTGTCAGTGACGGTGAAGAGAAGATCCAGCTTGAAGAGACAACGTCACAGGTGGGTGTTCATCAGGATTTAAAAAGGTGGAACAGGAAGTGGAGATACGTCTGTTTGCATTTGGACCCAAGATGACTCAATCTGCTCCTGCTGCCAAACAGTGGGACACAATTTCTACAGTGCATCAATATCAATATAACATGAGAATGATTTATACTTTTTCTACCACATACCTGATGTCTGCGTCGCCTCCTCAGATTCTATTAATAACCCTCCACCTTCCTCCACCTTATTGTGTCTGAGTCTGTCTTTGGGTCCATGAAGCTACAGACAGCCTCAAAGTAACTAACTGACTCACACTGACTGTTCAGTGTGTGTGTGTGTGTGTGTGTGTGTGTGTGCTTGCTCAAAGACCCCACAGTGATTGTGGTGGTAAAAAAAAACAAAAAACACTTCACAGGATAATCTGTCAGTCATTGTTTTTTTCATCTGTGAAAACTTTCCAAAAATCTCCAGGAGAAAACAAACAAAACGTGTAAAACAGTTGAAAGAAAAAAAAAAAAAAATCTTTTTTAAGTGTGTGTGAAAACAAGTTAACTCTTATTTCAATGACAAACATTTTATTCCTCCTGAATGGTTTTACAGATTCAGAAAAAAATAAGAAATGTAAACAGATGATGACGACAGAACTTGTGCTTCCTGTAAACAGTCCTGAGAGTAAACAGTTTCTCTCTCCGTCTCTAACTTCACTTCCTGTCTCTGTGAGACTCACATGATTTCTGCCTGACGACGAAAAGGTAAATGTGTGTTTTTAATGTCACTTCTTCATGTGTGATTTGTGTCTTTCCTGCTGTAAAGACTCGTGTTATCAGACTGTTTGTGTCTTCATTAGTTTGACTCAATCATCACAGTAGAAACTGCTGAAATGTGTGAGAGGTGTCGAGCTCGTTGGTCAACAGGATCTTGTGGTTTTGAACAGTTTGAAATGCTGCAAATGAGGAAGAACAACAAGACTTGTCATTCTTTTCACATTTTCTTTTTTTCAACTTAATGTGTATTGAGCCGTTAGAACACATATTTACATCTTCCACATTACATTATTCCGTTTTTACAATCTTTTCTTTTCGGTGGTTATAAATCCAGTCATCTCTAATTACACTCATCTCCTCAGGTTCAGTCGCCTGCTTCTTACATACATACAGACATGACGCGTTTTAAAAGAGATATCTGTCTTTTCACAGAAATGTCTGCCATCATTGAAACAAACAACAACAAACACAACAAAAAACAAAGAACAATACACACCGAGAGCAGTTCTGTATTTATTATTGACCTTGACAGCTGCAGCCGCCCCACACACTGTAACATAGAACTGAAGCTCTGATGTTTGTGTTCTGATCCAGACGCTCTGCTGAAAAGCACAAAGCAGCCACAGCAGTATGAGACAAAGTGACAGTGTGAGTGAGCGGCCATGGGAGGTTAATACTCCTCAGCAGGTTCTGATCCAGAAGAATGACATCACAAACAGCTGCTTATTCTTTCATTCTTCTGTTTCCTCCAATAATGTGAAGAGTTGTGCAGCCTGACATTCCAGTCTCTTAGTCCACCAACAAGAATGATTTTATTTTGAAGCAGCTTTAAAAATAAAGATGTATTTTTGTAGAGAACGAGCTCATTATTCTAAATGTAACATGTTTGTGGAGAGAAGTTTAGTTTCAACAAGAGAGACGGAGCCAAAATCATGAGCTCATCAAAGTTTGATCAGCTGATTGTGATTTTATTCATATTATAATGTGATAATAAGAGAAAGTCCAGTTCTGCAGAACCAGCGACTCTGTCAACATACATACAGCATGTGAGTTGTGTATTAAGACACTGAGATGTGACAACATGTGAAGGACTCTTTAAATTCAGCCACCAAACATTAATGGTGTTGTTACTGAATGAAAACAGAGCAGATATTTGAAAGAGACAGTTTATTGTAAATGTGTGTCAGATGTGTGTTGTTGCTTTCAGTCGACCTCTCTGTCTCTTTGTTGATGCACTTTGTGTTTGTCACATGTTGTCATGAGTTTACAGACTGTTCTCTCTCCCTCATTCAATCATCAACCTGTTGTTGTTTGTCTTCTTGTTGTCGGGGCTTCATTGTTCCTGCAGTTTGGACTCTGGATCTCTGTCAGCATGTCTAACTGCTGTGAAATCTCTCCCATCAGAGCGCTGACTGACAGAGCTTCTGTAACACTGACACCTGCTGCTGACTGGCAGCACTACAGCTCACACTGGCTTTCTGCTCTCACCTCATTGATGTGTCTGGATTTGGATTTGAAGGTATGAGGATGTGACGGCTGTCGGTCAGATGAACACAGACACCAGCAGCGTCTGTCAGAGTCTGTAGACGAAGGAAGAACCACTCTTTGACCTCATCTGGACTTTAACAGGTGAGAACTGTGACAGGTAACATGACACACCTCTGATGAACAAACTCTGCTGTCATTGTTAGATTTTGTGGACACATGATGAACTTGTAGACGAGAGCAGTGATGAATTCTTTCAACATTGTTAAATATTGTTTTAATTATTCATCAATTAATAAATTGTTCTCTGATATGTTAAGTTAGACTGTAGTCTGAGCTGACTCACTGCTGAGAGAGGAGGAAGTATCTTTGAAAAGGATATAAGGATATACAGTCCAGCAGAACAGAGACAGTTCAGACTTTTATTTCTTACATATTATGTATATTTTAAGACATTCTGTTTCATAACGCTTCAGTATTTTCCTCCAATCAGAGGTCTGTATATTTGTCATGTGACTTAGAAGAATAGGTGCGTTCAAGTTGAACTCCTGCTGACTGCCTGCAGCAGCGAGATCCCCAATAATACCCAACTAGTGGGGCTGTTAAGCTCTTAAAATATGGACAATCTTGCTTTTTGTGAAAGAAGCATGAAACTTTCAGGGTTCGTTCTTGATGACCTAAGTTTTAATATAAGATGTGGAGGCATTCTCAATATGACCTCTGAGGTCAGCTAGAGGTCATTGACCTCTGTAATATGACAAGTTCATGGACAAAATTGTAAATGTGTGTATTTTAGGATCTAAATGTGATAGAAATGTAAACCAAATATGTATTTCCAAGCTTCTGGGCATGAGGAACTCATTTATGCCATTGATAGCACTCTAAGAGGTCAACATCATTAAGTGCAGTGAAGGCTACTCAGAATGTGAGTGGCTTGAGGCGAGACACTACAGGTGAATAGGTTAAAAAAATTAAATAATAAATATCACCATGAAACTTTCTCAGCTGATTACTCATGTTAAGCTTAGAGAAAAATGTATTGCAAGTTTTTTGTATTTTAATGTTTAGATATGCAAATGAGGCCTTATCTTGTTAAAAATGCGCTTATTTGCATACATTTAAAAAAAAACGAAATCAGATCGTGTGATAAAGCCAGGCTCAAAATATTGTTTTAGCTCATAGTTTTTAGAATAATCGTTTTCCGTGATAAAATCAGGGTTTTCGTGTAAATGAGAGGCCAAACCACATAGACATATCTGCGTTTTCCCTTTGTGTAAACAGGATCTTATTTTCCCACAGTGTGTATGTTACGTGTGTGTTAGGGCGAGAGTGTGAGGTGTGTGTTGTAGCCTGTAAACAGCAGCCTCAGTAGTATAATTGTGCCATTGAATATTTTCTTGAAGCCCATTTAGAATACATTTGCTAACCTCAACTAAAAACCATCTGCTAACCTTTCTTTCTTGGAGCATTAGCTATGTGTGAGCAGTGTGTCATCTGTGTTAGGTGTGTGTTACGAGTGTGATTGGTTGTGTGTTAGGGTTAGCTAGAGTGTTGTAGCCTGTAGTGTTGGGTACTAATCATGGCTAAACGTCATGTGCTAGTATATTTAGACAAATGTCCTATGCCCAAGAAACCCAAGTCACAAAGGAATTGGGATCTTTGTGCTTTGTGTCATTTGGACACCAATGAGGTACAACTAGCCTGCTGTTTATCACTCTGTACTGTTGGACAGTCAAAGGAGAAAGTGAGAGAGAGATCAGCACACAACCTTTTAGGATCCCAAGTGCCGGAACTTCTGAAACCACACCCTGCCACACCCCGTACTGCAGAACTGTGGGAAAATAAGATCCCGTTTACATGAAGGGAAAACGCAGATATTTCCACATGGTTTGGCCTCTCATTTATACGAAAACCCTGATGTTATCACGGAAATGATTATTCTAAAAATTATGGCTATTGACAGTATATTCTGATTTACAGGATAACGGAAGTAGATGTCCATAAACCCCTCTGTAATTAATTTCCCATCTAATATGACAACAAAATGAAAAAAATATTTTGAGCCTGGCTTTATCACATGATCTGATTTTGTTTTTTAAAATGTATGCAAATTAGCGCATTTTTAACGAGATAAGGCCTCATTTGCATATCTAAACATTAAAATACAAAAAACTTGCAATACATTATTTTCTAAGCGTAACATGAGTAATCAACTGAGAAAGTTTCATGGTGATATCTATTATTTAATTTTTTTAACCTATTCACCTGTAGTGTCTCGCCTCAAGCCACTCACATTCCCAGTAACCTTCACTGCACCTAATGATGTTGACCTCTTAGAGTGCTATCAATGGCATAAATAAGTTCCTCGTGCCCAGAAGCTTGGAAATACATATTTGGTTTACATTTCTATCACATTTAGATCCTAAGATACTCACATTTACAATTTTGTCCATGAACATGTCATATTACAGAGGTCAATGACCTCTAGCTGACCTCAGAGGTCATATTGAGAATGCCTCCACATCTTAAATTAAAGTTTAGGTCATCAAGAACAAACCCTGAAAGTCTCATGCTTCTTTCACAAAAAGCAAGATTATTGATCTTAAGCCAGATCTGCTGGCGACTGCAGGGGCGGGGCTACAAACGCTGCTATAAAGTCGGACACTCTCGCTTCCGTAGACTGCAGTGTTTGCCTTCTTGTCAGGGAAGAAATGTAATAGTCAGTCTACATTGAACTTGACAGTGAAAGGCACATTGTTGTTAAGATTTGCTCTCTATTGTCTTAAACAGGAATAAATGAGGGTTCAACAAGTCAGTCAGGATGGAAGGCAAAGAAAGAAACGCTGACTGTCAGGACGACCGTACAACAAGTCAAAGTGTAAGTTTATGAATATTACTATAAATATATATGTATGTAGGCGATTTGAGGGGGAAAGCCGTCCCCCTTGTTAACCTGACATCAGTCTCCATCCGCTTCCGATAGTGTGTTACAAATCACAAGTGGCAGCGATCAGCTCCGACGCACAGTAGAGTCCAGTCGGGCACGGCTGCTTTATGATCCGGCTGCCCGGTTTATTTTTGACGAAAGCTGCAACAAGCTGCACAGAGCAGATCGCGTAAACAGGAAGTCAGAGACACGGAAACGGCTTAGAGTATCCAGCCAGTTTTCAAAATAAAACACTCTGTGCAGACTCCCAACTGTATAAAAACGAAAAATTACCAGATCAACAAAGTCTGGCAGGCAAAAGACTCCGCTTCTGAAACCTTCCCGTTATCATGCAGTGATGAGGGCGGAATAAAACCTGTAGCAGACGCACATGTTTATTTTCAGTAATGTTTAATTTCTTTTTTTTCAGAGATGAGTTTTTTCTGACAGTTTAATATTAATAGTAAGTTTGTTATTTATGTTCTAAAACTAAATGTTACTTTTTGTGAGTGTTTTTAGTGTGTCTGTTAAGAACATGGTGGCTTATGTTATGTTGGTAATTGTCATTTTTGTGCTGGTTTACAGTTTAACCATTAGAGAGGTAGCTGTTACATTTCCGAGCTGTTTTACCCCCCCGTCGAAACGCACCCTGCAGGAGTGACTCTCTCCATTCTGTATTTGTAGTTTTTAAATATAAGGTTTTCATATCGGACAATATATTCGCTGATACCGATATATCTGTGATAATACTGGATAAATAGATATAATAGATAGATTAAATCGGCCAACAAATAAGTCGGTCAGGCTCTACTATTTTGCAAAATGTTTGATTGTCCTTCAAGAAATTTAGATGGAAAAAATTCCAAGTGTGAGAAACATGAGAAAACGCTGCCTGAATAAACTCAGGCCACTGCATACAATTTAAAGGTGTACTTACTCAATACTTTAATTCAGTTATAAAAAGACCATTGTAGTAGGTAGAGAAGGAAGATAACTGGATAAAATGGAATTGTAGAATTAGAAATGTCATAGTTATGGTTAAGAGTGTGTACATAGGTGTGTCGGGGCAGGATGATGCTGGCGTTGGGCCATAAAAATTAACAAATCACCCACTGTGTGTGTGTGTGTATATATCTATATCTATATCTATCTATATATATATATGCACATCCGACACCTCTCCTAATGTGTGTGAGAGACTGTAGCCTACATTCTGCTGAATCCTAGTAGGATCCAGCAGAAATCTTTAGGATTGTCATTCAGTAAGATTATCCTACTGAATGACAATCCTAAAGATGGTCGTGGGTTTTATATGCATTGCAAACACAAAAATATGCGTTCTCAAATGACATTATGCTAGGTACACTTTGCTGAATGCCTGGCTGAAGAATATTAGCCGCATGCTGCATGGTAATACATGGTCTGAAGCAAGAGGAATAGCCGACCTTGTGCACTGAATGCTACCTGTTAGTGAGAAAGTATTGACAACCGTCACGTCAAAATAAACCATAAACTGCTGCTCAATATCTAAAGTAAAGTAACAGCTAGCTGGCGTCAGTTACTTGTAAAATGCATAGATAATGTTTAACAGTAAAATCTTAATTTTGCTTGCACCTAAGTTATAATATATTTGAGTTTGCTAACATTAGCAATAACATCAGCTAGTTGAAGGTGTATGCTGGGCTAACCATCACATTACCAGCACATTTCCTGTGTTTAAGAATGAATAAACATGGACTTACCTGCAAGTGATGCACAGGCATCATCTTGCAGTTTATTATTTCTTTTCTCTACTCCTGACTCCTGCTGTGTTTTTGGGGCCATTTCCAAAAACGTTGACAGCTTGCTGTCAGACTTCTTCAGGTGCAATCCAACAGACCCTTGAGATGGGGGAGGGGCATCCACGGGGAGCTGGGGGAAAGTTGAATGTGTGTGTGTTTGTGGGGGGACACTAGAGTTACTTTCTTGAGCAATTATATATATCTGTTGTTCTGCCTGTTCTGTGATATACATGCCTAAAAAGTGTATAATATTTCTATACTGAAATAATATCTGCATTATAATTATTATGACTATGATGATTTTTCATAATGATATTTTTGGTGCCCCCTCAGCACTTGGTGCCCTACGCACAGATGCGCATGGTGGGAGCGGCGGTGCTGTCGGTTTGAAAAAATGATATACTCTTTACGAGTGTTTCTGTTTCTACCACATTTATAAAATAAGGTTCTAGATGATGCTTTTATGTCACCACTAATATCCAAATCAAACCTTTGCCCTTCAGAAGTGTTTTATGATGTGAAATCTAATTAAATTTTAGTTACCTTGTATTTATCTTTATTCTTCTATACTTCTGAAGTCAGATGAGGAGTCGGTGAAGGAATTCAGAGATGGAAATGGGTCAACAACCAGCCGGGCGGTGGATCCAGAAACATCACGAGGTGGTAAGATGGTTTCTTACCTTACTCATTAAGTATCACTGATCTGTGTACTTGCTTCAAAACACCAACTGTCAAAGTGACAATCAATGATGAAAGTGTCACAAAAACACTCTAAAACAAACAGTTTGTGTGTCTATATCACCAAATGTGAGCTTGTGAAAAACATGCATGAATACAAACACATGAGTAAACAAGTAAATAATGTAACATATAAAACCTTCTCCCTCAGTTCTCAGGTTCAGGTCCTGGTAGTCGTACTGCTAACTTCATGGTCAGCTCTCCTTTGAATGAAAAGCTTTCATGTCAGAAGTTTAACATGTGACATAAGATGTCTCATTGAAAATGGAAGATCCCCAGTGAACAGCAGTGCTTCCCTTCTGGCTGTAGTCGGTACAGGACAAATCACAGCAGATCCAAACATCAATCTTCCAACCACACCAGGATACGATTGACACGATCTAATCAGATTCATGGTCTGATCGGAGCAAATCTGATGAAGCTACATGTGAAACAAGTATTTTTCTTCCTCTTGTTTTTATTGTAACTGTTAATGAAATAGTGTCAGTCTTCTCCTGGTGTGTGCAGGAATATTGATTCTGTTGATACGATGTGTCTTCGTCCGTCCGGCCCTGTCTCTTTAATCGCCCTCTCAGGGCATGAGAGCCTGATGGTACATTTTTCAGGACTGGGTTCACTGTCCAATCACAGCCAAGCGAGCCTTGCAAGTTTTCAGAAGTGAAAGAAGACATACTTCCTGTCTGTGCTTTGAGTTTTCCCTTTTCAAGTGGAAAAACCTGCAGCTCCCCTGCAGGTCTGAACCCAGCAGACACACTTCATAGTCCAGTTATGTCACATACAATCCAAACTTCCTTTAATCTTTTGAGACTTAGTGTTTTGTGTTAGTATTGGATTGGATCATATTGGAAGGTGTTTTTGTAGTTTTTCATCATCATCTAAAGATGAATTACAGTCAGTGTTGGGGAGCAGCCAAGCTACTAGCAAAGCTATTTATTTATGATTTTCAAAATCATGTAGCGTTTCCATTAGCCTGCTTTCTTTCTTCTAAATAACATGAAGCAGGACCAAATCTACAGGACTGTTTTATCCTCTTGTGAAGAACAAAAGCTGAACAATGTCTGTTGCTACAACACGAGCTCAGATTCATGTACCATATAATGTCCACTGTGACATGACCAGAGTGGAATCTGCATTGTTCCACCTGAATCTGAGGTTCAACAAATGACCTCACCAAGAGGCTTCACTAGACTTTATTTGTTCTTAATCTTTCAGGTCAGTCTGCTCTAACAAAATAGAATCTGTAAACCCCCTTAACATAGTTGAGACATCAACAAAAGGAAAGTGAGTTGTGGTTCCTAATTATTTTGTCTATTTTCTCACAGCTGAAACTCAAGTGGAAAGCACAATGCTCAACGCAGACCATTCAAGTATCATCTTTACTCCTCAGATGCCAAATGCAAACGTTGGAAGAGACATTATCACCAATATCACCATTAACAACACAGGTAAATGTTCCCCCTGAATTAATATATTAAATTATCATCTTGTATACTTGATGTTGTGCTTGCTTGAAATGTAGCCAACAAAATGCCTTTAAATATTTAGCAATTTTCAAAAGATGTTGTATGTTTCTGTTTCAGTCCGACCTCCAACCAGAACAGATGAGACCACTGATGTTTCTACCAAAACCAAAGGTATTCAGCTGTTTAAACACAAACACATACAATATACCTGTATATTAAATAAGGTTTTTCACAGCCAAATGATTAAAAAAGTTCACCATACTTCTACCATTAAAACATGACTAGATTCAGATATTATGACACAGAGTACACTACTCACAATAAGTTAGGGATATTGTGAGAGACTCAGTGGATTTCATACATACGGTGTTTGTTTCCCTTCAGAGAGTTTTGGAATAGGGAGGCAATTGTATTGGGGTGATAGACACACCGCATTTTGTGTTTTCCACGTAATGGTCTCACTGTGTACAGTGTGCCTTACATATTGGGGCCAATACCAAAAAACTAAAAGACAACCCTTTTCAATGTGGCATCAATTTCAACATTCTGTGGGTATAACAAGCTGGTATTGTCAGTAAGTCATTCCAAGTTCATCATTCAAACAGCCATGAACACGTCACTTAACGGACAAGCAGCGCCACCTGGCCATAGCGCGCCTTCGGGTCGGTGGCAGGCAGTCAGATGTTGCTCGTGAACTTGGTGTGTCTCAAAGTGTCATCAGCAGACTTGCATCAAGACACAGAACTACTGGCAGTGTTTGTGACAGACCCAGGAGTGGAGCCCCACGAGTGACAGACCGCAACGATGACCAGTACCTAAGGACCTATGCACTCAGACATCGTTATGCAACTGCCACACAGCTGCAGGCCCAGTTACGAGATGTGAGGGGTACTAGGGTTTCCAGATAAACCATTCCAAACCGACTCCACCGCTTTGGCTTGAATGCCAGACGACCGTTGCAGGTGACTCCACTGACACCAAGACACCGCCGTGAACTTTTGCAGTGGGCACAAGACCATGTGACCTGGACAATGCAGCAGTGGTCTACCGTCCTGTTCACTGATGAGTGTCGGGTCACCTTGCACAGAAATTATGGTCGTCAGCGTTGCTGGAGAAGGCAAGGTGAGCGATACGCCGAGGTCAACATGGTCCCCAGGGTTCCCTTTGGTGGAGGAGGTCCAACAGTCTGGGCAGGCATCACCAGTCAGCGCAAAACAGATTTGGTTATTGTAGATGGCTCAGTCACTGCACGTTCTTACCTCAGAGACATCATAGAACCCATCATCATCCCCCAGTTCCGCCAGCACACCCCCAACTTTCTGTTCATGGATAATAATGCTCCACCACATCGTGCCAGAATTGTCACAGCTCGACTTCAGGAAGTCGGAGTGCCTCATATGGTATGGCCAGCAATGTCCCCTGACCTGAACCCCATAGAGCACGTCTGGGACCAGCTGAAGCAGAGACTGGATGATCATACCCCACCCCCACGTGACCTGGCAGAACTGCGTGTAGCACTTGTGGAAGAGTGGAACGCATTGCCTCAGAACAACGTCATGAGGCTAGTGAGGAGCAAGAGACGTCGCTGTCAAGCTGTCATTGCGGCAAATGATGGAAACACCCGCTACTGACATTGTCAGTTTTTGTTATTTGGGGCTATCCTTGTTATTGTCTAAATTTTGGGGGTAACAAATATTAAACTAATGAAAATGGTGTTTCTTCTCATTCATTATTAGTAATATCAAAGGGAACTTTTACTTATTTCATAAAAATTCTGAACAAATAGGAAAAGCACTTATGTAAATAACAATATCCCTAACTTATTGTGAGTAGTGTATATTATGGAGATGACACACTTAAAGCTGCAAATGTGACTTTACCATCCTGTAAAGTTATTGACCATCTGCTTTTCTTCCCTGTCATCTGCCCGTTTTGTACTTTATGTGATTCTGGATTAACTCATTTTAAACTAGTTTTACTAAACTCAGATTAGATCTGATCTTAGATTAAATGAATCCTTGTTGGTGCAACCCAGCCATAATCTCTGTCTTCACCTCTCTCAGTGTCAGTGAATGTTGGTGATGTTGGAGAGACTCCAGAGAACAGAGAACCTTCTTCCTCTCAGAGTGAAGGTAAAGCTGCTGTATTCTCTGGTATGTATGAAAGCCCTGAAAGACAAAGTTTAGTTTTTACTTCGGAAACATTCAAAGGTAGTAAGACTGACAGCATTATAACTGAGTGAAAGCAGAGACAGGAGTACTTTATGATCTTTAGTTGAAGCAGTATCAGAGTATCTGCAGCTCTGAAAGTCATTGAATACGTAAGGGATAATGCCCGACGAGGTGTTCATTAACAGAAATGAATCAGACGACGCGGAGGCGTGAACCGTCATTTCTGTTAATGAACACCTCGAAGGGCATTATCCCGCTTATACCATGGTCACTTGCCAAAGAAAAGAAATTCGGACCATTAATTTACATTTTCATGCGTTTTACAATCAAAATATAAAGTTTTTCACAAGCCATAACTTCGTTTCCCTGGTAACGCCTGAGGGTTTGACTAATACCTGGAACAATCATTACTCTCCCGTAAGATTCTTGTGCAACGGAGACGTTGTTCACTCCTCCAGTAAATAGAACGGATCATAGATACGACTTGGCAACGGGAGATATTCTAGTCCGCTCAGCGATGAGCCAGAAAGCTAACGCTATGCTAGCAAGATTCAAAGTCAATAACATTGCATACGGTTGACAAACAGTAAATATAATTTGACAGTATGCTAGCTAACATGATTAGCTAGCTAACCAGTCATGTCATTGTCCCCAAATCGATAGCAAGATTTTCACGAACAAATGACCGGCCGTGTGTAACGTTACTGTGGCCGCAGCCTGAAGCAGAGAGCTGAACAGCGAACGGAATGTGAGATTATTTGCATATCAGTAAATTTAGAGGGGAAGCGAACTTTCTGCAGCTTGTGTGTTAGAGTCGCCACCCTGTGGTGTTCAGAGGATAAGACACTGAAGGACTGACAGACTGCACTCAGTGCTGGAAATAAAATATTCAGATTTGATAAGCCGGCTAGCGTATTGATTTACAGCGGTGAACAGTCAATTTGACTGGAACTACTTAGTAGGTGTCCATATATCACTTTTTAACTTACACCCTCCAGCCAATCAGAATGGAGTATTCACCCAGACCATGGTGTAAAATTAGTTGATTCAGTTTCTTCAAAAATACCCTAGAAGCTATTTAATAGTCTTAAAATCTATCCACAGATGTCTGAAATATTTTTTCTTGGCTTCCGTAGACTGTAACATCAGTTTTCATATCATTCTGTATGTGGCTGTGAGCTGTCAGGAGGATTTAAAACTACAGTGGGACTGTTGTGACAGTGAATTGAGCTGAAGGAGGCAGCTTAATCCTTTTTATGCAGAATTTCAGTCATACCATCAGATCTGCATCAAACTGTCTCTACTGCAGCTACAGCAGCCAGGTTGCAGGACGTCATTTATAATTTTTGATTGGCTGCTATTCTTAAGAGGGCGGGTCTTATGTAGTATGAGCAGGCCAGAGGTCAGACAGCAGAGATGGAGTCGAGTGAAGAGGAAGAAGAGATCAGAGAGCAACTCTTTTCATGGAGGCCATGATGGACACTGAATAACAACCATTATTTCTGAAGCATTTTTGTTCGCTTGTGTCTGTTTGTCAAACTGAATGAACTGAAACTGACTTCATCTCAGTTTATGGTTTTCAACTGAGATGTGGAGTTGACCCGACTATGAAGTCAAACTGATTGATGACTGTGAGGACTGAGTGGAGTGACAGTGGAAAGCTAGCTGAGCTCACCTGTGGTTCAGATCAGGCCTGCATCCTTCATTGGAAGTGGTTTAAATGATACTGGTGTTTAAACATCATCAAGTGATTCTAACAAAACAAGAAAGAGTGAAAGAAGTTAAGAATGCACACTATGTAGCTTGAGTCTACATATCTTTATAGACAGAAGGAGAATATTAAAACTGATGCTGCAGGACTCGTCTTTGTGACATTTCGACCAGAAGATGGCAGCAACACCAACAGCTGCTCAGTGGTCACCAGTCCAGAGCTGTGGTTGTACTGACCAGCTCCCTGTTGGATAGATTTATATGTTGTTGGGGTACATGAGAGAATGATGTGTTCAAATGTTAATGTTGAGATAGTTTACTGTAACACAACTACAGATATCACACTGTTATAATAGTTTCCACTTTCCATCTTTCTCCAACTGTACATTTAAAATCCTGCATTTCAGTTGTTTTTTGTCTCTATTTGTCACTCAGATAAGATTGTTCCAGTACCAAAGCCACAACCCATCTCACATTACCAGAATATGCTTCAGTCAAAACTCAAGAAAAGGTTTAATTGTGCACAAGAGGGGTGGGCACAGAAGAAGGATGAGCAACCTCTGGTTGATATCTACACAGAGCTGCACGTCACAGCTGGAGGTGATGTAAACATTAACAAACAGCATGAGGTCATTCAGATGGAGGTGAAGCCAACAACAGAGGAATCAATTCAACCCTGTGACATGTTCAAACCCCCCTCTGGTAAAGGAAGATCCATAAGAACAGTGCTGACCAATGGAATCTCAGGAATTGGCAAAACATTTCTTGTCCAGAAGTTTCTGTCAGACTGGACAAACAAAGAACACAATCAAGACGTGCATCTCATATTCCCCTTTACCTTCCGCCAGCTCAACTTATGGAAGGGTGAAAAGTTGAGTTTGGCAAAGATGATTCATGAATGTATCACAGAGACCACAGGCATCCCAGAGGAGGCTCTTAATCACATCTTAAAGACTGTGCAGTTATCAGAAGAAGGCAACTATGACGAAAGTAAATTCAAACTGGTGTTTGTTTTGGATGGACTGGATGAGAGCCGCCTTCAACTGAACTGCTCGACCAATAAAAACAAAGGAACAAACTTTGATGTTAAAAAGTCCACCTCAGTGGATGTGCTGATGTCAAACCTCATCGAGAGCAATCTGCTTCCCTCTGCTCGCCTCTGGATAACCACACGACCTGCAGCAGCCAGTCAGATTCATTCTGATTTTGTTGACATGGTGACAGAAGTCAGAGGGTTCACTGACCCACAGAAGGAGGAGTACTTCAGGAAGAGATTCAGAGATGAGGAGCAGGCCAGCAGAATCATCTCCCACATCAAAACATCACGAAGCCTCCACATCATGTGCCACATCCCAGTCTTCTGCTGGATCACTGCTACAGTTCTGGAGGATGTGTTGGAGGACAGAGAGGGAGGAGAGCTCCCCAAGACCCTGACTGAGATGTATGTAGAGTTCCTGAAGTTTCACAATCATCAGACAAATGAGAAGTTTGACCAAAACATGTGCATTCAGTACATTGAGACATTAGCAAAATTAGCTTTCCATCAGCTTGCAAAAGGCAACCCCATCTTCTATGAAAGAGATCTTGGTGGCATTGATGTCAGAGGAGCCTCAGTGTGCTCAGGAGTGTTCACAGAGATCTTTAAAGAGAAACGTAAGAGGAAGAATGAAGTCAAGATGTTCAGCTTTGTCCATCTCAGTGTTCAGGAGTGTTTGGCAGCTTTGTATGTAGAGATGTCGCTCACTAACAAAAACAAGAATGTGATGTCAGAGCTAGCTCAATCTATCTGGGAACGTGTGAGAATGTTTTTCAGCAAAACATCTGTGACAAAAGTCCACAGGTTTGCTATTGACAAGGCCTTACAGAGTCCAAACGGACACCTGGACTTGTTCCTCCGCTTCCTTCTGGGTCTTTCACTGCAGACCAATGAGAATCTCCCTCAAGGCCTCCTGGAAAATAAGACAAGCTCACAGACCAATCAGGAAACAGTTGAGTACATGAAGAAGAAGATCAGTGAGAATCTGTCTCCAGAGAGAAGCATCAATCTGTTCCACTGTCTGAATGAACTGAATGATGGTTCTCTAGTGGAGGAGATCCAACAGTACCTGAGATCAGGAAGTCTCTCCACAGATGAACTGTCTCCTGCTCAGTGGTCAGCTCTGGCCTTCATCTTACTGTCATCAGAAGAAAATCTGGACGTGTTTGACCTGAAAAAATACTGTGCTTCAGAGGAGGCTCTTCTGAAGCTGCTGCCAGTGGTCAAAGCCTCCAACAAAGCTCTGTAAGTGAACAGATAACTGCAGAAATGAACTCATGTATATCACATGTGTAGGGTCGACTAATGAAAGTCTTTGATTTCAATTAGTTTATTGAATGAAAAATCTGCATTGTTTCATTATTTTCATTATACCTCTGCATATGAATGCAGCCATGACAGAAAAAATGTGTGGCACCTTAGTTCATTTAAAGGTTGGGTGAGTCTAACTTTATTACTGTAAGATCATACTTTGATATATTGGGCAATTCTGTTTGGTCCCCAAGCAGGCATGATTTAGTGATACAGGTATCATTAACCCTACCCACCTCCCTATTTATTCTATTGTTTTTTTCCCAAAACAGGTTAATACATTTACATTCCCAAATAGCATGTAAGAATGTTCCTGTCTCCTCCTGACATTATCAGCATAGGTTATTAGCCAACAAGCCCATTCTGTGGAGCTTAGATGGGGTAAAATAAAACCTATGTATTAATCTGTACTGAGTAAATTTCCCCTTAGCCTTCTTTATTTCCCCGTATTTGCTAATATTCTTAGTCAGATTTAATCGTTTTCCTCACATCCTAGGTCTTTCTGCCAAACGAGTCTCAAATTTTTACATATATTTTTTGGTAACCCATTAAAGATTTTGTAAAACACGGCTGCCCTGCGTGCTATACCATGCAATTCCAAGAATTCCATCACTGGATTCTTGTCTTGAGTGAATTGGCCTTTCGTTATACTGCCTCTAATTTGTAGGAACTTCCTGAAATTATCTTTACTTTCTAAATCCTATTTTTGCTTCAGTTCAGAGAAGGAAATAAATGCACCATCAGAATATAGGTCATTTACATTACATATTCCTTTCACAAGCCATTGTTTCCAGTAAACAGTCTTTTTCCCGATCCGTATCGCAGGGTTGTGCCATATAGAGGCATATGATTGTCTTATGTGTGACATACCACACATCCTGTGTACTTCTCTCCATACCACCTTAGAATGAGCCAGTACTGGGTTTGAAGTATGATGACGTCCATTAGTAGTTGAACCATGTGAGAGAACATCCAGAGGTTTGTAGGGGCTTACCAGTTCCTACTCAATTTTGATCCAGCTCAGCTCCGTGTCAGTTCCCTCCCAATGCTTAGTCAGTCTGGACATTTCAAATGAGATTATATAGTCTAACATTGGGTAGAGCCATTCCCCTTATGTCCCTAGGTGACCACATCTTCTTCATATTAATCCTTGGTCTCTTCTTGTCCTATCTTTTATAATTCTGTCAAATTGCTTAAAAAACTGTGGTGTTATACAAACAGGTAATATCATGGAAATGTAATTGAATTATGGGGCAACCAGCATTTTAATCACATTAATTTTTCCCCATAAATTAAGTTTCAATTTTCCCCATTTGTCCAAATTCAATTTTATCTTTTGGAGGAGTGGTTCCATATTCAATGACATTATTTCATCCAACTAATGACAGTAAGAACAGCAAGGACGTGCACGTCGCCCGGATCGGCGTAACCGGAGCCCCACCCTGGAGCCAGGCCTGGGGTTGGGGCTCGCAGGCGAGCGCCTGGTGGCGCAGCCCGAACGAGCAACATGGGTCCGCCACTCGCGGGAGGGTTCAGAAGGGGCCGGTGCAGTGGGATATGGGTGGCAGTCGTGGGCGGGGGCCCCGGCGGCCCAATACCCGGATGGTGACTCTAGCCATGGGGACATGGAATGTCACCTCGCTGGGGGGAAAAGAGCCTGAGCTGGTGCGGGAGGTTGAGCGGTACCGGCTAGAAATAGTCGGGCTCACCTCCACGCACAGTCTGGGCTCTGGAACCCAACTCCTTGAGAGAGGCTGGACTCTCTTCCACTCTGGAGTTGCCCGCGGTGAGAGGCGGCGAGCTGGTGTGGGCTTGCTTATAGCCCCCCAGCTCAGCCGCCATGTGTTGGAGTTCTCCCCGGTGAACGAGAGGGTCGTTTCCCTGCGCCTTCGGGTCAGGGATAGGACTCTCACCGTTGTCTCGGCTTATGGGCCGAACAGTGGTGCAGAGTACCCGGCCTTCTTGGAGTCCCTGGGAGGGGTACTGGAGAGTGCTCCAACCGGGGACTCCGTCGTTCTCCTGGGGGACTTCAACGCCCACGTGGGCGACGACAGTGTTACCTGGAGGAGTGTGATTGGGAGGAACGGCCTCCCCGATCTGAACCCGAGTGGTGTTTTGTTACTGGACTTCTGTGCTAGTCACGTTTGTCCATAACGAACACCATGTTCAAGCATAAGGCTGTCCATATGTGCACGTGGCACCAGGACACCCTAGGCCGGAGATCAATGATCGACTTTGTGGTCGTGTCATCTGACCTCCGGCCGTATGTCTTGGACACTCGGGTGAAGAGAGGGGCTGAGCTGTCAACTGATCACCACCTGGTGGTGAGTTGGATCCGCTGGCGGGGGAGGAAGCCGTACAGACCTGGCAGACCCAAACGTATCGTGAGGGTCTGCTGGGAACGTCTGGCAGAACCCTCTGCCAGGGAGATCTTTCAGTGCGTTTACATGCACAGCTTAGTCAGATTACAGCCATAGTTCGACTATGCTACTCAATCGGACAACTGCAATTATCCGAGTATACATGCCAGTGAGAAAATCGAATTACTGGCCGAAAGCATGTCATACCCCGGTACGCTAGGTGGCGCTGTACCCATTTTAACTAGTGTTAACGGCGCACCTCCGACTGACCTCTTTACATCACCAGCTGCCTCGGCATTCAAGAAAGATGGTGTACGAAGAGCGAGACGAAGCTGCATCTTTGTACACTTCGTATATGGTGTACATGATAATTACACAGACTAGGGGCACTCTTTCTTGCCGTGATTTCGGAGGAAAGCCGCCGCCGCCGCCGCCGCCGCCCGTCTACTTCCGGCTCACGGCCCCGGGGAAAAATCTCGCGCCTGCGCAGAACGCAAAATCCAACCGATCCGCTGGAAACGTATACATGCAGGAGTAATGCGACTTTTAATCGAATAATCTACGTAGTGTAATTTGACTATGAGAAATCCGATCCGGTCCGATTTTAGTCAGACAAAGGTGTATACATGCATCTTAAAAATCCGTTCATAGTCAGACTAACGCAGTAATTCGGTTTTCTTGCGTGTCATGTCAACGCACTGTTTAACTCCCACCTCCGGGAGAGCTTTGACCAGATCCCGAGGGAGGCTGGGGACATTGAGTCCGAATGGACCATGTTCTCCACTTCCATTGTTGACGCGGCTGTCCGGAGCTGTGGCCGTAAGGTCTCCGGTGCCTGTCGCGGCGGCAATCCCTGAACCCGGTGGTGGACCCCAGAAGTAAGGGTTGCTGTCAAGCTGAAGAAGGAGTCCTACCGTGCCTGGCTGGCCCAGGGGACTCCTGAGGCAGCTGACGGGTACCGGCAGGCCAAGCGTGCGGCAGCAAGGGCAGTCTCGGAAGCAAAAACTCGGGTCTGGGAAGAGTTCGGGGAGGCCATGGAGGAGGACTACCGGTCGGCCTCGAAGAAATTCTGGCAAACCATCCGGCGCCTCAGGAGGGGGAAGCAGTCCTCCACCAACACTGTTTACAGTGGAGGTGGGGAGCTGTTGACCTCGACTGGGGACATCGTCGGGCGGTGGAAGGAATACGAGGATCTCCTCAATCCCACTGACACGCCTTCCATAGAGGAAGCAGAGGCTGGGGACTCAGAGGTTGACCCATCCATCACCCAAGCCGAAATCACTGAGGTAGTCCGGAAGCTCCTCGGTGGCAAAGCACCAGGGGTGGATGAGATTCACCCTGAGTACCTCAAGTCTCTGGATGTTGTGGGGCTGTCTTGGCTGACACGTCTCTGCAGCATCACGTGGCAGTCGGGGACAGTGCCTCTGGACTGGCAGACCGGGGCGGTGGTCCCCCTATTTAAAAAGGGGGACCGGAGGGTGTGTTCCAACTATCGGGGGATCACACTCCTCAGCTCCCTGGGAAAGTCTATTCAAGGGTACTGGAGAGGAGAATTCGGCCGATAGTCGAACCTCGGATTCAGGAGGAACAATGCGGTTTTCGTCCTGGCCGTGGAACACTGGACCAGCTTTATACCCTCCGCAGGGTGCTCGAGGGTTCATGGGAGTTTGCCCAACCAGTCCACATGTGTTTTGTGGACTTGGGGAAGGCATTCGACCATGTCCCTCGTGGCATACTGTGGGGGGTGCTCCGGGAGTACGGGGTCGGAGGCCCTCTGTTAAGGGCTGTACGGTCCCTGTACGACCGGAGCAGGAGCTTGGTTCGCATTGCCGGCAGTAAGTCAGACCTGTTCCCAGTGCATGTTGGACTCCGGCAGGGCTGCCCTTTGTCACCAGTTCTGTTCATTATTTTTATGGACAGAATTTCTAGGCGCAGCCACGGGCCGGAGGGGATCTGGTTCGGGAGCCACTGGATCTCATCTCTGCTTTTCGCGGATGATGTGGTCTTGTGGGCTCCTTCGAGCCAGGACCTCCAGCATGTCCTGGGGCGGTTTGCAGCCTGAGTGTGAAGCGGCTGGGATGAGAATCAGCACCTCCAAATCTGAGGCCATGGTTCTCGACCGGAAAAAGGTGGCTTGCTCCCTCCGGGTGGGTGGAGAGTTCCTGCCTCAAGTGGAGGAGTTTAAGTATCTTGGGGTCTTGTTCATGAGTGAGGGAAGGATGGAGCGTGAGATTGACAGGCGGATCGGTGCAGCGGACGCAGTAATGCGGTCGTTGTATTGGTCTGTCGTGGTGAAGAGAGAGCTGAGCCGAAAGGCGAAGCTCTCGATTTACCAGTCAATCTACGTTCCGACCCTCACCTATGGCCATGAACTTTGGGTCATGACCGAAAGAATAAGATCCCGGATACAAGCGGCCGAAATGAGTTTCATCCGCAGGGTGGCAGGGCGCTCCCTTAGAGATAGGGTGAAGAGCTCTGTCACCCGGGAGGAGCTCGGAGTAGAGCCGCTGCTCCTCCACATCGAGAGGAGCCAGCTGAGGTGGCTCGGGCATCTGTTTCGGATACCCCCGGGACGCCTCCCTCGGGAGGTGTTCCTGGCATGTCCCGCCGGGAGGAGACCCCGAGGAAGACCCAGGACACGCTGGTGTGACTATGTCACCCAGCTGGCCTGGGAACGCCTTGGGATCCTCCCGGAAGAGCTGGAGGCAGTGTCCAGGGAGAGGGAAGTCTGGGTGTCCCTGCTCAGGCAGCTGCCCCCGCGACCTGGCCCCGGATAAGCGGACGAAAATGGATGGATGATGGATATTTCATCCAAATATGGATTTCATTTGATACCCAAGTATTTCATACCTGAAAGCATCCACTTGAAATTAAATGAAGTAATGTAACTACAATGGCATGTGTTTGATAAAGGCATGGCCTCCGATTTGTGCTAGTTTTTCTTGTAACCTGACAATTTGTAGTATGCGTAAATAACAGTGTTGGGGCTAGTTACTCAAAAAAGTAATATTTTACACATTACTCTCAAAAATAGTAATGCCTTACATTACATGATTACTCCCTGATGAAAGTAATTTGTTACATTACTCGTTACATTACTCGTTACATTCTTGCTATGTGCTCTATAAAATTGCCTGAAGACCCCCCGCCTGTAAAGCCACTTTTGATGGTTGGAGATACAAACATTACTTTGAATTTGTTGAACGTAAGGAAAATACTTGACTGTAAGGTCCACACTTTGCCCATGTTGGAAACTTCTCTCCACTGCTGCTTACACTAACTTAATGAAGCACCTACAGAGACAGCACACACACACAAAGCTTGCTGCTTAGGAACCGTGGAGCAACATGAATGAGACGCCAAGCAAGCAGCCAAAACTTTTTTTTCAACAGAACCAGACTGACCCCCTCATACAGAATCTTCTCCACATACTGAGCCACTTTTCCCATCTCTTCTTTACCTTCTTTCAGACCGACCATCCTGACATTATTCCTCCTGCTTCTGTTTTCGAGGTCTTCCACACGTGTCCACAGTCTTTCTAGTCTCTTTTCACATTTCTCCATGCTCTTTTCCATCCCTGCATGCATATCCTCTATGTATGATATCCGCTGCTCTGCCTCTCCAAGTCTCTCTTGAATGTTAGCCACCGAGTCTTTTAGCTCTTGTGTTGTCTCTTTAATGGCGACCACATCCCCCGCCATCACCTTTAGAGTAGCGCTTATCTTTTGTATTTCCTTGAACATATTTTCCTCGATATTCCTTCCAGTGCCAGGGTCTCTCGTTGATTTATTCGACGGAGGGTTGCTCTCTGGTATTGTCGCAGGTGAGGTGTTCTCAGGCGGTGGGCTGCCTTTCGTAGCTAGCTTGCTTTTCGTTGACGCACCTTTGAAAAAGTTTGCTTTGCTATTGTTTGCCATTTCGCTGAGAATTTGAAATTTGTCGGCCGACTACTGATGATAACACTACATAAGTAGAGGCCACTAATATGTTTCAAAACGAAGTATATGCTTCCTAATTTATGTAATTAGTTGATGGTTGTCAGGAGCTCTCCTAGTGTGCCGCCATCTTTCCTGACAGTCCCACGTGACTCCCCGCTTTGTCATAGTTGAAGAAAAACAAACATTATATGCATCATTTGAGATTGTCTATTCAATATAAGTATAAGTCATTTTCTGTCAGCCCCAGTGGGGAGACAAACACCACACTGTTTGTTTCGAGCCCTACAGCATGAGAGCTAACAGAGGTAACAGTTGATGGGGCTAAAAGTTCACAGTGGAGCTAAACACACACAGCAGTACTGAGAGTTCAGAGCAACATTAAGTGGTCAACACTGAACTGCAGTTTAATGTGACATCATAACACATTTACACAAAATGAAGTATTTTAGCTGAGTACTGTTTGGAGGTAAGTGTACCTTGAGTTTGGAGCTACAGACAATTTACATCAGTGTACAACTAATCAATCTTCTGACAGAGATGAAAGTAACCTGGTACCAGCAGTGACCAGGTGGAGCAGTAGCTTCAGAACACAAAGACCTCAAAGGTTGAGACAAGTGATAAAGAGACACAGACTGTTTCCCAAATTATCTCTCTAGCCCTTTTTAGGTTGCACACAACCAAACAGCTACAGAGACCGAGGAGATGCTAGCATCTCCTGGATCTCAGCGGCTGTCCAATTGCTCATCTTAATGTCCCCGGATGAAGCGATGGACTGACTGCTGTGATCGGCTGTTTCCTGGTTTTAAAACTCCCCGGCTGTGGGTCGCACAACAGTGCAGGTCGTTGACACCTCCGCCCATCTCATGCAGTGGCCGGCACATTGCCGCCTCGTTTTTAGATAGCAGGCGAGGCTGAAATAAGTGTACCCTCCGAGGCGGAAAATCGGCAGACCAAAACAGACCCCCAATTTGCCGCCTTCTGTCTAAAACCGCGGACCGAGACACCAAAAGGATGGGCAAATCGGCGGCTTGGTGCTCTGTCTAAAAACAGCTTCTGTTACAGAATTCTGTGTCCCATGTTTTTTATTTAATTCTCTTTTAACAGTGTTTAGATAACTCCTCATTTTCTTTTAAACCTATATCTGACTTTAAATCAACTAGTGCAGTGCCCGTAGGAAATATGTATTCCTATAAAAAAGTGGGAGGTTGAGGAGCTTTTTCATGGATGGCCAAATGAGGCTGTGTTTGAAGGTGGGACGTCAGGGATATTTAGGTTTGTTGTGAAATCTGATATTCCAGGGTATAATTGGCCGTTTTTGACTATTCTTGATTTTGCCATTATATTTCACCTTAAAAACGATTTACTTGGTGTCATTATTTTCGGCACAACCTCACGTGTGACTGTACAGTTATTTTTTTATTTTGACACACTGTATTAACACAATGGACCTAAAATCACAAAAAAAAACATAAAATCTGAGCAGAAAAAGTTAGATTTTTTTTACTGTGAAAACCACAAATATGTTTAACAAACCATTTTTTATGACTTATAATGCAAATATAAATTGTTGTTTGCTAAATATTTGCATACATTTTAAAAATGTACAAAGTTATATGTAACTATTTACATTTAAATGCAGGCAATGCTCAGGTCTGCCTGTGCTCCTTCCAGCTGAATGAAGATCTGCACTGCCTGCTCCACATTCAGCATCTCCTCATTGTTCTGACTCATTAAACAAAAAAACGACTCCACTACACACTAAACACACCACACCAAACACTACATAACACACTAACTACACACTCCAAACACTCCAAATGTCACAAATCTCCCAACTCTCAATATCGCTGTCTGTACACCGACCGTCGTTGCCTGTCATTCATCCGCCCCCGTCCCTCCCACAACTTCCTGTTCCTC
Organism: Sparus aurata; assembly: GCF_900880675.1. Lineage (NCBI taxonomy): Eukaryota > Metazoa > Chordata > Actinopteri > Spariformes > Sparidae > Sparus > Sparus aurata. Next base: position 2,679,937 of record NC_044187.1, on the reverse strand, counting down.
AACAACCAAACTTGCTGCTTGGACACTTTCGTGACAAAAGCCCGTTTGTACCATTTCTTCCTGCACCAGACACAAAGCACCCTAAGTCCCTAAGTTTACCCTAATTCCGATTTTGGACGTGCCGGTGGGTCCGGTCCGTCGAATCAGGAGGTGGGCCGTGTGGATGGGCTAGCAGCTAGCAGCTAGCTACACACGAACATCCACAGATTCCGATTCCACTTTGTTGTCCGCGCGTCTCCGGATCTCCTCAGACCCGAACAGACTCGGTCTGCACTCGTTTAGTCTCATTAATCCACAACAGTCAGTTTAGATGCACAGAACAGAATGGGACCGAACCGCCGGCAAAATCCCGGTCCAGCTTGCGCCCCTGCAGGTATAAATCTGCTTGGTTCTTAAGGTGTGTCGTGGGCTAGAGCGCTGCAGTGATTGGCTCTGATGCGTACATTGCTACGGTGTGCAGTGATTGGCTCTGGTGCGCACGTGACTGCGGTGGCTCCGGTGGACAATGCTCACGGAATTTGTAAAGCATTTCTGAAATAATTTATGAACGGTATCATTGCAGTCCAAACAAATCCGACGTTGCACACCCTTTAACCACACAGCAGCCATGTTGAAACTCTCAGGTCAGTCTGATCCTGGTCCACAGAGATATTTGAGGAACACATACACACACACACACACACACACACACACACACACACACACACACACACACACACACACACACACACAGACAGACAGAGATTCCTTGCTTTTATAGAGAGATGTAAGATACATGTAATCATTTATTTCCTCAGCATTTAAATGGTGGCTTTATTATACCACTAATAACTAACAATTATAGATGATAATAAGGTAAAGAAACCTTTTGATCAGTGATCGGTATTGGCCAATACTGCTTCTAGCCATCGATGATCTGCCCCCAAACTCTGGATCAGAGCACCCTTAGCATAGTTTCCTATTGTTGACATTGTGGCAGTTTAAAGGTCCTATATTATACTGTTTTTCATCAATTTCACACAGCTCTCAGAGGTCCAACAACACTGTATTCGATATGCCAAATGTAACCTCTAAGAAGGTACCAAGTACACAGGGGCTTCAATAAAGGGCCACAACAGCCAGTGTGGGTCATACATGCCATTTATTTTATTACAACTAAAACTCTAAAAACACAGGCAAGAAGAGACAAGAGGACAGACAGTCATACTACGGCTGGGACACCAACCACTCACTGCTAGGACACTGGGAGTATACTAAGTATTCAAAAAGAAATGTAAACCCAACACACTTCAAATAAAACACCACATTACAATGTGCAACCACAAAACATATCACCATCTAAAGTGAACTCCCAGCATCAACCACACCGGTGAATGGAGGACCTCGCCAGCCGCAGCACTAGACACAAAAGGAGACAGAATGTTAAAACTCTAAAACAATTCCAATCCTATATTAAACAATAAAAACAATAAAATCAATAAAGCTAAAATATATATAATACTAAACTTAAATAAACGTCAGTCAGTGCTTTGCCTAAAAACAAACAAAAGCACTGTTAGTTTATTTTAGAACACAAGAGGTTTAAAAGCTGTATGTTTTACACACCTCTGTGCTGGCAGTCAAGTCAGTCCTAAAAGCAAGTTTGGCAGACCCACAATTAAAATCATTAAAATACAAATACCTCGGGGTGCAAGCACCCCTACCATACCCTAACAATTAAAATGCCAACATGAGTGTATAACAATGTTAAAAGTCCGTCCTACCAGAGCCACAGGGAATCAAACAGTCACAGCCCTGGCGTGCACAAAGGATCTGAAGAGTGTCTGCTGCAGTCACACCTGCTGCCTATCAGTCCCACCTCCAATTCCTGTCACTTGATTGGTCTCTGCTCTTTGGGTCCTAGTGATCTGCTGCTACATAATGGCTAACAGCTAGCCAAAGCTGTGTTTGTCTCCAACACAGTCTCCTGACTCTTGGACACTTTTCGCATCGTCTCTGTCTCCAGTCAGCACATGTTTCCAGACGTTTTACTGTGACAACCAAGCTCCCTCGTAATATTAACATTAATCTCGCTTCAGACGCCATTGCATAGCATAACGTTGTTGTTAAAAATGAAACGCAACCACTGTCTCTCCTGTTCTTCTGTAGCTGGGGCAGAATATAGGCACTTATGTTGATTTTTCCTACCAACAACAGAGCAATTTGCAATTTTGCAAAAAGCAACGACATTGCAGAACACTGCTATCTCAACGCTAGACCCACTGAACTTCACCTCGGGGATGAACGCACCCGTTTCGGATATCTCCTATCATCGCGCAAAGGAGGTCGGCCTATGATAATGACTCCTTTTTGGTATGTTACAAAAGGAGCTGAATCTGAACAGCCTGTAGGAGCGCCGTGTTACCAGTGGGTGGGCTGCAGAGACCTTGCAGGACTCGCTTGTTTTTCTCATTCTCGGAGTTGGCAGGCTCAGGGAGGACCAGCTTATATATGTTGTGAGCAGAGAAAACATGTTTTTTATGATATGGGACTTTTAACTTCTGGAGACGGTTGAGAGAGTGTTGTGTGATGTTACTACTGATTTCAGTATAAGAATTTGCTGTCAGCTCTTCAGTTGCAGATACATATGTAATGTGTCTCATTTTCTCCAGTTTTCTCCACAAAACACAAACATGACATGGACGGCTAGTTAAACGTGAGGAAGTAATCACTGAAATTGACAGAAATAGTATAGATCACCTTTCTGAATTTTTCACAAATGTGAAATGCTATTATGAAAAACACTAATTGTCTAAACATCTACTGGTCACCCGAGACTCTCAATTGTTCGAATCATCAACACAATAAACCGTTTCTACAGAAATGTGATGTATTTTGTATTGTGGATGACAGAAAGAGTATCACTAACTCTCTTTCAGGCTGAGTGGCTGTAATCTGTCAGAGAGAAGCTCTGAAGCTCTGTCCTCAGTTCTCAGCTCCCAGTCCTCTAGTCTGAGAGAGCTGGACCTGACTGATAACAACCTGCGGGATTTGGTAGTGGAGCAGCTGTCTGTTGGACTGAAGAGTCCACATTGTAAACTGGAGACTCTCAGGTCAGGATTAAAAAACACATGTACAGAGTGAACAGTAACTGTTCCTTTATGTTGTCATTGTTCTCCTGTAATTTGACCAGCTCTTTTTTCAAACACTGCTCTGAAACTGAGTGTATCAAAATACAACTGTAAGTTAAATCAAAAAGAGAGAAAAGTCTTCACATGTACTCTACATTACTTTTTCAGGCTGAGTGGCTGTAATCTCTCAAAGACAAGCTGTGAAGCACTGTCCTCAGTTCTCAGCTCCCAGTACTCTCGTCTGGGAATGGTGGACCTAAGTAACAACGACCTGCAGGATTCAGGAGTGAAGTCGCTGTCTGTTGGACTGAAGAGTCAACACTGTAAACTGAAGACCCTCAGGTCAGGATTAAAAAAGACATGTACAGAGTGAAAAATAACTGTTCCTTTATGTTGTCATTGTTCTCCTGTCATTTTACAAGTTCTCTTTTTAGACACTGCTCTGAACCTGAGTGTGTCAAAATACAGCTGTAAATTCAGTCAAACAGAGAGAAAAGTCTTCACATGTACTCTACATTACTTTTTCAGGCTGAGTGGCTGTAATCTGTCAGAGAGCATCTGTGAAGCTCTGTCTTCAGTTCTCAGCTCCCAGTCCTCTCGTCTGGGAATGGTGGACCTAAGTAACAACGACCTGCAGGATTCTGGAGTGAAGTCGCTGTCTGTTGGACTGAAGAGTCGACACTGTAAACTGAAGACCCTCAGGTCTGACTTCAATTTCTGTTAAATGAGTACTCAAATGTCGCTTGTCATCTGATTAAAATTAGCTTAATGATACTGTATAACAAACATTTGTAGGAGTTTTGGAGATTGTGTATTATGAGTGTGAATGCGAAAAAGCATTTACAGTATTGTTCTTCTGGAATTTGCTTTTTAGCATTATCATTATGTTTTTATCATCTGTTATACAGGCTCTGCTACTGCTCCAGCATGTGTGTAACCAGAGAAACTGTTTACCTTTTTAAGCTCTGTAAGCCCTCTTACTTTTCAGCTTTTCTACCTCTTCAAACATTCATCTTTCTGCTTTTTCAGCTTTTTCATGATCAGCTACAAAACTGTTCAGCTATCAAAATGTTCACCTTTTGTAGGCTCTTTCGGCCCATAACTTTATAGCTTTTTCAGCTTTTCCAGATATTCATCTTTCTGCCTTTTCAGCTTTTTCATACATTTAGATTTATGTTCAGCTTGAGAAACTGTTCTGCCATCAAAATGTTCAGCTTTTTAAGCTCTTTCAGCCTATAACTTTTCAGCTTTCAAGTTTTATCAGCTTTTTCAAATATTCAGCTTTTCAGCCTTTTCAGTTTTTTCAAACATCCCGCCTTATGTGTTCAGCTAGAGAAACTGTTGAGTTATCAAAATTAAAAATTTTTTTTTAGCCCATTCAGCCTATTACTTTTCAACCTTCCTGCCTTTTCAGCTTTTGAAAAATCCAGCTTGTTCGGCAAATTCCTGACCATTCATTGTTATAGTTTTATGCATGTCTGGCAATACATTCAGCAGATTTCGGAAATCACTTCAGCCGTCAGCATTCACACTGGATTTTCGCAGGAAATGCAATTTTTCTAGTTCTTAAAAGGTATACAATGTCCTCGCAGACTACATCATTTATTTTAATGTACAGTAAAGTTATATTCATCAGTCACCATGTCAGCTCTTATCAGTGTTATTTTTTTCATCAATTGTGCATGAAATGTTTAAAACAACAGCGTTTTATCAAATTACTTTGTGTTGCCCCTCAGCTCTACGAATTGTTGTATCTTACAGACCTTTTTTTGGTGTTTTTTTTTTTTACTTTCAACAACTTCACTGTTTGTAATGTTTTTAGAGTTTTTCCAGTGCAGGTGACTGTATTTTCAATATTTTTCTGGTGTCACATGATGTCTGCTGTCAAATCCCAATTCACAGAATGTCTGTCTCTGTACATTAATAAATATACATTGTCGTGTGTGTGTGTATATGTGTGTCCAGGCTGTCAGGCTGTCTGATCACAGAGAAAGGTTGTACTTCTCTGGCCTCAGCTGTGAGATCCAACCCCTCCCATCTGAGTGAGCTGGACCTGACCTACAATCATCCAGGAGATTCAGGAGCGAAGCTGCCGGACTTTTTCAGGTATGAACAGACAACAATTGCTCACACACTGTTCCTCTGTCACACTGACAAGCTGAGGACTGTTGGCTCACAGTCTGAACCAGCAGCACTGCTGATAACAGAGAAGACAGTAACTGATGTGGGGAGAGTCCCTATTCACACTGAGACTGACCTCCTGACTAACATCACACCATCACCTGCTGTTGATCATTTAATGACAATATAACACACACTCTGTTTGATAAATATACTTCAGTTTTAATTAAAAGAATAAAAACTCATCAAAAGGTTTAAAGTTGATTCTTGATTGTGGAAAAATTAGTTGAGAAATATCTCAGCTCAAAGTCCATTTAATAGTTGTTCTGGAGATTCATGTGTTATTTGTGAAAGTTCATACATTTTAAGATGATGACCAAACTCATGAAAAGTCACATCATGTAATGTTACGTATGTTGATATAAAAGCTGTGTATCGCTCATGAGTCTAACTTTCTTCTCAACTCTTTATGTATTTGGCCAGATAGCTTCTGCTCTCATGTAGAAGTCAATACATGTTATTGACAGTCATAAAACTAAAGTCAGAGTCAGGAGTCTTCTCAACAGAATCTGGATGGGACTGTCCACTTTTAACAAAGAACCACAGTGACCAACAACCAATTCAATTGAGAGGAGAGAGGTCTTAAACCGGCCACCTCTTCAGCAGGAGCTCCCTGAACTTTAATGAACTTTTCAAACAGATGAATGGGAGAAATCACATTTCCACAACTGCAGATGTTATAAAAGAGAGAGCTATATAAAAGAGAGAGAAGAACTTATTTTCATCAAGTCAAAGAATAACAGAGTCCGTTTAGGTGAGGTTGTGATCTTGTTTGCTGTTAGTTGAAGGTCAGACAGTCTGAAAGTTCTCTGTTAGAGTCGAGTTGTTTGGTTGTAATTATCTGTGTGATCTGAAGCTGGATGACATCTTCAATTTAGATAAACTTTGTGTTGCATGTTAGTTCAGATGATCAGCGATTCAGCAGAGCTGCTGATGTGTATGAAGTGTTTCAACATTCAAACACTGAATGCTTAAACTCTTATTCATGTTTGAGTTGTAGTTTCTGGTGATGTAGGTGATAGCAACAAGCACACGGTCACACCATTACCTGAGATTGTATGTAACTAGAGCTACATTATAAAAAGCACTGCCCTCTACAGGACAGACAAGGACTCCGCCAGTGATGTTATCTGTCCCCTGAATGTTTAAAACCAGCGTGTGTAGCAACCAATAATGTAATAACGGCTAACAACGTAATACCTGCCAATAACGTAATAATTTTGTCCATTTTAAATGTAATAAAACCAATAACATAGTAACTTGCCAATAATGAAATAATATTTTTGAGCCAATAACTTAAAAACTAGTTGCCAATAATGTAATAAGTTATTACATTATTGGCCTAGTATTAAAAATCTATCCCTATACAACTGTGTATGTATCATGCTAGCAATTTTCTTATGGTTAGACTAGCTATTTGTCTAGTTACGGCCCCGAAATAAACAAACAAAGACTTGTCTGATTGGGCTTATCAGACAGCTGACACACATGACAGGTCCCACATTGGTGACGCACATCAGCTTTAAGGCCCGGCCAAAAAAAACAATGCAACACTCTGTCATATATTTTATTGACTCCAAGGTGACCACCCAGAGGATTATCATGGGCCAGCTTCAAAACCTCCGGGCGGAGTTTGAGCAAAAAATCACAAAACCAAGAACAAGCCAAAAAACTCGAATGTTTCTCAATTATAAATAATGTATGAACAAGGATTCCACAAAATTAAGGATTTTAATTACACCCCCGCATTACATTTTAAAGATAGGCCTCTAACGTAATAATGCAAATTTTTATTACGTTATTGTCTCAAAAACGTTATTACATTATTGCCTCTATTAAATTTTAAATGTTCAAAATTATTACGTTGTTGGCCGTTATTACATCATTGGTTGCTACAAGTGTGTTGTCATATTGTTCTTCATGTTGAGTTATGTTGGGCCTTGCATTACATGAGGCACAATTAAGTAGTATTTATGCAACATTAAAAGGGCGTTTTAGGTTAAATGTGTCTATCAATAATAATTACTGATTATCAGGGATAATTATTAATTATGATAAACAATATGATCCAATTTACATTAGATCACCTTGGTGCACCACCCTTAAAGAAAGGAAACATAGCAAATTTACCAAATCGGGCTCATAAAAAGGTACTAAACTGTTATAACTATGCTTAATAATTAAATTAAATACATAATATTAATATTACATTAATAACTAATAACTACAACCAAATTGACCCTAACAGCTGTAATGGTTGAAGGATTTTGGAGTTCTTGACATGTAGAGGTTGGCAACATTCACTCTTGCACAATATTAAATAGACAGCTAGAAGGTTCAAAAGTCTTTGATTCAACACAAAGATGAAAACGCACAATCCAACTAACATGTACTAACGTGTGTGTGTGTGTGTGTGTGTGTGTGCTCGTGTGAGAGAGAGACGCTAGGTTAGAGGAGATGGTTGGTTGCATGCAGAGACCTTGTGTCTGTGTGAAGCAGCATTCTAGGAAAACAAGCTACCAATGACTTGACCTGACCTCAATAACACTCAAACAGTGGACAAACACATAACCCTAACACATTATTACATCAACCAGAGTTAAGATTCCTATCATTTATTTATCATTTATGAAGATCATTGATGAGGAAGCTTCTGTAGGAGATACAGCTATAGGTATTAGAATTGTAATCAATCACTGGCAATTAATAATACGCTCGTAAATGGGGCACCACCTCCGTTGTTTGACTATTTGAATAATCCGGAGGAAATTACTCAAAATCCGACTGTACAAGTTTGGATTGAACAGTTCAAATCAACTTCAAATTAATTAATTCAAAGTAGTGATTTCTATACAGTTTCCATCGGTTCAAATTAAACTTGCACAGGAAAGGACATACAGTTATATATGTTTATTAACTAAAATAATGAAATGATAATTCAAACAAATGACAACAGGTAACCGAAAATGTGGAGCCTGTGAAGGGTAAAATATTAATGTTAGGTGATTTATGAGCGATGGTGAATTTGCAGGACGGGTAGTTAATTTTAAATTATGGGAGTAATTCTTAACACTAACGAGGCCCTTACCGAAATTCTCTTTAAGCTTAAAAGATGGGGATCGAAGCTTACAGACAGCAACTTATTCTCGTGTGTGAATCCAGGTGTGCAGGAGGTGTAGCCTACTTTGTTTGTAGATGGATGATGTCCACAATTTTTGGTTTTCCTCCGGTTCTCTCAGCTCAACGAACGGTCCAACAGCCAGAAGGAAGTTGCGTCTCATTTCTGTTGACGAAACCTCAGTCCAAAGGCCAGCGAGATGTCCGCTTGAGTGTGCTGGGGGCAGCCGGTCTTGGCTGGATGATAATGTCTCTGTTCAGCTGGAAACGTTTTTACGTCTTCTTGAGCAGTCAGCTACTGCAGCGTCTTTCCTAATGATAATCAATGTCTTAATAAAGACTTCAAGTGGTTGGTCTTCAGCTTAAACTAAGTCAACTTCTTGTCTAAAAATAACTGGAGGATGAAACCCTGGCCAGGCGAATCTTCCATCGTCACTAAATACAAGAATTAGATTAAGTTCACTTCTTCTGAGTCATGTAACGATCATTAGCAATATATTTTAAAAAAGAGACAAAAAGAAATAGGTTTCGTTGTTATTTGAGCTTCTCAAAATAAAAGTACTGAGAGAAGGTTCTTCAATACCACAAGTTATAACTTGAGAAAACTTCAGCATGTCTGCTGAGATCGCTAGTCTTGGAATGTTGTCACAAAAACAAAGTAAATTACAAAAATTAAAAGTAAATTTAAGATCGACACAAGTATAAAATAAAGTTTGTTTGGAAATTTTCTTCCAACTATACCAGAACGTACCAAAAGGTGGCACTGCGGTTCCAACAAACATCAGACATATAAACCAAGATCTTTATTTTTAGTTCATTCCTCTTATTTGAGAATCTGCTTTTATTAGGAAGATGAGATTTTATCTTAATACTTAATCAGGACTAAATTGAGATCAGGGTTGTACTGACTCTTCTATAGACTGCAACAGCCTCAAATTTAAACACATCGTAAATTATTCTTTAGCAAAAGGGAAGACAGAACAATAGATGTTGGTTCCAGAGTGTTGTTTTCTATAGAGGGGCGTCTGTCAGAACAAAGGAAATATCAACACAATCCAGGACCATCCCTCCCAAATTTACAATTAAAAGGCACTCAATTATCAACACTTCTTTGGCGATCAACAGTTTGCTTTGCAAATCCAGATGCTCGGATCCTGAACCCCAGAGTGTTGGGCATCGGTTTGACCTGAGAAGGGGATTCACCTTCTCAAAATGGAATAAAACAAAGCAATGGTGACTTCACTTGTGAATTAGGAGACGCTCTTCCTGCAAAGCAAAAGTTTATGACTGAACCAAAGTCTAATTTCCTTGTCAAGTCAAGAGGTGAGAGGGGCTCACAGGCCCTTCTGATGGAAAACAGCAGAGTAGGTGAAAGGTAATCATAAAGGCAGAAACAGGCCTCTGTCAGGATGCAGAGATGACAGTCCTACACTTCTGAAGGATCATTCTGACTTTGTTTCTTCCTCCAGGGTGGAACATGGTGGAGAGCAGAGGCTGAAACCTGGTGTGAGGAAGTGTAAGTGTGTGTTCACTTTGATTGATCCAAAGAAGATCCAAAAAGATGAGTCATTGTGAAGTTTTGATCTAATTAACATTCAGGGCTCTATCTTAACGATCTGAAACGCAAGTATCAAACGCAAAACGCAAGTAGCTTTGTGGGCGGATCTCAGGTGCTGTTGCTATCATGCCGGCGGAATAAATGACTCTCGCGCCCAACGCAAATCTAAAATGGGTTGGTCTGAAGTAGCTACATAAGTCATAGGTGTGGTTTGGGCGTAACGTGCAATAAACCAATCAGAGCGTCATCTCACATTCCCTTTAAAAGCAGGCGCACTTGTTCCAAGGCGGATTGCTATTATAATGGCGAACTTGCCAGGCGCACGCCAGGAGCGGTTCACAGCCGAGGAGACCGACGTTCTCGTCAGGGCCGTAAAAGACCGAGAAGTGGCACTGTATGGGGATGGGAGAAACCCATGCAAACACCAAGGTGCAGAGGATCCAGACCCACTACACGCCGTGGCAGCATTGTCAGACTGGACCGCACTGTCAGGGATGCAGCAAGGTATTAATGCCCGTCTTGACCGGGTGGCGATGTTGCTGCGGCCTTTCAGGCGCATCACCTCAAGTGTCCAAATGCACCACCTGCTCCTGTTGTGCCCCTTCCTCCTCCTCCCCCAACTCCATCTCCCTCCACCCGCTCCACTAGTAGCACATCGCGCATTGCCACTCACGGCTACGGCGGGCGCGTCGCATATCAGAGGGAAAAAGAATGAGTTCTTCTGTTTAAATCTTTTCGACTTTTTTTTGTATGGTTTGCAAAAACGGGAACTGCTTCCTTGTAGATGAGAGAAGCAAAGTGTATGCACGTTAAGCACACGCTACATTATGGCCAAGCATGCGCCCTTAAAATAGCATCTGAATAAGCGCCACTGATTTTAGACCAGGTTTTTCCTGGTCTGTTGCGGAATTGTTTTCTGAAACAGCAAAATAGTACCAGTGCACGTTTGTGCTGGAACACGCCTCCTCTTTTCACTGAACTGCCCCCTGGAGCACAAAGTCATTCCCTAATTTAAGGACGCGTGTTTGTGGAGGGAAACTCCAATGTCCGCCGAATGCAAAATAGGAATTATACAAGCGCCAGTGTACAAAGTCAATTGCGCTTAGTGCAAGATAGAGTCCTAAGACTGTTAATCTTGCCCTAGGCAAGATCTTAGCCAGCGCCTCCTTGCATCGCAGTCAATTTCACAATCAGTTTTCATACACTCACACAGAAACTTCATGTATATATTCAAGATTTTATTTCTTTTAAGTCAAAAATATCACACCAAATAAAAACTGAGGAAAGAAACAAGTGACAAAAATACAATATATATATATATATATATATATATTGCATTTGTCCAGTCCTTTAGTCCTGATGCTGTGTCACTCTGTTGTGCTGAGGTAGAGGGACAGGAGCACCTGATTCTGTGTCACTGGGCTGGTGGTGAAATATTTTAGAAATGCATCTGAAGAGAAGAGAAGAATATGTGACCACTGCATGTTACATTTTAATAAAAACAAACAAACAAACAGATTGTTGTGTGCAATACATAAGACTAATACAGACTAATAATGAAAATGTGATGAGATTCATTCAACTTTATTGTCATTGAAAAGCAATTCAGTCTAACCAGAGTGCAGTGTATATATATTTCTCCTATAAATGATATGGAAAAGCTAAGGTGTGGAGTATTAACAGTAAAACACTCTAACTGCACTTTAACACTGATGTAAACGTTAACAAACATAAACTGTGACACAATAAACCAAAGGCTTACAACTACACTATTACAAAGGGGATGGAAAACTAATAGCATTTTAACTGACATTCTAGCAGGAAAGACGGATGATGGATTTAAGTGGAGTAACATTAACACACGTTGACTCAGCTATTTATTGACTATTAAACAATGCTGCTATCGTCCGAAGTAAGCTAGCAAGCTAACACTCTGCTCCAACAACAGTCATTAAACTATTAATTTCATTCAATTCATCACATTGACGTTATTGTACCTCTATCTTCTTCACGTTTTTCTTCCTCTTCTTTCCTTCTTTTCCCTCAGTGGGTGCCGGATGGTTTCAGTGTTTTGGACCGTGTGGTTCTGTTACAGTATCAGTAAATCTCTCTCTGGGTCTTGGGGTCTTGGTCCCGACAGATTCAGGCTGCTCGCCTCTCAACCCCCCCCCCTCACAGAGGACAGGTACAGAGAACCGAGCCAGAGCCCAGAAAAAAGGCTTCTCCGTTATTTAATAGTCCTTGCTATGACGTTATGTTACCGTGGGCTTATATAATATTTTGAAATAATAGTAGTAATGGCACTGATAAAAAATATACATTCTTCTTCTTCTTTTTTTTTATCCCCCCGTTTTCGGCCGCCCCCCAACACCCACCCCCCCCCCCCCCCCCCCCCCACCCGGATGACGGCGCCTCTAGCATTTGCCTATACTGCCTATGCCCTGGGCCAGCTCTGAAATAAACCATCAGCTGTGTTAGATGATAAACTGCTGCTGTATTGTGTCTTGTTCTCTCCATCAGATGTCTGTGAACTCACAGTGGACACAAACACAGTAAACAGAAACCTCAAACTGTCTGACAACAACAGGAAGGTGACACGTGTTGAAGAGTATCAGCCATATCCTGATCATCCAGAGAGGTTTGACTGCTGTCAGCTGCTGTGTGGAAATGATCTGACTGGTCGCTGTTACTGGGAGGTCAAGTGCAGAGGACTGGTTGATATATCAGTGAGTTACAGAGGAATCAGCAGGAGAGGAAGCAGTGATGACGGTTCGTTTGGAGGGAATAATCAGTCCTGGAGTCTGTACTGCTCTTACGATGATGGTCGTTACTCTGTCTGGCACAATAACAGAAGAATAGTCCTCTCCTCCTCCTCCTCCTCCTCTGTCTCTAACAGAGTAGCAGTGTATGTGGACTGTCCTGCTGGCACTCTGTCCTTTTACAGAGTCTCTGACTCACTGATCCACCTCCACACCTTCTACACTACATTCACTCAACCTCTTTATCCTGCATTTAGGTTATGGTTATCAGGTTCCTCAGTGTCTCTGTAGGAGGGACACACACACACATACACACACACACACAAACACACTCTCTGTAAATGACAGTGACAGAAATTGTTCAGTTGTTTTGTCTCTTCTTGGTCAATGTGCTGCACATCAGTGGTTTTAAATCTCTTTAAATATGTTTTGAACGTTCAGATTTCAGTTTTCTGAACTTTGTGATCTGATTCATAGGTACCAATTTATGTTTTTGCCAATGGGTGCTCAAATTTTTTTTTTTTTTTTGGTGCTCAAATTAAATGAATACCACCAGGTTGTAATTGTCACAAACTGACTTTTATTTAGAGCTGTCCCAAACAATTAATCTAGCGATTATTTTTTCGATTAGTCGACTAATTTAATGATTAATTTAAAGTTACATGACCAAACAAAAGTAACGTAGTAACTGTAACTGTTGTTGGTAACTTGTATGAGGAGAAAAAATACCGCAGTTATAGGCGGAGCAGCGTCTGTCCTCCGCCTGTCCTACCAACTCTTCGTCACAATTCTGCCTGAAAAACAGCGTTTGTCACCGGCAACATTGTTGGGAAAGTTCACTTTTTATATAAACTAGTTCAAAGTTCAGTTCCCACATTTAGTTCTGTTCATAGTTCATAATTAAAAATTTTGAACTAAGTTCACAGTTCCAAAAATGAACTAGTTCGTAGTTCTTTTTTTTTTTTTTAATATGTTGATGCGAGCTATTATTTTTCAAAATTTTTGCCACAGCCCATATAGAACCACAGACAGCCATTATTCTATTAGTTTTAACACTGAAACTGCAGCTATCAGACAATATTCTGCAAAACCAGGTTGTCTAGCTGTGGCTGGTAGATGAAGACAGTGGAGCCACCACTGTACGCCGTTAATGCAATTTGGGTGGTAGACGATCTGTTCTGGCTTGCTGTTGCCGTGTCTTTTGATTTTTTTATTCACTTGCCGGGTGCTTTAGTCCAATGTGCCGTTTCAGGTTTGTGGTACAGGATAGAGTACAAATTAAAAATTAAATACATAAATAAGTAAATAAATAAACAATTTAAAAAAAGAAGAAAGTAAAAAATAAAATGATAAATAAATAGATGGTTCAGACAGTGGCTTCAGGGAAAAACTTTTCATAATGACTCAGAGTAAGGTACAGTTTATCATGTTTTAACCAGCCAAGAGCGCAGTTTAATGTTTGTTCCACCCAAGAACACAGTTTAGTGTGTTTTGCCAACCAGGAGGGCACTTTAGCGCGCGTTTTTGCTGCCCAAGAGGGCACTTTCGCATGCGTTTTTTGCCTCTCAAGAAGGCACTTTAGCACACATTTTTGCCTCCCAAGAGGGCACTTTAGCACACATTTTTGCCTCCTAAGAGGGCACATTAGCATCCAAGAGGGCAGTTGTATTTTGCCAACCAGGTGGGCACTGTAGCACTCGTTTTTGCCTCCCAAGAGGGCAGTTTATCATGTTTTAACCAGCCAAGGGGGTAGTTTAGTGTGTTTTTTCCACCCAAGAGGGCACTTTAGCGCGCATTTTTCAACAATTGGGCCACAAAGGGGGGCGACCCCCCCGCTGCACATCACTGGGCACAACACTGATGAAGAGCTCATTCTTAAATGATTTCTGCTTTTATTGATCGTGGTGAAGTGTTCCCTCTTTTTCAGTTTTTAAACATTTATGATAAAATTATTTAATTCACTCTGTCAACAATAGTTTAATAACAGAATTTACAATTAATTCTTCTCTTGTCATTTATCCACTCTAACTGTATATATGTACATATGAATATATGTTTATTGGTGCTCATTCATCATCCACGTCCCTGAAGAGTTCAATAAATATCTTGAATTAAGTCGTTTGTATTTGTGTTTTCCTTTATGACAGAGATGGAGGTCGATGTAATCAGAATTCACAGCTTTTAAAAGTAAAACTGATTAATTTGATGTGATTAATTTTCCTCCTAATGAATTAATAAATCACTGGAGGTGGTTCTCCTTCTGACGAGTGCTTAGTAATATGTCATATATGTGTTGAGGACGCTCCAATCTGATGTTTGTGGATTAATATGCTGCATTAATGTGTATGTGTCAGTTTACTGCTGTAGATGTTTCAGGTGGAGCTCATTGTAACTCCTTTATATCCTGTTGGCTGGTTGAATCTCCAGCAGAACATCAGATTCTATAAGATCATCATATGTTTGTATCCGGGCTGTCCTGTGAGAACCACGTATGTTTTCAGCTTCGTGACGATGCATTTTAATCCAAGAGGGTTTTTAAAGAGTTTATTTAGCTGAAGAAGGAGAATCTTCTTCATCATCCTTCAGTTTATCACAAACATTCATATTCAAACATCATCATTTGGAGATACAAGGTTTCCACTGGACAGGAAGGATATGAACAAACAGAATGTGTGCAGTAACTAAAGCTGTCAGATCAATGTGGTGGAGGAGAAATGTAAAGCTGCATCAGATGGAAATGAATGTGTGTTTGGAGAAGTTGTGTGAAGGTAAATGAACGTATTGATCACATATACAGTGATACAAGTTCACCTGATACAGTGACATGAGTTCTCTGTATTTAACCATCCTCAGTGTTCTATCAGAGAACCTGCTGGAACATTAAGTGATGACAACCTGTGACAGTGAAGTCTGATCAGACACAGATCATATTGTTTCTGAACACAACATGTTCCAGTGGTTGTCTTTGTTACAATGCAGATGTTCTGTTGGGTTTGTTTCAGAGGTCCAGTTCCAGATGTGCGGACATGACGGCTGTGTCAGTGACGGTGAAGAGAAGATCCAGCTTGAAGAGACGACGTCACAGGTGGGTGTTCATCAGGATTTAAAAAGGTGGAACAGGAAGTGGAGATACGTCTGTTTGCATTTGGACCCAAGATGACTCAATCTGCTCCTGCTGCCAAACAGTGGGACACAATTTCTACAGTGCATCAATATCAATATAACATGAGAATGATTTATACTTTTTCTGCCACATACCTGATGTCTGCGTCGCCTCCTCAGATTCTATTAATAACCCTCCACCTTCCTCCACCTTATTGTGTCTGAGTCTGTCTTTGGGTCCATGAAGCTACAGACAGCCTCAAAGTAACTGTAACATTAATAACTGTATATATGTTGTGTCATTAGTGAAGCATGAAGGAGTTTACAGACTGTCATTTCATTCTCCAACCCTGTGTTGGAACCATATGTGGTTGTGTGTCTCCATCATGTGTCCAGTGGAGCACATTACAATAAACAGGAGGAGACGTGTGTCAGGTGACAGTGAAACATCTACTGTACATAGATATAGAACAGTGAACAGGCAGTTACACTGGAGCTGCAGGAGGAGTTTCACAGCTGTCTGTTCATCAGAAGGTCATTAACACCCTCCAGCCAATCACAATCTAGTATTCACCCAGACCACGGTATAACAGCTGTTAACAGCTGATCATACATCAGATTTAGGGGTTTCCTCCTCAAACCTACAGGGGCTCCACAGGTAGTTTCTCTACAGCTAACGAGCTACGGAAGCCCTGAGGGGTCAGTGAAGATGGTTTTATTTCTGGTGATCCATTTTCTGTCTGATCTTGTTTTTTTTTCTCTCCTGTGTTGATGAGCTGACAGCTGGTGGTAAAAACACTTCACAGGATCATCTGTCAAAGTCATTTGTATTTGTCTGTGAAAACTTTATGAAAATCTCCAGTAGAAAAAAAATATGAAACCAAGTTAACTTTTATTTCCATGACAAAACAATTATTTACACATGAAAAACATTTTATTTCTCCTGAATGTTTTTGCAGATGAAAAAAATTAAGGAACTTAAAATGATTATGAAGACAGAACTTCTGCTTCCTGTAAACAGTCCTGACAGTAAACAGCTTCTCTCTCCATCTCTAACTTCACTTCTTCTCTCTCTGTGAGACTCACATGATTTCTGCCTGCAGACAAAAAGGTAAATGTGTGTTTTTAATGTCACTTCTTCATGTGTGATTTGTGTCTTTCCTGCTGTAAAGACTCGTGTTATCAGACTGTTTGTGTCTTCATTAGTTTGACTCAGTCGTGGCTGAAGACGAGGCTGCAGCTCGACGTTCAGCTCAGTCACAGGAAACAAACAGCCGAGACATTTGAAATGTGCAGCTTCCTCTCAGTCTGACCTGCTGGAGCTTCTGAGTTACACTGAAGTTCAATCAGAAGAGATTTTAGATCCTCCAGCTGTGTGTCAGCAGCTGCTTTCTGTCTCTTTTCTGTTTCTGTGTCTTTTGATTGGTAATATCTGCTGAAAGGAGCCGGTTGATCCAACAATCTGTGTATATAATCATTTCTTGTCAGTGTTTTACAGACTGATCTCAGTACAGCTGGTTTTAATAACAGCTGTAGTCCAGGTGGATTTCTTTGTGCAGTCAGAAGTATTTTAACAGTCTGCTCAGCTTTAATGTGACACAAAGAAATCAACTTCCAGTCCAGATACTCTGATTCTTTCTTTAATGATGAGAATAAGATGAACTTGACTTATATTTCACCTTTACAAAGTGTTTTGACAAACAAGCTCAGGAAGACGACATTAGAGACCACATAGAGCTCAGAGAGCATTCTGGGTTTTAGGTTCACATGACTGAGTTCAGTTTAGAGGAGCTTTATCGTCATGGTTACAATGAGGTCAGTGAGGGACGTGGTCATGTTATATATGTATATAACTGTGGGCAGGAAACAGGAAGTGAGCAGCTGCCTCTGGTGTTAACCTGTGGAGGTTCCACCTGTCCTCCTCTGTCACATGACTTCCTCTGCTCATGAGCAGGGCAGAGGAAGTTTAAAGAGGGCAGAGTTTATAAAAGAGGATTTTTATAAATACTTCAATAAGTATGTGTTAAAGGGATACGTAGTTACGTAACATAATACGTACCTCTTTATGAGTAATCCATTACCTGTCATGGACAGTTCAGTCAGAGGACCCAGGGGTGGAGTTATAATCTGAGCTTTGTTGGGTCTCTAGATGAACTAACCCTCACCAGCGTTAGGACGCAGACAGACAGGTGCGTCCTGAGAGACAGACTGGTTGGTTTTACCCTCCGTCCTCAGTGATCCCATCATCAGTTCACACGCGACCTTAAACGTGTCTTGACCTTCGTCTTGTGATCTGATCTCACTTCCTGTTCTATATACAAATATACAGACATCACTGATACAGTTCAAACAGCTGCTGGGAGGTCAGAAGCTCTTTAAACATGAACAACAGACAGGCTCTTACAGCCATGACACGTTTCACAAGTACAGAAACATCTTAATGTATTTTATTTACAGCTGAATTCACAAGAAGACACCAGAGATTTAAAATGTGCTGCAGCTGTTTCACAAACTTTATTAAGTTTCTCCTCGAGAGGCAACAACTGGTAAAATCATGCAGTTTGTTAATGGAGTCTGGGATATGACTGTTACTAGTGACCTCACTTCATTACTTAGTCCACATCCATCACACACACACACACACACACAGACACAAACACACACACACACACACACACACACACACACACACACACACACACACACACAGCAGAACACTTCTCACATCAGCAGATCACAGTTAATTAGTTTAATGATGTAAAGGTGTGACGGCTCAGAGAGAGACTGACGTGGTTTCTGTCACTCTGAGAGAAAAGAGAGTTTAGAAGATCCTGAGAGGTACGGAAGCCCTGAGGGGTCAGTGAAGACATTTTTTATTTCTAATGATCCATTTTCTGTCTGATCTAAATTATGATCTGACAGCTGGTGGTAAAAAATAACACATGACAGGATAATCTGTCAAAGTTCCTTCATTTATTTTTCTTCTGTAAAAAAAAAATATTTTTTTAGTAGAAAACATTTTTTTTCTGCTGAATGTTTTTACAGATAGTAAAAAAGTTTTGGGAACTTTAAAAGATGATGGAGACAGAACTTGTGCTTCCTGTAAACAGTCCTGACAGTAAACAGCTTCTCTCTCCGTCTCTAACTTCACTTCCTGTCTCGGTGTGACGCACATGATTTCTACCTGCAGACAAAAAGGTAAATGTGTGTTTTTATGTCACTTCTTCATGTGTGATTTGTGTCTTTTCTCCTGTAAAGACTCGTGTTATCAGACTGTTTGTGTCTTCATTAGTTTGACTCAATCATCACAGTAGAAACTGTTGAAATGTGTGAGAGGTGTCGAGCTCGTTGGTCAACAGGATCTTGTGGTTTTGAACAGTTTGAAACGCTGCAAATCAGGAAGAAACAACAAGGCTCATCATTCTTTTCACATTTTCATGTGAACTGTAAAATGTTCCGTCAGACTCAACGTCCCGTTTATCTCATCAGGAAAGATTTAGTTGTGTAGAAACAGTGAATTCATTTAGATGCAACTTGTGTCTTTATTAATAACAAACTAGTTTAGAGGCAGGGACCAGATTCTCTGTTGGACCATTCAAACATGGAACCACATGAAGAAGTGAAGCTCTGATGTTTGTGTTCTGATCCAGACACTCTGCTGAAAAGCACAAAGCAGCCACAGCAGTATGAGACAAAGTGACAGTGTGAGTGAGCGGCCATGGGAGGTTAATACTCCTCAGCAGGTTCTGATCCAGAAGAATGACATCACAAACAGCTGCTTATTCTTTCATTCTTCTGTTTCCTCCAATAATGTGAAGAGTTGTGCAGCCTGACATTCCAGTCTCTTAGTCCACCAACAAGAATGATTTTATTTTGAAGCAGAACAACCTCATTATTCTAAATGTAATATATTATAGTGACTATAAAGGAATGAAAGAGGAAGGCTTCTGTCTGTCGTTGAACAAACGCCTTGTTTGGGAGATGCAGGGTTTTATCAAATGGTGTACAAGTAATTTCCTCGTGGTTAATGCAAAGAAAACAAAAGAGATGGTTCTAGATTAGAATGATTTTATTTTGAAGCAGCTTTAAAAATATAGATGTATTTTGTAGAGAACGAGCTCGTTATTCTAAATGTAACATGTTTGTGGAGAGAAGTTTAGTTTCAACAAGAGAGACGGAGCCAAAATCATGAGCTCATCAAAGTTTGATCAGCTGATTGTGATTTTATTCATATTATAATGTGACAATAAGAGAAAGGCCAGTTCTGCAGAACCAGCGACTCTGTCAACATACATACAGCATGTGAGTTGTGTATTAAGACACTGAGATGTGACAACATGTGAAGGACTCTTTAAATTCAGCCACCAAACATTAATGGTGTTGTTACTGAATGAAAACAGAGCAGATATTTGAAAGAGACAGTTTATTGTAAATGTGTGTCAGATGTGTGTTGTTGCTGTCAGTCGACCTCTCTGTCTCTTTGTTGATGCACTTTGTGTTTGTCACATGTTGTCATGAGTTTACAGACTGTTCTCTCTCCTTCATTCAATCATCAACCTGTTGTTGTTTGTCTTCTTGTTGTCGGGGCTTCATTGTTCCTGCAGTTTGGACTCTGGATCTCTGTCAGTGTGTCTAACTGCTGTGAAATCTCTCCCATCAGAGCGCTGACTGACAGAGCTTGTGTAACACTGACACCTGCTGCTGACTGGCAGCACTACAGCTCACACTGGCTTTCTGCTCTCACCTCATTGATGTGTCTGGATTTGGATTTGAAGGTATGAGGATGTGACGGCTGTCGGTCAGATGAACACAGACACCAGCAGCGTCTGTCAGAGTCTGTAGACGAAGGAAGAACCACTCTTTGACCTCATCTGGACTTTAACAGGTGAGAACTGTGACAGGTAACATGACACACCTCTGATGAACAAACTACAACATCAACTTGTGGATGAGAGCAGTGATGAACTGAATGAAGACGATTTGAAGTTCTGAATGTTCATGAATGAACTCACTAGTTATTCTATGAAATGTGACTTTCTCAACAAAATGAGTCTTTTCATGTTTTGTTTAATTGAGTGATTTTAATGTGAGCTGACTTTACTGCTGAGAGATGAGGGAGTGTCAGGTCCTGCTGTGTGTTTGTATCACTCTTATCACCACATCATCTCCAACATGTCAAAGTAACGTTAGCTCACAATAAGAGAGCGATGTTGTAATGTTGCTTTACAACTTTATTGTCCAGCTGAGCCTGAAAATAAACATTAGTAGACTATAAATGTGTTCAGGCTGCAAACTGAACGACTGTGTTCAGTCTTGGTTCATTTGACACAAGAGCACAGGACGCTTCCCAGCTTTGAACACTCGACCAAAACAGGCGACACCGTCCGACAACCACGCAAACACTCACTGGCTGCACCTGATTGGACGAATGCCACTCGTGAGCCGTGTATATTTAAAACTGGACCAACATGGAAACTTTCTCTTATATTATGAAAATAGCTCAGTGAGATTTCTGAAGAATTGTCTGAAGACAGTTGGAGTTAAAACAGTGCAGACCACTGATTGGTCAGTCAGTACAACCAGGGTCATGTTTCTGTGTTTGAATCATCTCTGCCAGCAGAGCAGAGAATAAAAAGGTCAGCAGTTTGTGTATGTTGTCAGTACAGGTCGCAGTGTGTCAGGTCATAAATGCAGCAGCTTCTCAACAGTTCAGACCGGTCTTCCCTGATGTTTCCCAGCTGATGGAAGTCTGGCTGGTTTTCCTTCAGGTGATAACACTGCCTGTCTTTAGCAGGGAGCCACGATGACACCAGAGGACATTTTCAACACTCTGGAGGATCTAAAAGTTGATGAATTCAAGGATTTCAAATGGTATCTGAAGCAGCCTGACATCCTGGAAGGCTACCAACCCATCAAACAGTCCAGGCTGGAGAGAGCAGAAAGACGGGACACAGTGGATCTGATGGTGAACACCTTTACACTTGATGGAGCTCTGAAGGTGACCAAGAAGATTTTAGAGAAGATCAAGAGGAATGACCTGGTGCAGAGTCTGTCAGCCAACAGCTCAGGACCAGAAGGTCAGTCACAGTCTTTATTTTAATATCATTTTCAGAAGAAGAGAGTGAGTCGACCACACAATACTTGTAAAGGAACAGGCCTCTCAGTACAGAAGCTCATTGTTTTCAGCAAAGAGAAACAAAGAGGCTGATTTCATAATGAGGAGAAAAGGTTGAAGCATCAATAATTGTTAATGGAGAGGATGGAGGTTTGATGGTGCTCTGGTTCACAGAAATAAACATTGTTTAACTGAGCAGAGATTCATTGTAATGGTCCAGCAAAACCTGGATTAACTCATTTTTAACTAGTTTAACTAAACTCAGATTAGATCTGATTTTGGATTTAATGAATCCTTGTTGGTGCAACCCAGCCATAATCTCTGTCTTCACCTCTCTCAGTGTCAGTGAATGTTGGTGATGTTGGAGAGACTCCAGAGAACAGAGGACCTTCTTCCTCTCAGAGTGAAGGTAAAGCTGCTGTATTCTCTGGTATGTACGGAAGCCCTGAAAGACAAAGTTTAGTTTTCACTTTGGAAAAGTTAATAGTTAGCAAGACTGACTGCCAAACCATCAGATCTGCATCAAACTCTGTCTCTACTGCAACTACAGCAGCCAGGTTGCTGGAGCTCATTTGTAAGTTCTGATTGGCTGCTCTTATAAAGACGGCGGGTCTTGTGTAGTTTGTAGTTTGTAGTTATGTAGTTTGAGCAGGCCAGAGATCAGACAGCAGAAATGGAGTCAAGTGAAGAGGAAAAAGAGATCAGAGAGCAACTCCTTTCATGGAGGCCATGATACACTGAATAAAAACCATTATTTCTGAAGCATTTCAAAATGGTTGATAACTGTGAGGACAGAGTGGAGTGACAGTGGAAAGCTAGCTGAGCTCACCTGTGGTTCAGTTCAGACCTGCATCCTTCATTGGAAGTGGTTTAAATGATACCATCTTTAAACATCATAAAGTTATTCAAACAAAACAAGAAAGAGTGAAAGAAGTTAAGAATGCACACTTCTGGGCCTGTAAGAGAGCTTGAGTCTACATATCTTTATGGACAGAGGGAGAATATTAAAACTGATGCTGCAGGACTCGTCTTTGTGACATTTCAACCAGAAGATGGCAGCAACACCAGCAGCTGCTCAGTGGTCACCAGTCAAGAACTGTGGTCGTACTGACCAGCTCCCTGTTGGATAGATTTATATGTTGTTGGGGTACATGAGAGAATGATGTTAAGATAGTTTACTGTAACACAACTACAGATATCACACTGTTATAATAGTTTCCACAGACATCTTTCTCCAACTGTACATTTTAAATCCTGCATTTCAGTTGTTTTTTGTTTCTATTTGTCACTCAGATGAGATTGTTCCAGTACCAAAGCCACAACCCATCTCATATTACCAGAAAAAGCTTCAGTCAAACCTTGAGGATCGGTTTAATTGTGCACAAGAGGGGTGGGCACAGAGGAAGGAACTTCTGGTTGATATCTACACAGAGCTGTACGTCACAGCTGGGGGTGACGTTAACCTCAACAAACAGCATGAGATCATTCAGATGGAGGTGAAGCCAACAACAGAGGAATCAATTCAACCCTGTGACATGTTCAAACACCCCTCTGGTGAAGGAAGATCCATAAGAACAGTGCTGACCAATGGCATCGCAGGAATTGGCAAAACAGTTCTTGTCCAGAAATTTGTGTTGGACTGGACTAACAAAGAAAATAATCAAGATGTGCATCTCATATTCCCCTTTACCTTCCGCCAGCTCAACTTATGGAAGGGTGAAAAGTTGAGTCTGACCGAGCTGATCCATAAATCTATCAGAGAGACCAAAGACATTCAGGAAGAGGCTCTTAATCACATCTTTACAACTCTGCAGTCATCAGGAAACACCAACTATGACAAAAGTAAATTCAAACTGGTGTTTGTTTTGGATGGACTGGATGAGAGCCGCCTTCAACTGAACTGCTCGACCAATAAAAACAAAGGAACAGACTTTGATGTTACACAGTCCACCTCAGTGGATGTGCTGATGTCAAACCTCATCAAGAGAAATCTGCTTCCCTCTGCTCGCCTCTGGATAACCACACGACCTGCAGCAGCCAATCAGATTCATTCTGATTTTGTTGACGTGGTGACAGAAGTCAGAGGGTTCACTGACCCACAGAAGGAGGAGTACTTCAGGAAGAGATTCAGAAAGAAGAAGCAGGTCAGCAGAATCATCTCCCACATCAAGACATCACGAAGCCTCCACATCATGTGCCACATCCCAGTCTTCTGCTGGATCACTGCCACAGTTCTGGAGGATGTGTTGAAGACCAGAGAGGGAGGAGAGCTGCCCAAGACCCTGACTGAGATGTATGCAGAGTTCCTGGAGTTTCAGATCTGTCAGACAAAGAAGAAATATAACCCAAAGAAGCGCATTCATTACATCAAGTCATTAGCAAAACTGTCATTCCAGCAGCTGGAAAAGGGCAACCTGATCTTCTATGAAAGAGATCTGAAAGAGAGTGGCATTGATGTCAGAGGAGCCTCAGTGTTCTCAGGAGTGTTCACAGAGATCTTTAAAGAGGAACGTGGGAGGAAAAATGATGAAGTCAAGATGTTCAGCTTCGTCCATCTCAGTGTTCAGGAGTTTTTGGCAGCTTTGTATGTAGAGATGTCATTCATTAACAAAAACAAGAATGTGATGTCAGAGCTACCTCAAACTATCAGCGAACATATGAGAATGTTTTTCAGGAAAACGTCTGTGACAGACGTCCACAGGTTTGCTATTGACAAGGCCTTACATAGTCCAAACGGACACCTGGACTTGTTCCTCCGCTTCCTTCTGGGTCTTTCACTGCAGACCAATCAGACTCTACCTCAAGGCCTCCTGAAAAAGAAGAGAAGCTCACAGACCAATCAGGAAACAGTTGAGTACATCAAGAAGAAGTTCAGTGAGAATCTGTCTCCAGAGAGAAGCATCAATCTGTTTCACTGTCTGAATGAACTGAATGATGGTTCTCTAGTGGAGGAGATCCAACAGTACCTGAGTTCAGGAAGTCTCTCCACAGATGAACTGTCTCCTGCTCAGTGGTCAGCTCTGGTCTTCATCTTACTGTCTTCAGAAGAAGATCTGGATGTGTTTGACCTGAAGAAATACTCTGCTTCAGAGGAGGCTCTTCTGAGGATGCTGCCAGTGGTCAAAGCCTCCAACAAAGCTCTGTAAGTGAACAGATAACTGCAGATATGAACTACTGTATATCACACTTGTAAGTTCAACTAATGAATGTTTTAGATTTCAATTAGTTGATCAATTGAAAAACATGCATTGTTTCATTAGTCTCATTGTACCTCTGCACATTAATGCAGCCATGACAGAAAAAATCTGTTGCACTTTAGTTCTTTTAAAGGTGGGGTGAATCATTCAGGAGAATGATTGTTGATATTTGGACAAATAGCAAAACAAATTCACTGATGCACATTGGCAAGGCAATGCTACTAGCAACTGGGCTAGTTTGTAGTAGTCCTAGCTGAACAAAACAAACATTAGCTTTGCAAAAAGTGACAGCAGACTCTTAATTTTGTATATTTCTCCAGTTGTAATAATTTGAAATAACAGTCAACATGAGCCTTCCGATTTCGAAATTGAAAGCATTATCGACAAAGTAGACCGTTCAATATTTCACTTGACATTGTCTGTTTGTTATAATATAAGTCATTTTCTTTCAGCCCCAGTAGGGGGACAACATCCCACCGTTTGTTTTGAGCCCTACAGCATGAGCACGAACAGAGATAACAGTTGACAGAGCTAAAAGTTCACAGTGGAGCTAAACACACACAGCAGTACTGAGAGTTCAGAGCAACATTAAGTGGTAAGTGGTAATCACTGAACTGCAGTTTAGTGTGCCAACACAACACATTTCCACAAATTGAATGTACTGAAATATCTTAGCTGAGTACTGTTTGGAGGTAAAAGAGCCTTGAGTTTAGAGCTATAGACAATTTACAACAGTGGACATTTTATCAATCTTGTGACAGAGATGAAAGTATCCTGGTCCAAGCAGTGACCAGGTAGTGAAACGGTAGCTTCAGAACACAAAGACCTAAAAGACTGAGACAAGTGAAAATAAGACACAGACTTTTTTTTTAAATAAAATTTTCTTTTAACAGTGTTTAGATAATTTTTTATTTTGTTTCAAATCTATTTTGGTCTTTTAATCAGTGTAAGAGAAATGTAATTATTTATTGACTCAGTTATTAGTGGCATAATAAAACCACCATTAAAATGCTAACAACTATAGATGATAATAAGGAAGAGAAATCCTTTTGATGCCGCTAATAACTAACGATAGATGCCAATAAGTGAAAGAAACTTTTCAATAATTTATCAGTATTAGTCGATACTGCTTCTCGCCACCGATGATCTTCCCCAAAAATCCTGATCGTTGCACCCTTAGCTTAGTTTCCTATCTTTTACATTGTGGCAGCTTTACCTACTGGAGACAGTTGAGAGAGTGTTGTTCGTTTTTACTGCTGATTTCAGTATGAGAATTTGCTGTCATCTCTTCAGTTGCAGATACATACGTAATGTGTCTCATTTTCTCCAAGACACACTTTCAATATCTTGGCAAACTAAGATGAATGTCCATAGACAAGCAATTTAACCCACCTGACACACAAAACACAAACATGACTTTGACAGCAAGTTGAACGTGAGGACAAAATCACTGAAATTGAATCCAATGTGAAATGCTATCATGAAAAACGCACATTTTCTAATCATCTACTTATCACCCGAGACTCTTGATTGTTTGGATCATCAACACAATAACAGTTTGTACAAAAATGTGATGTATTTTGTATTGTGGATGACAGAAACAGTATCAGTAACTCTCTTTCAGGCTGAGTGGCTGTAATCTGTCAGAGAGAAGCTGTGAAGCTCTGTCCTCAGCACTCAGCTCCCAGTCCTCTAACATGAGAGAGCTGGACCTGAATAACAACAACCTGCCAGATTCAGGAGTGAAGTCGCTGTCTGTTGGACTGAGGAGTCCACGCTGTAAACTGGAGACTCTTAGGTCAGGATTAAAAAAGAAATATACAGAGTGAACCATAACTGTTTCTTTATGTGGTCATTGTTCTCCTGTAATTTTACCAGTTCTCTTTTCAGACACTGTCCTGAAACTGAGTGTGTCAAAATACAACTGTAGGTTCAATCAAACAGAGAGAAATGTCTTCAGTTGTGTGACTTGTCTTCTTTTTTTTCAGACTGAGTGACTGTAATCTGTCAGAGAGAAGCTGTGAAGCTCTGTCCTCAGTTTTCAGCTCCCAGTCCTCTTCTCTGAGAGAGGTGGACCTGAGTAACAATGACCTGCAGGATTCAGGAGTGAAGTCGCTGTCTGTTGGACTGCAAAGTCCATACTGTAAACTGGAGACTCTCAGGTCTGACATCAATTTCTTTTCATCAACTGTGCAATGGTGTCAATGACAAACAGAGTTGTATATATATTTAATTTCATTGTACTCTCCTGTACAATGACAATAAAGATTATTCTATTATAGGGTGCACACATGGCCTAACGATGCATGCACGGCCTGCACCACTCCCTCCACGGACACTTCTGGGACCATCCTTCCTCTGAGCGACTCGTCCCACTCCTCGAACACAACAACAAAAGATTTTTCTCTGCTGAAAAATCTCCCAGGTGCTCACCTCCCCTCAGGATCACGCTGCAGGGGAGCCTGTGGGCTGCTCCTGTTGCTCATGCTTCCTCGACCCCCTCCTTGACCGAGTCCAGGCCCTCCAGGTCCGGTCCTTCATGTGGCTGATATCTGTCAGCGACTCAGCTCACTCTGGCTGGTCGCCTGCAGATCCTCCTTGCCTTGGCGGATCCCTCTGTCACTGGCGTTCGGCAGAAACCTTGTGCCGCTGCACTCTTGTCTCGGGTAGTCTCACATAGCCATTGGATTTCTTTATACGTTGAGCACCACGTGTTAGATCCTGAGCTTTACCCCTGTCCAGGAGGTATTTGACCAGCTCTCCGTTTAGACTGTTAGATACCTACACCTACAAGAGGTTGCTTGAAAACTGGGGATTTAAATAGGGATTTCTTCAGCTGGTGGTGAGGAGACTCACCTAGCTTCTAACTGCCTGAATCCGAACGTCTACCCTGCTGCCTCTGGTTTGGCACATGACATGAAGCCCTTGAGTCAGATACGGCCACCAGCCACGCCCGTTATGGCAGCTCTCCTATAAATGATCAGTGCACTTGTTATGGTGCTAGGTTTGATTTTAAGGGCTTTTGGTAAACTCTAAGGCAGTGGTTCCCAACCTGGGTGGTGCGCCCCCCCTAGGGGTCCACATTTAAATTTATTAAGCTATTGATTACCTACACCCCTATGAGGTAGGCCTATTCTGCTCTCTGGTAGGCCTATTCTGGTCGTGTGTGTGTGTGTGTTTGTGTGTGATACACCTGATGACACAAAAAGGAAGAAATGTATCTATATACATTGTAAATCTATGAGATATAGCTGTTGTTTATTTTTGCAAAGAAAAGTTTGTAATTAACCACTTTATTCTTTTAGTGTATGCGGGTTGGGCCTGGCTTGTCTTGGACAAAGGCAAGGGGGGCTTCAAGGAAAAAAGGTTGGGAACCACTGCCCTAAGGGACTGTTTCAAGTCATAAAATCAATGTCCACAACTTTAACTTGAACTATATTATGTAGGTTTTATTGCATAGACTTTAGCAAGGGCAAAGCATACAGCGCAATACTTATTTCAATTACTATCAGTCCATCTATCCATCCATTTTCATCCGCTTATCCGTGGCCGGGTCGCGGGGGTAGCTCCCTGTCTCTAAGGGAGCGCCCTGCCACCCTGCGGAGGAAACTCATTTCGGCCGCTTGTATCCGGGATCTTATTCTTTCGGTCATGACCCAAAGTTCATGGCCATAGGTGAGGGTCGGAACGTAGATTGACTGGTAAATCGAGAGCTTCGCCTTTCGGCTCAGCTCTCTCTTCACCACGACAGACCGATACAAAGACCGCATTACTGCGGCCGCTGCACCAATCCGTCTGTCAATCTCACGCTCCATCCTTCCCTCACTCGTGAACAAGACCCCAAGATACTTAAACTCCTCCACTTGAGGCAGGAACTCTCCTCCCACCTGGAGGGAGCAAGCCACCTTTTTTCTCGGATTTAGAGGTGCTGATTCTCGTCCCAGCCGCTTCACACTCGGCTGCAAACCGTCCCAGGACATGCTGGAGGTCCTGGCTCGAAGGAGCCAACAAGACCACATCATCCGCGAAAAGCAGAGATGAGATCCATTGGCTCCCGAACCAGATCCCCTCCGGCCCGTGGCTGCGCCTAGAAATTCTGTCCATAAAAGTAATGAACAGAACCGGTGACAAAGGGCAGCCCTGTCGGAGTCCAACATGCACTGGGAGCAGGTCTGACTTACTGCCGGCAATGCGAACCAAGCTCCTGCTCCGGCAGTACAGGGACCAAACGGCCCTTAACAGAGGGCCCCCGACCCCGTACTCCCGGAGCACCCCCCACAGTATGCCACGAGGGACACGGTCGAATGCTTTCTCCAAGTCCACAAAACACATGTGGACTGGTTGGGCAAACTCCCATGAACCCTCGAGCACCCTGCGGAGGGTATAGAGCTGGTCCAGTGTTCCACGGCCAGGACGAAAACCGCATTGTTCCTCCTGGATCCGAGGTTCGACTATCGGCCGAATTCTCCTCTCCAGTACCCTGGAATAGACTTTCCCGGGGAGGCTGAGGAGTGTGATCCCCCGATAGTTGGAACACAACCTCCGGTCCCCCTTTTTAAATAGGGGGACCACCACCCCGGTCTGCCAGTCCAGAGGCACTGTCCCCGACTGCCACGCGATGCTGCAGAGTAGGATATTACTTCTCCCCTTAAATAGGCTTTGCATGCCTCCCAGATTGTTGCCGCAGACACAGTCGAATCAACAATAGTGGAAATAAAGAGGTCAATGTGACTGTTGATAGTATTAACACAACTGGAATTGCGAAGAAGTAGCGAACTAAAGCGCCAGGGGGAACGCGTCAGGGCTTGTTAGACGAGCAGTCAAGTGAGGGATCAAGACAACAGTTAAAGTCGACACCGAGAATGAGCTGGCAGGAATGTAAATCAGGAAGGGAGAAAAATAAGGTTTCGAAAAAATCCTCATCGTCCCAATTTGGACCATACACATTTGCCAAAGTCAGATTATTGCCACAAATTTTCCCTGAAATTATAACAAAGCGCCCATTAGGGTCTGATATGACCGTGGACAGAAAAAGCGGGTTTACTGATTTATTGACAAGAATTGCAACACCACGAGCCTTACTTGAGAAGGAGGAGTGGTAGAGCTGGCCTACCCACCTCCTACTGAGCTTAAGGTGATCTGATGGCTTGAGATGAGTTTCCTGTAGAAAGGCAATTTTAGTGTTAAGCTGTTTCAGATAGTTAAGCACTGTGTTACCCTTTACAGGAGAGTTCAGCCCCTTAACATTCCAACTAATAAATCTTAAAGCACCCCTAGGTGTTGTCAAGGAATTAGAACTTAACATACAGTGATATTAGGGGGCCTGGGTGGATGTTGTGCCAGTACATCTCTCCCCCCATGACTGGCGCCCTCTGCCCACAAGTCAGCAGCATGATGAAAGAGGGTGCCTGACTGGGCCAAGCATGCCAAGCTGCAGGAGCAGCACGCAGGTAACAACACACAGCCAGAAGATAAACCCCTCCCCTTAGCCCAAACCCCAGTGAAGTTGCTGCAGAGGACAGCAACCCACAACTCTCTGATACATAGATCAGCATATCTTAATACTTCCTTAAACCCAACGCTCGATTCCCACAACATAACGTTAGTGAACTTTAAGAACAAAGTTAAACCTTTTTAAATACCTCGAGCAAAAAACATAACAATCATAACAGTCGCACATTAAGGCTCAGCCAATGTAACGGCCAGCTGAACATGAGCTTATGGCAGTCGTAACTCTGCGGTCAATCTGTTCCAAAATATATAGAAAAATAATAATACATAGAGTGAAGTGATGAAGAAAAACATATTATATAACATAAACATATACACAATAAATCATTTATTTATATATATATATATATATATATATATATATATATATATATATATATATATATATATATTATAAATATATATTATACAAAACAATCGATACAACAAATTCATAAAATGAATATTTTAAAAGTATAATAATGAGCCAGAAGGCAAGGCCACATATCTTGGTATCAGTCAGCCTATATGGCGAGTGTCAGGGGCAGAAAACACAGTCTACAGATCGAGATGAGGCACAAAAACCCATCACGAAACTACATGCACTGAAAAAATAGGATGACGGGCAGTGGTCTGCCTCCCGGCGCAGGTTTGGGTGCGAGGCTCCGGTGCGCCAGGTCCAGCTCAGGGGGTGAAGTGAGGGTCTTCGTGCCGAGGACATCAACAAGGAACAGTGAATCGAAGGATGACTTGAAATCAGCCGCCAGAGCCGCCCTGTGCTCCTCCAGTAACAAGCTAATCTTGGACAAAGTTATGCTAGCAGCTGGCGAAGTTTCCTTGTCCTTTTCAGAGGTTTTTCCTTTGGACTTTGACATTGTTAAGTAATCAGTACAGCTCTAAAAACCTGTTGCAAACAGTTTGAGACAAAATATACTGAAAAATCTGAGGCTTCAAAAGGTACTCAAAAGATCGGTAGTGGGAGCAAATTGAGCGCGCGTCTACCCTGTGCATCTCATACCAGAAGTCAAAAAACTGAGATCTATAATCATAATTTTTTAACAGTGTGGTGTTAAAGCGCCACCTAGCTGCGTTTGGATAGGCAGCCCAAGGTTGCACAGGAAAAAACTCCCTTGTGGTCTGATAAATAAGTAGCAAGCAGCATCAATGACTTTTGGAAAAAATTGTGGTGAAGTGAAAAGAAAATCTATCCTTGAGAATGATTTATGTCTGGCTGAAAAAAAGGAGTTAGGAGAACTTATTCACACGAGACTTCCCTTGTTCCTGAATACACACAGTGTACTAACCGCGCCATCTGCTGGTCGGAGTTAGACACTGCATACTGCTAGATAACACTGCATTTTTCATACCATAAACCAACCTTTTCTCACCATAAAACACACAGACAATTTTCACCACCGTCTGAACATCAGCTGTGCTAAAAGGAAATCATGTTAAATGTTAAAAGTAAATAGTAATAATGCACCACTGATGGCTCTGTATGCCACACACACAATACCCCATGAACAGGGAGGCTAAAAAACTGAACCAAGAAAAAATACTAAAATCCTGATGTGTTGATCCGTGATCTAGTGTGAACATGGGGCCACAAAGGTTCAAACTTTAACCTTACACCCAGCGGGTGATAAACAGAACCGTTAAAATCAGTCCAGAGTAAGCTGCCTCCAGCAGAGATAACAAAGTCTTGTGTCCATAGTAAACATAAATTTGAAGTGCTGCACTAGTCCAGTAAGATTGTCCTCATCATGCTTGCTGGCAGTGATTAACTGGCTAACCAGGTATATGAACAGTAAAAAGACTCTGTCTAAGACAAAGCACTAAAAGAAAGTGGTGGTATGCCCAGTACTGTTCTTAGAGAAGGAAAATCTCGCTAATCATAAAGGGAAAATAAAAGTAAAAACCTGTGGCTCTCTCAGAATTAACACACCCGTACTGTGGCAGGAGCTCGTAGTGATGGTCAGCATTTAAGTCTGGGCACCATGCAGGCTGATTCAGTTCCAACTGGATATGGTTAGCCAACAGCTTCGTCCGATTGTCCAGGCTCCAAGCTCTTGGCCTCATCCACGGACTGGAAAGCCTCCGTTTTGCCAGCAGCTTTGACTTTGAGTATGGCGGGGTAGAGCAGGAAGAACTCCATTCATTCAGCCCGGGCCATGTTCATGGCTTGGGTGAAAGCTTGACATCACTTGACAGTGTAGGCGCTGTAGTCGGGTGAAAAGCGAACCGGCCATCCATTCATCATGAGCAGGGATTTCTTTGCCGCACGCAAGGATAAGTTGGCATGTTGTGTACCGGACCGTATTAAAGATTAGGGCACTGGGGCCGGACCTCCTTCTGTTGCCGCCACTATACACACCGAACAAAAGATGATATGTCACATAAAAACATTTACCAGCTGCTCTTGAGGTGCCGTTAGGGTGGTGGGTGGTGACAGGGAAGGACAAGCAGTTGCAGCTGGTGCTGCAGGACTAGCAAAGGCCTTCAGAGAGGTGGGAGGAATGTGGGCAGGGCTGCTGGTGACAGGTGAGGGGTCAGAGGACCGGTCCAGAACTTCAACATATGGGTCAAAGCCAGTATCTTCAAAGCCCTCATCTTCTAGCTTTTCCTCAGCTTCGACATCCTCCAGCATCTGATCAGTTTCCTCAGGATGTACAACCTGTAAGGCCTTTCCTGTCTGATGGAATAGGTACCAATTAGCTCCCCTGGGACAGACAAGAAAATAACAGAGAGAGAAAAATTGGCTTTCACAAAAGCTTCAAAATTAGCTTCATCGTGATGGAAAGCTGCAACTAACCAGTGTAAAAAGCAGGTGGCTGAAAAGAAAGGACCAGCTTCCTTCCAGGCACCTTGACACCGTGTGTTCACACAGTGAACAAGGTCTCCAGAGTAGCTGAGCAGGGAGGGAGGCTTGACTGTCAGGGATGCAGCTTGACGGTCCTGGTTCCATCTATTTAGTCCTTCAAGGAAGTACAGCTGGAAATTCAAGCTGTTGGCACTTGTTCCTTCAGGTAGTACAAATGTGAGCACAACTGCATAAACATTTGTTGTGTTTGGTCATTTGTAAAACATTAATTATGTCACTGCTGTTTCCAAGATTGATCTTGCTGATGAATAATTATTTAGAGCTTTTCCAGTGCAGCTGACTGCATTTTAAATATTTTTATGATGTCACATCACATCTGCTGTCAATTCTATTTATGAAGACCAATATAATTTTCACATTGCCTCAGTGGGCTTTATAATCTGTACCATGAGCGGCATCCTCGACTCTGAGGCAAACTTCCCATATTGTAAAAGAAATATTTTAACAGGGGAAAAAACATCAGGAAGAGAAGGATCCTTCTCCCAGGACCGACATACAGAATTCACAGAATGTCTGTCTCTACACATTGATAAATATACATTGTTCTGTGTGTGTGTGTGTGTGTGTGTCTCCAGACTGTCAGCCTGTCTGATCACAGAGAAAGGTTGTACTTCTCTGGCCTCAGCTGTGAGATCCAACCCCTCCCATCTGAGAGAGCTGGACCTGACCTACAATCATCCAGGAGACTCAGGAGTGAAGCTGCCGAACTGTTTCAGGTATGAACAGACAACAAGAGCTGACAAGCTGAGGACTGTTGATTCACAGTCTGAACCAGCAGCACTGATGATAACAGTGAAAACAGTACCAGAATGAACTTCTCACTTGCTTGTCAAGTGAGGCTGCAGCGGCGTGTCATGTCAAGGATGCTGCTTTTAGTTGGTTTTATTCTTACCTTTTAGACAGAACCTTTTCGTTCACCACAAGTAATTATTCCTCAGATAAAACTCGAATTACCTGTGGTGTACCGCAAGGTTCTATTTTAGGTCTGATTTTATTTTCTATTTATATGCTCCCACTTGGCCAGATTATTAAACACCATAATGTATTGTTCCATTGCTATGCAGACGACACACATATACCTTCCGCTAAGGCCCAGTGACCCTGAAGGGCCTAGCTGCTATCTTAGATTGTCTTAAAGATGTTAACAGTTGGATGGCCCAAAATTTCTTACAGCCTAATATCTCCAAAACAGAAATTATATTGTTCACCCCCCCAACAATATTAGTCAATAGGTGTCATGATGGCGACGCACGTAGTTGCAGCGGCTCAGTGCTTTCCTTGTCGGTACTTTCTACATTGTGTGTGCATGTTGTTGTGCATCCAGTCTTTCTGTTGTGCGAAAAACAACTACGGTAGACAGGATCTCCTTAAGCTTGGGGTTTGCAGCAAGCAGAGCATTTCCGCCAATTTTCTCCGCTCACACAACATTCAAATCAAATCAAATCAACCCTTATTTAGAGATGTACAGAAAAAGAGAAACATCAAATAAAATCAGGAGAATAAAGTTAAAAGAACCCAACTCTCCAACCCCTACCCCCACACATTCCTCCAGACATCGCAAGGCGCCCCGGCTCTACATGGATTACCAACCCAGGGGGCAGGCAGAGAAGGCGGCTGAGGGAGAGGAAACAAAAGCGGGGTTGCAGGGCCGGTGCGCTACCAAGGCTACGGAGGGAGCCATACAAACCACGGCTTCCCAGCATTTTCCTCACCATGCAAGATCGCTCACTAATAAAATGGATGACCTAAGGCTTCAGGTTGCAACAAACAATGCTTTCAAAGACAGTTGCATCCTGTTGATCACGGAAACCTGGCTTCACTCACTCATCCCTGACCTAGCTATTCAGCTAGCAGGCTACACCGTTCAGCGCCAGGATAGGACTTGTAACTCCGGTAAGAGCAGAGGAGGGGGACTGTGTGTGTACGTCAACAACACCTGGTGCACTAACACAGTGAATTTAGACCGTCACTGCTCCCCAGACCTGGAGTATGTGACTATCAAATGTCGTCCCATTTATCTCCCACGAGAGTTTACTGTAGTCCTGATCACTGCTGTGTACATTCCACTGGATGCTAACACTAACACAGCTCTCAGACTTTTAAATGGCAGCAATAGCAGTCAGCAAAGCAGGTATCCTTATGCAGTGTTTATCATTGTGGGGGACTTCAACCACATGGACTTAAAAGCGCTGCTCCCAAAATTCCATCAGCACGTTAAGTGTGCAACCAGAGGAGCTAATACACTGGTCAGCCCACTACCACACCTGGCCCAGTCCGACCACCTGTCACTGCTTTCATTCCCAGCGTACACCCCCCTCAGGAAAGCTGCTCCAACCAGCACAAAGACGTTTACAACATGGCCTGATGGAGCCTCTCAGCAGCTACAGGACTGCTTAGACAGGACCTGCTGGGACATTCTCAAACATCCAGAACTGGATATGTTTACGAACAGTGTTCTGTGTTACATTAAAAACGGTACAGACATTGTCACATTAGACAAACCTCAGTCGCCACTTTGAATGGTTTAAGCACCGCTCTCACCTGCTCCATGAGGGACCAGTCACTAATACTCCTAATACTCAACTCCAGACGACACAGTTTCTTTTCCATGAAAACAGCTGTAACTGCAGCTTGCTGCTAAGCTGCCCAACACACCATATCGTACGTGCTATTCCACCAAGTTGCTCAGTCGTTGATAAGCTGGGCAGGTATAACTCCAAACAGCTTCTGTTTAGCTTCTAGGAGATAGCTGTCCATGGGCGACTTGTTAAAATGCAGTGCTGTGGCCTTAAGTCTGCTGAGCGGAGTTTCAATAGCTTGCACTGCCAGCCCCCTCCTCACAGCCAGCGTTGTCTGTGGTGATGGCAAGAACTGACTCATGACTGATGTTGTACTCTCTGAGGATGTTATCTATGACCTGGGCAACATTCTCGGCAGTGTGGCTATTTTTTAATTCTGTCGTTTCGAGAACAATATCTTTCATTTCCCAGTTCTCATTTATAAAATGTGCTGTGACCGTCACATATGAGTCCGTGGCCACTGACGTCCATCCATCTGTGGTTAGGGCGATCAATTGTCCACTTATCATTTCACGGATGTTATTATTAGTGGTATCATAAAGCTTCACAATTCTGTTGGTAATGGTCCCACGAGAGGGAATCGTGTACCGTGGCTCAGTCTCGTGGATGAACTCCTTAAACTCTGTGTAAAGCAAAATCAGCCATTTTCTTCTAAACACATTAAACAGGTCAAAAATGTGTTTACTTAAAACATGTAAAAGCCATTCGGCCATGTAGAATTTAATTTTCGAGCTAGGCTCACAAACTGTTTTTCAACATTTCTGTGTTCAGGATTTAATGGGCGGGTTAGAAATCATGCAAATCATAGGGCCGCGTTACGATTTGCATAAACCCGGCCCTGCTGCGGAAGTGGTATAAATACGTTCAGCGCGTCAGCTTCAGCGGTTCTTCTACTTGCTCTCCAGTCTTGGATAGCATTGCTTACAATAGTTTGCAGCTAGCTAACCAGCCAACCAGTCAGCTAACCAGTCATGTCTCCTCCACATCGCTTGTGCATCTTTCCTGGATGCCACAGTGTGCAGGGTGACGGCGCTGTTAGCTTATTTAAGTTTCCTTCGGATGACAACGTAAGGAAATGGTGGATCGATTTTGTCAAGAGGAGCTAACGTTACTGTGGGGAGTTAAACATCACCACCAACACCTCTCTGCAGTATCCACTTTACCCCTGATAGTTTCAGCAACTATCACCAGGTAATGTCTGGATTTCTGCAGAGTCCGTTGATGCTGGTCACTGGGATCCTCACGAACCGACCCTCTCCGTCCCAGGCTTGCATCCTCTCCTCCTGCTGACAGCAAGTGGCACCGGCATAATGTGGCCGCCGCCGCTGCAGCTGACCCTCTCCGTCCTGCTGCCAGGGGCTCCCACCTGCGGTATGTGGCGGTAGTATCAGGGCTGCATTATTGGTGAGCCGCCCCAGTGTGAACGGATAATCCGGAGGTGCGGAGCGAGGGCATGTCGGTCTGACAGTCTGACAACTACACAGGTCCTTCACTCAACTAAATACAAAGAAATATCCCACAAAGCAACGTTACAAACGCCGGTGTCCCAAACACAGCGGTGCGGCCTGAAC
This sequence comes from Sparus aurata, assembly GCF_900880675.1. Classification (NCBI taxonomy): domain Eukaryota; kingdom Metazoa; phylum Chordata; class Actinopteri; order Spariformes; family Sparidae; genus Sparus; species Sparus aurata. The sequence continues at coordinate 2,642,277 of NC_044187.1, read as the reverse complement.
CCAGTGCTGCTCAAGCCCACTAGAAACAAGGGCAGAAGAAAATGGGGATAATTGGTACTGGCACTGAAAGTAACATCCAAGTAGTGAAAACCAAATTGGTGAGTGTATTTGCTACCAGATTCTTCCCTAATCTTGATGCTGAAACTTTAAGTAAGTATTTGACTGAGAAGCTGTGCAATAATTCAGTGTCATACCGGAAGATTGATTCGAGCCGGAACAGATTCAGCTCGTTTCATATCACTGCCGAATGTAATGAAGTTGCTGATATGTATGACCCACAATTTTGGCCGGCTGGGACCTATGTCCGATGTTATTATGAGGCTCGAAGACCCAGAGCTAATGGCGGTGAGGCCTGCGGTCCACTGGAGGTGAGTGACCTGCAGCACTCTGTGAATACACCTGCAGCTCCACATGTGAGTCACAGCCTGGCACTCGATCGGGCAAATGTCAGTAGCCAGTAAAGGCGGCATAGTCAACTATTTGCTAAATGAAAATCAGTGTTGTGTCATAGAATGCACAAGGGCTGCGTGTTGGCCACAGTGATGCGGACAAATCACGTTGCGTTGTTGTGGACAAACTCTTGGAGACCTGTGATATTCTGTGTGTTCAAGAGACATTCCTAGCCAAACAAGATTTGGACAGACTCAATTCTGTACACAAAGACTTTTATGGGGCTGGTGAATCCACTACTGACCTCAGTAATAAAATAATACAAGGCAGGATACCAAGTGGTGTTGCTATCTTATGGAATAAGAAATATGATCAGCTGGTTAATGTGGTCAGACTGGATGTTGATTGGGCTGTTGGATTAGAGTTTAATTGTAATGACAAAAAGTTCATTATCTTAAACATCTATACACCATATGAGTGCTACCAAAATGAAGATGAATATCTTAATAGTTATCATGTCATGTGTCATGTCTTTTATTCAGGACAATGCTTCTACCTGCATCTATGTAGTTGGAGATATGAATGCTGATGTGTCTGATGTTAACTCTCTATTTGCCAATCATTTAATGTAGTTTTGCTCTGATGGTGGTTTGATCCTCTCTAGCAAGGTGCTCATGCCAGATAATAGCTTTACTTATGTCAGTGATGCTTGGCACACTACTTCATGGCTTTATCACTGTGTATGCACAGCTGATGCACATGACTCTTTAGATGAGCTGAAGATTTTTTACGATCTGGCCACTACTGATCATATACCCTTTTTTATTTTGTTGAATCTATGCAGTGTACCCTTGCTATTGCCTGTGGATAGCAATACAAATGCAGGGAAACTAGACTGGTCTAACTTCATTAAGGAGGATCTTAAAGAATACACTTCTCACTCTGACGCCTTTCTGGGAGGTATTAAAAAGATGCCACTGCATGCTGTGATATGAATTGTAAGAACCTGCAACATAGAAATGACTTATGCTCTATATATAACTCTATGGTGGAGTCTCTCCTTGCCTCCAGTAAGCATTATTATAGACTCAAGACTAATGTATATAATGTAAAGCCAGGCTGGAGTGACTAAGTAGAAGAGCTTCATGTTGAGGCTAGAAGGGCTTTCAAAGCATGGGTTGAGTCAGGTAGAAATAAATTTGGACCCTTATTTGATCTTAAGAAATGTGCAAATGCGAATTTTAAATATGCCCTTCGATTTATCAAAAGGAATGAGAAAACAATGAGGGCTGATTCACTTGCACATAAGCAAAACAATAGCCACAATGATTTCTGGAAAGAAGTTAGGATGATGAACAACTGCAAACATCACTTCTGTCTAATATTGATGGAGTAAGTGGTGCAGATGAAATTTCTCAGCTGTGGCAGAAACATTATTCTGATCTGTTCAACTGTGTTAAAAGCAATTTGTATTCAGTAGGGAGCTTAGATAACAATGAAAACGCAATTGTTTCTATACAGGAAGTCTATGAGGAAGTCATGAAGCTAGGAAATAATAAGGCATGCGGTATGGACAATATAACTGCTGAACACTTAAAATTTGCTAGCAAAAAACTCTATCCTCTGCTTGCCATTTTTTACTGGGCTATTAGTCCATGGTATTCTACCTGACTCCATTCTATCTGTTGTTTTAGTGCCTGTTATTAAAGATAAAGCTGGTAAATTAAACAGTTCTGAGAATTACAGACCTATAGCCTTAGCTAGCATTTTATCCAAAGTGCTGGAGAAAATTTTACTAACTAGGCTGGAACAATATATCCTGACTACTGATAACCAGTTTGGTTTTAAACGTAAACATGGCACAGATATGTGTATTTTTGCCCTAAAGGAGATTTTATATAAATATAATAGGCAAAATTTCAAAATTTTTGTGTTTTTTTGATGCCTCTAAAGCGTTTGATCGTGTTAATCATGAAAAACTATTTAATAAATTAGATCAAAGAGGGGTTCCTAGATTTATAGTGAGAATTCTGGTCTTCTGGTATGCTCATCAAATGATGAGAGTTAAATGGGGGAACTCTATATCTACTGTGTTTGACAGGGTGGAATTTTATCCCCGTTTCTCTTCAACATTTATATGGATGATCTATCACTGCGGTTAAATGAATGTGGAACAGGGTGCTTAGTTGGTAACTCTCTCATTAACCACCTTATGTATGCAGATGATGTAGTGATTCTATGCCCATATAGTGCTGGTCTTCAACAGCTATTGAGGATATACTCACAATATGGGATAGATTTTGACATCAAATATAATGTAAAAAAGAGTAATATTATGATTGTCAGAAGCAGAGAAGCCAGAAAATGTGTATTTCCTGACTTCTTCCTGTCTGACATTGCCCTTAAAGTGTGTAATGAGGCAAAATATTTAGGTCATTACATAACCGATGATCTATCAGATGACAAGGACATTTACAGACAATGCCGAAAGCTGTATGCACAAGCAAACACGTTGACGCGTAAATTCAGTATGTGTTCAGTGCCTGTGAAGACCTCCCTGTTTAAAGCTTTTTGTACCCCTTTATACAGTGCCCACTTGTGGCGGTGCTATAAAAAAGGCAGCATGTGGAGACTTACAGTGGCCTACAATGACAGTATGAGGTTGCTGTTAAAAGCTCCTAGAAGCTGCAGTGCTAGCCAAAACGTTGCTAATGTTGGTGTACCTACTTGCTCTGCTGTAATAAGGAATCTTATATATAGATATATGTGTAGGGTATCTGACTCTGAAAATTTTATTATTTTAGCCTTAATCAGCTCTGAACTGAGCTCTACCAGGTTCTCGTCTAGAATGTGGAAACACTGCGATCAAGCCTGTATGCGCGCATGTGTGCGGGGGGAGAGGGGGAATATGTATGTGCATGTATGTGCATATATGTAAAAAAGAAATCACTGCGACAGCCAGCCCTCCTGACCGAGACTTCAGGGAACTTTCCCCCAGAAAACAGCCTCGGTCCAGTGCCTCTGACTGACGTTTCCCCAGCATTTCACAGCAGAAAGAAGTGCTTGTTTTTCCTTGATTTTGAGACCTAATTCTATATACTTAACAATTTTTTTAATCTTTCAAATTTGGCTCGGTGGTCAATGATACATGTTCCTATTGTGTGACAAACTCATAACACAATTTTTTTGCTGCTTTACACGGTCTTTAAACCCGCCCCCTTGCCAGATGTTAACTGGCCTCATATCTTTGCAGATAAACTCAGTCAGCTTTTTGGTTATCGCTTCTTGCCAAGCAGCTGGCAGACAACGAGATGAGGGAGGCAAAAACAATGTTATTCTTGCCTGTTTTAACCGTGGCTCTTCCTCAGTCGCTAACTGTTCTGTGTACTCCGAGTAATGCATTGAATCGAGGTGTGCACTAATGTTGCTCGTAGTCGAGTGGTACTTTAACGACTTACAGCATAACTTGCAAATGACGGTTTCTTGAATCATCCTGTTTCTTGATGAAAATCCAAAATGTTTCCACACAACGCTTTTTAAGTTTTCAGGAGTTATGCTCCTTGAACCGGCACCTTATCGTGGTGGAGGGGTTTGAGCACCTGAATGATCCGAGGAGCTATGTTGTCCGGGGCTTAATGCCCCTGGTAGGGTCTCCCAAGGCAAACAGGTCCTAGGTGACGGGTCAGACTAAGATCGGTTCACTCGCCCCTGATGAAAGTCATACTACCAAGGACGTGCACGTCGCCCGGATCGGCGTCACCGGGGCCCCACCCTGGAGCCAGGCCCGGGGTTGGGGCTCGCAGGCGAGCGCCTGGTGGCTGGGTCTCTGCCCACGGGACCCGGCCGGGCGCAGCCCGAACGAGCAACGTGGGCCCGCCCTCCCGTGGGCTCACCACTCGCGGGAGGGTTCAGAAGGGGCCGGTGCAGAGGGATATGGGTGGCGGTCGTGGGCGGGGGCCCCGGCGGCCCGATCCCCGGATGGTGACTCTAGCCATGGGGACATGGAATGTCACCTCACTGGGGGGGAAAGAGCCTGAGCTGGTGCGGGAGGTTGAGCGGTACCGACTAGAAATAGTCGGTCTCACCTCCACGCACAGCCTGGGCTCTGGAACCCAACTCCTTGAGAGAGGCTGGACTCTCTTCCACTCTGGAGTTGCCCGCCGCGAGAGGCGGCGAGCTGGTGTAGGCTTGCTTATAGCCCCCCAGCTCAGCCGCCATGTGTTGGAGTTCTCCCCGGTGAACGAGAGGGTCGTTTCCCTGCGCCTTCGGGTCGGGGATAGGGCTCTCACCGTTGTCTCGGCGTATGGGCCGAACAGCGGTGCAGAGTACCCGGCCTTCTTGGAGTCCCTGGGAGGGGTACTGGAGAGTGCTCCAACCGGGGACTCCGTCGTTCTCCTGGGGGACTTCAACGCCCACGTGGGCGATGACAGTGTTACCTGGAGGGGTGTGATTGGGAGGAACGGCCTCCCCGATCTGAACCCGAGTGGTGTTTTGTTACTGGACTTCTGTGCTAGTCACAGTTTGTCCATAACTAACACCATGTTCAAGCATAAGGGTGTCCATATGTGCACGTGGCACCAGGACACCCTAGGCCGGAGATCAATGATCGACTTTGTGGTCGTGTCATCTGACCTCCGGCCGTATGTCTTGGACACTCGGGTGAAGAGAGGGGCTGAGCTGTCAACTGATCACCACCTGGTGGTGAGTTGGATCCGCTGGCGGGGGAGGAAGCTGGACAGACCTGGAAGGCCCAAACGTATCGTGAGGGTCTGCTGGGAACGTTTGGCAGAACCCTCTGCCAGGGAGATCTTTAACTCCCACCTCCGGGAGAGCTTTGACCAGATCCCGAGGGAGGCTGGGGACATAGAGTCCGAATGGACCATGTTCTCCACCTCCATTGTTGACGCGGCTGTCCGGAGCTGTGGCCGTAAGGTCTCCGGTGCCTGTCGCGGCGGCAATCCCCGAACCCGGTGGTGGACCCCGGAAGTAAGGGTTGCCGTCAAGCTGAAGAAGGAGTCCTACCGGGCCTGGCTGGCCCGGGGGACTCCTGAGGCAGCTGACGGGTACCGGCAGGCCAAGCGTGCGGCAGCACGGGCAGTCTCGGAAGCAAAAACTCGGGTCTGGGAAGAGTTCGGGGAGGCCATGGAGAAGGACTACCGGTCGGCCTGGAAGAAATTCTGGCAAACCATCCGGCGCCTCAGGAGGGGGAAACAGTCCTCCACCAACACTGTTTACAGTGGAGGTGGGGAGCTGTTGACCTCGACTGGGGACATCGTCGGGCGGTGGAAGGAATACTTCGAGGATCTCCTCAATCCCACTGACACGCCTTCCATTGAGGAAGCAGAGGCTGGGGACTCAGAGGTTGACCCATCCATCACCCAAGCCGAAGTCACTGAGGTAGTCCGTAAGCTCCTCAGTGGCAAAGCACCGGGGGTGGATGAGATCCGCCCTGAGTACCTCAAGTCTCTGGATGTTGTGGGGCTGTCTTGGCTGACACGTCTCTACAGCATCGCGTGGCAGTCGGGGACAGTGCCTCTGGACTGGCAGACCGGGGTGGTGGTCCCCCTATTTAAAAAGGGGGACCGGAGGGTGTGCTCCAACTATCGGGGGATCACACTCCTCAGCCTCCCCGGGAAAGTCTATTCCAGGGTACTGGAGAGGAGAATTCGGCCGATAGTCGAACCTCGGATCCAGGAGGAACAATGCGGTTTTCGTCCTGGCCGTGGAACACTGGACCAGCTCTATACCCTCCGCAGGGTGCTCGAGGGTTCATGGGAGTTTGCCCAACCAGTCCACATGTGTTTTGTGGACTTGGAGAAGGCATTCGACCGTGTCCCTCGTGGCATACTGTGGGGGGTGCTCCGGGAGTACGGGGTCGGGGGCCCTCTGTTAAGGGCAGTGCGGTCCCTGTACTGCCGGAGCAGGAGCCTGGTTCGCATTGCCGGCAGTAAGTCAGACCTGTTCCCAGTGCATGTTGGACTCCGGCAGGGCTGCCCTTTGTCACCGGTTCTGTTCATTACTTTTATGGACAGAATTTCTAGGCGCAGCCACGGGCCGGAGGGGATCTGGTTCGGGAGCCAATGGATCTCATCTCTGCTTTTCGCGGATGACGTGGTCTTGTTGGCTCCTTCGAGCCGGGACCTCCAGCATGCCCTGGGGCGGTTTGCAGCCGAGTGTGAAGCGGCTGGGATGAGAATCAGCACCTCCAAATCCGAGGCCATGGTTCTCGACCGGAAAAAGGTGGCCTGCTCCCTCCAGGTGGGAGGAGAGTTCCTGCCTCAAGTGGAGGAGTTTAAGTATCTTGGGGTCTTGTTCACGAGTGAGGGAAGGACGGAGCGTGAGATTGACAGACGGATCGGTGCAGCGGCCGCAGTAATGCGGTCTTTGTATCGGTCTGTCGTGGTGAAGAGAGAGCTGAGCCGAAAGGCGAAGCTCTCGATTTACCAGTCAATCTACGTTCCGACCCTCACCTATGGCCATGAACTCTGGGTCATGACCGAAAGAATAAGATCCCGGATACAAGCGGCCGAAATGAGTTTCCTCCGCAGGGTGGCAGGGCGCTCCCTTAGAGATAGGGTGAAGAGCTCTGTCACCCGGGAGGAGCTCAGAGTAGAGCCGCTGCTCCTCCACATCGAGAGGAGCCAGCTGAGGTGGCTCGGGCATCTGTTTCGGATGCCCCCGGGACGCCTCCCTCGGGAGGTGTTCCTGGCATGTCCCTCCGGGAGGAGACCCCGAGGAAGACCCAGGACACGCTGGTGTGACTATGTCACTCAGCTGGCCAGGGAACGCCTTGGGGTCCTCCCGGAAGAGCTGGAGGCAGTATCCGGGGAGAGGGAAGTCTGGGTGTCCCTGCTCAGGCAGCTGCCCCCGCGACCCGGCCCCGGATAAGCGGAAGAAAATGGATGGATGGATGGATGGAGTTATGCTTTCCAGCTCTGCGTCTGTTGGCACGCTGCTCCCCGCCATCTTGTAAGCACAATGCCAAATGTCACGAAGCACAACGTTGACTTTGATTTGCGTCGTTGCTAAGGCAGAAGTTAGAACATAATTTTTCACACTCGAATCTTCTGATTTTTTAAAAAATTTGAATTGTATTCGAATAGCGAAGTTCGTTTTGACAGCCCTATGCTGCACTGACCCACCTGGAGCAGCAGGGGAGCTATGTTAGGCTGCTCTTCATAGACTTTAGCTCTGCTTTTAACACCATCCTCCCCCACAGACTGGTGTCCAAACTGTCTGACATTGGAATACCACACTCCACCTGCCTTTTTTAGATTAAGGTCTTTCTGACAGACTGCACTTAGAGGGTAAGAGTGGGCCCCCACAGGACTCATAACACCCTGGTCACACACTGTTCAAACTACTGCCGTCAGGCAGGAGATACAGGTCCATGAAAACCAGAACGAACAGACTACAAAACAGCTTTTATCCAACAGCCATAATTGCACTGAATAGTGCAACCTGAGCATAACTCCACCACTTACCTTTGTTAAAGGGCTATGTGCAATTTTTTGACTGTGAATGTATGGATGTATGGGTGTGTCTCCTATGTGTTTTTAGTGTTAATATGTATACAGTAGTCTTATTTAGGTATTTATTTATGCATCTTCTACCTCAGCAGATGTTTTGCACTGAATAAGGACTGCACTTAATTTCGTTGTACCTGTTACAATGACAATAAAGATATTCTATTCCATTCATTATCACAGGGCCCTCCTAACTGTTCCAAAGTTGAGACTAAAAATTAAAGGTGATCGTGCCTTTGCCATCAGGGCCTCTCGACTTTGGAACGCCCTGCCTGAGGAGATAAGTCTTGCAGGATCAGTAAATTCTTTTAAATCACTTCTTAAAACTCATTTGTATAGACTTGCCTTTATGTGATGTGGTCATTGTATGTTTATTAGTGGGCTGTGCTCGCCAGCCCACTATGGACACCTCTATAGCAGTAAGTCGCGAAAAACTGCGATTAATGTCCCATAAGGAATGAATTGGACGAGGTCAAAAAAGTCGCAAATCTGCGACGTTTTTCAAACATCTCCTGCTCTGGCATACTTTCACATAGAAACACCATTCCAGCTTTAAAATGTAGGCACAAGTCCTGAGTATTTTATTTTAACTTTTTTCCTTTGATGTGTAGTTTTTGAACTGTGATTCTTGAATGACGGTGAGTGATTTTGGACAAATTCAGGGTTTTCAATGATTGTGTGTGGTGGAATGTTCGTGCAGCAAAGTGGAGAGGGCCAACTAACAGAGTGATTGAGACTCAAAATTTATCTCATAAATTTTCTCTTTCCGTGACAATTCTGGCCACAAATTAGGCTCGAAAACAGTGATATTTCCCAGAGTTATAGCCACACTTGTCTTCTTTCTCCTACTATGTCTACTTTATCGGTAGGATTTACAGTTTTTTAATTATCGACCGCTACCCAACAAAAGTAGGTCCCAACTGCCCTATGCACTCCAATGTAAATCGGGAGGAGGATTTTCAAAACTGCACCCTTTTTTAACTCGCTGCCATTTCCACATTTCTGAAGCTAGGACCACAAAACTTAATGAGTGTTTTCGTTAAGGCCTTTCTGGCTTGATCGTGAAGAAATTTTGACGATATCATGTATGAATATGACTATATAGCACTAGTTTGACATCCCCGATGTGAGGCAGAAATCACTCTCGAATCAGCTCCCTCACAGTCCGTTGCTACAGGCCCTTGTCAACTGTCACCTAGCAGCTGAAATCAGCTGGGCCAAGAGAGAGAGTGACAGACAGACAGACAGACAGACAGACAATAGACACACATCAGACAGACAGACAGACAGACAGTAGACACACATGAGACAGACAGACAGAGAGAGATGTACACACACACACACAGCCATGCTTAAGTGTGCACTCACATGCACACAAACGCACACACACAGTATATTTCCCAACATTTAAACTACATTTAACGATTATTTTTTCACTCATTCAATGTGCGGCTTGATCGGACTCTGTATGCTATTATTCAGTTTTCTAGAATATCAATGTTTTACGACATAAGACGCGAACAGCTGCGAAAGACTTTCCATAAGGAATGAACGGGATGAAGTCAAAAAACTCGCAAATCTGCTATGTTTTTCAAACATCTCCTGCTCTGGCATGCATTCACCTAGAAACATCATTCAAACTTTAAAATGTAGGCACAAGTCCTGTGTATTTAAATTTGTATTTCAGTGACGCTCCCAGTTTTTGTTTACTCAAAAACACTGATATTTTCCAGAGTTGTAGCCACATGTGTCTTCTTTCTCCCAATGTGTATACTTTATCGGTAGGATTTATGATTTTGGATTTATCTGCCTCTAACCGACAAGAGCAGCTCTCAACGGCTCCATTCACTCCAATGTAAATCGGGAAGAGGATTTGCAAAACTGCGGCCTTTTTTAACTCGCTCCTCTTACCACATTTCTGAAACTAGGACCACAAAACTTGATGTGTGTGTTCCCTAAAGGAGTCATCACCTGGTTTTTCACATATCCAGTCCCTCTTGGATCGCTTTGGATCAATTCTTAAAACTTATTAGAAAAAAAAAAAAAAATCAAACATAGAGCTTGTTCTGACCCTTTTTCATACCGCGACTTGCTCACGCGAGATTATGCGCGAGGTTTTGACCGGTCCGGATGTGCATTGTATTAATATGTAATGAGGCGCGCGTTGATTGGCCGCAGGAAGGACAGAGCCGGAATCGGGGGCGAGCCTGCATGCACACAGACTCCAAAACATAAACAGCCCCCTGTCATGGCGCACACACTAAATGACGAACCTTACGGAATTCAGGCATTTATGTACGAGCCAGAGTCGGAAACCGAATGGGAGAGTGAAGAGGCAGAGACGGTGAAGAGACACAGCAGGATGTCTCTGAATGGTATATTCTTTTTTTTTCCTTCTTACTTTTCACACTCGTGTTTTACATGTAAGACCTGAGTTTTAATGCTGGCGGTGACGATGTATGGCGTGAAAATGACAGAGAAATAAGCAGATTCGGCGTGCTCACTCAGAAAGTCTGGCTGAGGATGGCTGTGAGCCGATGCTTAATATGCAAGTAGCCTCCTGTGGTAACGTCACCACAGGAGCAGAGTCAAAATCTCGTGCTTTAGGAACGCGCACTACTGTGCGCTATTCCTGTTCGGAAAAAGAGCCAAAGCGAAAAAAATATGCCACTTTCAAACTCCAGCTTTTCAGGCAAGTTTCAACTGAGGTCCAACACCAATATGCATGATTTAACGAGAGAAATTGCGATTTCCGGGTGATGACTCCTTTAAGGCCTTTCCCGCTTGATGGTGCCATGTTTGCTTTTTCGTCACGGGGCAAAGTGCACAGCCCACTCTCGCGATTTCCTGGCGGGGAATTGTCTAGTTTTTACTACAACTGTCTTTGAGTTCTGCTCTACTTTTTTGATGTTATTTTATTTATTACATTTCTTTTATTTCGCCTACTTTATCTATTTCATCTCTTTTATCTCACCGACTTTACCAATTTTGTAACTTTCTTAAGCTTTTTCTTCCTGAGTGATGTGTTACAATCAAATTTATCCTGCTTGCAACAGAGGTTAAAAATACATTCCTACTCAGTCAGCAGACAAAAATGAAGCGTCACAGTTTCCTGAAACATGAATGAAGCTGTAAAAACCAAATTTCTTTGGTTGAGTTGTATATTTATGTCTTCTCCTCTGGTCTGTTGACTCTGTCTGTGCTTGCCTCTGTTCACGGTCATGTCTGTGTGATGTTCCACCATAGTCCCTTCTGTCTCGAGTTTCCCCTTGGTATGTGTTTTTGGACTTTGTGTTTTGCATTTGTTTGACTTGAACTTTGCCTTTTTCTTCGTGCCTTCTTGAACTGTTTTCTTTGCTACTTTTTTTTGGTCTTTGGCCTTATCTTGTTTCTTGCCTCTTCGTTTTTTTTCGTTGTGACATTCAGCTTTTGTTTAAATAAAAGCTCACATTTTATTCCCCTCAATCCTGCCTCGTGTCCTGTGAATAACTGCGTTTTGGTCCATCTATGTCCATAGATTCCCCCTTAAACTCAGCATGACACTCACCTGCTGACTCTGTGTTCGTCCTGTTCATTTCTTCAGCCTCTCATCCAAATCCTTTTTTTTTTTTTTGGTTTTTGTTTTTTATTATTAAGATCATTATTTTTCTGAGACTGAATCATTTGTGCTACTGAAATGTTGATTTTCTTTGGAAGTGTTCTCTGGACTAACACAAATCTGAAGAGTTTTTGGCTGAAAAGTGAGTTTTTCAGAAATTAACATTCCAACCTACTGATCTCCAATGAGGTAATGAGAAGATGTGGATATGACTGAAACTTTCACTGAACTGCTCGACAGTGAAAGAGGAGACAGTGCAGACAATAGTGATGATGAGGGATGTTTTTAAATTGACCATTTATCAGTGAAGAGAGCTGGATAATGTTGCTGAACTGACAACTGTGAAACATGGGAAAAAAGAGATAATCAGTGGAAGAGGACCTGGAAGGATCATTCTGACTCTGTTTCTTCCTCCAGGGTGGAACATGGTGGAGAGCAGAGGCTGAAACCTGGTGTGAGGAAGTGTAAGTGTGTGTTCACTTTGACTGATGAAAACGATGAATGAATCCATTATTTATTCAGGGAAGGTCAATTGAGAACAAGCTCTCTTTTCCAATGATGCCCTGAGTACAAAATACATGAAAACACAAACACAATATGATCATGAATTATAATTACAATCAGACTGCAGAACATTGAACAATAGGCACTTGAAACTATCTAAAGAAATAAGATGATTTAGTTTAAGAACACGCTGTAAGTCATTCCACTTCTGAGGGACATAGACCTGAAAAGCAGTCTTCCCCAGTTCAGTCCTTACAGTGGGAATGTTTAAAGTCAAGGACTCTTGTGAACGAGTGTGCAGATTACAAGTTCTAACTGAGATCAAACTGGTGAGATAGTCGGGTAAAACATGCAGCAGAGCCTTGTAGATAAAATCCTGCAGTGCTGTTCCCTCCTTACAGATAAAGATGGCCTCCAACTTTGTCATAAAGAACACAGTGATGAGTTCTAAACCCATCACCTGTAATAAAACACAGTGCAGAATGATACACTGCATCAAGAGCAGCATGCATGTAGATCTAGAACAGGTAAAAAAGTGGCCTGAACAGGTTGTTTTCTACAGTTTAAAGTAAAACAAGCTTGTTTTACTTTAAACTGTAGAAAACAACTTACAATTTACTCTTTAGTTTTTAGTTAGTTTAGAAATATGAAATATGAATTTAAAAAGACAGCTTATCATCTATCCAGAGGTCCAGATATTTGTAACTGGAAACCCTTTCAATAGGAGTCCCATTCAATGTAGAGATACTGCTGTCTATAAGAGAAGAAGGTGACAATCTTGTGAATAACATGTATTTTGTATTTGGGAACAAAGCAGCACATGTTAAAGTAGTTTAAATCTAAAGCTTGTGTATCTGCATTCATTCCAAAAAGATGAGTCATTGTGAAGTTTTAATTTAATTAACTGTCAGTCTGTTAATAAAGCAACAAATAAACCATCAGCTGTGTTAGATGATAAACTGCTGCTGTATTGTGTCTTATTCTCTCCATCAGATGTCTGTGAACTCACAGTGGACACAAACACAGTAAACAGATTCCTCAAACTGTCCGACAACAACAAGAAGGTGACATGTGTGAGAGAGAAGCAGCCATATCCTGATCATCCAGAGAGGTTTGACTGCCGACAGCTGCTGTGTAGAAATTATCTGACTGGTCGCTGTTACTGGGAGGTCGAGTGGAGAGGAAGCGTTCGTATATCAGTGAGTTACAGAGGATTCAGGAGGAGAGGAAACAGTGATGACTGTTTGTTTGGACAGAATAATCAGTCCTGGAGTCTGAACTGCTCTGATGATGGTCGTTACTCTGTCTGGCACAATAAAATAAGTACATTCTCCTCCTCCTCCTTCTCTCCTCCTCCTCCTCCTCCTCCTCCTCCGTCTCTAACAGAGTAGCAGTGTATGTGGACTGTCCTGCTGGAACTCTGTCCTTCTACAGAGTCTCTGACTCACTGATCCACCTCCACACCTTCAACACCACATTCACTGAAGAACTTTATCCTGGGTTTGGGTTCTGGCCTGGTTCCTCAGTCTCTCTGTAGGAGGGACACACACACACACACACACACACACACACACAGCCTTAACACACTGCTGATTTACAGGATTCCACTCTGCTGAGTTTTGGTAGTAACTTTTAACACAATGATATGATGTCAGTATAACCTGAGTGTTTTTGATCTTAACCAGTATGATTTACTAATGATTTCACTTTTATCATCATGTTTTATTGTAGATGTGCTCCTCTGTTATATAATCCTTAGCTAAAGATATGAACATGTTTATCAGTTATGTTTTGTTACTCTTCTGGAATTCGATATGGAATTTCCTGAGAATGTGTCCAAGGGGAAGGGGAAGGTAAATAGAAAACAGGAGGAGTCCAAGGACAGAGCCCTGGGGAACACCGCTGGAGACTGGAGAGGAGGAACATCTTAGGTTCTTGAGTTGGACAAACTGTGTGCGACCAGTGAGATATGATTGCAGTCAAGCCAGAGGGATGTCAGTGATTCTAATGGAGGCTGTGCTGAGAGAGAATCAGGATGGAGAGTAAACCAGAGTCAGATGCCATCAGGAGGTCAATTGTGATTTTCACCAGGGCTGTCTCAGTGCTTCTTCCTCATAAGTTGCCAAAGACAGTTACAGTTACTATGTTACTGTTGTTTGGTCCTGAAACGTTGCTTTGTGGGACATTTCTTTGTATTCAATTGAGTGAAGGACCTGTGCAGTTATCAGACTGTCAGACAGACACACCTTCCATACACACAGCCGGTTTATCCGTTCAAACTGGTTGAGAAAGTCACAGTGAGACAGAGGCAGAGAATTGCAGCAGGATCCCCGCATCCAAACTGCAGAGTGAATGGAGCTACAGAGACATCAGAACAGCTGACCGCTAATGTTCAAAAACAATTGGCCAGTGCAGAACAAGGCCTGTTTCAAGACAGAACCCCTAGAGACAGGGTTTCTTTGGATAAGGAGGAGGCTCTGTAGCTCTTGCAGTGATCTGCTGGGAGGTTTGCCTGAGAGCGGGTGCATGTGACGACGGTCTTGCCCCTACATGCGCGTAACAGCAAGTGTAAAAGTAAGCGTACAGCTCCGCAGCGCAACTCAACAGGTGAACGCAGTTGGACTAATTAATAACACACACCAGAAACCCCAGAACAATAGAAGCAACATGAGTTTGTTCAGTGGGTTTGCAATGCAGCTGACAGCAGCAGATGCAAAGAGGAATCGCTTAAGTATCACAGAATCAAAACACATGGGAAAAGGAAAAGATCAAAGAGGCTACTGGTAAGCTCACGTCTTTTTACTGGACTGAAATGTGATTGCTGGCTGTGTAGTAGTCTGTGTCTGAACAAACGAAATGTCTGTTAATATAAATGTGCTGCCTGCTGATAGACTGATGAAGTTAAGATATTGCTAGACAAAACTTAGCGGCTGCCAGGGCCAATGTTTGTTTGGTTATCGAGCTGTTTAGACTATGTTATGGGGCGTCGATTGTAAAGCTGTGCTTCCTTAAATAAACAGCAACTTTTTGCCACATTTAGCAAAAAGACATGTATAAAGAACACGTGAATTTTTTTATGTTACTTTTGACCAGATTTATAGCAATATTTGTGAACTTTGTGACATTAACATCGCTTGTAAAAGTATCATTTCAGTGTTAAACCTAAATGTTAAATCTAAATCTAAATGTTAAATGTTCAATCTAAATGTTAAATATAAATCTAAATGTTAAATATAAATCTAAATGTTAAAGATAAATCTAAATGTAAATGTTAATGTTGAATATAAATATAATAAATTTTGTTCGGTGTGTGGAACGATGTCCAGCAGTCTCTACAGTTTATCAGAAAAATCAAACAAATGTTGTTGAACACTAGCAACATAACCTAGCAAAGATTACCTCTACTTTGCTAACATTAGCTAGTTTTATGCTAACAATACTTTGCCAGTTAGTAAACAAACTTACCGAGTGCTGTGGCGGCTCTTTGCTGGACGCTGTCGCTGTCATTGCAGACGCATTGCTGAGTCTCTGTATTGCCTCTAAGACAGCCCTTCCAATATTTCCAGTCATGTCACTGGACATACTATCAGGCAACATGAGAGCGCGGTGTGGAGATGTGACAAACAGTGGAGCGCAATCTCTCCGTCTGACTACCTGGAGAAGACCGCAGAGAGAGCCAGCTCGCGTCAATGAGCTTTTATTTTGTTACTTCCGTTGACAGGCAGTGTGAATTTGCATATTAGCTAAATATTTAGTTTTAACCGTGACATTTATATTTAACATTTATATTTAACACTTAACATTTATATTTAGATTTAACATTTATATTTAGATTTAACATTTATATTCAACATTTAACATTTAGATTTATATTTAACATTTAGATTTGTATTTAACATTTAGATTTAACATTTAACATTTATATTTAGATTTAACATTTAGATTTCGATTCAACATTTAGATTTAGATTCAACATTTAGATTTTACATTTGTATTTATATTTAACATTTATATTTAACATTTGGATTTATGTTTAACATTTAACATTTAGATTTAGATTCAACATTTAGATTTATATTTAACATTTAGATTTAGATTCAACATTTAGATTTAACATTTGGATTTATGTTTGACATTTAGATTTAACATTTAACATTTAGATTTAGATTTAACATTTAGGTTAAACACTGAAATGATAGTTTTACAAGAGATGTAGATGTCACAAAGTTCACAAATATTGCTGTAAATCTGGTCATAAGTAGCATAAAAAAATTCACGTTTTTTATACATATTTTTTTGCTACATGTAGCAAAAAGTTGCTGTTTATTTAAGGATGCGCAGCTTTACAATCGCTGCCCCATACTATTTGGGTGTCTTTGGTTGAAGTTACATGAATTAATTAATTAATTAATTCATACATACAAGCAACATAACCTAGCAAAAATTACCTCTACTTTGCTAATGTTAGCTAGTTATACTAACATTACTTTGCCAGTTAGTAAACAAACTTACAGAGTGCTGTGGCAGCTCTGTGCTGGATGCTGTCACTGTCGTTGCAGACGTATTGCTGAGACTCTGTATTGCCGCCAAAACGGCCCTTCCAATATTTCCAGTCATGTCACTGGACATACTGGCAGGCAACATGAGAGCGCGGTGTGGAGATGTGACAAACAGTGAAGTGCAATCTCTCCGTCTGACTACCTGGAAAAGACCACGGAGAGAGCTGACTCACGTCATTGAGCTTTTCTTTTGTTACTTCCGTTGACAGGCAGTGTGAATTTGCATATTAGCTAAATATTAAGTTTTAACCGTGACATTTATATTTAACATTTATATTTCTATTTAAAATTTAGATTTATGTTTAACATTTAACATTTAGATTTAGATTTAACATTTATATTTAGATTCAACATTTATATTTAACATTTAATATTTAGATTTATATTTAACATTTATATTTAGATTTAACAATTAGATTTAACATTTAACATTTGGATTCATATTTAACATTTAGATTTAACATTAACATTTGGATTTATATTTAACATTTATATTTATATTTAACATTTATATTTAGATTTAATATTTAGATTTAACATTTAACATTTATATTTAACATTTAACATTTGGATTTATATTTAACATTTATATTTAGATTTAACATTTAGATTTAACATTCAACATTTAGATTTAACATTTAACATTTGGATTCATATTTAACATTTAGATTTAACATTAACATTTGGATTTATATTTAACATTTATATTTATATTTAACATTTATATTTAGATTTAATATTTAGATTTAACATTTAACATTTATATTTAACATTTAACATTTGAATTTATATTTAACATTTATATTTAGATTTAACATTTATATTTAGATTTAACATTTAGATTTAACATTTAACATTTAGATTTAAATTTACCATTTAGGTTAAACACTGAAATGATACTTTTACAAGAGATGTAGATGTCACAAAGTTCACAAATATTGCTGTAAATCTGGTCAAAAGAAACATAAAAAAATTCACAAGTTTTTTATACATGTTTTTTTGCTACATGTAGCAAAAAGTTGCTGTTTATTTAAGGATGCGCAGCTTTACAATCGGCGCCCCATTCTATTTGCGTATCTTTGGTTGAAGTTACACGCATTTATTAATTCATTCATTCACACATACAAGTCCCATACATTGATTGAGCCTATAAATATTGATTAGAGTGCCGAATTTTGCTTGTTGAAATACAAGGAGTAATGTTTAGTTTGTATAAGAAGATTAAGAATATTTCTGCTCAGAAAGCATTATACTAATTTATCTACAGAAAAATCATTTGGAATGCTTAATTTTATTTAGATTAAAATCATGAGTAAAAATACATGTCATGTGTACAATCTATATATAATGATTTGGTAAAACCAAGTTTATTTAAATGGATCCAAAAGTAGAACTGGTTTTCTGTTTATTCAATGCTTAATTTACACAGTATTTGCCTATCTGCCTTGTTTGATTAAATAATGGAATAATATGTTTTTAATATAACTACCTTTTGCCCAACTTAAATGTACTTTGTTGTATTTAAAGAAAGGACTGAACTTAATTTGTATTGTTTTATTTTTTGTATGTTTAAAGGTTTTTCACTGGTCAAATAAATTGAATACAGAGTGAAATCCTGAGTCTGGTCAAGTCCTTCCCTTTTCAAGTGTGGGAAGCCATGATGTTTTAAATACACTTGCCAGTAGTTGTCTGACTTAGTTGTGTCATACATATAGACTCATGGAACATCTGTGAAAGGTAGATAGGTATGAAGTGTCAGGGGTTCTCAGATTTGATCTCGCACATTATGTGAGAATCAAAAACTCAAATATAAATCAATAATACAACCAATGAGATGCACTATGACATGATTGATAGCATTTTCCCCCGCTTCCAGTCTTTATAGGACCGGAAACTTGGTAGTACATTAATCTGTCAATCAAGACTCCTTGGGGTTTTGAACCCAGGACCTTTAGCATCCTGAGTGAGAATCATACCCTTTGGCCAACCAACATTTTCTCCATAATGGTACAGAACAAAAAAGCATAATCATCTTCTTGAGTAAATCATGTGAGTTCTTCTCTATCTGCTGTTGTTGCACAACCACTGGATTCAGAGAACTTGGACAAACTGACCGAACCTTTAATTTCCAAATAAGTCACAACAACACATTCATAAGGCCACCAACTCACTGTACATTCTGGTTGGAATCACATAACTGGAAACAAAGACATCCAAAAATATGTTTCTTCAATAGGGATTCATATAAAACCATTTTTACCTCCATTTACAAAGAGTAGATGAATAAGAGCTCAGGATACAATTACCGATATATTTACCCACTGCAACATCAACGAAACAATAAATCAGGATTTGGCACAAACATGATGTGGTGACTTTTATCTGTTAGAGTGATGTTTGAGGAACACTGTCCTGTAAATACAACACACACAGGTCTACATCTGCAGTTAAAACTCTTTCAGCTAACCTGTTACACTGCAGGTTGGACAGGTAGAACTTCAGGTGGTTTCTGGTCAAAATGCCTCTTTAAATTACCACATTTCAACAGAGAACTCCAGGAGGCAGAAACAGTACAAAGCACCTTAGGAAGGTTACAGTATGTCTGAAATAGTGTATAAAAAGAGACAGGAGTGTCTAAATATAAAACACCAAAGTAGTGCTTCATTAAATCCTTCACTAAATGCAGGAATGTTTTAAAATTTTCTAAATTAAACCAAAGTCTGAACGTGACAAAGTGGTGAATTCAGCTGAATGAGCGGCACGTTGTGAAGCGTGAAACATCCGAGTGTCTCCTAAAGCTCAATGGCAGAACATGAAAACAGTAAAGTGTTAACTGTGTGTTGAATTTAATTACTTTGATTGATTTTATTAATCCAATTAATCAATTAACCATTGTGTATTTTGGTACTGTTGTTGATTTGTAATAAAATGTGCTCTGAAACTGCCTCGTCTACTTTATCCTTGTTGCTCACATGATCAGTTAATTAACCACTGAAGTCAGTCAGTATTTTTAATACGTTCAGGTTTTGGCCTGCTGGCTGTTGGCTTCTCGACTCTTAATGATAAACCAAAAGAACAACAAAAGAGATTAATATAGAATAAAAGTGACTATAAAAATGTTTTTTTAATTATTCAGAGACATGGGGTGGCTGCTCTCTGTGTGGTTCACTCACTGTCTGAGATTTGACTACACTGTTGTTACATGGCAACACTCCCTTAAACATCTGTGAGTGCGTTAAGACATTATGGACAATGTTGTAAGTCGAGGCTCAGGACTGCACTGTGGCTGTACTGGAATATGCATAGATGATATACATTAGGGGTGGGTATTGGCAAGAACCTCACGATGCGATACGTATCATGATATCACGATATTGCGATATAAATAAAGATGAAAACACAAGCACCTGTATATGTACATCAGATGATATTGATCAGAGGACAAATTGAGTCAAAACTATTTCATTCAAAACAGCCTCTCCATTTTATTAATTCCCATGACATTTCCGGGCAGTAATATTGTTCTTGCTATTTCTCTTAACTTTGAAGCCAAGTGCTTCCAAACGTCAATTTTAAATTGCGGAGGCATTGTTAGCTTGCCATCCATTTTGCACAGACGTCAGCCACTCTCTCTACTACAGAAATACACCCGCTGCACAGCAGAGTCGCTCTTTGCGATTTATCGATATTTGGAGTTGAGAAATCGATATTGTATTGGGCAGTATCGCGATATATTGCCGTATCGATATTTTTGCCCGCCCCTAATATACATATAACCCAATATTGGATACTTATATTATACTTCAGTGCAGCACTTTTCCTGTCCTGTTAGAGTGTTTTATGCATCATATTTTATAGTTATGTGTAATATTACAGTATCACCCACTCCTAATGTTCCATGTGCTCGTCTCCACAAAGATGTTAAAGGTTTATTTTGAAAGGAATATAACTCTTGATCTACCGTCAACATACAAAACCTGAAACTCAACAACAGCTGCTGTGAAACAAAACAACAACAGAGGTGTGAAGGAATGTAAGTATTCAGTCTTCTTCAGTTGTCACTTCATCTGTCTCTCAGAGGCTCAACAGCACGTCCAGGAGTCCCTCCCTCCTTAAACAGCTTCCTGAGAACTCGTCTCCACACCTTTAGAGTAAAAGTCTACATGGCAGTAAAGCAGGAATCTCTGTGGCGTCCTCCCTCCGGTCCGGCTCAGGCGTAAAAGATCAGTTCAGGGATCTGGCCCCCCTGCACTCCGGTGCCGTTGGTGCTGTCCGAGGAGCACTGGAACTGGAAGGTCACTTTCCCACACTGCACCTCTGTCATGCCCTCCTGGCCAAAGTAGCTGAGCTCGTTTCCATCCAGCACCACGCTAGCGGTGTAGAAGGTGTCTGGCTCGATCTGCACAGGGTAGTCGAACCACACAGGGAAGGTGCTGCTGGAGCCATCTGAGAAGTACTTGATGATCCTCTGAGCCATTGGCACACCCTGGCGCTTCAGCTCGATCTTGGCGCTGTACTCTGCCGAACCGCAGCTGGAGCCGTACAGGCCGAAGCCAGCGATGAAGACACGTCTGTCCACAGCGAACTGAATGCTGTCACAGCGACCTCGGTACCGCCACTGGTTGCTCCTGTAAGCGCAGGACTGGAAGCGGTGGCAGCGCTGCGGCGACAGGCCTTTGCGAGGTTTGGTACAGAACAACAGCTCAGGCTTGTTGGCGGCGGTGTACCACAGGAAGATGTCATTAGTCTCGTTCAGTGTGAGCACACCAGACTGCGCCGCTCCGTTGGCAAAGTCCTCTAGTGCCATGGTGGGGATGCGGATCAGGTAGATGGCCTTTCCCAGCATCAGACGCTTGTTTTCGATGGTCGGCGTCAGGTCTTGTCGTTGACACTCAGCCTCAGCCCAGTTCAGCGCCGCCTCGAACACCACCATCTCTTTGGCGTTGAGCGTCTCCCGCCGCAGGATGCTCTCCAGCGTCTGGGTGTCGATGTCGCAGAAGCCTTCAGAGCGCAGAGCGAGCTCGGCCTGAGCGTCGATCACCTCCCAGCAGCGCTGCGTCAGGTCGGGCTCCTCGAACAGGCAGCTCTGAGACAGCAGCACGCAGGCGTTCTTGGCACTCAGGCTGGTCTCCAGGAAGTTGACGCAGGCCCGCGCCAGGTGAGGCACAATGTACTTTTTGGCGGCGTAGAGCGTGGCGAGCACTGTGTCAGCACACAGGTCGATCTCATCACAGTAGATATACCTGAGTGCAGCAGAGGGCGGGGTCACTTTGACATCAAATCATTTCATTTCAGTTGTTTTTGGTATTTTTTTTATATCAATAAGCATGCTGAGCGTTTTCGTTATGTGTCTGATGTTTGTATACAGACACAAAGCTAAATGTGAACAGTTCAATCAGTCCGATAAAACGGAATGAATCACAGGTCGACTTACTTCAACATAGCCAGAAATGAAGGTGGCTCCACATCAGGGATCCTGATCTCGTCCTGATCCTCAGCTAGTTCTCCATAAAACATGGCGTGGAACACCGAGCTGCCAACAGCCAGGACGTACTGACAGAGCAGAGCAACAACATGGATGGCGTGAGAGACACGATCTCCATTTATAACAGATACAAATGCAACAGATGACTCACACTCAATAACTACAATTTTAAAAGTCTCTCAGACATCTTTTTGTATGACAGCTAATAAACCTGAAGGCTCCACACAGCGCTGTGTCTTTCAAATGCACCAGAGTTACTCTCTGCAGGACACCAAACATATTTTCCTCTCTGATCTCAGATCTGCAGTTATCAGATGTTTACCTTGTGTCCTGGCACTCGCTGCGTCCCGCCAGGAGGCCCGACCACGAAGTGAACATCTGCCATCATCTCATTGTTGAACATGACTGAATTCCTGAAAGGACACAAGAATCTTAAACACTCTGAGAATATGTTTAGAAAAAAACATTAATTCAATTCATGGTTGTTTAATTAATGAAATTTAAATAATAGAAGTGGCATTTCCTGTGGTGACGAACAAAACATCATCAGGATCTTATTGATTTTTCTGCTGAAATCACGCAACATTCTTTTAACGTGTACCTGTGTGAAAAGTTTTAATGAGGTTAAGAATGTCCTCTGAGACAATCCTGATATTAGGATTTATAAATAAAAATGACTTGATTCCTTATATTATTATTATTATTATTATTATTATTATTATTATTATTATATTACTTCACTGCTGCTCTGAATGAATTCCAGTGATGCTTATGATGATCTGCTGTTAACAAAGTCCAGTTCGTTGCTGATTTTTCTTTAATTTCAGTGCAAATTGACTTCATGCGAACTATCAGTGAAAGTTTTGCTTTCATGAAGAGCAACAGTAAATATACACAAGGAGAAATGAGACAAGTGTCTCAAAATGAATGACATCACAGTTTTATAATACTACTGCTACTACCGGAGCTGTTTAAGTAAAACTCTTGCTAAAAGTCAACCTTCATTACATTCATACAAAAAGCCTCGGTTTCATTTTGGAGAGAGTTTCACTTTAACTCGAGACAAATTTCACGACCCGTCTGACAGTCGAGTATCTTTCTGTCTCCATCAGGAGGATTCAGAGGAACAGGTGTAAGAATTGTGTGTCTCCTCTGATATTTTCTTCAGACTTCAAACACAGAAAAGTTCTGTACTGACTGGAACATAACAGGATGTGCAGAGCTCAAGACAGAAATTCAAGGCAACCTGAACAGAACCAGTGTCTGTACAGGCCCGGACCAGAATAACTGGACCTTGTTACAGCTGACTATATCTGAGTGCCATCAGTATCTGGACCACCAGGGGTTCGGACGGACCTCTCTCGGATGGTCGGGAACAGGCCCTGCCAGTTGCAGCAGCCCTGCGCGGTGCTGGTGTTGTTGTTGGTCAGGTTCTGCTGCTGGTACTGCTGGATGGACGTGCTGCTGCTCGCTGAGGCGGACGGGACCAGCTTCTTGGTGGGAAACAGCTCTGCAGCCATTATCGTCTCGTCAGACAGCAGGCCGGGTCATGGCAGAACCGGGGCCGGATGAAACCGAACTGCTGCTCCCGGAGTCTGGAGAGCACTGCCGAGAAACACAGCTCACATTCACACACTGACGACATTTTAAGCTAGCTTCGCCAGGCTAGCCACACACAGTCCGAGTCGTTTACAGCAGTCAAACATGACAACACGTGAACAGTCCGAACTAATATACAGTCAGAACACAAGTCTGGACCCAGCAGCTGACCGGTGGGAGTCCAAACCCCGGAGCTGTCTCTCTCTCTCCTCTTCACTTTAGCATCAGCACGCTAGCTGGTTGGTTAGCTAACAAACTAACTAAAAAGGTCGTTTTTGCGAGTTAACTTCTCGTTCAGTATCGAGATATTTATCGAACAGCCTCGTTTCTACTCACTGTGCCGCTATGAAGAAGTGTTTCTGATCATATCTTCGCCCACATTGAACAGTTGTTCAGTAGTTTAACACACTGACGGCTCAGCTTTGTTTACAGTAGCTAGCTAGCTTCTTCTGCTAACGTGTGCGGCAGATTCAGCTCACTGCCGGCGCGCTGCTGCCGCCCGCAGGCCGGAGAGTGCAACTACACCTCCATCACACACTCACTAATGACCTGTCTTTATGTTATTTAATGTTACCTGAATACTTATACCTTTTAATACATTTTACTTTACCTTTAAGGGCTTATTTTGCTCTGTAATTTTGTATTCTGATCTGTTTTTAAAAGAAAGACAGGTGCAAAAAAAAAATAAAAAATGACTTAATCTCTGACTTGTGATCAGACGGAGTGACATGCAGTTAAAAATCCTTATTTGAAAGATAAATTTAAAAAAGTAAAATCCAGTCATCATCTCCTCGCTACATGCTGATGGAAAGTAAAGTGAAACAAGATCTGGAGAAAAACAAGCAGAACTCCATTAAAACACAGCCGAATTAGCGTCTGGCACTTCCTGTTTGCAGTGTTCCTGTGGATGTACAGACAGCTATCACTGGGTCCCTTTGATACTGAAGAAAACTTAAAAACATGATGTTTCTAAGGCAGGTTCTGCTTTCTGAGTACATTTATGAAGTCATCATCTCCTCCAGAATCAATTTGTGATCTCTGGGCTTCTGCAGACTGAGATCCCAGCAGCCAAGGTGAACTTTACCTTTAATTCAAAGTGTATTAATATTCACAGTATAATAATACATAGCATAATTACATGTTGTTCCCATTGTGAACTGTTCATTCTTCATTCTTCACACTCGTTAACTCTCAACATATTGAATAAGGGAGGTTTTTGCACGTTGTTACTGATTAGATAAATACATTTATGTTTGATGTTTCATGCACACTGAAGTCTTCTTAACTAGAATGTTATGAGCCCACAGACTCGTGACTTTAGCCTCTGCTGCTGAACAATGCAGAATAAAAACTACAATATGTCCTCAGAAAGTGAAATAATAATGATTATATTTCATGATACTGTTTGAATCATACTCACCTAATTTTCCTCACAAACTTTAATTTCAGCCTGAAACTTTAACTTCTCATCTTGTGCCTTTTGTCAGTAGATGTTTTTTTCTTGTTTATTATTTCCGTCTTTTATAATAAGTGTTTTTTTCTTCATTGATTGATGATGAGTTGTGTTTCTTTGTTTATTAATACCTTGTGTGTGTACACAGTGTTCTGCACTAACTTGTCGTCATGCACTGAGTGTTTGTGTGTCTGATGAGCGTCTGTGTTTGAATAAAGACACATGTGATGATATACAACATATTCCTTTATTGTTGTTACTGATAAATCTCCCATGTTGAAAACAATGACACCTGTGTGTACGTCACGTACGGCCAGGTTAGCGTCTATAATCTCTCTGTAATAGTTTCACTGTACACATTAAAGGACGACAATAATCTACAGTCGAACCGGACCCGACCACACTTTTCATCCGGGTCTCAGTTTGAAGGTTCAGCTCTGCTTTTGGCCACCGAGGACGATAAAATATAACTCTGAGAACAGTTTGACTGGCGGTGCAGCTGCCGTCGTCTCCACTGGCTAGTGTTCCTGCTGATGTAGTGTGACCGACGCACGGCGTTCGTTTTTAAAATCAATGTGTTGAATCATCTGGAATCATTGGCACACGTACGGAGTGTATTGCTCTGACACAAAGTAGACGGATGTGAACGGAACGCACCGCTCCGATGTGGTTCTGACCGTTTCCCGCTTCCCTTTAATGTTTTCTGTCGCTGTTCATCATTCAGTTTGGTGAGAACGTTCAAGTGACTCGATGCAGGTTCAGATGTTCGACCCAAACAGTCACAATCTTTATCAAGCTGTTTCAGAACCTCCACTGACGAGGTTCTGTTCTCACCGGTGTCTGTTTGTTTGTCAGCAGAATTACACAAAAACTGCTGAACAGATTTCACCAACACCAAGAACAGACCCATTAACGTTTGGTGCTGATCCAGATAACTTTCTTTATGGGCTAATTTGATATGCGATGAGGCTTGATTGAATTAAAGAGGACTGTTGGGCCTTTGCGGAGGTATGCACTCTACTGATCTCGTTATAAGAGATGAAACTTCATCATAAAAGTAAAGATGAGAGAAAAGTCCCAACACATCCGAGTCTGTCGAGTTCACACAAACAAATAATAAAAGCAGAACATTTAAAAAACAGACAACAGTCCAGCGTTTTATGGACCAGAGCAGAATCTGGTGCTGTTGTTGAAAGGTTCTGCCAGCTCGATCCGTCTGAACATGTTGGAATTAGTCTCTACGGTTCTGTGAGAACGTTGAGTCGTCTCAGCAGAGTGGAGATAAAATGGCACTTCCTGATCCGCGGAACACGAGGCAGTAAAGTTATCGAACACGGGTCGATCACATCTGTGGACTCATCAGCTGACTCAGTGTGGACGACATCAGAACCCAAAGTACCAGACGGTCCTGGACCGACGCTCTGGTTGTTTTATTCTGGATCTGAACCAAAACACTTCAAATCTAGCCGGGTGTTTGTAAATGTCAGTTCAGCTAATGATAAACTCGCGGTCTTGTGGTCACATTAAAACAGGCGTTTAAAGGAACAGTTCACCCAAAAATAAACATTTCTGTGCACCACAACAACCAGACTCCATTCATTTTCTACATCATTTTAAAGGGAGGCTGAATTCAAACTGCGGCTGCTAACTCGCGTGGATAATGTTGAGTATTACAGCTCACCTACGAGCTGCTGAGTGACTCGTAGACTTTGCGGTCACGATTTCCCTTAATCACACCAGGTTTATAAATAGATCTGCTTTAATACTTAAAAACTGTACACATCTCTGTTCACCCCCTTTTACACCGCTTCACTTTAAAAACCAGCCGCAGTTCCCCGTCAGAGGGACTCGGCTGCGTGTTGGAGACGAGAGTTTGGTAAGAAGCAGAAACAAAGTGTTATGTAGTGCTGAGAGGTAAAGTCATGTATACATACGTCTTACAACACCAGCAGAACCCCAACGCAAAGAAAAACAACTTCACTTTTCAAGTAAAACAGAGAATAAGTTTACAAAAAATATCTACCTGTATCTTACAAGTCTGTCACCAAACACAAAGAGTCGTTTAAAAAACTAGTAATCGCTCCAAATAATAATTATAATTACACAAAATACAGTATTTTCAGGCAGTCAGCATATAAAGCATGTACAAATCTGGAGCTTGTGTGCAGTTTTGGGAGCGAAACAGGTTAAAGTGTTATTTTTTCAACAAAACGAGCTAATTAGCATTAGCAACAACAGACCTCTCGGGTAAATGTTTTGGCTTTAAATTTGGCGTTTTTTGTTTTTTTTTAAAGTCGTAATAAATAATTAATATGACCAAAGTAAAACAAACGAATGAGAAAAAGCTTCACTGCAGGTTTGTTCTCACTATCCGCTTATAAATACACAACAACAAGCAGCCTCGTCGTCACAACGTCGATCAAAACTACAGAATCACAAGAGATTCGATCCTCAGGTGAGATCTCACTTCGTCTGATTGACGACTATCAAAGTGTCACATGACAGCAGGTGTGTGTGTGCAGGTGGCGGTTCAGTATATTACAGTATTCATTCACAACGTGTTCGGACTCACTGAAGGGTTTCATTTCAAAATGAGGAGAGCGTCCGGCAGCAGGAGGGAGATGGATCGTACGCTCCAGAACAGGTGAGTCACTGCTCAGGTGTGAACGTGGAGAACACAAGTGAACCTGAAACAGTGTCACACAAACCAAAGCGTTTGATGTTGCAGCTCTGAAACAGCCGAACATTTAAAAAATGTTTCCAACAGTTGTTGTATTGATGCTGCCACAGATTTATCTCTTCCTATAACAGTGCAGTCAGCACAGTTGTACAGTGGTTACAGTCGTGCAGTTGGTAAAGTCATGCAGTCGTGCAGTCGGTACAGTCGTGCAGACGGTACAGTCGGTACAGTCATGCAGTCGTGCAGTCGTGCAGTCAGTACAGTCATGCAGACGGTGCTGTCGGTACAGTCGGTACAGTCATGCAGACGGTACAGTCGTGCAGACGGTACAGTCGTGCAGACGGTACAGTCGCGCAGTCGGTGCAGTCGCGCAGTCGGTGCAGTCGGTGCAGTCGGTACAGTCGTGCAGACGGTACAGTCGTGCAGTCGGTACAGTCGTGCAGACGGTACAGTCGTGCAGTCGGTGCAGTCGGTGCAGTCTTGCAGTCGGTACAGTCGTGCAGTCGTGCAGTCGGTGCAGTCGGTACAGTCGTGCAGTCGTGCAGTCGGTGCAGTCGTGCAGTCGGTACAGTCGGTACAGTCGTGCAGTCGGTGCAGTCGGTGCAGTCTTGCAGTCGGTACAGTTGTGCAGTCGTGCAGTCGGTGCAGTCGTGCAGTCGGTACAGTCGTGCAGTCGGTACAGTCGGTACAGTCGTGCAGTCGGTACAGTCGTGCAGTCGGTACAGTCGTGCAGTCGGTACAGTCGTGCAGTCGGTACAGTCGGTGCAGTCGGTAAAATCGTGCAGTCGTGCAGTCGGTACAGTTGTACAGAAACAGCTGTGATGCGACTGCAACCACGGCAACGTGATCCTTCAAGTCAACTGAGATGTTTTTTGTCTTGCAGGCGGAAACTTGAGTCAGAGTTGCAGAGAGGAGTTAATTCATGTTGCGACTGAATATCAAACTTCAGACATCAGACAGTCGGGATGATGCACTCTCTCACCTCTCCACAGATTTCAGAGTGACACTTCTTGAACGAGACAAGGATCTTATTAACAACAAACGGTCTCTGACTGATCCCTCACAGCCACACAGTCACTCCTCCTCCTCCTCCTCCTCCTCCTCCTCCTCCTCTGTCTTTTTTTTCAATGAAACTCTTCAGAAGTCCTTCGACCTGCTGACAGAGTCTCTGTCCACCCGGCAACAACTGTCCATGAGCAAGGCACCGACTCCAGTCCAGCTCACGGTCACAACCTTCGACCTCTCACCTCCTTCGTGGACGTTGATGAAACTCTCTCCAGAAATCAGACTGATCACATTTTCTTTTACAACAGGAAATTAAAAAAAACACTCCAAATGGATTTCAAATTAAAAGTCCTGTGCAGATTCAGAGGTCACACAAGTTCTGATCAGAGATGTGGAGATTGGGTCTCTGTCGTCACGACTCGAGACATATTTATGACCCGACTGAATCTGTGTTTAAAAACTGGGTTGTAAGTTGAATTAATGTTCTGAAGAAAAAAGGCACATCGTCATGAACAACACGGCAGAGTGTGGTGAGAGCGACGCTCCGGTTTTACCTGCGGCAGAAAGAAAAACGGTTCCAGCTTTAGTTAAATGTACCGAGAGATCCTGCTTTTATTTTTCGCCACTTCCTGTTTCATTCCTCGTCTCATCCGGAGGTGTGTTTGTTTCGGGACCCAGGCCAGCCTAAGTCCGAGGGGCAGGGGGGAGAGTGGGACGAATATTTCGACAAATCTTAAAGGATCAGTTCAGTTTTCTGCTTCCTCATCCGGACTCAGAGGTGGAGACGGACTCCGCCGGGCGGCTGCAGGCAGTTTCAGGTCATACGAAGACCTTAGCCAGCGCGTCGGCCCCGGCGCTGCCGATGTAGCACTTGGTTGGGTGGAATGCCACGTCGTGGATCGACTCCTCGAACTTCTTGCGGTGGGCGGTGAACTCCTGGATGCACGTCTTGCTCTCCATGTTCCACAGACGGATCGAGCAGTCGTGACCTGGCGGGAAGAGACAGAGAGCCAATGAGAAGGAAGACTGAGCTTGTGCACCCACACACACATGCTAACACTGTTAGCTGAGCAGCTACAAGTTTAAAGAACAACTTTTAGAGTCAGTTTTGACGAGCTGCATGGAGGTTTAGCAGAACGCTGCAACTCTGTTTTACTGTGAATCTCCAGAACTGTTCTGTGAACTACGACACTTCACCTGACTTTACATCATTAGAAAGGTTTGTCTTTATTGTGTTATATTGTCTGATGTGGTTCCAGAGTAAAAGCTTCACAAATGATCAGAGGTTTTAAACAGTCTCTGATCTGATCTACGTACGGTAGTTTGGAGGCAGAAACGTCTTTTATTTGAACAGAATTCTTTGGGAGTTGTAGAGAAATAATTTTTTTTATAAATGTGCTGCCATCAAGTATTTAGATTTTTCAAAATAAAACAACAAAAATCGTCTGCATTTCTTTTATTTTTCTAGCTGAACAGGAAAAGAACAATATTGTATGTTCATCAGTATAAATACTCACTTCCAGACATGAGGTACAGTCCGTTTGGATCCACAGCGAGACTCGTGACAGAGTCCAGGTGGGCGACCATCGAGTGGATCAGCTTACCTTCCATTCAGAACAGAACAACAGATTACTTCTGATCTCGTCTCACTCAAACAGCGTTGATTCGCTCACGTTCAGATGAATCCAGCACTGAATAACTCTTATTTTCTTTAATTGTGTCAAAATCTCGACACCACGGTCGAGTCAGAGAAATCTTGACTTTCAGTGCAGGTCAAGCACAGAAAGACTCCACAACACAAGATAACTGAGCAGCATGTTCTTCAGCAGAACACCTGAGGAGCAGGTGGAGCTGGCAGGTCAGGGAGGTTGACCTGCCACCTCCACCTGCTCCTCAGGTGTTCTGTCTCTGAGATATCACCGCCGGTGTTTTCTCTCCTGCCGAGCCTCAGAGGAGATTACACAACAGTGTTCCCGGGCTGAGCCGGAACATTTCTGACCAGCAAACCCAAATGTGAATGTGGAGGAAGGTTCCTGTAACACATGCGGTGCTGCTGGTTCTGTTACCTGTGTTGTTGTCAAAGAACTGGATGTGTCGGTCCTCCTGAGCTGTGATGGTGATTGGCAGCGTGGGATGACTCAGCACTTTGTTGATCTTGCAGGGAGCGTCTGTGTGGAGGCGGACGTGAGAAGGACGACATTAACATTTAAAACCAACAATCTCCGTCTGTCAGGACTGAGAGCGGCAGCAGACGAGAAGAGGAGAGTTTCAGAGATGGATCTTTATGTTTTATGTGTCACACGGCCCGATTCACGCCTGGCTCGGTGCTGCAGAGCTTCACTGATGAACAAGAACTATTAAAAACACATCAGTGAGATTCACGTCTTCAGTAGGAACCAAAGAGCTGACAGGAAGTCAGACAGTGATAAAAGACGGACGGGTGTGTTGTCGTGTCTTTGATCCTTTAAATAAGGAAGCCCAGAGGAGACCACATCAAGACGTTGACTTTTCATTTGATTCTATTTATATTCAACTTATTTATCTCATCTTATGAGCTGAAGATGAAAATATAACTCCACAAATACATCAAGAATTTTCTAAAAAAAATAAATCAAAATGCATCAATTCAACATTTTCACAGACCTCTAAGGTCGTTCTACAGCCATGTTTTGAAGAAACTGGAATTTTTTGTTTTGTTTGGACAATATTAGATGAAATAAACGTCTTCATGCTTTTCTAACAATCTGAAGACAAAAACAACGATGGAATGAGAATCCTGCCGTCAGATCTGATGGTTTGTGTCATCCGACAGATCTTTATCATCACTCGTGCTGAGGTCACCTCTGTGTGGATCTGTGATTGGTCGGTTGATTTACCTGGCGGCCCGGCGGACTCCAGCTTCAGGACGAGCTGCTGCGTCTCCATGTTGAAGAGTCCGATGTGGCCGGTGGTGAAAGACGTCACCATGTGAGCCGGCTCGCTGCTCACCAGGTCCACTGAGGTGGGAACGCCGAGCTCTGACACACACAGACAGCACAGAGTCATCAGGTGAGCAGCTGTCGACAGGTGAACCAGGGAACCAGAACCCACACTGAGCCGGTCAGTCAGAGTGGTTTTACTCACCTCCTCTCTCGTTGAAAACAGCGAGAGACGGCGAGGTGTCGGCGGCGTTCCACAGCCGGACCGTTCCGTCAGCCGAGCAGGAGAGGAGGCGGTGGTGGGCCGGGCCGTAGACCAGACCCCACACCGAGTCCGTGTGACCGCACAGCGCCCCCCGCAGGACCACCGGCTCTGAGAGAGAAGAGAGATGAAACACGGAGAACCACAAAAAACACATCTCCTGAAAAACCTTCATCAAACCACGTCAGTGCCGGAGTGTACCATATGAGTCGTAGGGGTCCACGTTGGGGTTTGGGGTGTTCCAGCTCTGGATGGTGCCGTCCACCCCGCCGCTGAAGCAC
Organism: Sparus aurata; assembly: GCF_900880675.1. Taxonomy (NCBI): domain Eukaryota; kingdom Metazoa; phylum Chordata; class Actinopteri; order Spariformes; family Sparidae; genus Sparus; species Sparus aurata. The sequence continues at coordinate 2,610,017 of NC_044187.1, read as the reverse complement.
TGCTCCCCGCTGGAGCTCATGGTGACGCACAGAACCGCTCCGCTACACAATCAATGACAATTCAGCCTCAGTATACTTCATCACTACTGCCCGGAACATGTGAGACGTCTGTCTTTATACTATTCATTCACAGTATCTCACCTGTGAGCTCTGAACGTGTAGATGGGCTCCACGTCTAAAGCTGCACATCTGGAACATCCAAGAACAAAAACATGACATGTTATAAAAATAAAACTAAAGGCCCGTCTGTAACAGCAGCCTGTGTCGGAGCTCTGCAGCTCAGGGAAGGTTTGAGCTCTCACTTCTTGGCGGGCGCCGTCTTCTGGAGGTTCCACAGTTTGAGGGTGTGATCCTCGGAGGCCGTGACCAGGACCGGCTCCACCGGGTGGAAGGCCAGACTCCGGACCGAGTCAAAGTGGCTCCGCAGGGTGAACTTGGGGTTCCAGGTCTTCCTCAGAGCGTCTTTGTTATTGGTGATCTGAGTGAGGGAGGGCGCTCAGTTACAACATGCAGATGGTACTTCTTCTAGTTTACTTTTAGTTTTTCATGTGATGTTTGGAGTTCTGTGCATCTGAGGCCGTCAGACTGTCGGGTTGGTTCACTCACGTCGTACGCCAGGCTGTCGGCCTCGTTGGCCACAGTCAGTCCCGCCAGTTCTCCCAGTCCGAGCTCGTTAGAAACCGCCTCGTCCACTCTGCCCAGGATGAACGACTTCCCAGACGACGGCAGGAAGGTCATCGCCTCTACGGAGACAAAAGAAACGGTCTTCATGAAGCGTTTCAAGTGTTTAAATGAGGAACATCTTCTTCTGTTTGTGCAGAAAACACAAGTTGATTAACAGACTGATGAACTGAGACGGAGGGCAGCTTACCGTCTTCAGGCCGCCCCACTTCGGGCTCACTGAGTCTGGGTACAGCGGGGCGGGAGGGGGGCGTCACGGGCGGCTGCATGGAGGGAAGGTCCTCAGCATCCCGCAGGTTAGCCAGCATGTCCTGGAGCTTAGACCGGTTCGGTCCTGGAGGAGGAGGAAGCAGAAACATGGAGTCAGAAGAAGATCTCAGGGGGATTATGTGAAAAGAGTTCTGGGAGAAGGAGATGAAAAAACAGACATTAGCAAAGTGAAAACAACTGAAGTGAGAAAAAAAGGGAATGTGTTGAGTTTGAAGAAGAAGCAGCAGCAGCGGCTCTGCAGGAGATGGAACAGAAACCATGAAGGGAAATAAAACCAGAGACACAAAGTGACAACAAACAGAAACAAGGTGGAAGAGAACAGATGAAATGTGGCAGCTGCTGTTGGAGCTGCACGAGTCATCAACACCAAGACGTGAAGAAACAAACAAGTGGAAACAAGTCTGGATATTATTGAGATTCATCGCTATCAGAAAACTGCACCACTGTGCCGTCACCATTTACGTGCAGTCGGTTACTGTTGGCTTTAGGTGATGAATGAATAATAAGGCCTCAATAATGGATGAGAGGGGAGGATCAGACAGTTTAATGTCAGTGAAGAGATTCAGGAAAAATGCATTAAGGTAGAAAACATAAAGAAAAGATAACGTGGATGATGAGAGAGAACAGATGATGACGAAGACGAAGAGACGAAACATACGCGGCCACAGAGCGACATCAGCAGACATCAACCAGCTTCAACACTGATCCTCAGGACAGGACGAGACTCCGAGATCAACAGGAGGAAACTGAAACACGATCACTTCTTCTCCTGCAGCAGGACAACGTGTCAACCACCGCTGAGGTGGTTAATTTCATACCAAACTAAACTAAACTGCACACATGTCGACATACGTGACCAGGAAGTAACACAGCCAGTCATGCTGGACATATATAGATGCCAGAGTCAAAGTTAAGACAGACTTTAAGCATTTATTTCCTTATCTCAAAGGTTAAATGTAGATTTTTGGCCATTGAGAACCAGAGGACGACTGTTCAAAGATCTGCAGTCTGGATGTTCCTGCAGCATATAGCGGCACCGGCTGACACCGACAGTCTGATGAGAGTAACATGATTCTTTAGAGATCACCTGGCAGTATCACTTCATCTCCAGCAGCCAGTACAAACAATGGAAAATTTATCTTTTCTGGACGGTGTAGTTCAATCCTTGATCGTAGTGAAGTATCTCTACAGCTACATATCGTGTCTCCACTGTCAAATACATAAATGTATTTATCTACTCAGACACAGACGCTCTCAACAGATTCCCAACAAGCTGAGCTACTGGACTGTAAAGACATTAGTGAGCTACACTGAAGAACTGTTCTGCTTCCTGACAGTTTGATGTCACGAGCTGCAGTCAGAGTGATGACGAATCACCAAACTGAGACGTTTTCTATATCATCTCTTCTCAGTTCTCAGCTTCTGTCAAACTGAAACCAAAATGCAGCGATTGAAAACAGACTTCCTGCAGTTTGCCGTCTTGGAGGTGATTCTTCTTCTTCTTCTTCTTCCCTCACAGACAGCATGACGTGTTGTTCTGCAGCGCAACATTCACAGTCGTTAACGAGGGCAACGTACGGTGAGCGGCTCCAGTCACATGAACCTGCAGCAGAAGGTGTTTGCTTTAATGTTTGTCTCATTAGCTAATTAAGACAACAGACGGTGCAGATGCAGACCGGAGGTCAGTGGATTTAATGATATCAGCCCTGCAGTGTTTACACAGATGCATATCTTGTAAACAGGGACAGTGAAGGCATCAGCTACCCGTAATGTATTTATATCATCACTGTGAGGGAACCAGCTCCAGTCAATAACTCACTGGTTACTACTGTGATACACAACAACTGACCACATCAGTCGTTTGTACTCATTAATCAAAATCCTTTAAAAACCTTCCAGGGAATCCAAAGTAAACGCACGCAGAGCGATTAGATAACAACCGTTCTGCATGCTCCGGAAGGCCTGGAATATGAACTACAGCGTGTTGAGTCGTTTACAACGGATGCCAAGGGGGAAAAAAGACTGTTTTGGTACGTGTGGACATGGCCGTTAGTTTCATACGTAGGCAAACAAACGGAGGTGTTATCAGGCATTTTTCAAGCAGCATTTATGTGACGGTCTCTGGGTTCATGATGAACTTCCTGATGTTAGTAACCCAGTGAAGCCCGACCAGACTGAGAGGAGAGGAAACACAAAAACAAAGAGAGAGTCGGAGGAATGAAAATCAAAAGAGTGAGGAGGGAGGATGAGCTGCAGGCCCGGAGCACCACTTACTCTTTACCCCCTTCTTGCCCTTGCGTTCCTTCCTGTACTGCTCCTTGAGCTGGGCTATCAGTCCCTGGTCCACGTCCCAGGCCAGCTCACCCAGAGGAGACTGCTCATCCTTCTCTACAGGCCAGCAGGAGGAGGAGGAGGAGGGGAGGAGGAGGAGTAGGAGGAGGAGGAGGAGGAGGAAGGTGGGGTAGAAACCTGTGTTAAGTGTCTGGATACACTACAGCACATATGCACCAACTTTACTGTGACAAACCTACTGAGGCAGACGGGAAGAGGAGGAGGATGTTTACAGGGAAATATCCTCTGATTCTAACAACCGGGTTCTTCAGGAGCAACAGTCGGTGCTGCAGAGACTCCACTTAAAGGAACAGTTCACCCATACATCTGTATTTAACTTGGACTTTCGACAACATGGAGGGAGGAGATGACGACTTAAGAACTTTCATTCTTTGGTGAACTGTTCCTTTAACTTTACAAATGAGTCACGAGGCGTCACAAGCACATGAATATGAAGTAGTATATGAAGTATGTATAGAAGTAATAATGAAAACTTAAACGTGCTTATTCACTGTATGTCTGAACTTTAGCACAAAGACTGGAAGAGGAGTGAAGCAGCTGTAACAAAGACTGGATGAGGAGTGAAGCAGCTGTGTTTCCATCCTGCTTCCTGTATTTATGCTAAGCTAAGCTAACTAGGTATGGCCTCCATGAAACACTTTAACGATCACCTTCTTTTTCCTTTAATGTCAATCCTCCTGCAGCTTAACCTGATAACAGATCTACAAAATAAGATCTCATACATTAAACAATCCCTCATCAAACTCACAGCCCTTCAAAATAAAGTGCTGTGGAACCGATGACCATCATTTCAGCGCTCCTGTTAATGAATACCTCGTAATGAGCTGATGTTAATGAACAACTGAGCTGCTCAGGAATCATTTCTGAAACACGGACGACAGAGAAACAGGAGGAACATCAACACCACAGGTCCGACTTCTCTTCTGAAGCCGGACGCACAAACAAACAAACAAAACAAAGTCACATGACGTTCATGTGACTTTACTGATGAATGTGGAAACACAGATGAACACAGAGCAGGCGGAAATACATCGAAGCCAAACGGCTGCAATCCAGACAACGCTTCGAATACACTCTGATGTTTCTCTGCTGGTGTGAAAGTAAAATGTCGATGTGACGGCTCGTCATGTCATGAACAGGTCGTCACCACAATGATAGCGGCTCTGATGGAGGAAGTCTCTGCAGCAACACCAATGTTTTTACTACAAAGAGACGTGATGTGGTAACACACAGTCACACCTGCAGCTTCAGGCCAACAGGTGACCCCTACAGGTAAAGAGAGGAACAGCAGCTGTGCACACCTGAAGATACAAAAACAAAGACGTCGCCTCCTGCAGGATGAAGAGAAGAACAGCTGATCATGACGCTCGCCATTAAAATATGAAGCTCCTTGACAAAAAATGGAGACGCAGTTGTAAACAAGATGGAGACTGAGGCTCAGTGAGGACTGGACGAGTGATTTTAACTGTCAGCTTTGATATGTCAACAGTAGCACGCTCGCTAACGTTAGCCTCAAGATTGTTTGCTGTTTACTGTGAGCCGCTCTGAGACGCCTACAGATGTAATCATCCAGATTCTTACATCCGTTTGATATTATCGAGGCAATACCCTGATGAGTCTGTCAACAGTTCCGGAGGCTGAAGATTGGATCTGTAACCTCTCACATTACCAGATAATCTGGGCTGAACATCGGTTCTGATTGAGGTCCCACACCAGACTTCCCCTCTGATAGCTGGGATTAAATCTGCCTGAAGCTCTTGTAGTCTGAGCTCGACTTTGAGAGTTAAATGTGAATCCCAAACATTCAAAAGAAATCAGCTGCTGTACCGCTGACGGCCTGCAGGCGGCGCTGCTGTCACACCTGCTGCTGTTCCTCTGCTCTGCTGGAGATGACACAGGTGGGCAGGTGCTGACCCGACATGGACCGAGCTGCAGTAAAAGTCCCCGTCTGTGTCCAAGTGTTATGAATATTAAAATCAGGGAACCAGATTCTGCTGCCGTCTCTCCTGACAGCTGAAACGATGATGTGAATAAACCTGCAGATGGTCAAAGTGAACACGAGCAGATCCAAAGATGAGACTGTACAGACTCTGAGGAGAGTCTGCAGGACCGACAGAGGATCGGGTTCAAGAGGAAAAGACTTCAGAAGAGACAAATCTGTTTCATAACACGAGTTTATCTGTCCTCGGTTTATTCTCTCCAGCGGCCGATTGTTTCACAGCTTCGGATAAAAAGATGCAGCTTTGAAACAAAAGAGAAATCTAAAAAGAGAAAAGCTGATTTTTTTTTGTTCTTCCTCTCAGGCTTCAGCGCGGCGCTGAGTCAGCACTCCTTTACAACTATCTGGACTGTGAAGTGTTGAGTCACAGACTGCGTGGGGAAGCTTTTTGTCATCGGCCGAATGACACTGATCGCGTTGCTAAGTAACAGAAGGAAAAAGGAGTTTGTGTAAAGTGCGGGGGCAGCCGGGTCAGCCCAGAACTTTACTGTGCAGCGAGAGTGTTTTTATACGTACGGAGAGGAAAAGTGTCCGTGTGCTGTGACGATCAGAACCACATTCGTCTTTAATCTCTTTATAATAAGACGTTTGAGCTCTGAAGGCGTCTGAACTGTCGTTTCTGTGACAAGTACTTTCACACAGAACACAAATATTAAATCATGAAATAGGAAATCATTTTATTTCTGAACGAGGTTGATTATTCCAGCGATGGTTTAAAAGGTGCAACATGTAAGAATTAAAATGTACAACATTCAAATATTAGAGGAAACAACAGTTTTTACATTGAGTCAAAGACGCCTTTGTACTGTGCTGCCGAGATATCTACGCGGGTCACATGTAACATCTCTGAGGTCCTGGTTCTGAACGGGAAGCTGCATCGCTAACTGAGCTAACAATCAGACAGCAGCTTCAGTGTGCAGTAGTTAGCTGTGACTCTGAAGACACATTACAGAGTCTGCACCTTTAAAAACACTTTGAGCTACTTTATTTATTCTTTCTCTGCATTTATTTGTTAACAGTAACTCTGATAAGTTACTCTGAAGCATCGGAGCCAAAGTAACTCTGGATTCTCCTGCACAGATACAGGAGGAATAACTGCTGGTTAGCTCGTCTTTAAACACATCTGATCTAATTTGTTGTGGTGGGGAAACAAAGTGCACGCCGAGCCTTCAGTCACGATTATCTCGATCCGTCCGCAGAGTGTTGAGGCCTTCAGTCTACATCGAGCAATCTCCTCTACTCCACACACGTGTTTGCAGATCACAGAAGGTTTCAGTTAACACCGGTGCTGCTTTCTGTTGTTGCTATATTAAAGTTATCAACGGAGAAGGAAAAACATTTCAAGAAAAGTCAAAATTCTTCACAAGTTCAGGATTTAATTTCCTCTGAATGACTCAAACCGGCTTACGTTTGATCAGCCCCTCATCCTAAAGTCTCACCCCACTCTCCGCTGTCCTCCCCACTCCTCGACTCAGGCGGCGATCCATCCAGCTCGTCCGGACTCGCCAAGAAATCAAAACCCTTCAGAGCCTCCTCCGTGTCGGGGTCGTCGCTGAGGTCGGAGGTCGTGGAGGACGGCGTGGACGACTGTTTCTTCCTCACCATCTGTCAAAGGGCACAAAGACAGGAAGTGACAGTCTGGTCGGCTGACAGGCAGATTAAACCAAAAGCAAAAACATTTGTTGCGGGTCAAGGATGTGTTAGAGTCTTACTGCAGCCAGGTCCAAGATGGTCTTGTCCCGTCCTTCGCTGTCCTCCTCTTCGTCCTCGTCGCTGAACTCTGCCGCAGCGCTCTCGATGAACTTAAAGGCCTCCAACACAGTGGCCGAGTCGGACATGTCGGGTTTACTGGAAGCAGAGAGTGAAGAGAAGAGGTGAGTTTTCACACATGTTGGTGACGTCAAAGCCACCAGACTCCATAGACAAAAACAGTCATTTTAGCTTGCAGGACACAGGGTTGCTGGTCCAACGCTGCTAAAATCAGTAAGTCTGTTTGTGTTATTGCATGACTTTGGTGTTCCGATCCAAATAACCTCAACCAGCCGAGACTGCCAAGAGAAAGCAACTAGAAAAACACAGGACAAACTCAGGTAGGGCATAGGTCGTACCTGACCATGCCGCTGTCCTTCAGTGACGACGGTTCGGTGCCGTTCACCATCGGTTCGGGTTTCTTCTCTGACGGTTTGTCTCCTGAGTCTCCGGTCAGGCCGAGCAGCGCTCTCACTCTCTGAGACTTCACATCCAGGATGGTGTCTGTGTATCCGACCTCCTGCAGGTACCTGAGGGTGGAGACAAGAGACGACCGGCCGCAGGTCAGAGGAGGCTGGAGAGAAAACCACAACTCATTCAGATCTTTAGATCCAAAGCACAACTGGAGGTCCTTCCTGCACTTCATTCTCTCCACCGCTTCTATGTGCACGTGTCAAAAGAAAAGAAAAACACCTCATGGATGACACAGCTAGAATAGCTTTAGCCTGCAGCTAGCTTAGCTTAGCGTTAGCGTGCAGCTTCACCTCCAGACTTTTCTCCTGTGTGATGAAGACGATCAGCTGACTGGACACTGAGTACAGCGTCGGACATGTTGGTTTACTGTCTTTTTCAGAGATCCTTTATTGATTTGCCTGTGAAGAGGGTTCACTCCGGACAGATCTGAGAAACTGATGAATTTCTCTCTTCTGTAGTTTATTGAACCTTTATATGTTTTGTATGCACATCTGTAAAGTAACTAGTAACTAAAGGTGTCAGATAACTCTAGTTGAGCAGAAGTAAAAAGCGGTATGAAAAGATGAAGTTACGTACAGTAACTGAGTACATTTACTCAGCTACATGACAGTAAACAGTCACACATACAGTCTATTGAGCGACAGCAGCCGGCCCTGAACGCCTCACGGTCGGTGCCTTGCTGTACCCGCTGAGCTGCACAACACCACAATTATATCAATGGAGCAGCATCCTTAAAGGGCAATGCCACCAAGTTCAGGGGGAGTTCAGATCCACTGTGAGTCTGAACAGTTCGCTCAGTGTTTGACGGGACGCACACAGAAAACTGAAGACGGATGTAAAACATTTGTAATCAAACTGATTCTTTCACTCTCACATCTGTTAGAAATGATCACTGCTGTAATACGAGACACATCCGAGGAGTCGACGCTCCGCTGACGTCTCTGGCTCTGGTTAAATATGATGCGTGCACTTCTTCAAAGACGTAAAGGTTTTAAAGTTTGCAGAATACCCTTTAACTCACATTATTCTATCAGCCAATCAGAAGTGAGCAACAGACTCAGAAGAAGTTTGGTGTACTGTACCTTCAGCCGGGACAGCAGAGAGCAGGACGCTGCTGATCTGAGAGCAGCCAGAGGTTTAACCAGAGGTTTTATACTCAACGAGCCGCAAGCTCAATCTGAACAACATCCAGTGTGTTTGTTCACAGAGGGGGGAGGGAGGGAGGGAGGGAGAGAGGGAGGGAGGGAGAGGAGGGAGAAAGAGAGGATAAGGAGGGAGAGAGAGAGAGAGAGGGGGGGGAGAGAGAGAGAGAGGAGAAAGAGAGGATAAGGAGGGAGAGGGAGGATCCTCCCCTTTTCTCTCTTTCTCTGTACCAGCCTCTCCAGTCGCAGGAGGCATCGACGCTCCACACAATCCTCCATTCACTGTCACAACACACACACACACACACACACACATACACACACACACTACTTGTCACTACGGGTCGCGTTAGCAAAACGGACGCAACGAAGAAGAACAACATGTCCGACGGTGCTTACAGGGTTCAGGAGACATTTGGACTTTAAAGTGCGTAGAAGAAGAAGAGAGAGAGTCCAGCGTGCTTTAGTGTGATGTCATCGGGCACAGTGCATTCTGGTTGTTGTAGGTTTTTCTACCTTTTGGAGTGAAAGGAAGTTCCAAAGCCACAATAACTGGAGTCCCATTAAGTGTTAATCTCATTAAGAAGATTTGACTTTGCTGCTCTCTGCACACATACACACACACACACACACACACACACACACACGAATGGGTATGTGTGTGTGCATGTGTGTGTGTGAGCGTGTGTGTGTGTGTGTGTGTGTGTGTGTGTGTGTGTAAACTCACTGTCTGAGCAGCTGGCGTCCTTGTTTCCAGCTGAGCTGATGGCTGCTGTTTGGAGGACTGGGAGCCTCGCTGTCATTCCCCTCATCTGAGAGAGGGAGAGGGGGAGGAGGGGGGAGGAAGGGGGGAGAAGGAGAGAGTGAATTGTCAACATGTTTCTATTCATCCATTCATTAAATCCCACAGCGAGAGACGTCCTCCTCCCCGGTTACATCCTCCAGCTCCTCCTCGGGGGGATTCTGACGTTCCCCCCCCAGACTGGATGTGAAATCCCCCCTGCTGGTCCTGAAGACGACCACAGGGGGGCGACAGAGAGTCGGTTCTGATCGGAGGCTGGACCGCCTCAACACACACTCAGAGGGGTGTGATCGTCATCCTAACGTTCATCGCTGCCACATGATGCAGAGAAGCTCCTGCTGATGGAGCTTGGAGCTGAGAAACAGGAAGTGACACGTCAGTCTCACCTGAGTCGTAGCTCGGAGGTTTGATCTCTCCCTGGTTCAGTTCTGTCCCGTACTTCAGCTTGTGGTACTTCGCCCTGACGGTGAACAAACACACACAACAAACACAACATAAAGAAAATCTGCACGATAAATCACGACTGAATGTTTGTTTTGTCATTAAAAGAGCTCCAGTCGAAGGTCAAACGATGGAAAACATGACCGGGACACACAAGGATGGGGTTTAAACGTTTAAACGAAGAGAACCAACGTCTGAGAGAAAGAAAATATGTCTTTACAAAGATGAAATTACTCAGAAAGTGATCAGCAGTGATTAAAGATTTGTAATTAATTATCGAATGCATTAAAAACACCAGTCTGATCCTTTAACGAGCTGCTGTCACGTCCTAAATAAAGCTTGTTTTAGTGATGTAATGTTCTCTGACTGTTACACTGATGCATGTTGGTATTTTAACAGTTGTAGTTTTCCCACAACCCCCCTCTTCTGACCGCTTCAGTGAAAAGCATCCAGACCTGCCAATCAAAAACACTCTCAGACGAGCAAACTGAGAAACTCGTCGCCAGATTATGTGATTTATTACTAATAACTCCATAAGAGGATCAGCTGCTCGGTGAGCTGCACAGATCAGTTTCACACCGACAGGCTGATCGAGTTTCAATCAGCGGCACTTTGACTCTGTTCAGACCTCAGATCAGTGAACACAAACACAAACACACACCAGAGCACCAAATCTGGATTCCTCCGCCGCTGAAAGTAGTCCCGCACAAATGAACCATTTCCTCCTGTTTGTGTGATAAAAACTACAATGAGCCGCATTTTGGTGAACTTTAAAATATAAATGTGTTACGTGTTTGTAAAGATTTATGTCTTCGGTGGGAACCAATCAGCTTGGAGTGGAGAGCCGCAGACAGGAAGTCAGACAGTCTTCAGACGGACCAACATGTTGGTTTGAGTCTGAATATGAGATTTTCCTCCGTGTGACACAAATATTGACTCTGAACACCTGATGTGGACAGACTTTGAAAGTGGCTCCAAAACTACAGAGCAACTGCTGCTCTTTGCTAGCTATCCTTAGCTGTAGCAAGCTGCTGTTAGCTAATTAACTTTGTGGTGGCGATATCAGATCGCTGGAGGAGTCACCACAGTTGCCAGTGAAGACGTCTGGACCGCAGACTGGGACTGAACTACAGAGGTGATTTACACTACAGAGGTGATTTACAGCAGCTCTGACAGGACTATGACTCCGGGACAGATGAAACATTAGGAGAGGACAGAGAGAGAGAGTCGGACATCATCAGCGTGTGGAAACAGAATATCTTCACATGTTACTGTGAACTGAGGATTAATTTGGACCGAACCAGAGGAGACTGTGGAGACAAACCAGAACTGTTCTGGTGACTCTGACTCTGTTTGAGTCCAGTCTGAATGAAGTGAGTCTGACGATGCGTTAACGAGCAGATTAAACTGGTCTGAGTTCAGTCAGAGACAGAAACTTGAGTTCAGACGGTGGGCGGTTGGATTTTTCTGCTTTCTTCACATTTATGAGTTTTTGTTGTTGACTTATTAGACTCAGTAGTGAACTGAAGCTCCAGGCTGTCAGACTGTCACCTCTGAGAGACAGAGGGCTGTGAGGAGGCTAGCTGTTAGCATGCTAACTCCAGTAGATGACTCCGATGTTTCTTTACACTCTGATCATGATGTTTTTGTCCTTTTCTGACAGACTGCTCCTTTAACTCACCTCTCCTGTTTGAGGGCGTACTCCAGCATCTTGATTCGTCTCACCAGGTCTTTCTTCAGGTTCTCCTGGCCTCGCCTCTCCCCCTGCAGGAAGGCGATCTGAGCCTGGAAGACAACAGAGGAAATACTGAGTGATGAGGGATGACAACACATTTCATTTAAATCGTTAATGAGTGCGTTGCGTCGTTAAGATTCGATCCCCGCTGTGTTTTCTATTAAACACCAAAGTTCAGTCGATCGCACAAGGCTGAAAAACAGCAACACATGGAAGAAGCGAGCGCTGACAGAGTGGACGAGATGAACCAGACCCTCAGGGGGTCGATGAGACATCTAATCTTCATTAAAACACGAGGATGAGGAACTCAAACAGACTCGCTGAATGAACAAAGCAGTGAAACAGAGTCTGGATCCAGCCGACAGGATCGTTCCTCCTCTCAGCCGCTCTCATCTGTGTTGCTGTAATTATTCACCTCGTCGGTCCTCTGAGCACTCATTTTCTCCGACGATCTAATTCCCCCGCAGAGATCATTAAACCTTCATCCAGTCTAATTCTGTTTTCGTTTATCTCTTATGGGGCGCTCAGCTCCTCCGCCGCCCCACCGAGGGTTGAATGGGGAAGCAGCCGACGTGCTTTTAGTGGATTTTAGAAAACAGTTTGTGATTTCTCTGAGGGGAAGTGTTGTGACGAGAGTGAGGGCTAAAATAACTCCATCTCAAAGCAAAGAGCAGTCTCCAGTGCAACTGAACAGGAACGTACTGCTACGTTATCATATTATGTTGATTATTTCCTCCATTAATCGACTGGTTCTCAACTACTACATTAAAATCATTCTGTGGAAAAACAGAAATCATATTTCATTAAAAAATGATGTCTCTCCCTGCAGGTGTCATTAGGTTCGTCCACCAGAGAAGGACGCCACGACTTCGGACTCGGCTGTGACGTTGCTGCTCATTATGACAAAAGAAAAAGATTTAATCTCCAGAGAAAATCCCTCAGAGACAGAAGCTGCTCAACACAACTCGTACAATATGAAGAAGGTAGAAACACAAAAAGGTTTTCACTGAGACCAAAGTCACAGAAACATGGACATGTTAGAGGAGAGTTTCTATGAAGTAAGTCAGGAAAAATGAATTTCTCACCGATATAATAACACCAACATGAGTTTATAAAAGTGTATCTATGAGAAGAGATGTGTACCCCAGTGTCCAGAGGGGTCAGCAGGTATTCAAGAGGTTCCCAAAGCCTCCTGGGAAATGTGACAGGAACTGAACCTTAACTTGTGACCAACTAACACATCTGCGTCTGATCCGTCTTAACGTCTGCGCTCAGACCTGCAGCGGGTTGGACGCGAGGCGGCGCGGGAACAGACAACATGTGACCAACTCTGAGCCGAGGTCACCTGAACCCAGCAGAGGTCATAAACTCAGAGCTGTCCATGAAATACTCACTTTACTATACACATGTGACCAGTCAGTGGAATGAATCCGAACATCCTTCTCACAGCCTCAGAACAGCCTCGTTACTTTGGTTTGATGCATCTGAGGTAAATTATGGATTATTGTTATTTCCCAACATCAGCAGACTGATGTGAACCTATCAGAGCACATCACGCACGGCAGACGCAGCGAGACGAGACAAAGACGTAAAAGACGTAAGAAGAAAGACACAAAAGACATAACTAGCCGTAAACAGACAGAGAGGGAGACTGGAATGTGGAGAAAAGGCGTGTTAGTGTCTCGTATCTGCAGAGAGTTTCTGATTTTCTCTCTTTGTTGCTGCTCGGGACGCTTTACCAACCCAACATGTGTCTATTTGACGTCCTGGGAATGAGACTCAACAATCAACTGTCTTTGTGGTGCGTTCAGGAACAGCTGGGACAAATCCTACTGATTCTACCTTTAACTTAAATATTCTTTGAATTCTATTAATTCTATAAATTCTATTAATTCTACGTTTACAGGAGTAAAGAAGCTGTATCAGTATTTCTACTTTTACAGGAGTAAAGAAGCTGTATCAGTATTTCTACTTTTACAGGAGTAAAGAAGTGGTATCAGTACTTCTACTTCTACAGGAGTAAAGAAGCTGTATCAGTATTTCTACTTTTACAGGAGTAAAGAAGTGGTATCAGTACTTCTACTTCTACAGGAGTAAAGAAGCTGTATCAGTATTTCTACTTCTACAGGAGTAAAGAAGCTGTATCAGTATTTCTACTTTTACAGGAGTAAAGAAGCTGTATCAGTATTTCTACTTCTACAGGAGTAAAGAAGCTGTATCAGTATTTCTACTTTTACAGGAGTAAAGAAGTGGTATCAGTACTTTTACTTTTACAGGAGTAGGAAGTATCTGAAGTTTTAGGAGAGGTGGACTGTCATCTCTCCTGGTTAAAGGATTTAACACTAAATAATAATTGCTACTATAACAGCGCTCGTCCTTGACATTGAGTTTACTGTGTTCAAGAGCTGCTGGCTCTGTATGCAGCTGTTCACCAGCTGGATCTATGACATCAGCTCTGACATCACACCCCTCTGCTCCCCTGGGGTTCACCCTCCCTCTTCCTCCTCACACTGATATTTGTTTGTGTGTTTGTGTCGCATTAAAAACCAGGTCAGCTGTTCCATCTTCTCACGTGACTCTTCAATCTAAAGCAGGACTGCATGATACATTTCCCACAATGCATCAGAGCCACCGAGTGTACGTACGCAACGGTCACATGTGGAGATGTTTAAATGTGCAGCGTCAGCGAGTGAACTCAAACATGTCCTGCTGCTTTTTGTGGCGTTAAAAAAGTAAAGAGAATCCTAAAATAAAGCAGATACAGTGACAGCGGACTGCTTCTCAAAACCTGGTGCCTACATTACCCACAATGCAACAGAGCCCCTGAGTGACATCACCGGGGTCCGTTAGTCACATGACATGCATCTTCCTCTGAAGCCACACAAAGATTTTTACTGCTTTTTCTCCACATATACAGTCATACTGCCAAAGAAACAAACTGGTGGAAAATGGTGGCGCTGCCCTTTAAGGACAACATACGACCATGTCCAGCCACATTTAACACGTGTTAATACGACACAGTGGTTTGTGTTGCACCTCAGTCTCGTTCCAGGAACACTTCCCACCACAGCACTGCCCACCTGACAGGTCTGAAAATGTTCTTCCTTTGTCGTTTCACACTTCAGTCTGATTTCCATTTCTCATTAACAAGAAAAACAACTTATGGAAACACGACGTCTGATGACTGACGATGGAGAGGAGACACACACTCAGCAGCTACAACTAAAGATGTGTTGCGCACAGGTGTTGTGTATACGTTGTGGACCAATACCAGCCGCCCAAATCAGAATAAGATCAGTTATTCCCTGAGAGATTATCGGAAATGTTGGAAAATGCTCGATCTCACAGTGTAAAAGACAGAAACTCCTGGATCCATCTCTTTGTCTGAAAACATTAGTGGGGTCTGTTCTGGGTCAAGACTCATCTTCCATCCGAGCTCAGAACAAACAAACAGAGGGACACAAGTGGCAACAGAGCCTTCTCGGCTAAGGTAACTACTGACGGACTGGATCAGGACCGATATTCAGCATTCTGATGATCTGTATCTTGTTCATTTGTTGCGTCTGAGCATCCGTCTTCAACACAACACAATCTGACGGGTCACACATCAGAACTCACAGCCTGAAAAACCTGATTCTGAACCTAGAAGCTAAAGTTCTCAAAGAAATACTAGTGGAGAGGAAGTTTAAAGTGGCAGAATGGTGAAACGCTCCTTTAGATCTGGTAAAAGTCTGAGACACTGAAGAACCCGTTTGTGAATAAATACATTTTTTATGGCTCTGATTGGAACAGAACCGACACTGGAGGACATTTTACACACAAACCGTCTGGATGGCATGTTTGCAAACTAAACACACACACACACACACACACACACACTGGAGGAAGTAGGACACTCGGCCCTTCATTCATGTCGAACACACTCTATAAGTGGGTCGCTCGTCACTGGAGGCGGCTGCATCTGCATGTCTCTGAGATGATGACAGTAAACTGAGACTGTTTGGAAACAGTTACGAGTCGCTCAGAAAACACAGACGATCCGCTCTGACTGCAGCGACACACAAACACACATGTTTTCCTGTTTTGTCTCTGTGACTGTTGGAATATTAATGCTGCTGAGAGTGAAGAGTTGGACTGTTGGACTGCAATTTATTAATGCAAGAAATGATCAACATCATGTTGATGATCTGTTTTAAATAAAGGACAAAGTGTCAGAACATCGTAGACAAAGAACATTAACACTTCCCTCTTCATGTTGGTTATTTCATTCAGTTCCTCTGTCATGGTGGAGACACTGTTAATGAAATTAAATGTACAATATATAATTTCTGCCTCTCAATCAAAACAAAACATGTTAGCTGAGTTAGAGTCGGTGGTGATCCAGACCTCCTGGAGGAATAAACACCTGGAGTCTCATCAGGTTCTGTTCTGATCCGACAGGAGGAGAACTCAGAGATTATCTTCACTCCTGTTGATCAGCCTGACTGCAGCAGTGATCCAGAGCTGACCTCCAGGTTCTGTTCTGCTGACTGCAGCTGGAGGGGAAATGGACTTTACTTCATGAACATCATGAACGTTATGTTTCGTCTCGTTCTCCAACTTCCTTCCTCACTGAAGTTACAGTGACAGACGATCACTTGCGGAAACTTCTCTGGTTTGAACATCGTTGGAAACATTAGTGATAATGTTAAAGGAGAACTCAACAAGGAGAACAAAGGTCGAATCGTTTTTTTAAAGCAGAAATCGTACAAACGTTATCTTTAATGGACCACAGATGGAATTTATGTTCCATTTGTTCATTTGCAGTTGAAACAGTTTCTTCAGAGTGTTACAGATGACATTGCGCTGGTTCATGATGTCTGTCGGTGTTCAGTCCACGAAACAAGACAACTTCTCTAAACTGTATCGAGTTCATTCAGACTCACTGAGATCGCTCGACGTGCGGCGACTACATCGCCTGCATCCCGTGATGCTGCTGCGTCTGTTGCCATGGCGCCATGAGCACGACGATGAACTCCGTGGGTTGGGTGATGTTTAACGAGGCTTTCGTGTAGGAGGGCATCTGCTGCACATCGGGGGCGTCTTCACTCATAATTATAGATTTCACTGACACATCTGAATGTCATGTTTCAGCAGCAGCCGGTGAAAGTGCTCGACGGAGAGCAGAGTCGAGTGTAAAAGCAGTGAAAACAAATCGATACCGGAGGTCGCGCTGTGACAAACTCGGGACAATTACTCTGGTCTTTTCCAACGATTTTCCATTAAAAGCACTTCGATGACCTCAAACTGCTCTTCTTCTCTGGTTGAGTCACGCTGGTTTTCCACTCTGGTTTCCATCCAGGCTGAACATCATCGGATGCAGTGAATATGTTAAACAGGTTGGAAAGTACATTCTGCTGTAAACTAATTCCCTGATGTTCTCTGCCTGGTGTATTCACATCTAAATCCCAGGATATGAAAGAGGTAAAACACCAGATCATCTGACAATCAAATCTGTTACAACAAGAAGAAGAAGAACTATTACAAGGAGCCGGAGAGACTTCTTATCTGAGCCGAGTCTCCTTGCTGTCCTCAGGATCCAAAACAAACATGGAGAAGCTCGTAGAGGGGCTCATAATATGTTCTTCTTCTATTCATTCAAAACCACCCAGAAATAAACATCACATCACATCACTTCCTGTGCGTCTGATAAAACTAAAAATATACCAGAATAAATCCTCAAACTTCACCGGAGCACTTTGAGACGGCAGCCTGACCGGGACTCAAACTGGGTAACCCACTTGTTAAAAATTCCCATCAGCCTTCACTTCTTTTTTAGAAACGAGTCGGCGCCCCACATCAGATCACAGACGGACTGGAACGGGCTGCAGAACTTCTAATAACTTTAAAAACTGAAACAAATCTCCTTCTGTGTTGACGTGACAGAACCTGTTTCACACTTTGTCCTGGTTGTGATTTCAGCACATGAAGCTGTAGAAACACATCGTTACGTCCACACGGAGCTGATGTCTGATGATTAAACATCACTCAACAATACCTCTGGGCTTTAACCAGTGTGAGGACATCATGTGGTCGTGTTCCTGATTTAAAGAGGAGATACAACTTTGCCTATAATGAACATGTTAGCAAACAGCTGCTCATTTGGAGTCTCAGTCTATTCTCCTTCTTTTAGCTCTGTTTTTGGTCTCCACCACCTCCTGAGGGAAATATCTGTGTCTTTAGCTGCTAAATGCTCCACTATGTTCACCAGCTAGTCTCTTACCTGGGCTACGTAACGTTAAAAAGGATGTCCGATACCGGTATCATGAGTTTGGTAACTGGTCCTGAACAATCTACGTCTCTGTTATGTCCCTGCATGCCTCGACAAGCCAATCAACAGCACTGATAGATCTTTTAGCATTCATCACGCTGCATGCTTATTGGTTCTCCTTAACTCCTATTATTGAAAATCAGTATCGACATTTTTTAATTCTCAACATTGGTGTTGTTACGATAACTTTTTTAAGATACCTCAAAAAAGTTAATATTCAATTTCTGCTCAAAGATGAGTTTAACAATCTGATGTACTGTTCGTCAAAAGGTCGTTAACGTGGCGGGAGGAGGCGGAGCTACATGGACACAGCTGGTATCAGCAGCCATACTGCAAAATATTCAGTCTCACCGAATATTCCATATTTTTCATCAATTTTTGTCAGGTCATGATTTTCAAAATAAGACACCTGCTGCCAACTCGGGCTCTATGGCACAACACAGTCGGAAGTGTTAACAATAAACGCACTTTAAAACAGATGAATAACAAAATGGTGCGACTACATAGCTACTCAACCACGACTGAAGAACAAAAATGAGAAGGGAACGATTAAATAAACAGAATGAGGCAGGTGTGAAGCTCCTGTCTGCTGCGACACCATGAGAGCTGAACTCACTGTAAAGCTCTGTAAAGCCGGGAGGAGCTGCTGATCCAGCTGATAATCCTCTGGAGGTCCACAGAACAACCCCCCGTGTCCTCACGCCTCTCACACCGCCAAATTTGATATGTTTAGTGTGTTTATATATTACTAAAAGGAATGTGTTGAAACTTGATTTCTTTATGAGCGACTCAAAGGTTTATCTTCTGCTGTTTGACGCCTGGCGGCTCTGAGGTTCATCCTCAGCTCTCACAGACGACGTGCTGGACTACAGTCTTACTTTGTCTTCTTTAAGACAGCAGGATTACAGGAAGATTAAACTGTGGCAGCTCTCGGCTGCCCTCAATACAGGAAACACCACCCAGACACATCAGCTCTGGACTGCTGTCCACTCTGAGCTCATATTCACTCACTCTCACACCAAACACTGAATGTTGCAGTCTGCATTCATCAGCATTGGTTCTTATTCAGGTGTTCATAACTATTTGAAGATTAACATGCATTTAATGTGTACAGTTGTGTTCAAGGTTTATTTTGGAGTATATACAAACTTCAGGGTCATCGAGCTCCGCCTCCTCCACTCTGTCACATCGTGTTTTAAAGCCTCGCTCTCACCACACAGCGCTCATATTTCCCTGGGGAAAGTGAAACACCATGTTGTGCTGGTAAATATAGTCACTTACGTGCCTGATCAGGCCTGTGGTAACACATAATGAAACACATCATCCTGCTCGCAGCGAGCAGGGAGCTTTTCTAGATATTTGTGGGATGCAGTTTTTCCTGATTTAATTTCCGTATAAATCAATATCCACTACTGAGCGTTCTCACGCAGCACGAGCCTCCGAGGAGCTGCCGCTGCAGCCGGGATCTGCACCTCGGAGAGAAACTGCAAGAAACAAGCAACAGCTCCGCGGTGCTGGACCGGCAGCGTGGGAGGAAACACAGCTGAGCAGCTCCTCACCGAGAACAGACCAACAGAACCACTTCCACAACGATTGTAGTGACACGGGTCTGATGACTCCATCTTAAGATGTTTCAGTTGAAGAGAGCACGCTGGGATTGGATGCAGATGCTGGTTTTCAAGGCAAACCTAATTTATTTTACTGTAATATAAAAACATAGATATTTCAAGTTTCTGTCAAGTGTCACGTCTGTCAGGACTATTAGACATTTAATTCAACCAAAAACCCTTTATCTTCAAATTCAAGAGGCGATAAATGATCCGTTCCTGTTATGAGGCCTCGATGCAGCGTCGCATGAGCCAAATCAATGTGAGGAGCGTCAAACTAAATAACTCTGAGCAGAGCTAATGTTTGTAGTCAGTCTCAGGTGGACACAGATAGAGTTTAATAACAGTCAACAGAGCAGAACCTCCAAAACAAATACAGCAAATATGTGCAGGTGTTCTTAAAAGCACATTTTACCCTCAGCACACGTTGAAGCAACAGGTGATGATATAACCTCTACTGTAAAGATAATCAGCCAAACACAGGACACAAGCCAACAAAAACACTGGTTGAAAACAGTGTTTCTGAATATCTTCACCCAGGCAAGAGTTGTCTGAACACTAAAAATAACCTGCGTACGTGTGGACGAGGCGACAAACACCTTGTTGGATGGAGCGACACCGCCACCACGTCCTCAACTACCCAGAGAGCAAACACAGACTTTGTGTTACTGTCTTCAGTTTGAACTAAGTCGCCGTCCACGTGGAAACACTTTGGTGTGTGAAACATGTTGTGCATCGTTTTGGTCCACATGGATCCTGTAAACGCACTCTTTTGAAACCTGGTCTCAGCGCATCAGCATACTTTACGTACTGATGACGCCATCGCCCCAGCCCTCGACCTCTGAACCCCGCAACGTCTCATAACAACAACAACAACAACAATGGCGGACTACATGCTCGTGCTGCAGAAGATGTTGAGCCTATCAGAGTTACTGGGATAAAATATTCTGCTGCTCTGACACGACGCTGAGCAGAAAAGCCATTGCACGAGCCATTTTCATCGTCTTCTTGTGTTTGGTTTCTTCTTCTACGGTCTGTTTACAGCGCTCAAGTTTTATGTGTATGCTCCGTCACTTCTTCTCTGTTTTTGGTGAATTTCAAAAGCGCCACCTATAGGCTGGAATATGAACTACAGCGTGTTGAGTCGTTAACAGTGGATCTGTTCAGACGCAAATATTCTTGAAACGATACCAAGGAAGACGGGGGAAAAAGATCGTTTAGTACGTGTTGACATGGACTAAATCTGACATGCAAACAAAAAAAAGTCTCTGAAGGTTTATGAATGGAAACAAAAGAACGACATTAGTCAGTAAATGAGCTTAAACCCTGTACAAACACTGAGGAGGGCTTTAAATCTTTGTGTCTTTACAACTCCAGTCTAAAGATAAAGCAGCAAGGTCACTCAGTCGTCTTCATGATACATCACCTGAGCCTCCATAACCCAATATAACCACACGAATGACACCACGACACAAAAAACACATAGTGACTGCGTACGACCTGTCGCTGAAGTCGTTTTAACGCCGCGCCAAAAACAACCGCAATATTTGGGGACACAAAGGAGAGCCCTGTGGGAGACGGGATTTCCCCGCTGCTTAATGTGGAGCAGTGAGGGGATTATTCTTCCAGGGAGCCGGAGAGGAGGAGGTGAAGAGACGGAGGATAAGCTGCTGAGCGAGGGAGCGAGGGAGGGAGCGGGGGTGGTGGTGGTGTCGGGGGGAGGTCGGGCTGATAAACTCCGTCTCCACAGAGCCCGAGCTTTGTTTTCAGGGGGAAAAGCAAAGATCATTTTCTTTCCTTCTCTTCTTATTCCCAAAAGAAAGAGTGAAGGTCCGACTCCAAACCATCATGTTAGTTTGTTCTGTTCAACAGAACGTCTTCGTCTAAACAGATGCTGGGTGGCATCTGGAACAATGATGGGAAGTCTGAGATCGACGTTTCAGCTCGTCGGCTTCAGTCGACCCTGAAGATGAATCATAGCTGTTTGTGGTATTTAACTGTTCTGGAGAGAGAAAGCTTTAAAGCTGACGGACTCTGAAGTGAGTGCAGCGGTGTGATCTGCTTATGTGGTTAACTGACTGGATGATTGATTGATACTCTCCATCTCGTTGGTTCAGAAAGTTGGTGGGACAGAGACGTAAGGAATTGTCAGACAGAAGGAAAACAAATCTCCCTCAATACAATCTGCCTTCAGCTCGTTCCGGTAACGAGCTCACATTCCCCCAAATCTTCCCTTCTTCTCTATTTCTATTTTGCAAAGGAGTCTTGGCACATCGGAGCGCCGCTGGCATCACCGCCACGCTAAAGTCTGCAGCTCCGGTTTGACAATGGAGCTGAAGAGACGGATAGAAGCAGGGGAGGCGTAAATGAGGCCGAGGACGATGGGAGGAAGTCTTCTGATATGATGCCCAGAGGAGCAGAGATCAAGAGAAACTAAGGCGAAGGGGGAAGAGATGAGGAGGAGGAGTGACGGCGTGACGAAGCCCCTTACCCACTCGCTTCGTGCCCTTGGGGAGTGCCAACGACGCCAGCGCTCCTCCGAACCCGACAAGACTTTAATTAGAACAACATAAAGCCTTCAAGAGCAGAGCTGAGGAGGAGGAGGAGGAGGAGGAGGACAAAGAAGTACTCTTCAACCATCTTTTCCTGGATAAGCTTGTCCGAGACGTTCAGTAAAGCCTGATGAAGAGTATCATCGTCCATCATCACCTTCACTCCTCGAGTGTTTGTCGGCTTCCAAATGATGTTCAGCTGGTTGTGTCAGAATATCGTTTTTAAAACTCTTCTGTAAAAGGTACAGAGGTACAGGAGCCCAATCTAATACCTGATTTTTGGGACTGAAAGAAACAATGAGGTGAAATCTTCTTCTGCATCATAATCTCACAAATACATCGACAGGATATCTCTGCGACAGGCCAAAACCAGCTGATACTATCGACCGCTCCACATATTTCTGCCGGGCTCGTTCTACAACATAGATGTATTCTGTTGTCTCTTTGCAGGTGAGGGTTCAAATACTACTCACCCAAAAATAAACAACCAGCAGCTTCAGTGACTCAGCAACAAACAGCCAAAGAGAGAAATTCAGTTTGTTACAATGTTCAGTCCCTCAAATCTGTCCAGAGTGATCCCTCCTCACAAACACATCAGTAAAGGATCTCTGACGGTCAGCGAGGTCGTCTTCATCACACAGAGGAAGAGTCTGGAAGTGACGCTGCAGGCTAATGCTAAGCTAGCTGTAGTCTAATGCTAAGCTAGCTGCAGGCGAACGCTAAGCTAGCTGTAGTCTAATGCTAAGCTAGCTGCAGGCTAACGCTAAGCTAGCTGTAGCCTCTCTAAATTGATGTTTCTTTCTTCTCTCTCTTCCTGCTTTTGACTTCGATAATTAAAACAGAGCTCATTTCAGTCAGTCAGTGAGGTGAATGTGGAGGTCCGGTCCAGGTTCAGGTCAGTGACATCACGTCAGGTGTCACAAACTATGACACACCTTTGTATGACTTTGTGATTAACATTCAGTCTGTAAAACATCAGACATCACACGACAACATGTCCATTAAATCTGAGACATTAACAAAGACATTTAAAACACTTCAAGCAGCTGATCCGAACCGATCCGGTCTCAGTGGTTCTGACATTTCTCTCCTGGACTTTGAGGCTTTGAAGCAGAACAGCGACTGTTATCATCCACTCTGTTCCATCGTTATCTCTGCTGATGAGCACCCTCGTTAAGTGGATCTAATTTCAGCACTTCAGCGTACGCACATTACCCGCCGAGGCAGGCCGGGATCCCTCACACACACACACACACACACACACACACACGCACACACACAAGCACACTCACACACACACAAGCACACACACACACACACACAAGCACACTCACGCACACAAGCACACACACACACACAAGCACACTCACGCACACACACACTCACGCACACACACACACAAGCACACACACACACACACACACACACACACACGCACACACACACACACAAGCACACACACACACACACGCACACACACTATCAGTACAGAAGAATTCACTGTAGTTGTGTTTCTGTACTCACTCCAGATACCACCTACACCTGACACTTACAGTGTGTGTGTGTGTGTGTGTGTGTGTGTGTGTGTGTGTGAGGCTGCCAATCCTCACTCACTGCTGAGGAGTGAAGTGTGTGTGTTTGTGTGTCACTGTGTGGGTGTATTGTGTACTCTGTCAGGTGTGTGTGTGTGTGTTTCTCTGTCGGGTTGGGCTGATGTAAAAATGTTCAGACCGGTTTGATCCTAAGCTGAATATCGGACCGGACCAGTAGCACCAGATTTCACCAGCAGGTTTGGTACCAGACTGAGCTGCTCCAGAGTGAGCCCTGACGGTTCTGGTGCTTCAACTGAACTTCTACTTCCTGTCAACTCTGGGAGGTCAAAGGTCGTCATAGGAACATGGAGAGCGGATCAACGTCACCTAAACAAACGGTCCAGAAGCCGGTCAAGTGTTTGTTAGTCGGGTCGGTCAATCTGAGTTCTGCTTCAAGTCTGGCTTCCTCTTCTAGTCTCGTGTTGTCTTCTCTGTCGACGTATCAGGATGTGTCCAACACAAACACTATTAAACACGTTATTAATCTCCCTGACGTGCCCTCAGGACTCCTCCTCCCTCCTCTTCCTCCACGTCCACACTGACCCGCATCAGTGCTGCGGTTCAGTTCAGCGTCGGGTTTGTTCTGGTCGGAGGTCAAACATGAACCAGGTCATCAGTCCGACTCAATCAGCCATCAGAGCATCATCTCATGGCTGCTGTGCTGTTAAGATGTCCTGAGAGACTTACAGCTAGCTCGCGCTAAAAGGCAAATCAGATCCACCAGAACCTCGCCGGTTCTTCTTCAGCGTGATAACAACACACCTGCAGTTCAGGTTTATTTGATCGACCTCTTCTGTCATGATGGACGTGAGATTTTGTTTCTATTTAAAGGAGCAGTCTGTAGTTTAGTTGAAGAAATGTTAATGAGCAGAAGAAGATCCTCACCGGCTGATAAACAAACTGAATAACCAAACTCTCTTTGTCTTCACGGCTGAATGAATAATCTGACATTAAAGAACAAATCAGTTTCATAATGAAACGTTTCACATGTCAGATCTGTGTGTGTAGAAGTAAACAGGTGATTCATTATGTCTGCATGTGATTGGACCCTGGAGAAGCTGCAGGTGACGCCATGTTCTCAGAGATAAAGATCTTCCACACACAGAACATCCTGCAGACTTCCCTGTTTTCATCCTGCTAGCACAGATTGTCAACATGAGCCTCTGGCTGCAGGCTGACTTGTACAGTTCTGTGAGCAGCGGTGCCGGCTGCGTGCAGGCCCGGTTCATGTCGGGCTGAGGGGAGAGCCTGTGTTGGCTGCAGGCCTGGTTAAACAAAGCCTGGCTGCAGAGCTGAGGCGTGGCTCGGGTGGCATTCACCCCGGCACCAGACGCCCATCTGAAAAACAAGCAGGTGTGCATGCCTTTCCTTATACGGCAGCACACACACACACACACACACACACACACAACACACACACAGACACACACACACACACAGACACACACACACACACACAGGGAAGGAAAGAAAAGAAAAGAAAGAAGGAGTGCTGAAGGAGCAGAGCGGGGAGCAGGTCTGACGTGGTTTCTGAGTTTCTGAGTATTCAGACACAAAGCGGTGGAACGTTCCTGCGTTCAGAGTACGTACTGACATGTTCTCTCTCTCTGCTGTGAGAGTACGTACTGACATGTTCTCTCTCTGCTGTGAGAGTACGTACTGACGTGTTCTCTCTCTGCTGTGAGAGTACGTACTGACATGTTCTCTCTCTGCTGTGAGAGTACGTACTGACGTGTTCTCTCTCTGCTGTGAGAGTACGTACTGACATGTTCTCTCTCTGCTGTGAGAGTACGTACTGACATGTTCTCTCTCTGCTGTGAGAGTACGTACTGACATGTTCTCTCTCTCTCTGCTGTGAGAGTACGTACTGACATGTTCTCTCTCTCTGCTGTGAGAGTACGTACTGACATGTTCTCTCTCTCTGCTGTGAGAGTACGTACTGACGTGTTCTCTCTCTGCTGTGAGAGTACGTACTGACATGTTCTCTCTCTGCTGTGAGAGTACGTACTGACATGTTCTCTCTCTGCTGTGAGAGTACGTACTGACATGTTCTCTCTCTGCTGTGAGAGTACGTACTGACATGTTCTCTCTCTGCTGTGAGAGTACGTACTGACATGTTCTCTCTCTGCTGTGAGAGTACGTACTGACATGTTCTCTCTCTGCTGTGAGAGTACGTACTGACATGTTCTCTCTCTGCTGTGAGAGTACGTACTGACATGTTCTCTCTCTGCTGTGAGAGTACGTACTGACGTGTTCTCTCTCTGCTGTGAGAGTACGTACTGACGTGTTCTCTCTCTCTGCTGTGAGAGTACGTACTGACATGTTCTCTCTCTGCTGTGAGAGTACGTACTGACATGTTCTCTCTCTGCTGTGAGAGTACGTACTGACATGTTCTCTCTCTCTCTGCTGTGAGAGTACGTACTGACATGTTCTCTCTCTGCTGTGAGAGTACGTACTGACATGTTCTCTCTCTGCTGTGAGAGTACGTACTGACATGTTCTCTCTCTCTGCTGTGAGAGTACGTACTGACGTGTTCTCTCTCTCTGCTGTGAGAGTACGTACTGACATGTTCTCTCTCTCTGCTGTGAGAGTACGTACTGACATGTTCTCTCTCTGCTGTGAGAGTACGTACTGACATGTTCTCTCTCTCTGCTGTGAGAGTACGTACTGACGTGTTCTCTCTCTCTGCTGTGAGAGTACGTACTGACATGTTCTCTCTCTGCTGTGAGAGTACGTACTGACGTGTTCTCTCTCTGCTGTGAGAGTACGTACTGACGTGTTCTCTCTCTGCTGTGAGAGTACGTACTGACATGTTCTCTCTCTGCTGTGAGAGTACGTACTGACATGTTCTCTCTCTCTGCTGTGAGAGTACGTACTGACGTGTTCTCTCTCTCTGCTGTGAGAGTACGTACTGACATGTTCTCTCTCTGCTGTGAGAGTACGTACTGACATGTTCTCTCTCTGCTGTGAGAGTACGTACTGACATGTTCTCTCTCTCTCTGCTGTGAGAGTACGTACTGACATGTTCTCTCTCTGCTGTGAGAGTACGTACTGACATGTTCTCTCTCTGCTGTGAGAGTACGTACTGACGTGTTCTCTCTCTGCTGTGAGAGTACGTACTGACATGTTCTCTCTCTGCTGTGAGAGTACGTACTGACATGTTCTCTCTCTCTGCTGTGAGAGTACGTACTGACATGTTCTCTCTCTGCTGTGAGAGTACGTACTGACATGTTCTCTCTCTGCTGTGAGAGTACGTACTGACGTGTTCTCTCTCTGCTGTGAGAGTACGTACTGACATGTTCTCTCTCTGCTGTGAGAGTACGTACTGACATGTTCTCTCTCTGCTGTGAGAGTACGTACTGACATGTTCTCTCTCTGCTGTGAGAGTACGTACTGACATGTTCTCTCTCTGCTGTGAGAGTACGTACTGACGTGTTCTCTCTCTGCTGTGAGAGTACGTACTGACATGTTCTCTCTCTGCTGTGAGAGTACGTACTGACATGTTCTCTCTCTGCTGTGAGAGTACGTACTGACGTGTTCTCTCTCTGCTGTGAGAGTACGTACTGACGTGTTCTCTCTCTCTGCTGTGAGAGTACGTACTGACATGTTCTCTCTCTGCTGTGAGAGTACGTACTGACATGTTCTCTCTCTCTGCTGTGAGAGTACGTACTGACATGTTCTCTCTCTGCTGTGAGAGTACGTACTGACATGTTCTCTCTCTCTGCTGTGAGAGTACGTACTGACATGTTCTCTCTCTGCTGTGAGAGTACGTACTGACATGTTCTCTCTCTGCTGTGAGAGTACGTACTGACATGTTCTCTCTCTCTGCTGTGAGAGTACGTACTGACATGTTCTCTCTCTCTGCTGTGAGAGTACGTACTGACATGTTCTCTCTCTGCTGTGAGAGTACGTACTGACATGTTCTCTCTCTCTGCTGTGAGAGTACGTACTGACGTGTTCTCTCTCTGCTGTGAGAGTACGTACTGACATGTTCTCTCTCTGCTGTGAGAGTACGTACTGACATGTTCTCTCTCTCTCTGCTGTGAGAGTACGTACTGACGTGTTCTCTCTCTCTCTGCTGTGAGAGTACGTACTGACATGTTCTCTCTCTCTCTGCTGTGAGAGTACGTACTGACATGTTCTCTCTCTCTGCTGTGAGAGTACGTACTGACATGTTCTCTCTCTGCTGTGAGAGTACGTACTGACATGTTCTCTCTCTGCTGTGAGAGTACGTACTGACATGTTCTCTCTCTGCTGTGAGAGTACGTACTGACGTGTTCTCTCTCTCTGCTGTGAGAGTACGTACTGACATGTTCTCTCTCTGCTGTCAGAGTACGTACTGACGTGTTCTCTCTCTCTGCTGTGAGAGTACGTACTGACGTGTTCTCTCTCTCTGCTGTGAGAGTACGTACTGACATGTTCTCTCTCTGCTGTGAGAGTACGTACTGACGTGTTCTCTCTCTCTGCTGTGAGAGTACGTACTGACGTGTTCTCTCTCTGCTGTGAGAGTACGTACTGACGTGTTCTCTCTCTCTGCTGTGAGAGTACGTACTGACATGTTCTCTCTCTGCTGTGAGAGTACGTACTGACATGTTCTCTCTCTGCTGTGAGAGTACGTACTGACGTGTTCTCTCTCTCTGCTGTGAGAGTACGTACTGACGTGTTCTCTCTCTGCTGTGAGAGTACGTACTGACGTGTTCTCTCTCTGCTGTGAGAGTACGTACTGACGTGTTCTCTCTCTGCTGTGAGAGTACGTACTGACATGTTCTCTCTCTGCTGTGAGAGTACGTACTGACATGTTCTCTCTCTGCTGTGAGAGTACGTACTGACATGTTCTCTCTCTCTCTGCTGTGAGAGTACGTACTGACGTGTTCTCTCTCTCTCTGCTGTGAGAGTACGTACTGACATGTTCTCTCTCTGCTGTGAGAGTACGTACTGACATGTTCTCTCTCTCTCTGCTGTGAGAGTACGTACTGACGTGTTCTCTCTCTCTGCTGTGAGAGTACGTACTGACATGTTCTCTCTCTGCTGTGAGAGTACGTACTGACATGTTCTCTCTCTCTCTGCTGTGAGAGTACGTACTGACGTGTTCTCTCTCTGCTGTGAGAGTACGTACTGACATGTTCTCTCTCTGCTGTGAGAGTACGTACTGACATGTTCTCTCTCTGCTGTGAGAGTACGTACTGACGACGCTCCCTCAGGGGAACTTAAAGTGTCGGGAGCTCGAACACAAAGAGCCTCTGAGGTGTGACTACGAGTCTTCACCTCAGATAACGACAACACCACACACACACCAGCTGACAGTGATCACTAAGACACCAGGACCCAGACTACACAGGACCTGGTTTGGGATGAACAGGGTCTTTACCTGGACCGAGCGCGTCCTCTCATGCTGTTACTATGGTAACATACAGTCACATACAGCATACTGAACGTGAAGAAGAACGTATCACATTCCTGATAACACTGTCAGGAGGAGAGCTAGTTAGCCGTTAGCTGTTAGCTGTTAGCCATTAGCTGTTAGCTGTTAGCCGTTAGCTGTTCACAAACTCACAGATTCTGCACAATCGGCACAATTAACACTCGCCTCCAACCCGCCTTCGTCTGCTCACACTGAACCGAGCAGCGCCGACATTACGCTGCTATAACATGTTGTGATTCTGATCCTGACCCACAATGCATCCTGGAGAGCGACAGAGAGAAGAGGCCGGTTTCTGGAGGAAGACAAAGACGAGGATCTACAGACTCTTATCTTTAAACCGCTTCACATAAAGATCAGACTCTTCTGCGGTTCTGATTCTGCCTGCAGGCGGATCAGAACCGTCCCACCTCTGATATTTACACAGACAGAGAGGTGGAATGTCAGACTCATGAAGTCTTTCTAAACTTACTGAAGTACTTTACAATGTGGAGGTCAAACTTTCATATGATACAAAGGTCCAGAGAACACGTTCTGATGGAGAATCTGAGTTAAACGTGTGCTGCAGGACGAGTGGACCTCCTGTTCACAGAACCAACACACAAACACCGACCCGGAGCAGACAGAACACACAGACTGCAGCTGAGCGTCATCAGAACACAGGGTGTGAATGATGTGTATGAAACATGTGCAGAGCTGCACAAACAAGGTGTGCAGGAATGTGAACTATGTGACACACACACACACACACACACACACACACACACACAGAGCACATCTGTCTCTGTGTGTGTGTGTGTGTGTGTGTGTGTGTGTGTGTGTGTGAAACATCATTTCATTAGTGAAGGCATCCCATCAGTGGAGCTGAGACAGAATCAGTGGACGCTCCAGCAGAGACGCTGCTCGTCACATCCTTCACCTCCACAGCTCTCCGTGCTCGCGCAGCCTCGAGAATTCATCCTCCACATCTGTGATCTTACGTAATTCACACTTTTCTGCTCTTAATTATTTCTGCTCTCTCATCAAGTGTTGGCCTGCAGGAGATCCTCGCTCCGCTCTGTCAGCGTGCAGCACTCTGAGTGTGATCACCATCACGTCAGCACAGACGTCCTGACAGACGGCGGCTGGAGGCTTCGGGTCCAACAGAACCGGAAGATCAGGAGGAGGAGATGCTGTCAGCTGACATATTAATATCAGAATATTTAACTGCCCAACGATCGAGGATCAATCAGGCTGCAGTGAGGAGGTCAAAGGTCAGAACCACCAATCAGCAGCCAGTTCTCTGCATTGGTTTCAGTGAAAATTGGCGATAAAAACAAAAATCTAATTTGCCAACTTGTGCACAGGAAGTACATCCAAAAACCAACCAGCTAGCTTAGCATTAGCCTGCAGCGTCACTTCCTTATTCTTCTCAGTCGGACATGTTGGTTTAATTCTATCAGAGATCCGTTATTGATGTGTCTGTGAAGAGGTTTCACTCTGAGTGTTTCCTGTTGGATCACTGGAGCCTGCTCGCTGTTTGTTTGGTGAATATTATTTTAACTTGACGAAAACGAACCTGCAAAGAGACGGCAGGATAAAGTGTGTGTGTGTGTGTGTGTGTGTGTGTGTGTGTGTGTGTGTGTGTCCTCTCTGCAGTGTATTTTTAGCCGCGGTCGGACAGGAAGGAAGCGGAGCGGCAAACATCCTCCCGGGCCGGAGCGCTGAATGTGTAACCCGCTCGCTGAGCTTCACGCATGACTTCACCTGAATGTGGCGTCCCAGCAGGAGTCACAGAGGAACCGTCACACCGCCATCGAGCCAACGAGCTCCGCTACACACACACACACACCTTCAACCAGAGCGGCTCGGCCCGTTAGTGTGGAGTCAGAACCAGCTGGAGTAAAACTAGAACTCCACATCCGAGCTAAAGGTCCAATGTGACTAACGGCATGATAATGACCCACAAATCCCGTTTGCTTGTCGTCACCATCGGTCCCATTGATCGGGACTCTAAGGCTGCATCACGGCGTGGACGGTTGCCATGGTAACCAACGCTCAAATCAGTATTGATCCGCGCCAATGTTATTGTTTTTTTGGAGCGCCCGTTCTATATGTCACTGTAAAGCCAGCGAGCCGTTTTCTAAAACACAAAGAAAACATAATCCTGAGCTTCGACTGGAAGACAGAACCAGCTGTCATCAACAACCAGAACCTCAGACTCACATCAGAACTCTGACTTCTGGGTTTTGTTTTCAATGGTTTCCACCTTCTCTCCCACACTGATGTTTTGATGTTATGCTGCAGGTGTATGTATTTATTTCTGTATTATTGATTTGATTTTGAGTTTCTAACGTCGGTCCATTAATCAGAATCTTCCTGCTCCAAACTATTGTTCTGATACCGGCCTCTGAAACGGCTCCATCAGTCGGCCTGCAGGTAAAACTGGCGAACAAGTATCTCAGTCCGACTCATCACAGTGTACCTGGTGTCACAGAGCCGACAGGTGCTGATGTTCTGTAATCAATACAGGTGTGATCGGTTCTTTACAGGATCCATCAAATGTTCTTATCAAAACAAAGATTCCTCTCTCAAAGAAACTTCCTCCTCACGAGACTTCTCTTTGCTCCTGGATAACAAACCCAGTGATCTCTGCCATCTCGTGTGCCAGCTTCCTCTGTTTCCTCTTCCTCTTCCTCTTCCTCTTCCCTGCGGAGGGTTGACCTCAGAGGAAGAGACGCCCGGCGGCTCACCGTCCGTTCAAAGCGACACGGCAGCAGAACAAATGGATTAACAGGCTGGAATTGGTTTCCAGTCACGCTCCGATCGTCTCCAGCTCAGTGGGAAGGAAAATTAAAAATCAGACGGCGCTGTGGTCGCGTCTCCTTCAGCACGCGGCCAATCACACAGCCCGAGGACACAGAGAGGACGCTGCTGTGGGATTGGCTGGGAGTGTCACATGAAGACGCCATTAACAGACAGGAAGTGCTTCCCGAGCTCGTACCACGGGTCCAATAACAGCTATTGGACCCGTGTTCTGATTATCTATCTTATTATTCTATTCTGATTATCAAGTAATGGCTTTAAGTCCTCTGTGACAGTCAGTGTCTTTGTGTTGTGGACAAACAAAGACACTCCAGGACGCCATCTTTGATCCACCTGTAAATAACAAAATGATCTGGCAGTGAAAATAATCTCCAGCTCTGAGATCAGGTGGTCTGTGACGGACCGGTTCTGTGTCGGCTGATGTGAAGGACCGGGTCAGGATGTGAAGCTGCTGCTGGTTTTAAATCGTATCACAGGAACACAGGAGGAGTTTAAAGGAGCAGTCTGTAGTTTCTGATCCAACATTATGTCAGATTACTCAACAGACATGCTGCAGGTACTGAACCGGACCAGCCTGCAGAACTGGACCAGACAACAGGTCCTGCAGAGGCTCCTCATATGAACATGCAGCTGATACACCAACGCAACGTTTCGTGACTCCACCGGATCACACAAGGAAATAGACCGTGTATGCGTCCATTATCGGACACGGTCCACCAGGACGCGCAGTCTCATGTTCGGGGGGGCCGAAACCTCACGGGTCACGATCAGAACTCCGGCTGGTTCTGACTGGTTTGTTTTAGGTGAACAGATGATGTAGAACGAGAGATTAAAGGACCCAGAGAAAGGGTCGTGTTCAGCAGCGTGTCCGATGATGGATGTCGAGGTCAGCGCTGCACAGGTAAACAGCCGTCAACAAATACACACCAGCGCAGGTCGGCCCAGGTGATGTCATCACACACACACACACACACACACACACACACACCATCATCATCATCATCATCACAGCTAACCTGGTTAGCAAGAAGCGCATACACGATCAGTCCGGACAGCATGGAGCCGAACCCCGTCTGAATATCACACAATTGTAAGTCGTCTTTATTGACATGAGCACACAAACCTGACTACACAACATCCAACACCTGCTCTGGACCCACACGGGCCTCTCCTTTAATTCGGCTGTCAGATGCTCAGCAGTGCGGCCCGTTAAACAGCAGAACTTTACATTTCACAGACAATGTGCGTCACTGCCTGTAACGTAAACGTGACACACCAACACACAGCAGCGAGGCGCGCGGCAGCGACCATAAAAGTCCAAATGTGACCACAGAGTGATTTTATTTCTGGGTTAAACCAGCGCCGAATGAAAAAGCAGATTGTCTGCACTCTGACCTGGTTATAAATATTAGCTCATTAGTAACATGTACGCGGCAGTGAGAGAGAAAACATTTAATTCGCACATTTTCCTAAGCGGTTCAGCGCATCGCTCTCTGCAATCAGGACGGAGCTTAAGCTAGCAACCACATCAGTGTCCGACGATGGAGACCTGCGCTCACCTGCAGCTCGGCCCGCTCCACCTCCCACTGGGCCCGCTCCACCTCGAACCGGGCCCACTCATGCTGGAGAAAGTGTAAAATCCCCGGGATGTTGTACTGAGCTCTGGCCGCCTCTCCGCCGCCGTAGTCTCCAGGCTGCGGAGCTTTAACGTTCCCCCCGCCGGGTAAACCCGAGCTGTTGTTGTTGAAGAACACACCGGGGCCCGCCTGCTCGTCCATGGCCGGACCGGGTCGATGTGGGCTTCTGGTTCCGTCCGGTTCTTTCAACCGCGTCAGTGAGGAATCCTCCGGAGGGAAACACGGTCCATCCACGGTCCTCTCTGCGGGGCAGCAGCGCTCCTGTCTGAACCAGCTGTCAGCTGAGGAGACGCCGTCCAGACCCGAACGGAACCACGCACACCACTTCCGCTCCGGACTTTCACAATAAAACGTTAACGTTCATGGGCTGCAAAACACTGCAAATAACAACAACAATAATAATAATGATAATAATAATATTTATAATAATAATTTTAACAATAGCAGTTTTATAATAATAATAGTAATAATAACTAATATATATATATATATATATATATATATATATATATATATATATATATATATATATATATATTTATAATAACAATAATAACATTTTCATGATAATGAATTATAATAACATGTATATTTTGTATAATAATATTCATAAAAAAAATAATGATAACATTTTTTATAATGATAGTATTCATAATAAAAATAATTATAATGATGATGATAGATATAATCATAATAATAACAATAATTATAATAACAGCAATAATAAAAATCATAATAATATTAATATTTATTATAATAATTAACATTCATAGTGATATGAATACTGTAAAAAGAATTTACTTTTTTAGGAAATCTGTAATAAATTACACTTACGTGACAGCTAGATCTCATTCATATCTGTTGTAATTACATTATTACTTTATTTAAATCTTATTTATTATGAGTGTTTTCTTATGTTACAAAGAGTCAACATGAATATTTACATGTTGGTTTCAGTATCCTTTAAAAAAAAAAAAAAAAAAAGTGGCATCCAAATACTTAACAGCTCATGTGTCAGCTGATTGGTTAATCAATAAATGACTGCAGTATTGACTCGGTGTATTATGATACTCCATTTCAAACAATAACAGGAACGACAGCCTTCTGCAGACATTGTGTTTATTTACAGTAGCAAGTGTGATGATAATGTGCAACAGTGCACCTTGGTCAAAGTGAACACCCTGTATATAGACTTTACTTATTTTATTAACAGCTGCATTTTATTCTATTTTTCTATTGTATCTTGTTTCCCCCAGTGAGGGATCAATAAAGTCTAATCTTATCCGATATCTTCGACGTCTAACCAGACTTTTATTTTGAAGGCAGAAGCTTTCCGTTTCCTGTATCACGTTGGCTCAAATTAAGTAACTTCACACACCTGTGCGGTAACATCAGCTGCTCTCTGCCCCGCCCACCACCGTGCTGCTCAGGTGAGTGGCAAGAAAACGGTCCAATTGATGAAGAGCGCGCATGACGTCACCAAACCAGCGACCCAAGATTCAAGTTCAGGAAAGAAAAATAATAAAAATGAAAAATAGATAAATTCAGTTTTAAAAGTTGTTATTTATCATCAATGTTTAAAACAAAGTAAGTTATTGTAAAAGACGGCTGAAAAGAATCAAAGCAACAATAACAACGTGACATTTTACTGAGATATATATTAATTTAGGAGCTGGTGGGAAAAGAACATTTTTAATGTTTACTTGTAAATTTAAGATACCCTGTCCTTGTCAGAGGTTACTGTTAGCATGTTAGCTCAGTTAGCCGTACAGCTAGGTGGACAACTGGTGGGGGAGTCCCTGGGGCCTGATCACCACAAGGGGCCCCTGCAGGTCTAACTCCCCTGCAGCTCTCAGGGCCCCTGCAGCTCTCCGGTCTGGGGCTCCTGCAGTTCTCAGGTCTGGGGCCCCTGCACCCCTCTACCCTGGAGCCCCTGCAGCTCTCAGGTCTGGGGCCCCTGCACCCCTCTACCCTGGAGCTCCTGCAGTTCTCAGGTCTGGGGCCCCTGCAGCTCTCAGGGCCCCTGCAGCTCTCAGGTCTGGGGCCCCTGCACCCCTCTACCCTGGAGCCCCTGCAGCTCTCAGATACCCTGTCCTTGTCAGAGGCTACTGTTAGCATGTTAGCTCAGTTAGCCGTACAGCTAGGTGGACAACTGGTGGGGGAGTCCCTGGGGCCTGATCACCACAAGGGGCCCCTGCAGGTCTAACTCCCCTGCAGCTCTCAGGGCCCCTGCAGCTCTCCGGTCTGGGGCTCCTGCAGTTCTCAGGTCTGGGGCCCCTGCACCCCTCTACCCTGGAGCCCCTGCAGCTCTCAGGTCTGGGGCCCCTGCACCCCTCTACCCTGGAGCCCCTGCACCTCTCAGGGCCCCTGCAGCTCTCCGGTCTGGGGCTCCTGCAGCTCTCAGGTCTGGGGCCCCTGCACCCCTCTACCCTGGAGCCCCTGCAGCTCTCCGCCGGCCCTGCGGGTCTGTGTGCGGGGCGCAGTCGGTGTAGCGTGATTGAACCGCAGCTGACTGGCTGTGACTGCGGCCATGTGCTCATCAGCTGATGCGCCACAGCCGCGTCTATTTAACGCTGCTGGTTCAGACCGCTGCTCCGTCACACACACACACACACACAACATGCCTCCGTTTGACAAGACGCAGCTGCAGAACAAACCGTTCAAACTGAGGAAGAACTTCGGTAACAGCAGCAGCACGATGATGATGATGATGAGGATGAAGAGCAGCTGTTCACACACGAAGAGTCTCACCTGTTTTCTCTCTCTGTGCAGTGACCAGGAAACAAGAAGCGGCGGGGATCCGGTCCAAGTTCTCCAACAAGATCCCGGTGAGTCCCGGAGAAATGCGAGCTGACTGTCAGTGTCCTCACCTGTCCTGCTCTTCCTCACCTGTCCTGCTCTTCCTCACCTGTCCTCCTCTTCCTCCGGCGGACTCAGGTCATCATCGAGCGCTATGAGAGGGAGAAGTTCCTGCCTCCTCTGGACAAAACCAAGTTCCTGGTGCCGCACGAGCTCACCATGACCCAGTTCGTCACCATCATCAGGTAGAGTTCTCTTCAGTCTGGACTCATGATCATTAACACCTGAGGAAGAGTTCTGATGGTTTGAACTGTTATTTTCTACCACAAACCCCAAATATTCGATATATGAACATGAGATGAACTTCAGAGGTGTTGAGTAAACAGACGGTCCTGTTGATGTTCAGAACCTGCCTTAGAAACATCACGTTTTAACTTTTCTACAGTACCACAGTGATCCAGTGACGGTTGTCTGTACAAACATAAGTTCACTGCTAACAGGAAGTGCTAACAGATAATTCTGCAAAGATTTAACAGAGTTTTAAAGTTTTTATTTATTGTGTTTGTTTTTTGTTTTTAAATCAAGTCTCAGCTGCTTCAGTTGTTTAGCAGAACGACTCTTTTACTGTGAAGCTCCAGAACTGTTGAGGAAACAGACCGTCCTGTTGTGAGCAGAACTTCCCTTTAGAAACATCACGTTTTAACTTATTTTCAGTACCACAGTGATCCAGTGATGGTCGCTTCTACTTCCATGAGTTCACCGCTAACAGGAAGTGCTAACAGCTAATTCAGCAGAGATTTAATGGCGTTTTTAGAGTTTTTAATTGTTTTTGGTTGTTTCTTTGTTTTTAAATCAAGTCTCAGCTGCTTCAGTTGTTTAGCAGAACGACTCTGTTTTACTGTGAAGCTCCAGAACTGTTCTGTGGACTACCACACTTCACAGAATCAGGAGATGATTTGTCAGATTTCTTGTCTTTTCGTAATGTTTCATGAAGTCACGGTTCTGGTGTTGAGACTGAAGTGTTAGTCATCAGATGTGGAGGCGGGTCTGGACCTCGCTCTGAAAGTCGTCTGTTCGTGTGCTTTCTAAATTCCTGAGATGCTTCTTGTTCCTGATGACGCAGCAGAACGGTTCCAGTCTCGGGTTCTGACGCTGACCGTCGGTCTTAATGAACCGGGTCGTAGTGAAGCTGCTGATCAGCTGATGAGACGCATCACTTCAGATTTTCTCCTCATTATCTGTGTTAAAAGAAACAAGTGACATTTTATACAGAAGCCTTTTAAAGTAGATGATCCGTGAACGCTCTGGACCGGCTCTGAACATGTCACACAGATTTAAACTGGATGAAGATGTTCTGTATCGGGTCGGGCCTCTTTCTCTCTGAGCTTTGCAGATAGATGTGGTTTGAGATCTGTTGTGGTTCTTTGAGTCCAGGAGGTGGACGTGACTTGAGTTTTAGTTTTTGGAGCCCAGAGCCTTAAAAGAAATAACATTTAAATAATGATTTAACAGCCACACGTGTCCAGAACCTGTTCCTGGATCAGTGGAGAACAGGGACCCACTTTGTCAACCCAGTCGCCAGAGTAACGTCGGCGCTGTATGTTGTTATGTTACAACTTTGTCTTTAATTCAGTCTTCTGTCGTGACGACGCTGTTATGGTCTGTTGGGTTTAGACATTAAAAAATGCTTTATTAGGGTTCAGAAGAGATCATGTTCTGGTCCAGAATACCTGCTTCTGTCACCAGGTCGCCGGGTCAGAAACGTCATGTGACACATTGACTCTGGACCGGTCTTGACTTGACAGAGGTTATCGTATAAATATTAATATGATCTTATAAAGGATTATAAACTGTCACCTGCACAGAAGTGAACTAACCCTTCAGTGTGAAATCTACTTATAAATACCTGCACTGATCCTTTAAGATCCATTTGGATCCGCCTCAGAGGTTCTCCTCCATCCTGCACACTGAGGTCCAGCTGATCTTTAGGGTTTGATTCCTCATTCTGGTCTCAGTCATGATGACACAGCAGACAGTCAACAGCAGCTTAGGAGGAACAAGAAACTCAGGTCCAGTTAGACCCACAGGATGTAATGAGACTTGAATGTGTCCCAAATCAATGCCACACACTGGTGGTTCTGATGGTTCTGTGGTGGTTCTGATGGTGGTTCTGATGGTTCACCATGTGGACTGTAGCGATGGTTTATATCAGCTTTTCTCTTTGGAACAAAAACCCTCTGATAACTGTACGAGACGCTCTGACATCAGATTAATGATATGAAGTCATTAAAGTCCGTCTCGTCTCTGAATTCTCTGCAGTTTGTTTTCTGCTCGAGGAGGAAAGTTTGTGTTTCTATCAGAGTTCACAGGTGAAACACGGAGAAGGACTTCAGTAGGAGACAAATATGTAAAGATGTTTTTATTAATTCTGAATGTTTCAGTGAGTGGAGCCAAGGCAAGTTTATTTGTATAGCAACTCAAAGTGCTTTACAGGCACACACAAATTACATTAAAAGACATTAAAAATAGCATTTTAAAACCAGTAAAACATTAAGAAACAAACATCAAAACAAGAAGGCTAAAATAGAGAAGCTTTGAAAGAAACAGGACTGTAGAGTCAGAGTCATAATGCAGTTCAAAGACTTGAATTGCTTCAGTTAAAAGCAGTGGCAAAGAAATGTTTTGAGTCTTGAGTGGTTGAGAGGTGAGTGTTGGAGCAGACCTGCAGTTTTCAGGGAGTTTGTTCCAAATATGTGGTGCATAGTAACTGAAAGCTGCTTCTCCATGTTTACTTCTGACTCTGGGGACTGAAAGCAGACCGGTACCTGACGATCTCAGAGTTCTGGATGGTTCAGAACGCGACAGCAGATCAGAAATGTATTTTGGCCCGAAACCATTCAATGCTTTATAAACCAACAACAGGACTTTGAAACCTGAGAAGTGTTTTACCTCAAGTCGTCTTCTTTGTTTCACGTTTTGTGCTGCTGGACAGTTTCCATCAGAAGATGATGCAGTGTTGGTCCTCATGTTTGAGTCTTTACCTTGTAGTCTTTATGTTGTAGTCTTTATGTTGTAGTCTTTACATTTGAGTCTTTACCTTGTAGTCTTTACCTTGTAGTCTTTACCTTGTAGTCTTTATGTTGTAGTCTTTACCTTGTAGTCTTTACCTTGTAGTCTTTATGTTGTAGTCTTTATGTTGTAGTCTTTACCTTGTAGTCTTTACCTTGTAGTCTTTACCTTGTAGTCTTTATGTTGTAGTCTTTACCTTGTAGTCTTTACCTTGTAGTCTTTATGTTGTAGTCTTTATGTTGTAGTCTTTACCTTGTAGTCTTTACCTTGTAGTCTTTATGTTGTAGTCTTTATGTTGTAGTCTTTACCTTGTAGTCTTTACCTTGTAGTCTTTATGTTGTAGTCTTTATGTTGTCTTTACATTTGAGTCTTTACCTTGTAGTCTTTACCTTGTAGTCTTTACCTTGTAGTCTTTACCTTGTAGTCTTTATGTTGTCTTTACATTTGAGTCTTTACCTTGTAGTCTTTACCTTGTAGTCTTTACCTTGTAGTCTTTACCTTGTAGTCTTTATGTTGTAGTCTTTATGTTGTCTTTACCTTGTAGTCTTTACCTTGTAGTCTTTATGTTGTCTTTACCTTGTAGTCTTTACCTTGTAGTCTTTACCTTGTAGTCTTTACCTTGTAGTCTTTACCTTGTAGTCTTTACGTGTTGGTCTCTAGTCTGTTGACCACATTCTCAGCATGTTTAGTAATTCTGAATGGACTGTAGACTCTGCAGACGACAGTAGCTCCTCCTGCAGAGAACAATGGTGGATCCTGATGAGTGCAGCAGGTATGTGAGGCAGCTAACGGACGGCGTGCGGTCTGTTAGCTGCCTCACATACCTGCTGCTGCTGCCGCACTCATGAGGATCCACCATTGTTCTGTTGACGTTGCAGGACACCTCTCGTTAACGTTAACGTCTCTCTGTCCGGTCTCTCAGGAACAGGATGGCTCTGCTGCCCACTCAGGCCTTCTACCTGCTCATCGACAACAGCGGGCTGGCCAGCATGTCTCTGACCATGGCCCAGGTGTACAAGGACCACCAGGACGAGGACGGCTTCCTCTACATGACCTACGCCTCGCAGGAGATGTTCGGACACTGACGCTGTAGATTTTATTCACCGTTTAAAGGCAGCCGGCCTCCAAATCTGCTGTAAATAGAAAAATATCATGTATTTATTGTAATATTTGTTGTAAACGTTGGTGTCGGAAGGATTTTAATAAAAGTACGTGGATCCAATAAATCTGCAGTGGAGCTGAGTGGTGACTGGGTCCAGTCTGGTTCTGATGGAGCTTTAATTTAAACAACATGAATTCTTTATATTTATACAAGATGAAACTTTGTGGAGCTCCAAGCACCAAAAGCTGAAGATGATCCACAGAGTGACGACACCACCCTGACCCGGCTCGGACCTGTGACCTTAATGTTGTTACACTCTCTCTCACTGTGGTTCTGTTGTGTGATGGACCCGTGTGATCCTCAGTCTGGACACTGGGTGGCAGCAGAGATCCACCAAACTGACACAGAACCTGCCAGAGGAGCTGATACTCCTTCAACACTCATTACATCGTGTGGGTCAGGTGCTGGTTCAGAACCAGTGCTTGGTGTTTCTGACAGACAAAGAACCGGCTCCAGAGTGGCACCAACACCTCTTAAGAGCAGCTTACTTCAGGAGCCGGGTGGGCCCGACTCGATGTCATGTATAAAAACCAGAGTGTTCGGCCCGGTCCACAGGAGAACAAACATGTTTTCACTGTAGTTGTTCCTGACAGTGTGACTGAAGGATGTGACTCTACTGTGGTTTAGTTACTAGTTACTTTTCAGAGTCCGGTGTCTCCCCCTGTGGGTCCAGATGTTCTGGTTCTGAATGTCTGTGATACCCTGAAACTCTCTCAGCTGAAATGCATCGTCGCAAAACTTTGAGTGCTTGAAAAACATTTAAACCAAAGTTTTGAATGCAGAACTTTTAATTGTAGTTGAGTATTTCCACAGTGTGATACCAGAACTTTAGCTTCTTCCTCCACTGACAGACTCTTGTGTACTTTGAGCTGTCGGTAAACTCGTCCTTCCTCACTGTGACCATCAGGAGGCGCTCTCGCTCTCTCTCTCGGACCTTACATCCTCCAGGTCCGCCTGCAGTAAAAGTTCTGCCGTGGCGAGGTCGTTACTGGACCCGGTCTCATTACAGACGTCGTTAGAGGAGTTGTGGATCTGTTGTTCGGATGATAGTTTACGCTCCATTAACCGTAATGGAATTAACAAAAAAGTGATTACGTGTGCTGAACCTCCGGCAGCGGCCTCACAGAGGAGGAGCGGGCTCCGGTTCTGATCACAGCATCCCATCAGAACCTGTGAGGTTCTGTTCTCAACACGTGTGAGAAACTAAAGAGAGGAGGAAGAAAATGTGTGGACGTCAGGTTGAATAAAGGTGAAACACGAACATGAAGCTGACGAGCTGTGCTTTGTCTCCAGACAAACTTTGGGTTTAATGGAGCCGGAGGTTCTTGTTAATGTCCCGCAGCAGTCAGCCGGCGCCGCGGGCCTCTGGAAAACCCAATCGCTGCAGTTAATGACGCCTGATGTTGTGCAGCTGTAATGGTCCCGGCTTCATCCAGACTCGTTTGGGGAAATGGGATTTTGTCATACTCATCAATAAACAGCGCCGTGAGTTTACAGGAGCTGTTGTATTCACAGAGCTCACAGAACCTCGGCCCGCTTCACCTCCTGGATCCACGCCGCTCACATGCATATCATACACACACCTGGTCTGTTCAGGTGACGTGGAGGGTCAGAGGACAGAGGAGGTCGTTCTCTGGGAGGTGTTTTCAGGGCTTTGTGGATCTTGGATGGACTCACCTGTCTGGACCGGACCAGGCAGAACTACAGGACTCTGGCAGTGAGGAGGAGGTGAGCTTCACAGAGAACCGGGCTCAGGTGAGTCTCATGACAACCCTCCACCTGACAGAGGCAGCAGAACAACCAAACCCGAGTCGTCTACCCGCACAGAGACCCGGACCAGAACCTGAGCTCACTGACGAGCCCGACCACCTGCACAGACGGACCAGGAGGATGCCGGGCCGGTACTGTTCTGTTCTGTTAGCAGCTGAGCACGAGTTTCGTTAACAGATTTATTTACATTAGAGTCACGTCATCAGCGGGCCGACGGAACCAAAATGTGTGTGAGGAGCATCTTAATGCTGCAGCTGCACACACACACACACACACACACACAGTCACACACACACACACACAGTCACACACACACACACACAGTCACACACACACACACACACACACACAGTCACACACAACACACACACACACACACACACACACAGTCACACAACACACACACACACACACAGTCACACACACACACACACACACACACACACACACAGTCACACACACACACACACAGTCACACAGTCACACACACACACACACACACAGACACACACACACACACAGTCACACACAGTCACACACACACACACACACACAGTCACACACACAGTCACACACACAGTCACACACACAGTCACACACACACACACACACACACACACACACAGTCACACACACACACACACACACACACACAGTCACACACACACACACACACACACACACACAGTCACACACACACACACACAC
The DNA here is from genome assembly GCF_900880675.1 of Sparus aurata. Taxonomy (NCBI): domain Eukaryota; kingdom Metazoa; phylum Chordata; class Actinopteri; order Spariformes; family Sparidae; genus Sparus; species Sparus aurata. The sequence continues at coordinate 2,566,942 of NC_044187.1, read as the reverse complement.
AGTTTTCCTGCCGTCGTCCGTCACAGTTCAGTCCGACTCCACCAGTCAGCGACGTTGATGTCAGAGTGAAGTCCAGCAGAACCTCCTCCCGGTCCCGTGTTCAGCGGCTCGGTACTGATTGATATTCTGCCGACACTCGAGGATCCATTCACGGACATAAAATGTCCCATTTAACCTGCGGCTCATTAAAAGTTCATGTGTTCCCGTCGCAGCGCCGCAGGAACGAGGTTTAAATATTCATGAGCTCACCTCCAGCCGACCACGCCGTCCTGGTCGGCTTCAGTTCTGTCGGCCCGTCTCGGTCGCAGCAGAGGTTAGAAAGTTCTAAAGCAGCTTATTCAGAACCAGGTTTAAGGTTCTGGTGGCTGCAGTAATGACAGCAGCAAAGGAGGAAGTCAGGTGAAGGAGTAGGAGGTGCAACAAGTGGTGGTTTGGGGTGAAATGGGCGGAGCTTGTTCGACCGAACCGTCACGGTTCGGTCGAACAAGCTCCGCCCATTTCATCCCAAACCACCACGTTCTCCTGAAGTGAACCTCGTGGGTTTGTTGTCAGAACCAACAGCAGTGAGATCCTGCAGGAGACAGAACCAGACGGTTTGTACACAGCTGTCTCATCACCTGAGCCGCCTACAAAGCACCAAACCGACCCGTCAGTTCACCTCACAGAACCTGCTGAGCTGCACACGTGTTTCAACGTGTTAGTGTATGTTACTGGACCGGACCGAGGCCCGGGTTGTGTCTCCTCTCTCCTGGAAGTTTCACATGACAGACATCATATCTTCAGTTTGCAGCAGCGAGAAACAAATACTCAGGTGAAGTAAAAGTACTGCAGAATTATAAATGGACCTCCCGCCGGCGCCGACAGCTGGGAGGAAGAGACTTCCTGTGGTGTGTGTGTCAGAGCTGCACCGTCTGCTGACACACACACACACACACACACACACCTACACACACACACCTACACACACCTACACACACACCTACACACACACTACATCATCATCATTTTGTTTCCTGTGTGACAGAAAATATAAGAAGCTTCTGTAAAAACCATATAAAGTATGTTAGATATATTATATATGATGATGCTCCTGGACCTCCTGCAGCTCCTCGCTCCCCCTGCAGGAGGCGCTGTGGCTCCAGGCAGCAGCCCGCCGTCCCAGCATCCTCTCTGTCCCTCTGACATCACACCTCAGTGAAGCCTGTCAGGATTAAAAACTGTGTTTACAGTGAGAGGAAGTGACCTCCAGGCGTCCATCAGCACTCAGAACCAGCACCAGGACTGGGTTCAGCTGGGTTCAGCTGGGTTCAGAACACAGGCGGACAGACTGTCTCATTGTCGGAGCTGCTCGGCTCGCAGAGACAAAGAAAACAGTCTGTAGTTCAACTCTGTGAGCTCTGATCGACTGACCACCTCGCTGTGACGAGCCGCCGTCAGGCAGCTCCCCCCAGGCTAGCTGTTTCCCTCCGCTTCCAGTCTTTGTGCTAAGCTAAGCTAACCACGTCTCGACCCCAGCTCCTGTAAAAGGTTATAACATGTGAGAGCAACAGTTCGGACGTCACGCTGAAGATTTCTCTGTCATCTATTAACATTAGCATGCTAATTAGCTAGCCTGCAGCCAATTTGTGTTCAATGATTAACTGGTGTTGTTAGCTAACGGCAGGCTCAGCAGCAGTTAGCGGTCCTCGCTCATCCTGCAGGCTAACGCTCCACGTCATCACTGCGTTGTTCTGTTCGTCCTGAGATTATTTCTGTTGTCACAGTTCAGTCGATTCTACTGTAATCTGATCTGCTGTGTGTCTGTGGAGCGTTTAAACTCATCACCCTGATGATGATGCTGACGAGGAGGATGATGATGAATTGTCCTCTTCTCCTCTCTCTCTACTTCCTGTTGACAACACAGCGAGCTGACCAGCTCAGCGAGAGAGACGGTGATGATGCAATCTGACCTCCATGACTCTCTCTCTCTCTCTCTCTGCTTCCTGTTTGACTCGATGCCATCGATACGAGAGAAACAGTTTCTACTTCCTCTATCACACACACACACACACACACACACACACACACACACACACACACACAGCATCATCCAACATGTCTGCCACACAGAGGCTTCACTTCCTAACCAGCTACACGTGTCATCATGCTGCCTGCTCGCCATCAGGTCACGACTGCAGAGTGACGGCGTCCCCTCAGCCTCAGCTGGACTCAGACTCAGCTGGACTCAGCTGGACTCAGACTCAGCTGGACTCAGACTCAGCTGGACTCAGCTGCTGTGGCATTAAAGAGGAGAAGCTCGTCTGAGCACTTCCTCTGTTTGATGTCTTTATCGAAGACGTCATGCTGAGCTTTGAAGTTTTCCCTCGACTGCGGCCGCGTTCACTTTACAAATGAGAGTGCCGAGCGTCTCCGGCCCTGCGGACACAGACCTCTTCCTCTTCTTCTTCTTCTTCTTCTTCTCTTCCTCTTCATGTGGCAGCTCAGAGCTGAACGATAAATCCTGAACATCAAAGAGAGCAGAATGAATATGAAACACCTCCATGTGTACTCAGAGAGAAGTCAACAGCAGCAACAACACTGAACACAACGACTTCATCAGGACGAGTTCACTCAAACACTCTTTGATTTGGCCGTCAGTCTTCCTCCAAATACTTCACTAATTCTTGTTATGTGGCGTCTCATCGCACGCCAATGTGGAGAAAAGGCGTGTTAGTGTCTCGTATCTGCAGAGAGTTTCTGATTTTCTCTCTTTGTTGCTGCTCGGGACGCTTTACCAACCCAACATGTGTCTATTTGACGTCCTGGGAATGAGACTCAACAATCAACTGTCTTTGTGGTGCGTTCAGGAACAGCTGGGACAAATCCTACTGATTCTACCTTTAACTTTAATAGTCTTTGAATTCTGTTAATATGACGTGAGCTTCAGTTAGCTTACAGCTGAAGTCTTTGCGATGTGTTCAGGTGCAGCGTTTTGGCCGACGCGAGGTGAAGCACCATGTTTGAAGTCCGTTCTGTGTGTCTGGGCCTGAACGCTGCGTAAGGCCGTGTGTTCTGGTACCGTCAGGTTGTTCTTGGGGAGACGTTCAGAGGTTAAACTGCAGCGTGTGCTGAGTTTCTGTCTGTTACGATCTCCCTGAATGTGTGGCAGACTGATCCTCCGCCCTGCTGTCCTCCTCCTCTGTTTGTCCCACAGTCAGATCTGTTGTTAGGTGGATCCTCGACTTCTCTGTGTGAGATTTATCCACGATGATTGACTCCGACACCGAGGCATCACATCATCGTCTGTGATTTGTCTCCAGCTCAGAGCGACATTGTTACAACGACCTGTTTGTGTTTGAGCCTCTCGTTGTCTTACTGGAGATCATCGTGTTTGCAGATAGACGTCATGATGTCGTCCTTGTTTTCTGTTTTCTGAACACATCTGAGAGACGTCAGACTGTCAGTGCGCTGCACTTCCTGTAGCTTTGTCCCAAAACATGAGCTCATCATCAGATGTTGAGTTGATGTTCAGTATCTTCCTCTCATATCCTCCACGTGGAGGTGAAACGCCGCCCCGCGTCAAATCTGTGTTGCCAGGTAACAGCCGGGACGAGAGCGTAGGAGCGTGAAGGTCGTCTGGAGTTTGAAACGTGGGGATCAGGGATCAGCAGGAAACAGTTCTGATCTGTCGGGTCTGTTTTATTGTTCTTAATGTCAATACATTCCAAGAAAGGATCAAACACGACAACATTAGTCAGTATTATTTGACTTCCTGTCTGTGGCTCTCAGCGGCGAGCTCACTGGATCTTTACAAACGCCTCACAAGTACCAACAACAGCTCAGTAGTTTCCCCCAAACAGCTGTTTTATTCCAACGAACAGGAGGAAGGACCTCGAGGATGTTTCTGGGAATAAACACATCGCGATGATGTCATGAAAGCTTAATTATGGACTTTGTCAGCATTCAGAAACGACGTAACCCGCTGGAACACTGTCAGAACACGGTGTAAAGGTTAATCTGTCAGCTGTACTTTAAAAACATTTAACATCATGCCTGTTTGTTCTAGCTAGCTAACAGCTTTAGCTTGATTCCAGTGAGAAACCGATGATAATGCTAACTGACAACAGGCATTAGATATGGCACAGATAACATAACAAAGAAATGTTAGCATAGAAAAGTAATGTTAGCTTAAAAAAGAAATGTTAGCATAGAAAAGTAACACTAGCTTGAAAAGTAACATTAGCATAGAAAAATAACATTAGCTTAGCCTATATGCATTCCTGCGCTCAGCTCAGCACTGTCCTCATTCTAGACGGCGAACAACAACTTGTTATTTTTATCCTTTTAAAGATGAACTCTTCACTGTAGCTGCTAAGCTAAAAGTGTTAGCGTGCACACCGTCTGCAGCGGGTGCACGAACTTCGAGGGAGTGAATGTGGCCTCCTCAGATCAGGCTGTGGTCGCAGCAGACGAGCTGTGCTGAGACACGTTGCAGCCTCTGATTCGTCACGTTTAGGTGACCTGCTCCTTTAAGATGGTGGTTCTGGTTCAGCTGCAGTCAGAAACCAGTTCAGTGTGACAGAAACACAGCAGGTGAGTTTCAGTGTCAGACATACCGAACATACCGCACAGTTCAGCGGGAATCTAACGAGGTGATCTCAGGCAGGAAGAGGGAAGTCCTGAAAGCTTTAACATTCACATCAGAGCAGAATGAGACGAGCTACGTCCGCACGTCCTCCGTCATACCTGCGTCTGCAGGAGCGGCTGCAGCGCTGATGATTCACCTGAACAATCGCTCCACTGACTCAAACTGTTTTGGCCTCCAGCTGACACAACAAGCAGCGACTCATCTGGTTCCATCAGGATGTTTTTCTGTGTGCAGACGCCTGCAGGCCCTCTGACAGGCCACGCCCACCGTGACCTCACTCTCTGTGCAGCGGCGGCGTGTTTGTGACAGACGGTGTGTGTTGGTGTCAGAGGGAGTGACCGCGCTGACTCATCGCTGGTTCAGCCACATTTCACTGTTGGCAAACAAAAGCAGAAGCTGCTCGGCCCGATGTGTCGCAACGCCGCCGCGCTTCCTCAGAACGCGCCGTCAGCAGCAGCTTCCACGCGGGCGTGTTCAGCTGCTGTTAACCCTTCACTGACCCTGGTACCCTGGAGCAAGGCACCAGGTGAACCTGCTGCTCCACTCACCTGACAAACACACACACACCTGCCCTTTCACCGCCTCACAAAACCTGCTGCGGCTCTGTTAGCATTCAGGTGTGAACAAGTCAAACACACACACACACACACACACACTCACACACACACTTACGTGTGTGTGTGAGTGTGTGTTTGTGAGCGTGTGTGAGCAGAAGAACATCCAGAACACATTTAACGAATGTCTCGCGGTTCAACATTAAAGTTTTTATGACGGACACATTTCACAGGCCGGATCCAAAAACCCGGAGCCTCCACCCTCAGCAGCTGCACGAGGCGAAGACTCGGAGATTCGACCCGGCGCCGCCGTAACAGCGCTCCAACGTCTGACACACTGGATCAGGAACGAAGCGTTGCAGTCGATACGTTCTGATCCAATACAGCACTGACTCCAGGAGAGCAGATGAAGGAGCCACATCTGACTGTTTGCACGACTCTCAGCTGATTAACCATCTGATCCGAGTGATCCAGATCGTCTGTGGTTCTGATCGGATCCGTCTCCACCAGCTTCTGCACCAGAACCTCCGACTGTGTTTCTGTTTCTGCACAAATCAGTTCCAGGAAGCATCGCTGAGAGTCGAGGTCTGATGTCACCGACGCCCCTCAGGACCGCCGGCGCTCATCCATTAACAGCTGGTTACCGCGGCAACGGCTGCGAGCATCACCCCTCTCTGCTCAGAACAGGTCCGAGGAGGCGTCTCCCCGAGGGTTCTGGACCGGTTCTGCAGCTCTACAGAGCTTCTTCAGCCTCTTACATATACATATACATTTACATATATTTACAGTGGTGTCAGTACTTTTACTTGTAACAGAGTATATTTACAGTGGCGTCAGTACTTTTACTTGTAACAGAGTATATTTACAGTGGTGTCAGTACTTTATTGTAACAGAGTATATTTACAGTGGTGTCAGTACTTTTACTTGTAACAGAGTATATTTACAGTGGTGTCAGTACTTTTACTTGTAACAGAGTGTATTTACAGTGGCGTCAGTACTTTTACTTGTAACAGAGTATATTTACAGTGGCGTCAGTACTTTTACTTGTAACAGAGTATATTTACAGTGGTGTCAGTACTTTTACTTGTAACAGAGTATATTTACAGTGGTGTCAGTACTTTTACTTGTAACAGAGTATATTTACAGTAGTGTCAGTACTTTTACTTGTAACAGAGTATATTTACAGTGGTGTCAGTACTTTTACTTGTAACAGAGTATATTTACAGTGGTGTCAGTACTTTTACTTGTAACAGAGTATATTTACAGTGGTGTCAGTACTTTTACTTGTAACAGAGTATATTTACAGTGGCGTCAGTACTTTTACTTGTAACAGAGTATATTTACAGTAGTGTCAGTACTTTTACTTGTAACAGAGTATATTTACAGTGGCGTCAGTACTTTTACTTGTAACAGAGTATATGTACAGTGGTGTCAGTACTTTTACTTGTAACAGAGTATATTTACAGTAGTGTCAGTACTTTTACTTGTAACAGAGTATATTTACAGTGGTGTCAGTACTTTTACTTGTAACAAGAGTATATTTACAGTAGTGTCAGTACTTTTACTTGTAACAGAGTATATTTACAGTGGTGTCAGTACTTTTACTTGTAACAGAGTATATTTACAGTAGTGTCAGTACTTTTACTTGTAACAGAGTATATTTACAGTGGCGTCAGTACTTTTACTTGTAACAGAGTATATTTACAGTAGTGTCAGTACTTTTACTTGTAACAGAGTATATTTACAGTGGCGTCAGTACTTTTACTTGTAACAGAGTATATTTACAGTGGCGTCAGTACTTTTACTTGTAACAGAGTATATGTACAGTGGCGTCAGTACTTTTACTTGTAACAGAGTATATTTACAGTAGTGTCAGTACTTTTACTTGTAACAGAGTATATTTACAGTGGCGTCGGTACTTTACTTGTAACAGAGTATATTACAGTGGTGTCAGTACTTTTACTTGTAACAGAGTATATTTACAGTGGTGTCAGTACTTTTACTTGTAACAGAGTATATTTACAGTGGTGTCAGTACTTTTACTTGTAACAGAGTATATTTACAGTGGTGTCAGTACTTTTACTTGTAACAGAGTATATTTACAGTGGTGTCAGTACTTTTACTTGTAACAGAGTATATTTACAGTGGCGTCAGTACTTTTACTTGTAACAGAGTATATTACAGTGGTGTCAGTACTTTTACTTGTAACAGAGTATATTTACAGTGGTGTCAGTACTTTTACTTGTAACAGAGTATATTTACAGTGGCGTCGGTACTTTACTTGTAACAGAGTATATTTACAGTGGCGTCGGTACTTTTACTTGTAACAGAGTATATTTACAGTAGTGTCAGTACTTTTACTTGTAACAGAGTATATTTACAGTGGCGTCAGTACTTTTACTTGTAACAGAGTATATTTACAGTGGTGTCACTACTTTTACTTGTAACAGAGTATATTTACAGTGGCGTCGGTACTTTTACTTGTAACAGAGTATATTTACAGTGGTGTCGGTACTTTTACTTGTAACAGAGTATATTTACAGTGGCGTCAGTACTTTTACTTGTAACAGAGTATATTTACAGTGGTGTCAGTACTTTTACTTGTAACAGAGTATATTTACAGTGGTGTCACTACTTTTACTTGTAACAGAGTATATTTACAGTAGTGTCAGTACTTTTACTTGTAACAGAGTATATTTACAGTGGTGTCAGTACTTTTACTTGTAACAGAGTATATTTACAGTGGTGTCAGTACTTTTACTTGTAACAGAGTATATTTACAGTGGTGTCAGTACTTTTACTTGTAACAGAGTATATTTACAGTAGTGTCAGTACTTTTACTTGTAACAGAGTATATTTACAGTGGCGTCAGTACTTTTACTTGTAACAGAGTATATTTACAGTGGCGTCAGTACTTTTACTTGTAACAGAGTATATTTACAGTAGTGTCAGTACTTTTACTTGTAACAGAGTATATTTACAGTGGTGTCAGTACTTTTACTTGTAACAGAGTATATTTACAGTGGTGTCAGTACTTTACTTGTAACAGAGTATATTTACAGTAGTGTCAGTACTTTTACTTGTAACAGAGTATATTTACAGTGGCGTCAGTACTTTTACTTGTAACAGAGTATATTTACAGTGGCGTCAGTACTTTTACTTGTAACAGAGTATATTTACAGTGGTGTCAGTACTTTTACTTGTAACAGAGTATATTTACAGTGGTGTCAGTACTTTTACTTGTAACAGAGTATATTTACAGTGGTGTCAGTACTTTTACTTGTAACAGAGTATATTTACAGTGGTGTCAGTACTTTTACTTGTAACAGAGTATATTTACAGTGGTGTCAGTACTTTTACTTGTAACAGAGTATATTTACAGTGGTGTCAGTACTTTTACTTGTAACAGAGTGTATTTACAGTGGCGTCAGTACTTTTACTTGTAACAGAGTATATGTACAGTGGCGTCAGTACTTTTACTTGTAACAGAGTATATTTACAGTAGTGTCGGTACTTTTACTTGTAACAGAGTATATTTACAGTGGCGTCGGTACTTTTACTTGTAACAGAGTATATTTACAGTAGTGTCAGTACTTTTACTTGTAACAGAGTATATTTACAGTGGTGTCAGTACTTTTACTTGTAACAGAGTATATTTACAGTGGTGTCAGTACTTTTACTTGTAACAGAGTATATTTACAGTGGTGTCAGTACTTTTACTTGTAACAGAGTATATTTACAGTGGTGTCAGTACTTTTACTTGTAACAGAGTATATTTACAGTGGTGTCAGTACTTTTACTTGTAACAGAGTATATTTACAGTGGTGTCAGTACTTTTACTTGTAACAGAGTATATTTACAGTGGCGTCAGTACTTTTACTTGTAACAGAGTATATTTACAGTGGCGTCGGTACTTTTACTTGTAACAGAGTATATTTACAGTGGCGTCGGTACTTTTACTTGTAACAGAGTATATTTACAGTGGCGTCGGTACTTTTACTTGTAACAGAGTATATTTACAGTGGTGTCGGTACTTTTACTTGTAACAGAGTATATTTACAGTGGCGTCAGTACTTTTACTTGTAACAGAGTATATTTACAGTGGTGTCACTACTTTTACTTGTAACAGAGTATATTTACAGTGGTGTCACTACTTTTACTTGTAACAGAGTATATTTACAGTAGTGTCAGTACTTTTACTTGTAACAGAGTATATTTACAGTGGTGTCAGTACTTTTACTTGTAACAGAGTATATTTACAGTGGTGTCAGTACTTTTACTTGTAACAGAGTATATTTACAGTAGTGTCAGTACTTTTACTTGTAACAGAGTATATTTACAGTGGTGTCAGTACTTTTACTTGTAACAGAGTATATTTACAGTGGTGTCAGTACTTTTACTTGTAACAGAGTATATTTACAGTGGCGTCAGTACTTTTACTTGTAACAGAGTATATTTACAGTGGCGTCAGTCAGTTACTAGTGTCAGTACTTTTACTTGTAACAGAGTATATTTACAGTGTGTCAGTACTTTTACTTGTAACAGAGTATATTTACAGTGGGTGTCAGTACTTTTACTTGTAACAGAGTATATTTACAGTGGTGTCAGTACTTTTACTTGTAACAGAGTATATTACAGTGGTGTCAGTACTTTTACTTGTAACAGAGTATATTTACAGTGGTGTCAGTACTTTTACTTGTAACAGAGTGTATTTACAGTGGCGTCAGTACTTTTACTTGTAACAGAGTATATTTACAGTGGCGTCAGTACTTTTACTTGTAACAGAGTATATTTACAGTGGCGTCAGTACTTTTACTTGTAACAGAGTATATTTACAGTGGCGTCAGTACTTTTACTTGTAACAGAGTATATTTACAGTGGTGTCAGTACTTTTACTTGTAACAGAGTATATTTACAGTGGTGTCAGTACTTTTACTTGTAACAGAGTATATTTACAGTGGCGTCAGTACTTTTACTTGTAACAGAGTATATTTACAGTGGCGTCAGTACTTTTACTTGTAACAGAGTATATTTACAGTGGTGTCAGTACTTTTACTTGTAACAGAGTATATTTACAGTGGTGTCGGTACTTTTACTTGTAACAGAGTATATTTACAGTGGTGTCGGTACTTTTACTTGTAACAGAGTATATTTACAGTGGCGTCGGTACTTTTACTTGTAACAGAGTATATTTACAGTGGCGTCAGTACTTTTACTTGTAACAGAGTATATTTACAGTGGTGTCAGTACTTTTACTTGTAACAGAGTATATTACAGTGGTGTCGGTACTTTTACTTGTAACAGAGTATATTACAGTGGCGTCGGTACTTTTACTTGTAACAGAGTATATTTACAGTGGCGTCAGTACTTTTACTTGTAACAGAGTATATTTACAGTGGTGTCAGTACTTTTACTTGTAACAGAGTATATTTACAGTAGTGTCAGTACTTTTACTTGTAATAGAGTATATTTACAGTGGTGTCAGTACTTTTACTTGTAACAGAGTATATTTACAGTGGTGTCAGTACTTTTACTTGTAACAGAGTATATTTACAGTGGTGTCAGTACTTTTACTTGTAACAGAGTATATTTACAGTGGTGTCAGTACTTTTACTTGTAACAGAGTATATTTACAGTGGTGTCAGTAACTTTACTTGTAATAGAGTATATTACAGTGGTGTCAGTACTTTTACTTGTAACAGAGTATATTTACAGTGGTTGTCAGTACTTTTATCTTGTAACAGAGTATATTTACAGTGGTGTCAGTACTTTTACTTGTAACAGAGTATATTTACAGTGGCGTCAGTACTTTTACTTGTAACAGAGTATATTTACAGTGGTGTCAGTACTTTTACTTGTAACAGAGTATATTTACAGTGGTGTCAGTACTTTTACTTGTAACAGAGTATATTTACAGTAGTGTCAGTACTTTTACTTGTAACAGAGTATATTTACAGTAGTGTCAGTACTTTACTTGTAACAGAGTATATTTACAGTGGTGTCAGTACTTTTACTTGTAACAGAGTATATTTACAGTAGTGTCAGTACTTTACTTGTAACAGAGTATATTTACAGTGGTTGTAAGTACTTTTACTTGTAACAGAGTATATTTACAGTGGTGTCAGTACTTTTACTTGTAACAGAGTATATTTACAGTAGTGTCAGTACTTTTACTTGTAACAGAGTATATTTACAGTAGTGTCAGTACTTTTACTTGTAACAGAGTATATTTACAGTAGTGTCAGTACTTTTACTTGTAACAGAGTATATTTACAGTAGTGTCAGTACTTTTACTTGTAACAGAGTATATTTACAGTGGTGTCAGTACTTTTACTCGAGTAGAGGATGTGAACACTGGAGAGACGTTTCCACATCAGAGGTGCAAAACTGATTTCCTCAGTCAGTCCAGAAGACTGCGTCTTTCCTGCATAACAAAGAGCAACAAATTACAGCGTCCGGGGCCGACGGCGAGGACGTTACATCATCAACGCTGAGGGGGAGGAGGGGGAGGAGGAGAGGGGGGTGATGTTCCTGAGAGGCCGAGCCTGAGAACAACTTGTAGCCGCAGAGCTATTTCTGTCACGACTCCCAGAGGATGGAGGACGTGTATGAATGTGTATGAGTGAGTGTGAGTGTGTGTGTGTGTGTGTGTGTGTGTGTGTGTGTGTGTGTCTGTGTGTGTGTGTGTGTGTGTGTGTGTGAGTGTGAGTGTGTGTGTGTGTGTGTGTGTGTGTGTGTGTGTGTGTGAGTGTGAGTGTGTGTGTGCTGCAGATTAAGATGAGATGTGTGGCGACTCTTTGACTTGCACTGCCACGTTCTCATTGAAATGCAAGGGCAGATCTCGCTCTGCAGCTCGCCCTGCATTAAATACAACCACACACACACACACACACACACACACCACACCACACATACATACACACACACACACACACACACTTCAGAGGTGTCTCACTGAACGTGTGTGACTCTAAATTAATTCCTGGCTGGTGTTTATGTTCAGTGATTCACTTTGTTCTGAGGCCCAGAAAGAAACGTTTGTACCAAAGTCTTATTTTGGCGGGGTAATTTTATTTTCTCTGTTTCCTGTCCCACCAAGCTGGACGCCACCAGGCTAGCTAATGCTAACACGCTACATGAGTGTGAACGTGGGTTAGCCTGGTTAATATTCCTGCTGGATTAATGTGTGTGTGTGTCACATGTGGAGCTCTGGGGTTTGTATTGTAATCTGAAGAGTAACTAAGTAACTGAAGCCAGCAGACAAATGTAATGGAGTATAAATAACAAGGACATCATGAGATGTAGTGGAGTAGAAGCAGACCGCTGCAGAACTTCCGGTTCTCCTGCTGCAGAACATGAGAGAGAGAGAGGTCTGTTACATGAAGCTGTGATGTCACACACACACACACACACACACACACACACCGCCTTGGCGTGGAGGGCGTGGCCGCTGGGCGCGCCGACCAGAACAACCGCAGGGCAGAACACGACTGAGGCATGATGGGAAGTGCAGAGAAACCACGGGCGCGGCTCAGCTCCCTAAATATCCAGCCGGAGTGTGAAGCCGAGTGTTTACATGAACTCTGCAGGAGATAAACAACTAGCTTTCAGCCCGCCGCGACCCGAGGCCCGGTTCTCTGATCCTCGTGGGCCCGTCACAAATATTACCCAGAACCCCCCCGCAGGCAGTGGCAGACTGTTTTTGGCACGTTGGCGGGAAAGTCCTGGAGTCTTGGGGGTCGTCCAACCTCCCCATTTCACCCAGTCCACATGAGACTACTACTGGACTTCACTGACTCAATTACCCACAATTCACTGCAACACAAACCTGACAGTGTAGAACTTTAAATGATGATCAGAACGTTACAGGAATCGTCTGTAAATTATATTGATCCCCATGATGACACAGAAACAACTGCTGTGAAGGCTGAAGAGTTTAACTGTATATTTAGATTTCTCTCTGCTGCTGAAGTTCTGTGTGTTCTGACCATCAAAATCCCGGTTTCAGTTGGTCCTCATGGATCAGGGACCGGCTGATGTGTGCAGGTTTCTGTTGTTGTTTGTCTGAACGGAACCCTGTAAACCCTCCACACACCTTCAGTGTGTTCTACTGACTGTAGCAAACAGCAGACGGAGCCACGGGGAAGTCTAAGAGCCACAACCGGCACCAAGGGTGTTTGGGTTGGGTCTGACACTACGGTGGATTCTGGATCGTCATGGCAACGAGAGTGAAGATAAAGTCCAGTATTTAATCCCCAAAGTTCATAAAAACAAACTCTGTTTATTTCTCCAGAGCTTGCCAGCCTCCTGCAAACCTAACAGAGTCGCTCGTTAACTCCAAAACAGCGCTGCTTGTCTGTCCCTCCCCTCCCGTCTGTCTGTCCCTCCCCTCCCGTCTGTCTGTCCCTCCCCCTCCCGTCTGTCCTGTCCCTCCCCTCCCGTCTGTCAGGTCCAATTAACGGCACAGAAACACAGATTACGAGTCCAAAATATCAAGAGGAGAGTTCAAGTCCAGGTTCTGGAAGTGGAATATTTCAGTTTCATTCTGTCCTGTAGAGACATTCTCTGATTGTAATCAAAGTGTTTGTGACGTTTGTTGTTCCCCTTAAATTTAAACTTATAATTCGTTTATATTTTCATATATTTATTTTTTTTGACTGACGGCTGCTTTCCGTTAACCAAAAACGTTAAGTGCACAGAACCAGAACCATGATGCTGCATGGTTCTGGTTTCTGTGCAGGCTCACTTACTGGGAGCCCTGGTAATGTTATGGGTCACAGCTGAGTTCCTCGAGCTTCAGCAGGTCAACATGTCTGCCGTCAGAACCAAAGTTGTCCCTGTGGTGTGTGTTTGGTTCAGAGTGCAGCTTGACTGTTAGTTCTTCTCAGGTGGTCAAAGTTCTGAAGCTTCGGGTCGGCGGTCGGACAGAATACACTCGACCAACAGAAGAAACTCAAAGAATCAATCTCTTTCTCGCCTCGTGTAAAAAATACTCAGGGTTTTGCAGATAATCAAACGTGGCGGGCACCGTCTGCGTGGATCTTTAAACTTCTTCCATTTGGCTCCATTTTGCATCAGCTTGGCTCGACGGCGGACGGGCGTGAATAATGCATTTGTGGGTAATCGAGGTCTGTGGCGTTTCCATTCGAGCAGAAAGTTCCTGTATTCTCCACACAGAGCTAACAACTCTCCCGGAGCTCCGCCGGCGGATAATCAGAGGCGGTCGACTGTGAGACTCACCGAGATCAGGGGATGAATTTTAAACATCTGTATCGGAGCGCAGAGGTTCAGTCCGCAGGTGATCGGCGAAAATCTCAGCGAAGAAGTAACTCAAACATCTGCTGGTCTTTTCCTACATTTCCCAGAATGCCACTGGACGCCTCCCTCAGGACAGGAGCAGACTTGAGTTCAGCTTTGTTCTGGTGACCGTCGGTAACTCTGATGTCTTGTTGGATCTGGTGCTGTCGGGTTGAGTCCAGGGAAATCTGAACGCTGGAAAAATGAGCCGGTCACATTTTCCAGCGTTTAAAAGCAAACATGAGGTTGAAGCAGTCAGCAGGACTCAGTGGAAACTGTAGCTTTACTCCTTCACGCCGGGCCAAGTGGGTCACACATGAAGCTTTAATGTGACAGTTTGAGCTTCGTCCAATCATGAAGAGCTACGACCAGCAGGAAGAGATCCACCTCATTTCAATATGTTATCTTTAAAGATCTTTCCCTCCGTCTTCTGAGCTCACTTCAAGCTCCACTTCCTGTCTGTCGCTCTGTCAGAGGATCAGGAGGTCTGAACACCGTCACACAGCTCAGCCAGAGTCCAAAACAGGAAGCTCGTCCGCTGCTGACATCTACCTGTACTGAGCCTCTGCTGGATTGAAACCTGCTCGAGGAAAATGAACGAATGGAAATGCAGGAAGGAACTTGTTGTCCTGTTAGCGGCTAAGCTAATGTCAAGTGACTGCAGATGGAAATGAGCTCAGTCGTTCAGACGCTGCGTCCAGGTTTAATATGAAGTCCTATGTTTGTCACTTGCATGATCGCATCTTTTATTGAGCAACTGAAAAAGAGAGAAAATAACGAGACAGACGAGCTGCATCAAGTCTCAGCTGCTTCTGTTTGACTGTGAAGCTCCAGAACTGTTCTGTGGATCTGTGGGGGAACTGCTCCTTTAATTTTTGACCCAAAGCCCTCGTGTTCTGGCTCGCCTCCAGATTTGAGGACAAACTGTGGACAGACTCTGGAGGTAAATCAGGAGCGAGAGAACGATCTAACTAACCGTCCTCGTCGTGTTCGGTGTCACAAAGTGTCTGTTGGTGAGTTAAAGTCTTCAGAACTTGTTGTAATCGTCCTTTAATCCGTCACTTCTTCCTCTCCGATGCTGAGGTCGACCCGAGCGAAACGCAGTTCTGCCTTTTTCGCCTTTTTTGCCTCCGCAACCGGATCCTGCTGAGAGAAGCCGAGCCGTCGCTTCACATGGTGTCGGGTCTCGGCCATATTGAATCCGAATGGGAACGGCAGTGTAGGTTTACACTGCTTCCTTCAATAGCGGAGGGACAATGGGAGCGGGACAGGCGAGAGGCCCGGCCGCCCTGGAAACACAGAGGCGACACAGACAGAGCATTGAAGAGGACCGGGATCCGTCAGAAACCAGCGCCGGCTAATGTGAAAGTCTCAGGTTCGCTGTCTGGAGGAAAAGGCTCCTGGTCGGTAACAGTAGACAGGAAGCTTTGTGGAGCTCGCAGCGTTTATGCTGCAGACAAAACTGCTGCAGTGTCGAGCCGTGCTCGTCACACGGGCTAAAAGACGCTCGGCATCATGGGACGTCAAACAGACTTCTGACTGACCTCCTTCTGACACAATCGCTGAAGCAGGACGGCGTCTTTATGTCACGACTCGACTGAAAGTAACCGGCCCGGCAGACGATCCTGCTGTTCTAACGGCCAACAGCTCGATTTAACATGATTCTGTTGGACAGAAGCAGAAGCCGGACGAGGAGAGAAGCTAACATGCTAACAATAACAATGCTAACATGTTAATGTTTTACAGGTGTAACGGTCACCTCTCGCTTTGTTGAGCATGTTAGCATACTGAGCGCGTTAGCATACTGAGCCTGTTGCGCATGTTAGCATACTGAGAGTGTTTAGCGTGTTAGCATACTGAGCATGTTAGCATACTGAGAGTGTTTAGTGTGTTAGCATACTGAGCGTGTTAGCATACTGAGCGCGTTAACATACTGAGAGTGTTTAGCGTGTTAGCATACTGAGCGTGTTAGCATACTGAGAGTGTTTAGCGTGTTAGCATACTGAGCGTGTTAGCATACTGAGAGTGTTTAGCGTGTTAGCATACTGAGCGTGTTAGCATACTGAGCGCGTTAGCATACTGAGCCTGTTGCGCATGTTAGCATACTGAGAGTGTTTAGCGTGTTAGCATACTGAGCATGTTAGCATACTGAGAGTGTTTAGCGTGTTAGCATACTGAGCATGTTAGCATACTGAGAGGTGTCACCATGTTGAAACATTTTAATTTTGATCATAAATCAAAAACAGGATCAGTGATTCCAACAGTTTTATTTTCAGTAGTTGTGCTGGTCAAAGAAAAAGAAAACAGCACTTAAAGACGACACAGAGCTTAGCGTTAGCCTGCAGCTAGCTTAGCGTTAGCCTGCAGCTAGCTTAGCGTTAGCCTGCAGCGTCACCTCCAGACTCGTCTCCTGTGCGATGAAGACGATCAGCTGACTGGAACCAGAGGAAACTCTGATAGTGTCGGACATGTTTTGTGTTTTCATCAGAGATCCTTTATTGACTGTCTGTGAGGAGGGTTCACTCTGTTACCAAAACTGAATGTCTCTCTCTGGTTTCCTGTTTGATCACTGAAGTTTGTTGTTAAATTAGCTGAAGTTACATGAACTTGTCTAAACGAACAGCAAAGAGACGGCAGGATAAAGTTGTACAAAACGTGGTGACGTTTAGAGAACGACTGCGGTCTTTATTAAACCCTCGGCCTCCTTCCATAAACAGTCTGTAAGTTGGTTCTGAGGACGAGATTGCATTGAGGCGACGGAAACAAGCGGAGAAGCGGTGACGACTCCTTCTTCTGCTGCCTTTTCCTGTGATTGTCCTCCGTTTGTTTAGAGACAGAAAACTTCAGAGCGAGCCGACGAAGGTCTGGAGGAGCAGCTGCTCACCTGCTGTAGGACGGCAATGGCAGGAAATCCCACCAGAAACGCTCGCTGGGTGTCCGATGGAGGCGCCGTCAGCGCTCGTCCTCCACAGGACTGAGAGGCGGATTGGAAAAGCTTTTTTCCAGATGCTTTTTTTTTTGTTGTTTCAAACAAACCATTCATAGGGACACAATGAGGTCGTCCACTATTCTGGCTCCAACAGAGGTCAGCTCGCTGGTGTGTGAATGTGATGTGAGGATGTGAAGGGGAGCTGGTAAACTGGACGGTGGCGTCCACTGACATCAGCTGAGGGCAGGAAGTGTTGCACAGCCTGGAAACAAGCAGGACGACGTTCAGCAGAAGATCGACGGGCCGCTGAAACTTGTTCCAGTCATCTGTGATTGAAACTGTGACACATGTAGTATGGAGTATAATTCATTTATTCATTAAACAAACAGGCATGACGCACAACGATACACAGGACGGTGTTCAGTCTCTGTTAACCACAGCACCAGACTCCCTTAACAAATGTGTCAGTTTAGTGAGTTGTTGAGTTGGAGACACTTTATAAACTCTGTGAAACTCTGTCTCTGACTCATTCTGCATTATTTGTTCCTTCTTGTTAATTCAGCAAATGTTCTACATGAACTTCTTTCTGTTTGTCTGCGTGATGGACGAGTTTGTTTCCACAGAGCGATCAGGCTGATCTGACTCGTGCAGTCTCCACAGCGCCCTCTTCTGCTCCGTCAGCATCATCTGTTTGTGCGATGTCTGAGCCTGATGGATGATTAACTGAACTCTACGGCTTCCTCCTCGTCTCACCACCTCTGTCCTATTAATAGCTCACTGCTGAGTCCGACAGTCGAAGGTTAAACTCCTGCAGGTAAACAGTGACTAACGCGCCGCCCACTCGGCTCTCTGGAAATCTGGTGACACATTAAAAAGCTCTCCTGATGTTGCCGGCTGGCCGGCCTCGGCGTCGCTGTGATAACAGTGTTTACAGCTGATGTCATCATCATTCACCTGTTGTGTAACTAGAAGTCTGTAAATCAAACCTGTCAGAGGGAAACAGGTTGTCGTCCTGTGACTCACTCCAGGTTTAATGTGTCTTTCATTTGTTAGCATGCTAATTGAACAGTTAGCTGCTAGCTGACGAGCTCTGGGAGCCGCTCACATGCTGCAGAGTGCTTCAGATTGAAGGCTGCAGCAGGTTTTCCGGCTCAGTGAACGTTTAGTTTCCACTCTCAGCTCCTCTGGAGAACGTCTGTGTGGTTCTGCCGCCCTTCAAGCAGCAGATCTCTGGTATTTGTTCTTGGCTCCGAGCCCTCATTGTGGCGACGCGGAGGCAGGTTTGTCTTGGCAGACGACTCAAACGCTCAGCTCACCTCCAATCACCGGATTCTCTGCCGGAGGAAACAGGAAGTCGGGCAGAGATCAAGAGCGAGGTCGTCCACGGCTCACACAACGAGGCTGACGCTCGAAGGAAATATTACCAACACAAGCTAACAGCAGTTTATAAGGCGTTAGCTCGGCACCACTTCATTTATCTACATTAATGTAACAACAACAGATTAATCATGTGTTATATGAAGAGATAAATACATGTAAGATGACATGCATATTCTCCTGGAGGAGTAAACACCTGGAGTCTCATCAGGTTCTGTTCTGATCCGACAGGAGCAGAACTCAGAGGTTCTCTTCACTCCTGTTGATCAGCCCGACTGCAGCAGTGATCCGGAGCGGACCTCCAGGTTCTGTTCTGTTTCTGGACTTTCATGAATGTGACGTTACAGAGAGGAGACAGAGAACCAGAACCAGAACCAGAACCAGAGTGTCTGCTGAGTGCTGACTTCACTCAGAGGCTGGATTCAAACGTTGACGTATCTTAAACTCATCTGACTGTGGAACCCTCAGAGTGACGAGCGGCAGGAGAACAAACGCTCTCAGGTGTTTTAAAGTTTTCTCTGCGTTACGTTCCGTCTCGTTCTCCGACCTCCTCCCTCTCTCTGACTCTCTCCTGGACGGGCAGGTGAAACTGTTACCTCGAGGAAACCTTCAAACATTTGGGATGTTGTACGTACAACGAGCTAACACGTCGCTACCAACGCGAGCTCTGAGGTCATGTGACTCCTCTGAGTCAGCAGTCAGACGCCGTGAGCGCAGATCAGTGATGAGATCAGAGGTTACGTAAGCAAATCATCTCCTGAGCTGCTCATCTCACTACAGGAGAAGCTCCCTGCTCCTCCTCCTCCTGCTCCTCCTCCTCCTCCTCCTCCTCCTCCTCCTCGTCTGCAGTTGTAAACACTAATCCTCTGTGTCTCTGCGTTCACCTCCCTCCTCTCGTCCTGCTTTCT